>NC_142586.1:61419724-62044724 GCF_965207765.1 Zootoca vivipara
CAAGGGCCATCCAGTCCAACCCCCTGCCAAGCAGGAAACACCATCAAAGCATTCTTGACATATGCCTGCCAAGCCTCTGCTTAAAGACCTCCAAAGAAGGAGACTCCACCACACTCCTTGGTAGCAAATTCCACTGCCGAACAGCTCTTACTGTTGGTTATCAGTTCGTGGCCTTGAAGGGTACCTTCATGTCTTCAATTGCAGCTTATCAGAAATAGGCTTGGGAGAGGAAGCTGCTCATTTCCCCCAATGCCTACTCATAATTTATCCATTAAAGGCATATGAGCATTGAATCAAAAGATATGGTGATGCATGTTAGTGACAAAGCACAGACGTATTCTGAACTAAGTGGCATCTAGGATGGTCTATGAAATTATGATGTTCTGTGATAATGGGCATGTTGCTGTGTGATAAATTGTGCTTGTCCTGACGAAATCTGTCTTAGATATATGTCCTTTAATAAAGATGATGATGATGACTGATGGTTTTGATGCTTTATTAGTTTTTCTAAAGTAGGTAATTTAGAAAGAATGTTTCCAAAGATCAGCCAGTGTGCACATTTGGGGCACGTTTAATCTTTCATATTGTCCTGTGCAGTGTTATCTAATACCGTGTTTCTCCTAAAATAAGACACGTCTTATATTTATTTTTCCTATTAAAAAACACATCGCGGCTTATTTTCGGGGGATGTCTTATTTTTTTATTAAGCATGGTACAGCATTGTTACCGGTAAGTATGGTACGGGGCTTTCTTGCGCCGCCCGCTGAGCCCACTGCTGGGTCCCTGGGCTTGACGCGGCACGGCGCGACTGGGGCTGCTGCCGGCTCCTGCCAGCTGCTGCGGCTTCGCGCACCGCCCGCTGAGCCCACTGCTGGGTCCCTGGGCTTGACGCGGTGCGGCGCGGCTGGGGCTGGGGCTGCTGCCGGCTCCTGCCAGCTGCTGCGGCTTCGCGCGCCGCCCGCTGAGCCCACTGCTGGGTCCCTGGGCTTGACGCGGTGCGGTGCGGCGCGGCTGGGGCTGCTGCCGGCTCCTGCCGGCTGCTGCGGCTTCGCGCACCGCCTGCTGCCGGGTCCTGGGGTCCGTTCAGCCAGAGCGTGGCGCGTCGCTGTGCTGGGGCTCCCGCTGGGCTGGGGCTCGGCGCGGCGCGTGCTGCTGCATTTGCCGGCTCCCGCTGGGTCTGGTAGGTACCGGTACCCCCAAGACGTCTTATTTTCGGGGGATGTCTTATATTTTTTTGCTTGTAAAAGATCGTGCCATGGCTTATTTTAGAGGCACGTCTTATTTTAGGAGAAACACGGTAGTTGATGCATGAAAATGCACATCAGGGTATTGGGGATTTTCCACACAAATTATTTGGCAAGCAAAGAAATCATGGATCATATCCATGATTCAAAATAAAGCTCTTTTTATCTTATTGCTTTTAGTTGTGAAGTTTGGCATGTACATGCATCTCTTCCATTGTATTTGGTGGAATTCAAACCTACCTGGCTGTTGCTGACTGGTACCTTTCATGTTTCAGAATCCCCATCTGTAAAAGTACACAGCTCTGAGGGCACAATCCTGCCAAAACTTAGCACTTTTGAGACTGCAATCCTGTACCCAGTTACCTGCGAATAAGCCTTATTAATCTCAATGGACTTACTTTTAAGGAGACATATTGTCACTCCCATTGCTTTCAGTGGTGAAGTTGAACATGTGTTCAGAAATGCAACACTATGCATCTATTTGGGAATAAGCTCCATTGAGCATAGCTTAGACCTCCTTTTGAGTAAACATGAATAGGATCGTACTCTAACTCTCTGCCTGCCACAGAGGGACCAGAAAGGCAGAATATAACACAGTATATTATAGCTTTATACTTTGAGCCTGGAATGACAAACTTAACCATCTGTTTTTCAATGGTCCGAAGACCTTACTGCCCTGGCTACATTAGAGTGTATTTCTTATAAATGTCAACTTTGTTTGGATACCTATCAGGAGATTTAGATGGTATATATCAACTTACGTGATTAAACAGAGATGGAGGTCACTGTACTATTAACGTGAGCTGATGGTTTTCTCTCTTTTCTTGTTTTTATTCTTTTTTCTTGCTGTTCAGCTTGCTATAAAGAAAGGAAAAGGCAAAAGGAGTATAATTTGTTTGTTTATTCATTGTATGTGCTTTCTCTTGAATTCACTGTTCCAGCCACAGTCTCATTTGATTTTTGTATTGATTTTTAAAAAAGTAAATCTACACTTTTTTGTTACGGAGTTTGCAGGGAGACCTCAATATGACCTCAATGACCCTGACCAATGTCCTAAGATTGTGCCTCCACCACTGCACAAGAACAGCTCACCAACAGATTAATAATTCTTCGAGAACCAGATATAAAAGCTCCATAATCCTATATTTATTTCCAGAGGCAAGCAGAATACAGCTCTTGAAATAAAAGGTATTCTCCCCTCCCTCTTCTGTTCCTCTCTAGTCCTTAGTATCCTGCTGAGGATTCATAAGGGAAACTACAACGCAAGTCCACCATTTAAAATGTTACCCCATAGGGAGCTTTGTAAGACTCACGCTTATTCAAAAAAGAAAAAAGAGTGAACATCCAGAATAACAGCAGAGACAGGACATTAACAGAGAGGATTTACAGTGAGAATTTTGAATGTTTTTGTACAATCAAAAGCAGAAGTCCTCCTTCACACCAGATACATCATGTCCAACCTGAAAGCTACTTAACTTCTCTTGACTAAGGCTGCAATCTTATACACGACTTGGAGTAAGTCCCAGTGAACTCAAGGAGGCTTACTTCTGAGCAAATAGGCATAGAATTGTGTTGTAAGTTATGCATGAATGCTATGCAAAGGGTGCCTCCATTCACTTCACATAGCACTGCAAGATCACCTCTGTGTGCTGCTTACAGATTTTGGCAGCATTGCCTTCCCTGTGCCATTTATGGCAGTGTGCTCCATGAGCTTTCAGAAGTCTGGACAAAGGAGGATTATATAATATGTCAGCAGCACATGAAACAATGTTGTATGTACTTGTTGCTGTGATGCAAAATGATATCATTTATGTGTGCTTTTGCATCCTCAAAATAATAAAAAGGCACTTGGTGGAGGTTGGCTCAATGGTCTTGGAATATTATGATGGCAACCAACAGACAACACTCACTGGCCCTGAATGTGACAGATTTATGCATGTGGGGGTGGGACAACAACAATAACGACATATTTAAGGATACAGTCTTGAAATTGTTACCGTGTTAAATATTCAGTGGTCTGTGTTTGCCTGAACTTGAGTCTGGACTAAGGATTCTGAGCCCCTGTGTTCTGATTCAATAAATGATATCCAATCACAGAACATTTCAGGATTTGGGCTACTGCCTTTGGCCCTTAAACTCTGAGTTATGATTTGCAGCTTGGGAATTTAGACAGCCAATCATGTTGAGAGTGGGAGTGGTTCAGGCCTTCAGAAACCAATATAAGGAGTTGCTTTGTCCCTGTACTCCAGTTAGTTCAATAAAGGTTCTTGCTGTTATTACTGCGTCTTGCTTCGTAGGAACCCATCTACACTTCACACACAACATTAGCAGCAAAGCTATATTGCAAACATATCTGGCTACAATTGGTCCAGCCAGCCCATCTTGTCTATACAACGTGGGGTGTGCACAGCTCTCCATATATGAGATAGCTTGAAGGGCAGACTTGAAGGGCACTTCGAAACACAGAGCAACAAGAAGGGAGGATGAAGTGAGAGATAAGGTCCCCATAAGGGTAAGTCAGATGAGAGTCCCATTGTTTCAATAGGTGCAAATTTAAGCACAAGATTAACTCTATCAGTGAACTTTAATAATGCTGTTGACTGGCTGACTCACAATTTCTTATTCCAAGTAAATTACATTGAAATAAATGTGGTTTATTTGCACAGGGTTAATTATTTGTTTGATTTCATCTGTAAATGACTTCCCATGAAATAACCCAAAGCAATTTCACAGCAAAAGCACCAACAACAACAACATAGGTTAAAAAACAATTTCATACTTAAAAACAGTTTCAAATCCAATACAGATACAGGCTGAAATAAAGATCTCCACTTAAAAGACTTGTTATCCTGTCAGGATTCTTCTATTAGTTTTCTCCCTCAGTTGAATGCCCATTCGATGAAAGATCACTTTTGTTTTGTGTATTATTAAAACATTTTTGAATTATTCACCAAAAAAGTAACACAAAAATAATTAGAAACTTATTTCATATTAGGACTCCATCATTGCTTCCCTTTTTAAAAGGGGCAATATTCTGAATCTCTGTTGTAGGCCTATTAATTTCCACGACCAGGATCTTCATGATAGGAGATCGATGTACATTATGAAATACTGTGGGGAATCAATAATATGTTAGACTGAAGTACTCTATTTTTATAACAATTGCTATGGCTTGCCTGCAGATTTCACTGCAAAGCTTTTTTTGATTCTTCAATTAAAGATATAGGAAACCACAGTTCTTTAAGAGCAGAAAACATGCTGTACTTTTCTTTAAAGTGGCCTAGAAACTTACAAGTTAACAGTATTTTTTTAAAATGTCCATTTGAAGAAGTACATTTGAAAGCCTAAACGAAAAAATGATCAAAATCTCTCCTATTCCTGTGAAGAGCCATTCTGTCCTTTATTAAAATCAAGATTGTCAAATGTTCAAATATGAATAATGCCCAAGGCGATAAAATAACCATCTAATAAGCAGCATACTGGTATGGAACATCCTCTGTGTCTCTGCAAGAGAATAAAGCCAATCTATCTCCTAAGGGTATGTGAAATCCTGAAAACTGGACTAGCCTGTGTTAGTTTAATAGCAGTTTTCCATGACAAACTTTTGCCCATCACGGATTACAAAGGCTGCAAATATACATTTGAAATGCTCCCTATATTGGCAACCAGCCACCTTGACCGAGAGAACATAAAAAAGAAAGACCAACTCTTAGCATCTGGGTTACAAAAGGCAAAAGGTTGTAAAAGACAAAGGACCAGTATGGAGGGACGCAGGTGGCGCTGTGGTCTAAACCCCTGAGCCTAGAGCTTGCTGATCGGAAGGTTGGCAGTTTGAATCCCCATGAAGGGGTGAGCTCCCGTTGTTCGGTCCCAGCTCCTGCCAACCTAGCAGTTTGAAAGCACATCAAAGTGCAAGTAGATAAATGGGTACCGCTCTGGCGGGAAGGTAAACGGCATTTCTGTGCACTGCTCTGCTTTCGCCAGAAGCGGCTTAGTCATGCAGGCCACATGACCTGGAAAAACTGTCTGCGGACAAACGTCGGCTCCCTAGGCCAGTAAAGCGAGATGAGCGCCGCAACCCCAGAGTTGTTCGCAACTGGACTCAACTGTCAGGGGTCCTTTACCTTCACCCGTATGGAATCAGCAAATTATCTGAACATTAAATAACAGCAGAAATTTTTCATGCCAGACTGCACCAGACTCAGAGGCCATCTAACCTCATGATATATTGGGTCCTCCTTCAAAGAGGGCACGTGTTCCAGTGAGACCTGGAGACCCATCCCCTGTGTTGTGGGTGGGTAAGATTGGTCAGCCACAACACCCGATTGGTAGGTCCCTCCATGTTGGGTTCAATCTGGCCAATGGGGCGCAGTCCAAACGGATCAAGGGACCTATATATACCCATGCGTGATCCAGAGCTTCCTCTTTTGGTGCGTGCATTTGGAACACCCGCCCTCCTCTCCCTACTTTTAAGGCTTTGTTGCGCTTGATCTTGCTATGCCGTCGTGTGTCATCTGTCGTTGGGACGGGCGCGGCATGAATTTCCCCCACTTGGTTGAGGTGATTGGGGTGGGAGAACGCTCTCGCCATCCCTATGTGAAGGGTATTCCATTAAAGGAATCCAGTGGCTCAAATGGTTTGGTCAACCCCTGTGAGGGGGTTGTGCCCATGCCTGAGTCCAGGGGGACATCTGGGTGGCGGACATAGTCTGTTCCCAACTTTTCGCCTATCCAGGTGTTCACCCTTGGCTGACCTATGCTCATAGCTGCCAAGTTTTCCCTTTTCTCGCGAGGAAGCCTATTCAGCATAAGGGAAAATCCCTTATAAAAAGGGAGAACTTGGCAGCTATGCCTATGCTGATGCCCTGGGTCAGTGCTACCTGCAAGGGTGCAGGGAGCTAGTCAAACCAGAGCCTATACAACCACTCACTTTCTGTAATCAATAAATTTGTGGCCTAAATTCTGCCAAAACCCAAACCAAAATTTGAGTCAAGTGTGAATTTATTTAGAGGGGAAGTCTCTGGGTCTGAACACGCAACTGAGCATACAGGTTTTCATCCCAGTGCCATAATTTCTCCATGAGTTGATTAGTAATAGTGCAATCCTAGATCTGCCTTCTCATAAATAAGCCCCACTGAGTTCAATAGGATTTGCTCCCAGGTAAGTGTGTACATAATTGTAGCCTAATATATCTGGCAATTAGATAGTAATTAGATAGCAGCCTTCCCCAATGCTCTCCGGATTTTTTGAACTACCACTCCCTAACTATTGGTCATGCTGGCCAAAGGCTGATGGGAATTGGTGTTCAACCACATCTGCAAAGCAGTTGGTTGGAGACGGCTACTTTAAAGCCTCCTTAATGGAAAAATAGGCTCAGTTTGGATTGTGTGTGGCGTTTTGTTGTTTTTGAATCTGGTCGATGCAGCATGAAAATGAATCAGTAATTTTAAACTTACAATTGCCTAGTAATATCTATGATTTAAAATAAAAAACAGAGTGAGGGAATTGAGTTTGGACTAAAAAGTATTATGCAGGCAGGGCAAAATAAATAAATAAATCTTAATCAGGCCAGAAAACCAACATATTCCTGCAGCATACCCTGGCCTTGGGTGCACTACACAAAAGCTAGGTCCCGTTCTTTTTGTGAGCGATTACTACATTTAATGATGCCAAGACCTTTCAGTGAGAGACAAACAGTCGAAAGTGGCTGGCTCAGGTCTTATAAGGGTCACCAATTCAAGCAACAGGGAAGCACTGCATGCAGAATTGAGAATCACAGACCTCTCTATTTCACCAAGAAGAAAACTTTTAAAGTACCTCTCTCTTTTTGCAGACACAACTGCAATGGAGATTTACAATCTGGAAATGTCTGATTCACCCATTATGCTTGAGGTGGTTGGCAAACAGGAAAACCATCTACTTAAAACCACAATAGCAAGAGGCGAAAACAGGTCATAAAACAAGCATCATACCTTCACAATCCCTGCTTTTACCACTATGCCAGAGGAGAGAGCTTTGCTAGTGGCCAGCTACCAGCTAGACCAGAGGGGGCTCTACCGGTATCTCAGGAGTGACAACTGGCCTCACCTCCCTCTGCAGCTCTTTTTAAAGGACTAGTTTTTCTATTACTGCCACTGCCATCTCCTAACCCAGGTGTGGGGAACCTCTGGCCCTCTAAACTACAATTCCCATCAGCTCCAGCAAGTATGGCCAATGGTCAGGGATGATGGGAAGTTCAGTTCAACAAGATCTAGAGAGTCAAAACTTCTCCACACTGTCTTGGCCTGGCATTCAAGGGAACATTGACAATGGCCTTGCAACCCCTGCATTTAATGAACTTTGTGTAAGAACCAGGGCCGGATTTAGGTTTGATGAGGCCCTAAGCTACTGAAGGTAATAGGGCCCTTTATATAGCAGACGGGGCCCATGGTTTACGTCATAGGAGCCTAGGTAAAGGGTAAAGGTAAAGGGGCCCCTGACCATCAGGTCCAGTCGTGTCCGACTCTGGGGTTGCGGCGCTCATCTCGCTCTATAAGCCGAGGGAGCCGGCGTTTGTCCGCAGACAGCTTCCGGGTCATGTGGCCAGCATGACAAAGCTGCTTCTGGCGAACCAGAGCAGCACACAGAAACGCCGTTTACCTTCCCGCCGGAGCGGTCCCTATTTATCTACTTGCACTTTGATGTGCTTTCGAACTGCTAGGTGGGCAGGAGCTGGGACCAAGCAACGGGAGCTCACCCCATTGCAGGGATTCGAACCACCGACCTTCTGATCAGCAAGCCCTAGACTCTGTGGATTAACCCACAGCGCCACCTGGGTCCCTACACAACACAAAACACTGTTGCTGTATGTAGGTTTTATTTTGTTTTTTATCTTATATTTTGGAAATGTACATCCAGTTTCTTTCCCCTTTTATTTTTTTGGGCAGCCCCCAAGAGAGTGGGACCCTAAGCTATAGCTTGTTTAGCTTATATGTAAATCCGGCACTGGTAAGAGCAGATTCCATAGTCTTTGAGCCCCCAACAAAAAAGGCACTACTATTTCTCTCAGAGTATTATTTATTTATCCTACTGATGAAACGACACTCCTGTGTCAGGCTGTGAGAGAATGGAGGGAATTTTCAACATGTATAGTGTAGTCATGTTTTTTTTAAAAAAAATGGAGACAATCTTAGATAAAATACAATATCACATGTTGGCATGTATATACAGAATCTGTCGCCTGAGATACATGGAATCAGGGGCAAACTAAGTGGGGGAAGAGAGTTTATCCAGTGTGGTGTAGTGGTTAAGAGTGGTAGACTAGTAATCTGGTGAATCAGGTTCGAGTCTCCACTCCTCCACATGCAGCTGCTGGGTGACCTTGGGCTAGTCACACTTCTTT
Source organism: Zootoca vivipara (assembly GCF_965207765.1). Lineage (NCBI taxonomy): Eukaryota > Metazoa > Chordata > Lepidosauria > Squamata > Lacertidae > Zootoca > Zootoca vivipara. The sequence goes on from NC_142586.1 coordinate 61,428,349, forward strand.
GAAGTCTCTCAGCCCCACTCACCTCACAGAGTGTTTGTTGTGGGGGACGAAGGGAAAGGAGAATGTTAGCCGCTTTGAGACTCCTTCGGGTAGTGATAAAGCGGGATATCAAATCCAAAATCTTCTCTTCTCCAAACTCTTCTTTCCTTCCACTATCCCAAATAATCTTCTCCTGTAGGGCAAACAGCAGCTTTGGGGTAATTTGGATTCCTCCAGTCAGCACTACAGCCCCAATCCAATGTCAGGGAGGTCTGGAGGATGACTATGTTTAATTAAAAAAAAAAATACTTGGGAGACCAGACCATGAATCTCCAAGCATTGCACCTAGCTTGGCCCTCACTTTGAGCTTTTTTTGTGTGTGCATGGATGTGGATGAGAACTCAACTTTTAGCCCCCCCCAATTTAAAACATTTTGCATAACCCTATAGACAGCACTTGTGCAGCACTAGGCTCAGTGGAGGAGCTTGAAGTTCTCAGTTCCTTTTCTCTCTTTCTGTCCTTACTCTGCACTAATGGGGTATGATATTCTCTCTTTGCCTGTGTGTCCCGGGAGTAAAGTACTGACTCAGACTTCCATGCCCTGGTAGGTTCTTCTGTCAGGTCTGATAAATAGTTTCCTTCTGTTAAACACACGCACACGCACGCACGCGCACACACACACACACACACACACACACACACACACTTTGGAGACAGGGAGAGAGAAATGTAACTTTTGTGTATCAAGGCCAGAAAGTGCCTTCAACCTACCACATACACACGTATAAACAAAGAGCTCAAACAACTACAGCCACGCCATGTTTGACTAAACCACACCAGGCAAGTATCAGAGGAGAAATTGGACTATTCAATTACAGGCTCCTTAAAATACATTCAGAACATCATATAAGCTTAACTCACTTTTCACATGCTCACAGACTGTCAATATTTTGGGTGGGATTCAATCACATGCCTTCAAATTTAGGTTGCACATTTATAGCTGATTTGGATAACTTGAGTAACAAACCTGCTCCCCACCCCCACCCCAGATCTGACTTTTTGCAGTAAGGAAGGTGATGGTAAAATGCACTGGAAGTTGTATAACAACATTTGCTCAGTGCATAGGAAAACAGTGGTGAACCATATATGAACACAGAATTAATGTCTCCCTAGTCTGTACTTGTGCATTGCTGAATCCATTTTAAATCTCCAGCCTTTCAGTGGAGAGGATCCAAGATAATCAGGTTTGGAAAGCCTCCTTCCTGTGACCCAACATCCGTGTTGGTTCCAAGTTTTAGAGAGCTTTTGCGCAAGACACACACCAAGGCCTTGGATCCACCTCTCACTCAAGTGGGTCCAGGAGGCTAATGTTAGTGCCCTCCTTCTGGGGTGTGGAACCTTGGCAGATGCCCGCCACGTTGAGTCTTGATGCCAGCCTGGCAGGACAGCCAGGTGATCGGATCCCTTCATTATAAGGCATATCCTGAATTCTGTATTTTCCTCAGTAGTTATGTTCAGGAAGTGTTGAAGGTTACCATATTTAAAACCTTTTGAGACAACGCCATCTGCAATGAACTGGTTTAAGACTGGAATGTATTTGGAGCTTGTGGTCTCTTGTGTATTTAGTTAAGAGTCTTAAGTTATTGAAATCTCTTCTTCTGTGAAAAACTATTGCATTGTGCTGAGCACCGAATAGCGTTGAATTCCAGATGTGGGTCTGGAATCCAAATTCCAAACCTATTACTGTGACCTTGGACAACTCATTTGCCTGTCTCCTGACTCAGTATCTACATAAGCAGCCAGGGTAAGGCAGGAGTAAAATGCTGTATCACAAGTGATTAGGACCTTCCATGCATGCAAGAGAAATGTACATGTCAGGGAGAAAATTGTTTTATTTGCAAGCTCAGTGTGCAAAAATGCAAAGGAGGCATCCTAAAATTAAAAAAAAAGGAAAAAAGAGAGAAAGAGATGTGAAATTTGTCTGCAGTGCTCATTTAGGATTCCTTGTCAGTCTAATAAATCAACCTACTTTTTGCAAATGTGACTCTTCCTATAAAATGCATTCTGGAAGGGTAGCCATAGCAAAAATGCCAAGAGCCCTATAGTGACAAACAAATGTATTGTGGCATCGGATTTTTGTGCACAGGAGCCCATGTTGTCAGGTGTATGAAGTGCTATTGTCAGCTGACAGGTTAATTGCACATGAGCAGAGAGACAAAAAGTGACAGAACTCCTGCTATCCTTTGCATTTCATGACCTTTTGACTCCGCTGTTTTATACATTCTCCGCTCCCTCCTGTATAGGTAGAGATATACCAGCCAAATGAGGTTAACACGTTATCCATCTGATGCTGTGGGTTGTAGTTCATGAAAGTTTATGCTACAATAAGGCTGCAGATTCTTAAAGGTGCCATGGGAATCTTGGTTGTGCTTGATATAAAATGGATATTAGACTTGCTTAGTTGGACAAAATCATGCATGCAATAAATAGCCAAGCATGAACATAAGAGCAGAAGGCATATATTTAAAGGAAGCCTCATGAATAAGTGCATGAATTCTGTTTGGTTGTGGAAGTATTACCATATCTTTACAAAGTGAATGCTGAAGGTACCAACTTGTTGTCTGTGCTACATAGGCAGCAGCATGCAGACAATCTCTTGAGGAACCCACAAGGTCAATTATCTTCGGAGATCTGAGACTGGGGGAGTTGACAAACAGCTTTGTGCTGAATGTCAGCATTGTGGAAAGACCTTATTTGCTCCCTTTGACAAAATCTCTTCTATTATTTGTGTTATTGTCAGATGGCCAAGCACAGGAGATTGGAAGAAGGGGGGAGCTCTATTCAGAGCAAAAAGATGCAGGGAGAGTGTCAAAACTCATAACCACTCTCTAAAAGGATGTCTGCACAGGGCTGGCCATCAAATCAGTTTAAATTCCAGTTGTCTGCAGGAGAGGGAGAGATGAGCAGCAGGGCCACTGTGGAGAGATCAACTTCATTTGTTAGGAATTGGTGCCCGAGTTTACTTGTACAGTATCCTCTTCACTACTCCTCTCCTTTTCCTTTTGTGCCATGTGTTTTGGATTGTAAACCTGAGGGCAGAGACTATCTTGTTCTTGTTGCTGAATTTAGGTGGGTAACATTCTGGGAATTCCGGGAGCTGTAGTTTGGAAGGGTGCTGAAAGTTGTCATGAGACCCCTATTCCCACAACAGAGCCACAGTTCTCAGAGTAGTTTAATGGTCAAGCCCACTTCCCAGGGAAATGGGAATAAACAAAGGGTGGGACTCTTCAAACAAATAGGTAGTTAACCAGAAGGTAGTGATTCTAGGGCTATATATGCAAGTTGTTTGGCAGAATGTTAGCAAGAAATAAATTGCAGTTTATAACCGGTGGGTCCCTGGCCCTGATCAGGTTTCCAAATGCCCTTGTATGAAGGGCAACTAGTGTCTCTGTCGTGTAAGCACAACCCCAAATCACCTCTATCAAGCCAGCTTCAAAAGATTTGAAATGAAATATTTGGTGTAATGTGCTTTCCAGCTTAAAGGGAAAAGACAGCAGCCTGGCGTTTGTCTTTGTTACGATTACTGTATAAGGAAAAAATAGAAATAGAAATGTGTATTTCTAAATACTGTTCTTTCCCCCTGTCTAGGCATGACAAAAGTGGCCTACTGAAGGCCAAGAAGTTTAATTTGATATCTCCCTAGAAAGGTAGGGTGTGTGTGTGTGTAGTCACCATACTGCATGGCATTTTCTTAAGGGATGAAAGTTCATTGGCTATTGAATTATTTGAAATATATTTGCATCAGCCTTCACAATTGGTTCCAGGATAGCGTTCAATAATTCAGCCATTCTAAAAACACAACCTCAGTTAAAACAATGAATGAGAGTGATAAAAAATAAACTTTCTTTGCTAGAAAGGAGGGGAAAGATCTATGAAAGCTCTCCCCACTTCCACTTCCACCCCCACCTGCACCGACAAGCTCAGCTTTTTTGCTGCCTTTAGCCTTCTATGTCCTGGTAAATCACACAGGAGGCTCCATAGGGAGGGCAGAGGAAATGGTGACAGCTGAGCTTCCTCATCCCGACTACTCCTCACATGATGCAAGTACTCTTGTGAGGGTTTATGATGCCTCCAGAGGACTTCTGTGCCTCTTCATCTTCCCTTCATTTCTCCATTTTGTATGTGTTTCATTACATTTGTTAAGCCGGTCTGGTTAAGTATTTCTTGAGACAGATTTTAAGTCAGGGTTGTGGGTTAACTCTAATGTCATTAATTCACTCCATCTTGGGCTGCTCTTGAAAACAGCCAGGAAATGGCAACTAGTGCCGAATGCTGTCTTGAGAAGACTGGCTAGAATTTCAGTCAGGTATCATATAACACCTGCCTTTCAGGATCAGTACTGGCTGCCTGATTGTTGCTGAACCCAGGGTGGATCTACACACAGGACAAAGGATAGACATTCAAGTTGGTTTGGGATAGGTAAAGAGATCTCCCACTGTGTGGGTGGGGAAATCAATGTTCCATTCAAGATCAGACTGCAAAGAGATCAGATTTATGTGAAACTGTCAAATCAGGCCTATGTAAACAAAGTGCTTGTTTACAAAGTTACAGTATATGCTTGTGAAACATGGACCACTTATACACGCCATCGTCACAACTTGTAAGGTTGCGGTTAGGCATTGGTTAAATTTGGTTGGTGGAGGGGTATGGATAGGCTGTGCCTGCCCCTCCAATGCTGCTGCTGCAAGGGTATTCCGTTAAAGGAATCCAGGGGCTCGCCATGCTCTTGTCCGAACCCCTGTCAAGGGGCTAGGGCCACGCAAGAGCCCCTGGGAGCATTTGGGGAGAGGTGAGGGTCTGGTGCCCAGCTCTGTTTTCTCCCCAAAATGTTTTGCAGGCTTGTGGGTGTCAGTTCTGTTCCTACCTCTAGGTGGGAACAGATAGTCGTGAACCAATGCCTAAGCAACCACTCACATTCTGTAATCAATAAAGTTGTGGCCAAAAATTATGCCAAAACCTTAAACAAAATTTCTGTGTGAATTGTGTTTTATCTGAGGGTGGCTTGGGGACCTCGACACGCAAAACTGCTATGTCACAAATAGGACATGTATTTGCCTTGATTTCTAGGTTTGGGCTGTTTGTCATACTGATCTGCATTTTGAAAAAGATGCCCAGACTTCGTTCTAATAGTAAAGCTTGCTAAGCTTGCCTGAGTGTTGTATCTGTCTGTCACCTAGGCAACACTAGAGGAACTCTTAGTTCTATTTGGGGAAACTGTGAAAGGTGTTGCACAGAATTCTTCCTCATCTTGAATGTTGAATAACCATGCTGAAGTCTATTCCTAAGCAAAAGTTCCTCTTGTATAGTATTAGTTTGTACCATTCTTCATATCCTTTTACAAGCCCCGCCCACTTTCCAGCACTTAGAGAAAGGACCCCTCTCATGCTTATTTCTTCAGAAATAAAAGGATATGTGAGGGTAAACAGCAGCTTGGGGAGGTTGGGGAGGGAGGGCAGTAAAATGGCACAGAGAGAAAGGATCAACACTTCCATGCCATGGGGCAGAACTGGATTATCCCCCTTTCTAATGCATGGGAGACTATCCCAGGATTTTTAGATTGAATATTTAGGGCCTCAGTTATACTGCTGTTCCCAGTAGCGGCCCTTCACCTGCCCACACCTTCTGCAAGTAGAGGAGGAAGTTCTGTGCCAATGAAGTAACACTGGCATTACTTCACAGGCAGCAGAAGGCCAATGGAGGCTGGCAAGCCTTGCAGAACGATACGTTCACCCAATCCAGCTCCCCACTGCCTGCCCAGCCTGGCACGAAGCAGGTTTGGATTGCTCTGTTAAGTGTAACCCGTGCTGAATGCTGAATGAGCTTGCAATTGTAATCGTAAGAATAAGAAAGGATATCAATAAATAAAATGGATCCTATTGGCAAATCATTTTTCTTGATTTACTGAAACACTGACTGTGACTTTGCATTGAAATCCCCATGCTCAACTGCTTCCCTATGCTCTGCACTACTGTACTGATTAATGGCTATTTTGACTTTGCCATGGAAGCGCCCCCATTTTAAAAAATTACTACTATTATTCCTTAGGAAATATTAAAAACATGTATGTGGGAGGTGATACTACATTTTTGTGAGGTTTTAAAATTTTCTGTGCAACTGACTGAAGGTGCAAAGCAAAGGAATTTAGAAAAAAAGAAGAAGCAAAGAAATGAAAGAAACGCCCTCTAGGTCCATGGCACAGCTCCTGAGGAATAATCACTCACGTGAACTCTAAAGCAGCACTAAATGACACGACCTGGATCTGCAAAACAGGGAAATGATGAATCTTAATTTCAGCCCTTGACTCCCTCCTCCATCCTGTACACATGGAGCTTTTTTTTTTTTTAAGACAGCTGCTGATGCGTTTCAATTATACCGGTATTTGTAAGGGAACTCTTTTTTTAGGAATGTCCCAGCACAGTGTTTCATTTCAATGTATGTCTATTATCAAACATTTGGTATAACTTGCATAAACCTCCACTGCCTCCACCATATTTTAATGTACTTGAGCTGCTTCTGTTGTCTGGAGAAAATTAAATGCTGCAATGGCATCTTAATGTGGCAAGGCTGTCTGCACATAAATGTTATACTGCCCCAGCTGGAGGCTGCTTCCTCCTTTGCCAGTTATAGCTTTCAATCTGTGGCTCAGCTGTGTTAACACAGCACACTCTTTGGCATATAATTGGTACGTACGTGTGTGTGTGCACGCACACGTACACACACACACACACACACACAGCAGTTATACGCAAAAGAGTACACTGTGCCAGTACCTATGTAAGTGTATTTATAGCCTTCAAATACTGTAGACAATATTTTATTTTTGTTCTTGTACAGCGTTTTGGGATATTTGCAGAGAAAAGCCATTAAGATTGTGATCCTGTGATTTAACCGGGAATAAGTGAACACAGTGGGACTTCCTTCTAAGCAAATATGTATGGTATCAAGCCACAGTAAGTGTATTTAAGAATAAAATAAAACAAAGCTGTTGGAATAATGGTGACAGTGAAATAGTGCAATCACTATTTCTTATAAATTAAAAAATTCCTTCCAGTAACACCTTAGAGACCACCTTAGCACCTTGTTTGGCAGTGGAATTTGCTGCCAAGGAGTGTGGTGGAGTCTCCTCCTTTAAGTGGAGGCTTGATGGTGTTTCCTGCTTGGCAGGGGGTTGGACTGGATGGCCCTTGTGGTCTCTTCCAACTCTATGATTCTATGATTCTAACTAAGTTTGTTATTGGTATGAGCTTTCGTGTGCATGCAGACTTCTTCAGATATCTGAAGTCAACTGACAATAGCAATGGGACACTTCTGTAGGCGATTTCCAGTGGTTTCTGACTGGTTATGCAAGCTCTTATGCCACAATTAATTTTTCTCTTACAAGCTCGTACTTGGTGGAGATGGCAGCTCTATTTCTCACCGACAAGTATAAAGTTACTTGAGAACAACCTTCCCTTTTTTGGTCTAGGCTTATTTTGACCATCGGCAGTACAAGAGTGCCAAGATGTTGTCTTACGCCATTCAAATTCAGTATACTCTGCAGTGAGTTTTTCTCTTTATCCACATTTGCATATCCAGCACATCATCTCTAAGGTGAAGCTGAGGTCAGTTAACAACACCTTGTTATCCAACAGGCTCATTTCCCTCCTTTCCTAACCCTTCATTCCTGTGATGGTATAAACAGGTAAGATTTTGTGGCTAGATAAGGGAGTTGTTATCTCACGATAACAACCCTCCACAGACATGCTTGCACGTGTGGTGTATTTTTTCAGATGTGTGTGTATTTTTTACAAAAGAAGCTTTTAAAAAAATCTTTTTCAGTTTTAAATATTTTGTGAACGTCTGTTAAAATAGGCTGAGATAGAAATCTCAGTACACTGGAACCTCAGTTTATGAATGCCTCGGTTTATGAATTTTCAGTTTACAAACGCCGCGGACCCATCTGGAACGGATTCATTCACTTTCCATTACTTTCAATGGGAAAGTTCGCTTCAGTTTATGAACGCTTCAGTTTATGAACAGACTTCCGGAACCAATTACACCCATGCTTCGGGTTAAGTACGCTTCAGGTTGAGTACTCCACGGACCCGTCTGGAACGGATTAATCCACTTTCCATTACTTTCAATGGGAAAGTTCGCTTCAGTTTATGAACGCTTCGGTTTATGAACAGACTTCCGGAACTAATTGTGTTCATAAACCAAAATACCACTGTACTGTAACCACTTAACTGAACTAAAATCTCTGTTGCTTATTCACTTTTACAGCATTTGCCCGTTCTGTCTGCATATATATATATGAACCTCCCCCATTAAAAACAACAACCCAAGAACAATCCACATCTTGTGTTCGTTCTCTCTCTCTCTCTCTCCGATGTTAATATTTTATGTTGGCATTTTGAGATTGTTGATTCAAACTTCCTTGCAAGATTGTTCACCTCCATCTAGCATTAATTTGGTTTGCAGTTTGGGTGCATGTACAATGGAAACTATATTGCAAGAGTCCTCCAACAACAGCAACAACTTGCACCCAAGTTAAGCACAACCATCTTGCAATTTATTTCTCTGAGAAAACACAAAACTTAATATTAGGGGGATCAGCTGCAGTCTGGAAACACAAATATTGATCACAATCAAAAACATTTCCCAGACTGCAGTTTTTCTCAAACAGCATTAACGGGTAAATGAATAGATTTACTGAACTAAATATGTGTTTGCATCCCATAGCCATTTTTAATAAGTATGATTTTCTGCAATGACTGTCAGACCAGGTCCCAATAGCTTCTTGCAAGCTAAAGTATCTCTCAAAATGTATTTTGTCTCCTTTTGAAGGTTACAATGGATAGAGAATCCATATTTACTTGAGGGTTTCTTTTTTCTTTTTTCAACAGTCCCTTTAGCAGTGCCAACTATGGATTGATCTGCCTGACCCTCCTTTGAATCATTTTTTAATGTTGTTTCTCAAAGTTTCTTTTTTATAGTTTGCCTTTTCCACCTAGAGGGTGTTCTTAACAAAAGGAGTGCATATTATGATGCATCCTGAAGTGTTGGTTTTTGATCACCTGTTTAATTATTCCCAAACTTTTTGTATACCACCCTATACCCGCAGGTCTCAGGGCGGTTTTTCCTTTCTGGAAAGGAGGCATACATTACCAATGAAAATGACCCATAGTTTGGCCACCTTTAGTGCCTTCTTGACTCAGGCCTTTCTCTCTGGGGGGGGGGGTGGATCACTGTGAATGGGTCCACAATGATTCTTCTCTGAGACCATGGCAAATGGAGGAGGTGCCCCCATGTTGTGTTTTTGTTATCTACAACTTTGTTATCTACAACTTTCTCTAGCTGTTTAAAGGACCTGTGTTCAAAATCTATTGGGCTCAACGGGCACCAATGTCATTTGCCTCTTTGGAGATTGCTCTAAAAGCTGCTTGCTTACTGTTTGAGAGCCTTGCTCAGTTTTACATAAGCCTGCCTTTGGCAGAGTCAACTAATTGATATATTAGCTGTGACAATGAGGCTAAGGCATTAAGAGCTAACACTTCCCACCATTGTGTACTGCAGTCCTTTGAAAGTGTGGTTTTTATGGAAAGAAGCTTAAATGTTAAAATTGCAGAAGCTCTCATAAGCACAAATGTAATGCCCGGCAGCTTGCTGACTCCCGTTTCCCCCATTTTTCTTTTGTTTTGCCTCTTCACAGATCACATAATATTCATCCCAACGAATAATTAATGTACCTCTGGGTAATACATCGTGCAGAATGACAGCACAGGAGTGCTAACAATACCTTGAGAGGACACATTAATGGCAAACCGCAGGTGTTCAGTGCGTGGGTGGGCGGGGCAGGAGGCGAGAGCCAAGGAAATTGTTCTGAGTATCCAAAGGACTTTAAATAAATTACCGGTAAATGCTTACTTCCAAGAGAACGGCTATGAATATTTCAACAACTCCATGAACTGCAGAAGGCATCTCGGGTGATTGTGTGTGGGGAGGGAAAAACACCCACCAAGCATTATGCCACCATGACATTATTTGAACTTGCAGCTACCAGAATCTGATGGATCGAACATCCCTTAAATAAGCACTTGAAGGCATACATGGAATATATTTATTTTCAAAAGCTGAAACATAAAATATTTAACTTTTTTCTTCCTGGTGTGCTGGAATTGGGAAGAGATCCACAGCAAAATAAAATCCTCTGACAAAGAGGCTCAGCTCTGGAGGTGGTAATACCTGGTGATCAGAGAGTCTATTTGAATCACGTTGCAGACGAATCCGTTGGAAAGATAAAAAGAGCGTTTGATGCACAGGATGTTTTGACTGGTTGGAGAAAGATTCTGCTTTCCTTACCTCTTTTCCTGCTAATTTTCTAGGTGCAGGCAATGTGTTTGCACCGAGAAGCATTCCACCACGGGAACCAACCCCCTGAGACTATGGCTTGGTTCTTAGGAGTGATCAGTCAGGGGCCACATTCTGTTGGTGGATGAGGCCAGAGGCAAAAGTGTGTGGGGCACATGTTTTCTCTCTGTGTGTATTTTGTATATTATTAGTAGTAGCAGCAAGTAGTAAAAAAAAAAAAGTATACTGCCAAATACCCGCAGGTCTCAGGGTGGTTTACAACATAAAATCACAATATAAAATAGTAAGTGTCAATATCCCACTACGGGACTTGCTCCATTGGTGCAGAAGGCGTTCCATTCATAGAAACAGTGGTATTGCCTGCTAGTTGTGTTGAGCTTAGTAAAAACAAAGCCATAGTGAAAGACCTTGCGTACATTTCATGTGGATTTGTCAGAATCCTGATTAGAAAGCATCAAGTACGGTACTTGGCCACTGTATTTCCTTTCAGTGCAGGGTTTTTTGATCTTTGAAAAGTCCAAAATGTCCAGGACGACACTGGAATGGGGAGGACATTATGTGTGTGCCCCTACATTAGCAGGGAGGCAGGCAGGCAGATGCGAATCCACAATTTGTTCCATTATGAACAATCCTATATGCACACACAGGCTCCTTAAACTTTCAGGCTCAACAAAAGATAGCAAAAATAAAAAGCAATGCCAGGCTTTGTGGCTGTGTGGCTTGATTACAATGAGTGGTGTGGTGGCTGTGCTTAGGTTTGCTATGCATTCAGAGGTTGTTCATAATAATTAAAAACTGCATACTCTGGCCTTCAGAGCATGGCATTTTACATAACACCTAACAGTTTGCACTTTTTTACAGTTTAGTTTGTGTATGTGTGAAATCACACACACAGCTTTATTGCGGTCCATGGACCCAAAATACATAACACAGAACAATCAATCCTACCTTTGAATAATTCTGAACAGCAGAGTCTCAAATACAAATCCGATACGACACTTAATCATATGTACCTTGTTTTTATTCGATTGGGATAGTACAGTTCAGAGATACTACAGTATTGTAATATTTGTTCCTACTATTATTCTGATTTTTAAAAGACTTAAAGGTTTCAAATCACATTACTGTGACCCACACCCTGAGTCTGTGCCTACACACAATGGTTTAATTTATATCTCTGTCATTGTCATGGCAACATATTGCAATGTCAGATTACTGAGATCTGTGGCAAATTCTCAAGCAGTTACAGTATTCAAATACACACACACACACACACACACACACACACACACACAGTGCTTTTCCCCCTCAAAAATGTTTAGGGGTATTCTCATTTTCCTACTCATACTGAAGTACTGTCCCACAATGAGGTCAAACTTAGATTCACAAAATGTTTAGGGGTATTCGCCACCCTGCGCTCCCCCCCCAATCTCTCTCTCTCTCTCTCTCTCTCTCTCTCTCTCTCTCTGTGTGTGTGTGTGTATAACCAAAATATCAGTAAAGAATTGCAGCTAAACAGGTGTTTTGTAAAACACAAAGCTGCCATATAAGTTGGTCTTGCTGATGTATTGTTTTCTTTATTACACCTACAAGTAAACTTTGGCTTTAAGAAAGAATTGGATAAACAACATTTATCTAAGCAATCTGCTCTCATTTGGCATCTGATACCGACTAAAGTTAGAAAATTCATTTAAAAAAAATATGTTTTGGACCTTCCTTCCTTCCTTCCTTCCTTCCTTCCTTCTTAGATTCCTGCAGCCAACCCAATATCCATTCCCCACCAATTCCTAGAAGATATCTAACTTCAACTATTGCAGAATTTAAGGGTGGGAGGCTCCACATTGACATATCCTGAGACTTCCCTCGTCAACCCACAGAGGACCATAGAGGCTGTTATTCAGAAGTAAATATCACTGAAATTGTATTTGAGTTTTGCTGCCTGGGGGACCATAGCATGGGCAGCCAATCTGGAGGCCTCCAGACGTTGTGGATTCCAATGACCATCTCCACTGACGACGATGACGATGACAACAACATTATTTCTACACTGCCCATTTGCCTGGAGCTAATGCAAATTGCAGTCTGCAATATCTGCACCAGAGGAAATTTCCAAACCATCTTTGGAGGCAGCCCCACTTATAACACATTGCAGTAATTTGAACTGGAGTTTACCAGAATGTAAACTTTAGGCTATTATTGCTCAGATAGAGGTGCAGCTAGGCCACCAAGTGTTGATGGAAAGCATTCCATGCCAACAAGGCCATCTGAGCCTCAAGCAACAGCAATGGACCCAGAAGTACAGTACCCCCAAACTGTGTATCTGCTCCTTCAGAAGGAGTGTAACCCCACCAAGAGCAGGCCACCTCCCACCCATCTGGTCAAGGGAACCACCCTGTAGCAGTGCCTCAGTCTTATCTGGGTTGAGCTTTTTGGCTTTCATCCACTCTATTTCAGAATTTAATATTAACCAGTTGTTACCAACTGTGCCTGAACAGATTGCCACAATACATAGGCATGTGAAACTATTTGCGGGGGAGGGGGGAATTCCTATCTGCTGTAAGTCTCTGAAGCTGTCTATATCTTGAAGCCCCATTAAAATGGATGAAAGGATAGGCTTTGCATACAAATTATGAATGCATTTTAGTCTCTGAAGAAGGATTGGATTTGGCAGGGATTTTCACCCACTCCTGTGCCAAATAGGATTGGCACCTGAAAGATAAATAATCCGCAACGTAATTCTGTAAAAATCAGGTAATTGCAATGTAAAATTCCCGAGTTTCAGTGCAGACATCTTTTCAAAGGAATAATGGATTCTGCTGCCGATCGTCTGTTTATGTTAAGGCTCAGGTTGTTACATCATACTGATCACAAAAAATGTCTAGCATTATCTGGAATTACAACTGGCGGAATCAGTTCAGCTACAACCCAAAGGTGTCGGGTGAGAGACTGCCTTATTCAGAGCAGAAGGAATGGCCGGGGCGGGGGGCTTCTTTTCCTCATGGTAACAATGAGAAGAAAATCAGAGAGAGAGAGAGAGAGAGAGAGAGAGAGAGAGAGAGAGAGAGAGAGAGAGAGAGAGACTTTTAGACCCAATTCCAAGTTGTTGTATATCTTTGCCCAGTTTTAGGGAGCATGTTAAATTTTTAAGATAGTGGGTCCTTTGGATGAAAACCATTTTCTGACCCTCCCTTGATCCTCTTATGGGCCCTATCAGTTTTGGAGCACAAACAGTGGTTGAGCTAGAACGTTAATGGTTTCCACAGTGGCAGCAAGAGGAGATCTGATATATGGCCACCCAGGGACCATCTGATTTCAGCCGTAGTGTACTTAGGTGCTTTGTTCCTACCTACATAGCCTGCAAATAACCTCTCTTAGTTTTTCTAGATACTCATTCTTTGAGTTGCTTCAGTTCTGGGGAGTGACTTTGACCAGTGACCAGCATATCACAGTGCTGGTTGCTAGAAACTAGAAATAATAATCCCCGGACACTTTTTTTTTTTTAAAAAAGCTAGCAATAAAATAATTCCAATACGAGGCCTAATCATGCCAGTATTATAAATGTTTTCAACAAGAAACTGGGCATTTGCCCATCCATGTATCTACGACGTGCCTGCCCAAACAGTTCTTAAAATGTGTACTGGGCCCTTTGTGCACAGTATTTGCAAACATAACAGTATCGCTTCCCTACGTCTTTGAGTCATAGCTTACCAAGGTGTAAGCACAGGTTAGGAAACCTTTTAGCCATAATGATCATGTGGGACCCTGCTTGGGTAACTGCAGGAACTCATGGATCTAATTCATCATTCAGTCTCAAGGCCTTGCATTGGGCTCCCTCTGAAGGGGCTGCTTAGGTAAATCCACCCTACAACACACCAAATCCTATACACAGGTTCTTTCATTATGGCTTTATTTTTTTTATAAAAAAAACACAACCTTTTAATATATATATATAACTAGCAGCTAAGCATCCATAGTTTATTTTGCACTTTGTGGGCAATTAAATATGGAAGTACCAAGCTTGATGATTAGGCATAATATATACACCTTTGAACAATGAATGAGGCTCAATTCTCATTTTTCTTTTTGACATCAAAAAGGCATCACTGGAAATTAGGTTGTAACTATAAAAGAAGGCTGAGCGCCGAAGAATTGATGCTTTTGAATTATGGTGCTGGAGGAGACTCTTGAGAGTCCCATGGACTGCAAGAAGATCAAACCTATCCATTCTTAAGGAAATCAGCCCTGAGTGCTCCCTGGAAGGACAGATCCTGAAGCTGAGGCTCCAATACTTTGGCCACCTCATGAGAAGAGAAGAATCCTTGGAAAAGACCCTGATGTTGGGAACGATGGAGGGCACTAGGAGAAGGGGACGACAGAGGACAAGATGGTTGGACAGTGTTCTCGAAGCTACGAACATGAGTTTGACCAAACTGCGGGAGGCAGTGGAAGACAGGAGTGCCTGGCGTGCTATGGTCCATGGGGTCACGAAGGGTCGGACACGACTGAACGACTAAACAACAACAACAACATAGAAAATGTTCCTTCTCGGATATTAACTGTTCCTGGGAAAGATGAATTCCTTCCAGCTCCAGAGGGGAAGAGTCACCTTTACAAGGGAACTTTTAGAGATCTGAACACAATTTCCCACTTCTAAAGGAAGAATTTAAGGGTTCATCTATAAAAATGAGGTGTGCAGTGAATTTTATGCATTATGTTGTGATCCAAGGCTTCATCAAACGAGTATATTCCAATTCACTGGTGTTTTTATTTGCATATCTCCATGTACTGAATTCTCATTTAAGATCCATTAGGTTGTAGGGGGGCTGGTACCTGTTTTTCAAACTAATGGTTTTCATTGTCCCTGACAATGCAGAAAAAAACATGCAAGTACCAGTTCTAATCTTGGAAAATGGGATGAGCCACTGAGATAAAGCTTTCACTTTTCCTGGCCAGACTAACTGGTCATTATTGGCATGGTAGTCATATGATGTGAGACACAGACCAAAAAGCTAGCTTTCCTCACCCAAATACCAAACAGAGTCACAGACCCCACTAGCAAACCGTATCCAGTTATATGTGGTTGTTGTACAACACAGACCTTCATCCAAATGGGGGGCCATTAAACTCTGGTCAAAGGGTTGCATCTACACACAAGGAGAAAATGCTATAAATAAGTCAGAAAATAAATCATTATAACAGAAGAGGGGAAATGCTATGTAAAATCACATAGAAAAGTTTTGTGCTCTACAGCGCCATCTGATATAGCATGTTTATAATGTATTTAAAATGCTGTTTTTTTGACTAATGTAGCTGAGTCCCAAGTTTTCTGCCAAGCAGAGGACCTTCTTGGTAGTGGTGTCCTCCCTGTGGAATGCCCTCCCATCAGATGTCAAGGAAATAAACAACTCTCTGACTTTTAGAAGACATCTAAAGGCACCCTGTTTAGGGAAGTTTTTAATGTTTGATGTTTTATTGTGATTTTAATATTCTGTTGGGAGCTGCCCAGAGTGGCTGGGGAAACCCAGCCAGATGGGCGGGGTATAAATAATTTTTTATTATTATTATTATCATTATTATTATTATACAGAAAGACCTGGATACAGGAATGTATATTTTCTTTTAGCCACTCAGGGCCTAGGGCCCATTTCTACAGCCCTAGAAGTTGGATGTGCTGGAAGACCATGCAGCTACTAAGGGAGTTTCTGCACAGTCACTTGTGACCTTGAGGCAATCTCCACACAGATGGTATACTGGACTAATTAAATAGAACTTTCCTTCCTTAGGAAGACTGCACCCAAAAGCCAAAGTGGAAAGCTATTAAAAAGAACCAAAGAAACCAAGATTTCTTTATGGATGCACTGCCTGCCTGTTTGTGGGCCCAATCTAAAGTGCTGGCCTTGGTATTTAAAGTCTTAAATGGTTTATCTGAAGGACCACCTGCACCTGTACAAAACTGCCTAAGCTGTAAGATAAGGTTCTGAGGTCGTGCCCTACAGTCCATCAGTGAGAGATGTTCAATTGAATGACTGGATGCAGCGCATTTTCAATGCTATTCCCGCATTTATGGAATGCCCTTCCTCACAAAACACATTTGGCCTGTCAAAGGTGGTCTTATGATATGCTTATATCAAGCCACCTTTTTCTTAATTTTTACACATCGGTGAAAGTTTCCTGCTAACTGTTATGCTTATTGTGTAACATGTGCCTTATGTAATATATGTGAAGGCAGTGAGTGGCCCTGAAAGGCGGCTTGTAAATATATATATATAATTAATTAAGAACAAAGCACTTTCTGGAGAACGCCCCAATTTTTGTCCTAAATCCTCATTTCTAATTGGCAAGGGATTTTTCAAGGAGGACCTTCTCTCACTCTCATCATCCTCACAGACAAGCTAGTTGGGAGCCCGGGAAAAAGCCTTCTCAGTAGCTGTTCCCTGGAAGTCCCTCTTTCCACCATGAGGTGGAAATTGTTGTATTCCAGCAGGCTTTTCAATACTGACTGCTTTAAAGGAAATGGCTCTTGTTAGTGTGCTGTACTGTTTTTTCTTTGTTTGTTCCCTCCATCTGCATTTGAATAGATATATTTTTTATGTTGTTTTAACTCTGTAGATAAAGGTAAAGGGACCCCTGACCATTAGGTCCAGTCGTGACCGACTCTGGGGTTGCACGCTCATCTCGCATTATTGGCCGAGGGAGCCGGCGTATAGCTTCCAGGTCATGTGGCCAGCATGACAAAGCCGCTTCTGGCAAACCAGAGCAGCACATGGAAACACCGTTTACCTTCCCGCTGTAGCGGTTCCTATTTACAGTATCTACTTGCACTTTGATGTGCTTTCGAACTGCTAGGTTGGCAGGAGCTGGAACCAAGCAACGGATAGGGACCCAGGTGGCGCTGTGGGTTAAACCACAGAGCCTAGGGCTTGCTGACCAGAAGGTCGGCGGTTCGAATCCCTGCGATGGGGTGAGCTCCCGTTGCTCGGTCCCAGCTCCTGCCAACCTAGCAGTTCGAAAGCACGTCAAAATGCAAGTAGATAAATAGGAACCGCTACAGCGGGAAGGTAAACGGCGTTTCCATGCGCAACCCCAGAGTTGGTCATGACTGGACCTAATGGTCAGGGGTCCCTTTACCTTTAACTCTGTAGATAGATTTCCAGGTGGCTTTTATCACCTCTTCCCTTTGTTCAGTGGGAGCATCCCATGAGTAGAATTCAGTGCCGGATTTACAGAAAAGCTAAACAAGCTATACTCTCTTGGGGGCCTCAAAAAAAATTAAAGGGGAAAAACTGGATGTACATTTCCAAAATATAAGATAAAAAACAAATAAAATAAAACCTACATAAAGCAACAGTTTTGTGTATGGACCTATTAGGTCCATAAATTACCATATAGCATATATTCAACACAAAAAACAGCGACAATTTGTTGTTGACAAAGGACAGCTAGACATATAAAGGGCCCCATTACCTTCAGTAGCTTAGGGCCTCATCAAACCTAAATCTGGCCCTGGTGGAATTCTACCAGATCCAAACAGTTGCTATTAAAAGGCAACTTCAGGAGTTGAAGTTGTGAGTAAAGAAGCATTGAAAGAGGAGACTCTTAACCCATTCCCTAGCCATCATTTGTCTCCTGCATATTCTCAAATAGATGGACACCCACTGGCTTTCAAATACATGATTGCCTTCTTGCTTAAATGAAATACTGTACCTTTTGATTACTGAGGAGAATCAAAGATTAAGGTTATCACATGGTAAACAGACTTCTTAAAATATCTAGTCAATGGGGCACTCATTGTCCATCAAGCAGAGGATCTGACCCAGTCAAAAGCCTATT
Organism: Zootoca vivipara; assembly: GCF_965207765.1. Classification (NCBI taxonomy): domain Eukaryota; kingdom Metazoa; phylum Chordata; class Lepidosauria; order Squamata; family Lacertidae; genus Zootoca; species Zootoca vivipara. The sequence goes on from NC_142586.1 coordinate 61,446,568, forward strand.
ACTAAGAAAGAGAATATGCCTGTTGTCTTTGTCCATGGAGTTTTCTTGGCAGGGATACTGGAGTGGCTTGCCAGTTCCTGCTCTAGGTGGATCACGTTTTGTCAAAACTCTCCACTATGACCTGTCCATCTTGGGTGGCCCTGTACAGCATAGCTCATAGCTTCTCTGAGTTATTCAAGCACCTTCACCACGACAAGGCAGTGATCAATGAAGGATAATGGAAATCAGCCCTGAGTGCTCACTGGAAGGACAGATCCTGAAACTACTTTGGCCACCTCATGAGAAGAGAAGACTCCCTGGAAAAGACCCTGATGTTGGGAAAGATGGAGGGCACTAGGAGAAAGGGACTACAGAGGACGAGATAGTTGGACAGTGTTCTCGAAGCTACCAACATGAGTTTGACCAAAATGCGGGAGGCAGTGGAAGACAGGAATGCCTGGCATGCTCTGGTCCATGGGGTCATGAAGAGTCAGACACGACAAAATGACTAAACAACAACAAGAAGAAAGAGAATATACTTTCCAGCCCACTGTTGTTGGGTTGTCATAGTAACTGTGCCTTATTAAGGAAAGCAGACAGAGGCATTTTAAGGTTGTATTTATGGTATCTCTTTAGCAGCATAGCTTGCAGCGCTAACCATGTCTACTCAGGCGAAGGTCCTACCAAGTTCAGTAAGCCCTCCTCTCAGGTAAGTGTAGTTAAGATTGCAGCCTACGTCTCTAAAATAAATGCCACCCTTGCATTTTAGTTATTGCGTTTGACATTTGGCAACCATTTCACTGCACAATATACTGTATCACAAAGCACTGCACAATGCTTTCCCTTCCTGTTTCATCTTGTCTTGTTTTGAGTCAATTAACCTTCGTCTACAATGAAATTTGTGGTTTGGGTGCACTTCTGCTAAATAATTGAAACAGACTCTTATTGGATATTGAACAAACTGGAATATTTCCCTAGGATGCAATAAATAAAGCCTGCAACAAAATATTGCAGTATGTCATTTCCTGTTTAGTATTCCAGTCAGTCCGTCTTACCCTCTTTCATAGAATCATAGAATCGTAGCGTTGGAAGGGATCCCAAGGGTCATGTAATTCAACCCTATGCAATTTTCAGTCTACTTAATTTCATTCCCGCTCATACCTGGTTTTTCGCTTCCCCCCCCCCCCAAATAGTCAGCTCAGCATCTTGTGGCCACTGACTACACTCAGTCCTCATTGGGCTGTTTGGGAGATATTCTCTATCTATTTTTAATACCTCTGCAAATGTTGTGGCTCTATCAAGGCATCTCCCTCCTGTGCATGGGGGTGGGTGGTGCTGTTTTAGCTAATAAATATCTGCACTCATACCTGGGCATCAGAAAATAGGAGTGGATGTCTAGTTATCGTTTAGTGTGGCAGTGTCTTCATTTTGGAACTCCCTGCCTATAAAAATCAAGCAGGCATAATAATAATAATAATAATAATAATAATAATAATAATAATAATAATAATAATAATATATACCACACCCATCTGGCTGGGTTTCTCCAGCCACTCTGGGCAGTTCCCAACAGAATATTACTGATAATAAAAACATGATAAAACATCAGATATTAAAAACTTCCTCAAAAAGAGCTGCCTTCGGATGACTTCTAATGTCTGCCTTCAGATGTCTTCATTATACTCTTTTTGGTGTCTGCTAAAAACATTCTTATTTAGACAAGCCCCCCGCCCCGCCCCGCCCCTGCTGAGAAAGTTGAGGTAATGTTAATATGTTTTAGTATTTTAACTTTTGTATTGTGTGTTTTAAAGTATGACTGTGAATTTTCTTCATTTTTCCATTATATCTTTTGCAAACCATGTTGATGTGTTGTTGTTTTTTAAATCAGTGTATAAATATTAGGAAATAAATAAAATATGTAAATAATTGTTACAGCTTTATTTTAAAAAAGAGAGAGACCCAACTCCTGGGAACGAATCTTCATCTCAACAACTTGATGCACATATTTCTAGGCAGTGTTGGGCATGTGGAACGTAGGGCAAAGATTTATTTTCTGGCAGTTAGTCAATTTCATAGGCCATGGCTATAAGTTTTCACTCAACATGAATTGGCAAATGGCATAAGGAGAAAGGTTAGGTGCCAGAGGAAAGGGAATCTGGGGAACCCTTCCCCATAAATCTAGTGCAACTAGGTAAAGACCATTAGCCACAAAATATCCCATAAACTTTCTGACTGGCTACACATTTCTATACGGTATGACTTTTCACTAAACAAGCACAACCTATCACATGAGCATTATATGTAGGGTACAAGTAGTAGACTGAATTTATGGATTTCTTAAAATCAGTTCCAACTATTAAATTAGAATTATAAACTGTTGTAGTTTGTGGGCCTGTTTTGGTTTATCTGTGTTACAATGAACATGCAAAATATGGTGAACATTGATATTTGCATGGGAATGCTGACTATTACAGAAGACATGCGCACATACAGAGTGTGTTTCTGTTTACCAGTGAGTTAAAAAAAAAAAGAGGGATTAAGTATATCTGCAGTTAAAAAAAAGAAAAGAGGGATTAAGTATATCCACAGTCCTGAGGCAGAGGGCTGTCCCTCCTATTCTTTCAATAGAAACGGGGTTTTGGCATGGAGGTTGCAGTCCGGAAGGAGGCACAAGTACTTGTCTGGCAAGTATACCTGCAATGTTTTCAAAGACCTGTCTCTATTCTTGACTTCTTTATTGTCCCTAGACCTTGGCTTTCCTGTGTTGGAGTATCTTCTGCAGTTCCTTTGCTACCCTGTACCACACCATGGAAAATGGGAGCTATATACCAGTATCATCATCAGTGATATCACAACTGCTGTGCAATACAAGCCAGTGACTGACACACACTCATGTTTTGCACAGCAGTAACTGCTGCAATGCTAGCTGGGAACTAGGGAGTGTGCCAGCTTTTTCTCTAGAGACAAAATAGTGTGACCTTAAGCGCTAGAAAAATTAGATTACTTTGCAACAGAAGCCATAGTTTGAGGAAAGACATAATTCTATGCACACGTTGAATAACAGTGACCTGAGTATTACTGGTCATAATACTGAATATTATTAATTTATTAAACTTCATAATTTAGAAAGAACCTAACTGAACTTTCAGAGCACCCCATAAATGATCCTATTGACTTCAGTAACCCCAAACTCTGTTAAATCTTACCAGTTCTGGCCCTCCACTGCTTTGCAGAGCAAATGTAAGGGAAATTTCACTGAAGCAAACAGTGAATCTTGGCTTCTTTCTGGGCCAGGGAACCAAAACCAAAGACCCATCTATTATTTATATTCTTGTACATTAAGTTTTCTACACATAGCTTATCTTTTAAAGTACTGAGGACACTATTAACAATTTGCTGCTCTAGATGCTCATGAGACGTTTTCTTCCAGACATTGAGTTGGAGATGCTGGAACCTTTACATATAACAAAATTGTCTGTTTTCTGCTCCTTTGGACTTCCTCATTATCTCACCAATAATGAACTCCCTAACCCCATTCATATGATGTAGAATTAAACATTTTGGGTCAAGAAATACCCTTTGTAGTACTAATATTGTGATAGCTTGAGTTTTTGTTCCTTTCTCAGGTGTCGCTCCTGTTTTTCTCTTTTCCCCACCCCCATTTTTCTCCTTGGCAGTCACGACATCCCTCTCCATAGATCAGTCTTACTGCCAGCTCATAAATGAGGAGGACCCCAAACAGATTCTGACAGGATAATAAAGTAGTCCAGGCATCTGATGGGAAGCTGGGGGGGGGGGTGGAGGGGGGGAAAGAGGAGAAGGTAGGCTATGAATTTATGATTCCTTCCAGTCACCTAGTTACTCCTCTCTGCACTTTCTATCAGTGCCTAATAATAATTCTGCACCCAATGATGGGACCCTTGATATTCAACTTTTTAGGATGTGAATCAAATCAAACATGCCCTGGTTATGTCACATTGGTTCAGTTCACTGAGATGCTCATAAGCAGAGCCCAGCAAGTGCAAAATTGCTGAGTGTCACTCCGCACTAAAGTGAATGAAATGCTTGCACCAGACTTTGGTTTTAAGTGATCGTATTTGTGCTTCCTATTGACCCATCAAGCATTAGCAAAATTAATGTCTTCACTCACTTTGGATGTATTGACACAAGACATTATCTGATTCATCTTTTAAGACGTTTCCCCCAATTCTCTTCCTTTCCCCCTTCCCACAGCTCCTTTGAAAGCACTTTTTAAAGACCGACTGAAACAACTGAAAGAATGGAGATGACTGTGAAAGAGACACAAACCCAACCTGTCAAATGGGGTGCTATGTGAGATAGATTGGATTATTTTAAACTAGAGATTCAGTCAGTCGTGGTGAAACTTTAAGATCTGGAGTATTGTGCACCATTTTTGTAGGAGATTGACATGTGTGTATATATGTGTGTGTCTGTGTGTGTGCTAATTATTGTTTGTTTGTTTGTTTGATTGATTGTACCCCGCCCATCTGGCTGGGCTTACCCAGCCACTCTGGGTAGCTTCCAACAAAACATTAAAATATACCCTGGTAGTAATCCATCAAACATTAAAAGCTTCCCTAAACAGGGCTGCCTTCAGATGTCTTCTAAAAGTCTGGTAGTTGTTGTTCTTTTTGACATCTGGTGGGAGGGCGTTCCACAGGGAATGTTAGTTTTTTATATCTTTAAAATATTCAAGTAGGTTTTACTTCCACATAAGTTACATATAAGAGTGGGTCCAATATGTTCATTCATTCATTCATTCATTTAATATACCACCCTTCATCCAAAGATCACAGAGCAGTTCACAACATAAAAATACCAAATGAGAACAGAAAATAATTAAATCTTTTTTTAAAAAAATGAGATTGCCATTTCGAGTTTCACTAATTTCTCAGGCAGCTGAATGATTGTTGTTGTTTAGTCGTTTAGTCGTGTCCGACTCTTCGTGACCCCATGGACCATAGCACGCCAGGCACTCCTGTCTTGCACTGCCTCCCGCAGTTTGGTCAAACTCATGTTCGTAGCTTCGAGAACACTGTCCAACCATCTTGTCCTCTGTCGTCCCCTTCTCCTAGTGCCCTCAATCTTTCCCAACATCAGGGTCTTTTCCAAGGATTCTTCTCTTCTCATGAGCTGAATGATTAACACAGACCAAAAGGAAGCAAAAAGAGTGATTGAATTTTAACACAATGGCTCAAGAACTGGGTGGCTCTCTCTCTCTCATATATCAGTATAAAACAATATAATCTAGAAAAATTAATGAAACTACACCCACTGTCCATCCCCTTGCCAACCCCTTCCCTTTACAGATGGCCACCCCGTCTCCCCCTCTTTGTACCTGACCCAAATCCCTTCCCTTTACACCTGACCTATCCCCAACTGGATGTCCATATAAACTGCAGTATGATGACATGCTTACAGTTTTATTATATACTAAGATATATACTCTCATAACTTGAAAAAAATCCATTTTCTCAGATACTCTGGAGGATTGATTTAGGTTAGAAATAGAAAGACGCTAGAATTAAAATGTTACCAATTAACTGTGGATAATGGCACTTCTTGTAATATGAGATATAAACCCCTGCCATGTTGCATGAGCAAGCACTGAGTTATTTTTATGGAATTGCCTGTATCTGCTCATCTTTTCATTAAATCCACCCCCCACCCCCTGCACTCCACCTGCTGCCCAAAATACAGAATGTCCTCCTTGCAAGAGATCATGGTGGAAATGGAAAACTGTTTCTCTTTCAGTACAGAGATGATAGATTAGGAAACATTCATGGGTAATTGCAATTAAAATAGGCAAATTTATTTCCTTTTAGATTTTTGGATAACTTTGCTTGATTCTCAACTCTGAATAACAACCACTCTTTTTATTTTTTTTACGTGTCAAAGTTAATGCAACATTTCCAGTTGGTTCATGTTTGTTCAATATTGATAGAAATAAATATATTACCAATAAGTCACTTAAAATGGTTTAGATTTCCTGCATCTGGCCCCGCATTGCCAATCCCCACCCACCTGTCAGATGCAGCTCCTGTGCAGTTAAAGGCAAGGCCAAATCAATCTGTATTAAGCAAAAGCAGGTCTCTTCATGGCTTCAACCAGCAAACAAAGCATAAACTGAAATCTTCTATAGGTCTGACTTTTCTGGACTCTACGTGACTTCCTTGACTGCTGAAGCTGGCCTTTTTGCAGTTCCTTCCATTGCAGAACTGGATGGTAGAGCAAAGGCTTAACCCCTTGCATGATTTCCCCAGTGTCATTAGTTCAGGACTCATTGCAAAATTCCCTGACACTACCCCGCCCTGCTGCTTCATGTCTGGAGCAGGTTCTCCCAACTGTGTCCCAGACAGTTCATTCCAAAAGGATCTTTGTCTTTGGACTTTATCCAAAAGGATTCAATGACAAATTATTATTATTAATAATAATAATAATAATAATAATAATTCCCCTCCCATCTGGCTGGGTTTCCCCAGCAACTCTGAGCAGGTTCCAACAAAATATTAAAATACAACAGTCTGTCAATCATTAAAAGCTTCCCTAAACAGGGCTGCCTTGAGCTGTCTTCTAAAAGTCTGGTGGTTGTTTTTCTCTTTCACATCTGGTGGGAGGGTGTTCCACAGGGAGGATGCCACTACCAAGAATTGCCTCTGGTTGCAGAGACTCCTCTCTTCATGCACATTGCCTCACCCTTTTGCATCCTTAAACCCTATTGATATGTTATATCTGCTCAGGTGTAAACAAGCATGCTGACATAACTTCTTTCTTCTAGAAAACCATCATTACATAATTTAAAGCCCTCCATGAAATTGAGGGTGGATTTCTGAAGCCTCCTCACAACGGATTCCTGTGTGATTTAAAGCCATGATTTCATCCCATCTGGCTTTGGCTTGGTCTGAACTGGAATGAGGGATATGAGACATACTTTAACCCTTTTCAGATGTGTGTAGAGGGCAAGCATGGTGGAAGGGGCTAAGGAACACACATTTACCACCCCCGCCCCCTGGTCTCAACGCCGCTCTTGCCTCCATCATTGCCATTTTTGAGTATTCTGTTGTGGTCTTTCAGAGGGGACCACAGAGTAAAGCACTATGAAGTAAAGCAGTTGTCGCAGCACCAAGGACAGCTCCTAGTGAGCAGCTTGCTCTGAGGAGGGTTAGAGGCCTTTTCTTTTTTTCTTTTAATAAATTTTTATTAAGGGTTTTCTTGGTTTACAAAGATATGTGCAATGTCTCTCTTAGCATTTTTACAAATCAGTTTCATTTGTTGAGACATTGGTGAGGAGAGGGGAAGGAAAGTAGATGGGGGAGGGTGGGGTGGGGTGACAATGCTTCTATTTTGCTTAGTAAGTGTGGGGGGGTTGTCAGCGTTGCTTGTGTAGGTTCTCTGTTGTTCACTTGTTTTCCTTTGATGGTGAGAGATGTTGGGGTTGGCCAAGGATATGGTTGTTCCTTTGTGGTTAGCTGTGGTGGTCTTTGTTTTGTGTGTGAGTGGGGTGGGTGAGTGTTTTGGGTCAGGTTAATCATATTGATTCGTATGCTGTTGGTGGATTTTTGTCATTGTCTTCTTGGGCTGTGTATGTGATAAAGGGGAACCATACCGGGGTGAAGCCGTCCTCTTCTGTTTGTCCCTGTGTCAGTTTCACTTATTGGTTAATTTTTCTAGTAGGGCTGTTTCCCATACTATGTCTCCAGTCTACCTTTCCTACACTTCCCCCCCCTTTGCTGCCGAACTACAGACTCTTAAAGACCTGGTCTGAAGACAGGTCTCTCTCCTTTAATCCATATCTTCCTACCAAGCATATCCCCCATGCTATTGGACTAGTTACAGGTAGGTAGCCGTGTTGGTCTGATGTAAGTTTGTCATTGGTATGATGGTATATGAAGAAGTGTGCATGCACATGAAAGCTCATACCAATGTCAAACTTAGTTGGTCTCTAAGGTGCTGCTGGAAGGATTTTTTTTAATTTTGTTTCGGCTATTGGACTAGTTAGGTACTGTGGAAATCTCTCTGTTCCACAAGGCTACGAGGAGGCATATGGACTCTGGTTCTGTGGTATATGGTTTACTGGGCTCCTACCTCAAATTCAGTTGTCTCCTGATCACCAGTATCTGGGTCCTTACCTGGATACATTGCAGCCTCTGGCTTAGTGTCATGGTCACTGCTGGACTTCAGAGATATGTGACATTGAGCATGACCTTCAGTAGACAGCCTCCTCTACATTTGAGTATATGGGCAATGGTGGAGAGCTCAGAAGGAGCAGGTCAGTTTTGGGAGCAGAGCCTGTTTCAACCTGCACCCTGTCTACATGCAAGAAACACATGAAGAGGGCTTGCATGTTTCAGATTTCAAGTGAGAAAGATAAAAATGTCCCTTTTTCTTACTTGCAAGCAGGATGAAAGTATTGCTTTCCAGCAGGTGTGGAAATATCTGAACAATGTTGGTCAGCAAATGAGGACCAACCTTTTTCTGAGAGAGAGGGTGTGGAGGGCATTCATTTGGCCACCAATTTCCTCTCGGAGGCCCAGAGACAAATAGTGCCGTAGCTGACAAAGCGCTTTCATTCCTATGTAGATGTTAAACGTATACACTTGTCACTTCACTCTCTGGTTTTGAAAGGTAGTTATTTCCAAGGCAGGTATATTAAATACTTGACTTTGTCAGCTAACGGAATAAGAAACCCAGAATTGCTGACTGCCCAGTTGCTATGAGTGCATCAGTAATGGATGTTTGAATTAAATATTTATTTTCATGTGTGGGTGGAGAGGGAACCACAACTGAGCTTACCTTTACTTAGATCAACTGAAAATTACATATATATAAATCATGTTTTCGACATGAGATAATCGTACAGCCACTTTCAGCAGGACACATTAGGAGGGGGGGGATTTGGTTGGCCTTAAAAGGCTGAGCCCACTTCATCATTCTTCGGGATGTTTCTCACAGTATCACCCCCAGCTCAGATGTTACATCATGGGGTTGGCTTGTACAACTGCTAAGGACTAAGTAGGTTATTACTATTACTATTACTGGTCCTCATCATTGGCAGCAGGGAATTTTTTTCACCTACTCCTTGCTGCAGTGAGTTTGGGGGCATCAGGGATATTCCGACTGAATTAGTGAATCTATCAGTTTGCTACAGGTGAGGACAGAGGGAGTTAATCAGAGGCTACCTCAGTGTGTATCCTGAAGGGGCACTTAATCCAACTGATCTCCCTCAGTTGGCTGGCTTGAGGGGCTATAGAAGAGAAGCTCTCTTTGGACTGGCAGTCTTATCACTTCTAAGGGTGTCTAGTCATGGGGGGGGGCACCCAAGTGCCTTATCAGCACACTCTTAAAAGGAGCAGGTGGAGAAAAGCATAGACAGGTCCACAGAATTTGGTACTTGGAGCCAGGGTACACCCTCAGCTCTCACATGATGTCCAGGGACCCTCAACGTGGGTTTGTTAGCCTGTCACTAACATGATTTTGCTAGTTTCAAGTCTCTTAAGTAAATAAGGCTGATGCTTATTTACAGTGTACAGCATATTGCATCTTCATATATTGGGTATGAAAGGGGGGCAATCAGTTCATAAGTCAGAACACAATAACTTCTGTACAATGAATACCTGCACTTCATCTCTTCCCTGAAGTTGTTTTTCCTTTTGATTAGCTTCCTGTTTTACCTCTAGGAAGATTCCCCCCCCCCATTAGAACCATTTTGTAATTGCATTCAAGTAGAATTCACAATGGCGCAATATATTTGCAAAAATGAGGGCCTGTTTTCTTCTTTTGGAATACTGGTGTATATAAACAGTCCAATGTATTTTATCAAGATATTCACAGCCATTAACCAGTAGTTAATGATTGGCTTGTTAAGTGTAAAATGCTTCTCAGCATTTCCTCAGGGTACTTGAACTAATACATTCATGGGAATAAAGGGCATAATTCTCCTTTCACTTACAGCCGTAACACTTTATTGAGTACAGTGGAGTCAGTCTTTACCTCCCTCTCACTCATGGGAAATGAGAGGCGGTTCCAAGATATTTGATATAGCTGGATTTTGTACAGCATAGAGACATGTGTTCTTCACTTCCTAAAAACATAGGATTTTTCAAGGTTAGGATTTTATATGATCACTTAACTTCTGGGAAGAGAACACTGCTCTTTGATGTTTTTCTGATATCTATTCACCTGCAGAAATACAAGTTGAGCAGAGGGGGAGGGAATAGGTGGCTACCCAGGCACACAATAGGTAAAAGTAAAGGGACCCCTGGCCATTAGGTCCAGTTGTGACCGACTCTGGGGTTGTGGCGCTCATCTCGCATTATTGGCTGAGGGAGCCGGCGTACAGCTTCCAGTCATATGGCCAGCATGACTAAGCTGCTTCTGGCGAACCAGAGCAGCACACGGAAACACCGTTTACCTTCCCGCTGTAGCAGTACCTATTTATCTACTTGCACTTTGGTGTACTTTCGAACTGCTAGGTTGGCAGGAGTTGGGACCGAGCAACAGGAGCTCACCCCATCGCAGGGATTCGAACCACCGACCTTCTGATCGGCAAGCCCTAGGCTCTGTGGTTTAACCCACAGTGCCACCCGCGTCCCTATAGGCAGACAATAAGCAGCACCATTTTCCAAATCAGAACCATTCCACTGCCAGCTCAGACTTCCTTCTCCTTTTCTCACTTGGCAAGACAATTACTTGGCAGGTTTTTGGTGTGTCATAAATCCAAGTAGCTTATAGCCACAAGCCACCAAACACTATTAAGCAAGCACCTTTAGATAAGCACTAAAAGGCCACCTTGCATATTATTGTTGCTGTCATTATTTCTTACCCATCCTTCACTTGTAAGGTCCCAGGGCAGAGCACAATAGTATAAAGATACAATATTGAAATCAGTTTGTACAAAATGGTGGTGCCAATAGTGATAGACCCCCTCAATCAGTCCCACCACTTCTTCTTCAACAATGCTGTGCATAGATTGCTCTCAAAAATTGCCCATGCACACAGTTGGATTAGGACCATTGTGATGAAGAGCCACAGTATAAATTATTATTTCTAATTACTGTGGGCCCGGGATTTTTCACTCCTGCAGATAGATCAGCTTTCTGACCAAGAAACTGAAGGGGGGGCATATTATATCTGCGAAGGTTATGTTGAATAATACTTGCATACACTTAAGATCATTTGCATATCTTTTTTTTAAAAAAAGTCACCAGCAATTTATGACCCATTGTGCTCTGAAGAGACCTTAGAAGCAGGATGAGAAATTTTGCCTGAAAATGACCATTTTGTATTTCAAGTGTGATAACGAGTCTTCATAATGCATCTGCATATTTTATTATATTATTTTGATAGTGCCATTAATGCTCGTGGCATTTTAAAGATGCATAAAATACTAATTCTCTGCCCCCGAGGAGAGTTTCATATTTTATGCATACCCAATAACATCCCTTATACATCTGGCAAGTTTACGATCTAAGATGTATGAGGGATGTGATCAAATAGCGGAGGAGGATCAGGGGACAGTGGCAAATGTACAGCCATGATTAATGAATGAGGATGCTGATCACAAAGGTAACGACATCTTGAAGTTTTGCCCTATTTCTACAGTCTCGTAAATCTACTCCTTCCCTTCTTCATGAGTTTGAGCATATCTAGAGATGAAGGTAAGAAGGATCTTCGGTGGCTTGTCTTAGAAGATGAGTCGTAGATATTGCAATTGGCCGTCAACCAAGATAAGTTTAAATTTGGCTTGTCATCATTAAAGTATTGCCAAAGCAGGTTGCAGTTATACATTGCTGAATTCCCTATATTGCATTCCAGAAATATAGGGTGATAGCCAATATCAATCATACTCGAAGTAGACCCACTGAAATTAATGGGCATATACATTGGTTTCAGTGGCTCTATTCTGAGTATAAGTTAATTGGATGAGGTGTGGGTAGAGGCTGGAGAGGGACCTTTTTGTCATTTTTTGTGGGTAACATAGCATTGATTGCTGGGATTTTTGAACAGAATGTTGGAATAGATTGATCTGCTCCAGCAGAAGAGTGGCTGATTATGTTCATTTAACACATATTAGTCACATCTAACTGATAAGACTCTGGGTATATAGTCTTTCTTGCATTATACATTGAAAACATATTGGTAATCAGGCCATGCCTAGGCTACATTATTTCTGATGCCTGTGCTCTCCTTGAGTATCATAATTGGCATCTGTAATGCTAAATATGCAAGTTTGCCACCCACAGTATTACATTGCGGGTGATACAATGTTAATTTTTAAAATGCAATTTTATTATGGGCTTGCATTTCAATCATTGCTGTAAGCCTCTCTGGGCAATGTGAATGCATTGGAAGGGCAGGATGTGACTCTTGTGAATAAATTACGGAGTCGTCTTGGCACCTACATGCAGGCCAGTGATACTAGACTGCAGTGGAGACAGACTGTCTGCAGCAGAATGAGAAATTTACCCTGTAAATGACCATTTTGTATCCATAGCAGTAACCAGGGGAGGAATAACTGCTGGGAGGAGCGCAGAGAGAAGAAACGCCATGGTGCACTTGTAGCAGGACAGCAAGACACCTTCATCTGCCCCAGCTGCAACAAAACATGTCTCTCCTGTATTGGTCTCTACAGCCACAGCAGGTGCTGCATCCTTCCAACAGTTTGACTTCACCCCCAAAGGCGCACTCCTCCATTGTCATAAAATAATATGCATGAGCAATGATAGGAGCTGTTCAGTGTATGTGAGGTATTAGTGGCGGGTGATTATTTTATGACTAACACAGGAATAGATAGTATGGCTTAAAAGAAACAGAATAAAAGTCAAGGCGAAGAATTACGCCAGTTCTGTAAACATCCCAAGTATTTATGCTGTTCTTAACAAATGCCTCCTGGGTTTCTTAGCACATTGAGCTAAGTTGACTTTCATAGAGCATAAAAATTTAGACTTGCAGAATAACTTGCCAGCTAATTTACTTATCAGACAGCAATGATATCCCCCTGCTGGCTTTGTAAAGCCTGGGGACACACACCACTGTGGATATCTCCTCTCATCTTCTCTTTTATGTGAGTCCTCTGACAACTTTTAGGAAGAACACGTCCAACTTCTTTCTCTGGAGAAAAGCCTTCTCATTGTAACGGAAACTATTTGGGGGAAATAAACATATTTTGAATTTGCCAGAGGAAGCTGCCAAAGGAAGATGGAATTCATATCCCAATCTAGGGGCAGCAATCCATTGATGAGAAGCAGGTTTCTGAAAATAAATCAGGATTACTATATCACTCTGTCTCTTTTCCAACATGTAAATATTTAAATAGGTGCATGCAATAAATGTGTTTGCAAATGTATGCATTATAATGGCTCATCTGTCAGAGAGCAGAGGCCCCTGCTGAAAGCACATTTGGTAACAAGCCTGAGTTTGCCTCTTTCTCATCTGTGAAATGGCCCTCATAGTGCCGGTCAGCTATTAGATGTAAGTGAAGAGGAACAGCTGGACAAAGAAGAATATGGAGAGAAAAACATCTCCAAGCCCACTGGAAAACTTATTGCGAAAACCAGGAGCCAAGCATGAGGAGGAATCCAGGCTTCTAGGTCCTATGCACACCATGAGCTGGTTCTCTGGGTCTCCCGCTTAAACTCCCTCACTAACCCCCCTCGCAAATGCCCATTTGCAAGGCCTGTTCATGAGCTCCCAGAAACTGCAATGAGCTAAGTTTGACTGGCTTCCTCTCAGCCAAGGTAATTTAATCATAAAACACAACTAATGGGTGTAGCTCGGGCTCCAGATCTGTATATTCTGTTGGGCTCTCCATATCTGAGCCAGTATGTTGGAAAAGCTAGTTAAAAAAAAAGATGTAAAAAGGAGGTGTAGTTCTTCAATGTGTTAACTTGCAGAGGTTCTTTGAATTGAAGGGCATCCAGACTCAGTCTGGCATCCTTAAGAACGGCTTGGAAAGTCTCTTGTCGGAAACCCCAGAGACCCACTGACTGGCAGTATGGACCATGTGAAGCTAGACAGACCAATAGTCTGACTCAGTATGAATCAGCTTTGTGTGATATGCCAGAGACTGAGTCCAATGAAACAAAAAGCAATTCTGATCCAACTATTGCTGGCCTGGTTATGCTATATTTCATGTTTACCTTTATTTAGTATTTTTTAAATAGAAATTTTAGAAAAACTATGTTTACATTTTTCCGTCAATACAACCCAGCCCTATGTCATATGATATAGCACACAGTTGTAAATGTGTTCCCAAAGACAGAATTAACAAGAAATCGGTGAACTTTTGGTTTGACAAGTTCGCAAACACAAAAAGCTGGTGTCCCTGGCATTTTGATGCTACACTATCAAAACTCTAGAAGTTATATTCTGCAACAAAATGAACAGTGTTCAATTTTTTTAGAGGTAGTTTATTTACAGGAGATACAGAAACCATTCATGGATTTTTTTAAGTGTACATGTGGAGGAGCTTTACAAATGAAAGATGCATGTTTGATAAATTTAAAAAACCTAGATTGTCACAGCAATGAAATGTCCTTCCACACACAAAAAGGTGGATTATAGTATAGACATTTGTGTAGTATAATAGTCAGATAAAACTAACAGTGGAATCCTATGGATATTTACTTGGAAACAAGTCCAACAAGTTCAGTGGACTTACTCCTAGGTGAGAAATTTTATGTTTGCATCCCAAGGCTTTGACTTAAGTGAGTATAAGTCCTATTAAACTGAGTGCAACTTACTTCTGAATAAACATGCATAGGATTCAATTCATGGAAATATTCTTACATTCTTACAAGGACCCATAGTCTACTGCTTCATTTGTGATGGGGTTTCACATTCTCTTCCCAAGGGATGAAATGCTTGACACTTACAATGAAGAAAACCCTGCACAGAAATTACATTTTCTTAGAGGTGACTGTGAAATCTCTGCTCATACGAGCTTCTGGAGCACAGCCCAAGAGATTAACAATCGACTTTCATAGTTAAGCATCCCAACCTAAATTATGCTGCAGAAATGCTGGTCAAATATTTTATACACTGAATAAGGACTTGGGTGAACTCTGCTACCATTCTCGCCACTAGGTCATTTAAAAATGTAGAAGCTGAATTTAATTTATTAATATTGGTCACTCTGGGCTATTGCTGTTAAGGTACAGAAAAGTCTAATGCTTCGGGACCATTTTCCCACCCACTTCAAGCAATCTTTGTTATATTTTGATCAACATTTTGTATTTGAATCAAGAAGAACACAAACATTTGTCAAAATGTTGTAAAATATGGTCATAGCTGAAAGAGCACATTGCCTTACGTAGCTCTCCTGTCTAGTGCTCATTGTCAAACTCAAGAATCCAACACACACACACACACACACACACACACACACACACACGACAGCATTTTAAAGCTTCATATTTTATATTTTGTGCCAGCCACAGAATTCTGTTATACCATCATTCATTATACTGAGCTTGGTCAGCATCCCTCCCCAACCCTTTTGGGTGGGGGCAGGCTGGCATTGGCAGGAATACTTGTCCTGCATAGCTGGAACTCCTGGTTCTGTTATTTCAATTTATCCACAGTGCAAAGGGGTGTAGACATTGCATTGGGGGGCATTAAAATGTGCAGGTCTAGTGCTCTTGTCACTTCAGTTGATGGGCTGGCTACTACTGTTGCTGGACTACACATTGCTTGGTAAGCCTTCTGGAAGTGGGGCTGGCCCAGCATACCAGGGAAAACCCACTAGAGGACACACCCTTTAAATCAGCCCTGGAAGTACACATGCTCCATATCTGAGTCTGAAGATCCATGGCCTTGGACTGGACCTAACAGCAGGCTGCACTGAAGCATTACCTGCAGGGAAAGGCCTTGCTTGCACTGGAGCTGTATCTGCTATGAAAGTCCTCTGAGACCTTTGGGTCAGGCAGTGGCAACATTTAAATCTTAAAAAGTTATATAAGGATTTGTAGAGTTTAGAGGCAAGTCAGCAGGGGACAATTTCTGAGAAGTCTTGTCACATTAGTGTCATGATAGAATCTGTGTGCCTGAGATATAGTTAACACTCTGCTCCCCACCCACCCCAAAGGTTGTGATGCGATGTGATTTTCTAAATGAAGCTCCTGAAATGCCATAGATATGAATGTTCCATCATAACCTATGTCTAGAATCCTCTACTGTTAAATACCTTGAAGCAGTGGAAGGAACCTGACACTGAATAAAGTAAATTAAGTAATTGGAACTCATCCCCCTATTTATTTATTTTTTGATGCCTGTCATCTTTTAGCAGATGTGTCTGTATGAAGGCCTTCGAGACATTCACATGATGAAAACCTAAATGGCATTTTCCACAGCTGGAGATCTTCTGCAAATTTGGAGCATACTCAGATGGGTGGGTGGTGTGTTCCTCAGTATCTGATGCTTTTGCCTCAGGGCCATATATATAATGTTCTAGCATGTGCATGGGGGGCCTGGATGTCATTGGACTCCAACTCACATCAGCCCCAGGCAGCAAAGCCAATGGCCAGGAATGATGGGGGTTGTGGTCCAGAAACATCCAGAGGGCCATAGGTTCCTCATCTTTCACCTTGCATTACTAAAGGCAAGAAGAACATTTTAGAAACTATTCTTTGCAGTACCAGTGCCTTTTCTTATGTTCAAGACATATTCACTCATAAATGATTTTCCCAGCCTGTTTTATAGGGCCACAAATTATCTTTGTTCAGTTAGCATAGCAGAAGATGGAGACAGTATGGTTTTGCACTGTACAAAGAAAACTAAGGTACTCCCTATGTCTAGGCAGCTATCCATTTCAATATTTGTCTAACATTTTTATTATGGAGATTCAGTTTCTGAGCTCTGGATGAAGAATGCAGTATTCAGCATCATAAATTGACAGAGCAGAGCATATAAAACACTCTAGTTCTGCTCTGAAGTCAAAGTGTATTGTGAAAGCAATCTGTCCAATTTTGTTCAGAGTTTGGGAAGTTTGCTCTTTTCTTCTGGGCTGCAGTAAATGACTTTGTCCTGGTTTATTCATCACTCAGTTTCTTGGCACTTCAACTTCCAGTCAAATGGAACATTGCTGGTTCCTATACGATCATGCATCACATGACTGCATCTGCTGGGTGTGCATAGCCCTTGCAGAAACTGTGAATTGCCACCACCTCTCATGGGGGTCTGCTCCACTCAGAGGCGTAGCAAGCCCAGGTGGTACCTGGTGTGGATTTTTTTGTCAACCCCCCCCCAACACTGTGTTGCTGGGGCAAAGCTGCGCCCTCTTGGGAGCCAAGGCTCCTGTCCACCCCCCTCCCTCCCTGGCTTGCTGTAAAGCAGCAAAGCAGGAGCCGCTTATGGAGAGCTGGGGAGGGAGGGAGGCAGGGAGGGGTGGGATCCTCTGCTCATGGCTGCAGCCGTGAACGGAGGATCCTCTACATGTGGCTGCGGAGGTGGGATGGCTGCTCGTGCCGCCATGGTGGGGCGCCGCATTGTCACACCCAGAGACGTCCCACCAGGAGCGCCCCCCGCCCCCGTTGCGACGCCACTGGCTCCACTGTTAAACAGCAATTACTGTCAGAAAGTTATTCCTGATGTTTAGTCAAAATCTCCTTTCCTGTAACATGAAGCCATTGGTTTGGGTCTTAGCCTCCAGAGCTGGAGAAAACAAGCTTGCTCCGTCTTCCATGTGACAGCCCTTAAGATATTAAACGGTCAATGGCTTGACTCTAGCTTCCTATAGTCCTCTGTTCCTATCCATATTATAGAACTGTCTTCCAAAACAAATAAAAAAATAAAATACCCATATCTATTTCTCATCCTTTTTGCTGCCAGTTGCAGATTTTTCTCACCAAACCTTCATGGATTTTTGGAATTATGTATTTGAACTCTGTATTTCTTTTTAAGCTGAATGTTAGTTTTTTAAAAAAACAACTGGTGTATATTGTATTCTTTATTTATAGTTTCTATATTTTTGTACGTTTTATTGTTCTAACCTGCACTGAATGCTCCTTGGAGGAGAATTTCAACACACAAATACTTTAAATATATAAAAAATATGCCAGATAATCCTGGTTGCTCTTACAGAGTCCTGAATTCTCAACTTCATTGTATGCTTTCTCCACCTCCTCAAACCCCTCTACTATCTGGTCCTGTTCTTGAGTTATTATGTTCTGTTTTTCTAATAAAGCTGCTATCCTTAATCATTTTCTTTCCAGCAAATTTCTGTCCCTTGCCCACAGTGAAACCATATTATCCATCTAATTTGGGGAAAATGTACCAACTGGCAAGCAAAAACAACACCTTTTTTTATTTAAACAGGTGTTTGCCTTATAAGCTGATTTGTTTTTTCCCTGCTGCTCTGTGCTTCAATTTGTATTTTAAATTTAATTATGTTTTATTTTAGCTAGCTGCTTTTTTCTTTAGTGATCTCCTTTATCAGGTTTTTATATAGTGTTATTGTGGCACTGCAACCATTTCTGTTGTGAAATATATTGTTAGTTACTCTGGATATTTGTTGTGGGAAGGTGGCGCATAAATGTAACACATACCCACCTACAGTTGTCAGAATAGAATTAAAACTAAGATGGAACATAGAAGAAAGCCTGGCTCTATTTGTCCTGTTTAGAGGGTATATCAAGCTACACCCATGTATGTCGGCCAGATTCTAAGCAGCTGAGGCAAAAAAGCAAAACTTAATGTTTGTTTGTTTGTTTTTTCGGGGGGGGGGATCTGCTACAAAGGAATATTGTTTCATAAAGGGGGTTCAAATCCTTGGTTTGCCCCAGTCCTTGGATGCCTTAGACCAGTCATGACCAAACTTGGCCCTCCAGATGTTTTGAGACCACAACTCCCATCATCCCTGACCATTGGTCCTGTTAGCTAGGGATGATGGGCGTCGTAGTCCCAAAACATCTGGAGGGCAAAGTTTGGCCATGCCTGCCTTAGACAGTGACTGTGAGGCAGAGGGAGTGAAAAAGTGCCTGCCTCAGGGATTCACCATCATACAACACACACAGCTCTGTCTGCCAATGGAAGGAAGCTAGTAGACCAGGAAGAATCACTGGGAGCTGCTTCCACCACCACCCCACCCCAGCATCAGCTGGGTGAGGCAATTACCTCACTCTGGTTAATGGTGAGGTTGGTCCTGTCAGACCCTCTGAGGACTGCTACAACAAAGGGTTCTTCAAAGTGCTTCAGATGTTAGGCCCAAGGCAAAACGAACATTACAAATTGGCTTTTCTAGCGTGCCACCTCCTCTAAAAGAGCTTAGAATCTTTCAACAGACAGAATCTTTTTCTTCTTTCTTCCCACCACCATGTTATCATTATCCAGAAATGGGTCTCACTGTTTTTAATGGGGCTTACTCCTTTATGGTTGGACAGTGTTCTCGAAGCTACGAACATGAGTTTGACCAAACTGCGGGAGGCAGTGCAAGACAGGAGTGCCTGGCGTGCTATGGTCCATGGGGTCACGAAGAGTCGGACACGACTAAACGACTAAACAACAACAACAACAACTCCTTTACTCTAGTGTAAGTGTACTGAGGGCCACAGCCACAATTTTGAAGATGTTTGTGTTTGTTCATGGTGAGACCCTTTATTTAACATGTACACTGGCTTGTGCCTAATTAAATAGCTCCCTTAAAATAAAATAAAAACCCCTAAATACTTTCAAAAAGGGACCCAAGTGTAAACCAGGAAATTATTGGCAAGTTCTTTCAAAGCTGAAAAAGCACACTATTTCAAGTCTATTTGGGAAAATGTAATCATGTGCATTGCCCATACTTAAACAAAATGTCCCATAATTATATTTCAGAAAAGTATCTGGTCATTAGAAACATTATATTGGAGAGGAAAGATATTTTTATAAAGCTCTCTAGCAGTGCATAAACTCTGTAGGTTGAGGATTTACTGGTAATATGGGACACATTCAATGTCTATTTCAAACACATATAATATAATTACCTCTATATAACATAACAATTTTCTCTAAAATATCCTCATCTCTCTGTGCACTTGGATAGTGCTAGCCTGTTGCAAATTGAGAGAACTTATTAGGTAAATTGGTTGGCTTAATGCATTAGCTGAAACCCACTAACATGGGTTCAATATTGTTTATGTCAAGAGCAGATTCTGAAACAGGGACACATTGAGATGTATTCCAGTTAAAAGAGAAGAGCACAATCTCTTTGGGCATGTAAATACACTGATTGGAAATAATATTTAGTTTCTGGATTTCCCCAGAACAAATTGTGGGGAAATATTCCAGAAAATAGCCAGCCAAATCCTTAAACTGGACAGAGCTAATGCAAAAGAGAAAATGGGTTTTTGGAGGGGGGATTTTAATAAAAGTTTTGAGAGTTTATCCATAAAACTTAGAATGACTTTGGATGCTAGTGACTCCAATGAACCTTTTCCAGCTCTATAACATTCCTTTTGAGGTGAGGGGACCAGAACTGAGCCTACAGTTACCATGCAAGCAAATTCCAAACTGATTGTCCATAGTATAAGACGTACCAAAAACATTATGGGTTTGCACAGGATAGCGGCCCCAGTCTCTGCTGCTGCCTACCTTCCAGCTTCCTTGGCTGTGCCTCAGGCTTCTATTGAATCTTTTAGCTTTCCTTCATCTTCCTCTGCTTCTCTCTTCCCTGAGTCATGAATGGTCTGTTTAGATGTTCCCAACCTGGTGGTCCTTGCCTTTCTCCCAAACCATCTATGCTACCTGCATCTTCCCCCCCCCCCCGGCCGCTGGTAGGCTTTAAAGTAGAAATGCTGACAGGACCTTTTGTTTTGTTCCCCAACCCTCCCCAAACTAATGGACAAGGCCTCACTTTATAGCTGGGTCATCGGGAGACAACCATTTTGTTTGAAACCAAACGAGGCCATTTTAATAATGTGTTTCAATCTTTTATTTGGCCAAGGTGTCACAAAGAACATGTATTTGAAAGCTTTATGGCTCCCAAGGTTGTGATAGGATTTGTGGATTCATACTGGGGAAAGCCTTGAATGATATTCCTTCATTCCGTTTACGATATTCAGTCTACAGCTCATACACATCAGAGCTGACAGAGTATTTATCTCCAGATAGTTAAAACTCAAAAACGTGACTACTAACCCAATGCAAAGGGAAAGTAACATCTCTATCATTTTAATAGTATGTTTTTATATCTATAGCATTTCAGAGATAGTAAGGAGGATGGACTGGGATGCGGGTGGTGCTGTGGGTTGAACCACAGAGCCTAGAGCTTGCCGATCAGAAGGTCGGCGGTTCGAATCCCCACGACAGGGTGAACTCCCATTGCTTGGTCCCAGCTCCTGCCAACCTAGCAGTCTGAAAGCACGTCAAAGTGCAAGTAGATAAATAGTTACCACTCCGTCGGGAAGGTAAACGGTGTTTCCGTCCGCTGCTCTGGTTCGCCAGAAGCGGCTTTGTCATGCTGGCCACATGACCTGGAAGCTGTACGCCAGCTCCCTCGGCCAATAATGCGAGATGAGCGCCGCAACCCCAGAGTCGGTCACAACTGGACCTAATGGTCAGGGGTCCCTTTACCTTTAAGGAGGATGGGAGGAAAAGGCTTGGCAATAGATCTTCTTAATCCAGTGACCAAATGCTGATAGTTTTGCTTCTTTAAAATCTTCATTTTCTAATGCACAATGGCAGATTCTATTATTGTTGCATGTTGAAGCTTGTGTTTAGCACCTGCACTTTCCTCAAACAAAGTAATATCTCAGAAAAGGGAACTCCAAAGCTCAGCTTCAAAATCAGAAGTAGCAATATATTTCAGGAACAAGGCAGGACATACAGCATAGTGAGGCCCCTGTTAGCAATATTCATAATTCTGGAAGCTGGGTTATGGCAGAGAGGGGTAAGAACATCATAAGAGCCTTGCTGGATCAGACCAATAGCCTGTCTACTGCAGCATCTTACAGTATTCAATCACATTCCTCTGGGACATGAAAGCAACAGCCCTCTCTAATGTTTGCTTCCGAGCAACTGGTATTCAGTGACATACTACATATGGACATGGTGGTTGCATCCATTCATCATGACTAGTAGCCATTAATAGCCTTATGCTCCATGAATTTGTCTAGCCCAAGGTTATTCAACCTTGGAGCCCTGGGTGTCATTGGACTATAACTCCCATTATTCCTGACCATTGGGTAAACTGGCTGGGGATGATGGGAGTTGTAGTCCAATGACACCTAGGGATCCAAGGACCTCCCTTTAGATTCTCCCTTTACATCCATCTAAATTAGTAGCCATCACCACATCTTGTGGCAGCACATCCCAGAAGTTAATTATGCACTGTATAGCAAGCTGATCTGTAATATCCCCAGCAACCAGTATCAATGGATGTCATTGTTTTCTGGTTATTGGGGACTCTAGAGTGGCCTTTGCCAAGGAGTGTGGTGGAGTCTCCTTCTTTGGAGGTCTTTAAGCAGAGGCTTGACGGCCATATGTCAGGAATGCTTTGATGGTGTTTCCTGCTTGGCAGGGGGTTGGACTGGATAGCCCTTGTGGTCTCTTCCAACTCTATGATTCTATGATTGCCATCTTTATAAGTGCCTTTCTGTTGCTGTTAGGCATTAGTGATGGATAGTCCAGCTGTGCCTCCTTCCTGCCTGTCCACAGCCTGGCAGCTGGACCTGTCAGATTTCAGTTGGGCAGATCTCTCACTCATTTGCAGAAAAAAGTAACTCATATGCAGTAGAAGTGGACAAATGGTGAGGAACCTGTTTCTCCAGATGTTGCTGAACTATAACATCCACAATCCCTGACCATAAACTAGGATGTCTGGGGCCAAGGGGAGTCGAGGCAAACATTTGAAGAGCCATGGGTTCCTCACCCCTGACTTAAGACTAGTTGGCATCTGGAAAGGGGCCCCCTGCAATGGCACTGAACAGCCATTGTAAGGTGATAAGGGCACTAGATGTCCTCCCTACTCAGGTGCTTGCTCTTATCTGCTTTCTGGTTTGCTTGTATGCATGCAGTCTCGCGGTACCTTGTTTTCTGTTCACACTCTGAGCAAACCCATGTTTGAGTTTGACTTCTATATGATGAAGACTTACAGAATTAACTGATTGTGCATCATTGTGCATTATAAAGAGTACTTACCCCCATGCCACATAAGTTTATAACTTCCATTTTTGAATGCCTACTTCAGTGTTGCTATTTTGTATTAAATGATCCTTAATTACCTCTTTGCCCTACCATCCATGTGCAGCAACCACCGTCAAATTAGCAGCCAATCTTCAACAGCCAATGACATTCTACATTAGCCAATAAAATTGTGTTAGCTCCTCAATAGTGTTTTCATGTCGCTTTGACATCTAAATGGAAGGGGGAACCTCCCCCTAGACTTCTGCGTTTAAATTCAAAATGAATTAAGAATTAAATGGACAGCAGTTGAGCATATTGTGCATGCCATTTAAAACTTATAGTAGATTGAGCTAATACAGCTTGACCTAAGTGTGCTTTATGGAACACTTTAGTTAATGGAATGTACCCTTTCTGAAGGGAGCTCTTTTCACAAGAAAGCACTCTACCAGACAGAAATGCACAACTAGCTTTTGATTGGACATTTTGCCATACACATGTTTGAGCCAGTTTAAAAACAGGATTGTGGGGTGTCAGTGTGTGTTCTGCAGTCCATAGTGTTAGAGTTGAGTATGGGGCTGAAATGTGAAGCGCTTTAAACAGGGACAGGGGCAGAAAACAAACTCCAGCAGATTTATAATGGCAGCCTATCTGACAATTTTCATAGGCTGTTTCATACCCCTGTTTCCTAAAGACATCTATGAAGCCTGAACACACACAAACTCTCAGTCATGGGCAGTTCCCTAGCCCTTTCCCCAGTCACCACCCACCCAACTCACCTCAGGTGTTGGGGGTACCTGGTCAGCCTCTGGACAGAAAAGGCCACTTTTTAGACTCTGGTCTCCTCTTTAGATATTAATCTGTATTACTTCACTGATTTCAAAATATCATGAGGCCTCCTGCTCATTGTGCTGGGCTTTGGACAGCTCCAAATTTATTCCCCAGTATTGCCACTTCCTCTGAAAACAATCCCAGGGCATGGGTCAGTTGATGTGAATTCCTTCAATTCCTGCTTCAAGCCTTTAAAAATCCCTGATATGGGTATCTTTGGCTTACTGTAAGAATATGCCACACATAATGCCAGATGCTGGGAGGTGATAATAAATAATCATAGCAACCTGCCCATGGTGCCAATATTATTAGATGGATGAGGGTGCAGTTTCTTGAGAGTTAAATGACTGATCAGGAGCTATGGAAGGTAACTTATCGCCAAATAAAAGTGCTATATTTGATCCCTGGAGATAGAAGGTAAAACAGAGTATCATAGCCAAACTGCATCATCCATTATTTGGATTGCCAATAGTCACAATCTGAGACATGATTGATATCTGTATACACTCAAACAAGGATGAAATAGCAAGACACACTTGAGTATAGAAAATGGAACAAGAGGGGAAGTGTTTTCAAAGATGCAAAAGCAATTTTACAGAGTTGTAATTACCTCTCAATGTACCAGTCCAGTTTACCCTGTATATTGTGAGGAAACTGAATCTTTGTTAAGGTGTATTTATAGACTAGGATTTCTATCCAACCCAATTCCACAATCTTGGGCAAGAATATATGGGTTCAAAACTTTATGCATAATGAGAGTACATCATGGATTAATGGTGCTGAAAGTAAATTAGAAGACATGGTGCAGGCAATAAATAAAACATGTAATTGAAAGGGCCCTGGGGCTGACAAATTGCAAAAAGAATATCTGGTTTTAAAAGTCTCTTTAATACATTGGGAATGAAGAAAAATTCAAATGCAGCAATCAGAGACTCATTAATCGCTGCATAGTCTTACAATGTAAGCGCTTTAATTTGTATGTATAAGGAGAGCCAAAGTTGCCAACTGTATCTAATCAGAACTGTATTTCCCTTTTCAGAAGAGCTGATAAAGAGACTCTCTTTTTTAGCTGAATAGACCCAATATCACATTTGGCTCACGCATGATTCAGTAGGCTGCCAAAATATCTGGAGCAAATATACACCAACAGAAAGGCCTCCTAGCAGCCAGGTGAGTGGGTGAAATTTCAGGAGGAAGGTGCTGGAGAGAGTGGAAGTTAGCAAGGTGGAGAACTGCCATCTCAAGACAGGTCCAGTATTTGTTTATTTATTCATTGATATTCATATTCATATTTCCTTTTTGCAAATCTGGTATGAGAAGTAAACAAGCTCTTTAATTCATTCTGTGTGACACACAGAGGGTAAATTTCTCATTCATTTGAAATGAATAAAGGGCACATACCGGTATATGTTTTGCACCAAAATACAAAATGTGTTATAAGCCACAGCCTATAGAATGATTCAAGTACACCAGAGTTCCTCTAAAGGAGAATCTCCCATCTTCCTGATGTGAAGACGCTTCAAGTTTGAAGGAGACAAGTAGAATCAAGTACAATCTCCTTGATCGCTTGCAGCAATTAGTGGTGAAAAGTGTAGAATGTCAGGAGCCAATTTGAAGCTGAATATGTTGGGGCGGGGGGGCTGAGGAAAACAACATGAAACATTACTGGTAAATGCAAACAAGTTCAGTGCTTACATTTACATAAGATGTCGATAGAATTCTTAACATTTATCCACAGAATTTAGCAAAGGACAGTAATGAACATCTTCAGCATGAGACTTCTAAACTGAGCATGACATTAATGAGAGAAACTATTTAATGTAGTTCAGCACTGTTTTGGTGACCATTTTAATTGGGTTGCTGCTATCGAGGACAGAAAACCTGCTGACAACATCAGAAAGCCATGGCTTGCAGTGCAACGCCTCCTCAGATGATTGTGCTGCACGCTCTGCATGTATAATGAATGTGTTGGGTCTCTCAGCATGTCACCCTTTCCAGGAGGGTAATTTGCTGCGGCCCTTGGATAAACACATGGGGATTCATTATCAAGCCTGTGGCCACTGATCTGAGCAGCCTTTTCCCCTCTTGGGAACACATGGAAGAATATCATGGCTCCTCCGTTTTGTTGGCTGTCATTATTGTTTATGAGGTTGCTGGGTCTTAATTGACTGTATGCGGGGGGATGTTAATTGAAGGATCTTTACATGTGTAGAAGTATGAAGCAAGCATGACTTTGAGGGGAGAAAGGAAAAGTTACTTAGTGCTGAGGTTAATGTGTCTGGATATATTGGTCTTCCCATACATATACATATTAAAACTCATGATTCCTACTCTAGCAACCATGGAATGGCAACATTTTTTATACCATTTGAATACTATTGAGATATTTCCATCTACAATGTGTCGCAAGTAGACTGCAGTGGTACCTATGGTTACTAACTTAATTCATTCCGGAGGTCCGTTCTTAACCTGAAACTGTTCTTAACCTGAAGTACCACTTCAGCTAATGGGGCCTCCCGCTGCCACCACGTCATTGCCACACAGTTTCTGTTTTCATCCTGAGGTAAAGTTCTTAACCCAAGGTACTATTTCCGGGTTAGTGGAGTCTGTAACCTGAAGTGTTTGTAACCGGAGGTGTTTGTAACCCGAGGTTCCACTGCATATGTGTGGCTGTGTGTGCACATACACACTGGTACACATACACTGAAAATACACACACACTCTGAACACACATATGTAGTATATAGATGCAGCACTGTGGCAACTCCAACCACATACAAAACACTAAATATGCAAGCATATACAATTTTCTGTCATCCAGATTATTTTAAGCTGGTCTCTGTGTGTATATATATGAAGAGGTGCTGTTTTCTGCACACCTGGTTAAAAGTAATAATGGGAACTGAAACCATCCATTTTATTATAGGTGGGCTACTTTAATAATAATAAAGGCCACTATGAAAGCTATTAAAGAGGGGAGAAACTTGTGTAATAAGCATATGTTACTTCAACATACTTATTTGCAATACAGTTATGTGAGCATTTCTATGCAACAGCTTAATGCAGCATCCTATTGTACAAAAGCCTGTGCAGTTTTCAGTGAGAGACATTTTTAGTACATTTCAGGGGTGTGCAGAAACCACAATTTTTGTTTCATATTTGCATCTGAAGTCTTTTGAAACAATCTGATCTATTTTGGATATGCTCTGAATCATTCCAATTTGATATCCTATTCGGGTCTGAATCTGATCTGTCAAATTTGATGCTCTGTTTCAGCCCGATGACTGTAATCGGGGAATCAAAAAATGGATATAACTTTTCTCCTTTTTGCATAAGTGAATGAAATTTGGAAGCAAAGGGGTCTCTCCAGAGTGGATTAGACCTGTCAAATTTCAGACAAATACAGCCAAGGCTTTTCATTCTGGGAACTTTTAAAAGTTATTTTATAGGGTATTAAAAATTTCTGCCAACGCTGGGTGCAAGTTGTGGAAATGGTCATCCATTTTGAAGGAATGAAGTCTACCAAGTTTCAGAGAGATAGGTGCAGCAGTTCTCCCACAAGGACAAACTTGACTATTTTAGTGCAGTGGGGGAATAGAAAATATGTTCCCTTCACTAGTATTTTTGTGGGCAATCAGTTTGAAAACATGAGGTGACATGTGAACTTTGTGCTGCTATAAGTACATGCAAGGCTAGACTTTTTTAAAGCCTTGTGCTCACTTGCAAAAGTGCAAAGCTCTTTGTTTTCCAGCTTCTAGCACAGCAATGCTTCCTGGGATGCTCATGTGTATAATGCGACGTCGTGTAGTTTCATGAATGTCCCAGGAAGTGCTGCTGAGGTAAAAACCAGCATGAGAACTCTATACTGTAGGATGTGAGTGTGACACTTTTATTTAAGCATTTCAGGGAAGAAAGGCTCCCTCAGTCAACTGTGAGGCTGTGCGAGTGTTTGTGGGGAGGCTGGCCTGTGAAGGGCCCTCTAAGCTGCACGTGTAGGGCCTCTGTTTCTGAATAGACATGGATAGGATCTCTGTGTGAAATAAGCAGAAGTGATGGAAGTAAATAAACCAAATGAATTCTTAATCTCCGTGCTTTCATATAATTAAACAACAACAGTCTGCTCCCAGTATCCTTAGTCATTGCCTCTACCCAGTTTTACAACTGGTGTCTCTAGCCCTGCTTGCTTTCGATTAGAATGAATGCAGTAAAAACAAATAATGTTTCTAAAGTAGGATGTAAATGGAAGTGATTAGTTTGACAAGCTAACTTTACAGGTAAAAGTTTTGACCTGCAGTTGAACTCACAGAGTTTGTCAATGGGATGCTTGTCCTTAATTTGGTATGTATACTATGGGAAAAAGAGTTATGTTTTGATGGTAAGCATTGTCAGAGATGTAACTGTCTCTCCTAACAGTCAAGCCTTTGAAGTGATTTTTTTAAATGTAACGCTTATCTTGTCCTTTGAGAACAATACCTTCTTGTGAGGCATAGCTGCCAAGTTTTCCCTTTTCTTGTGAGGAAGCCTATTCAGCATAATGGAAAATCCCTTAAAAAAAGGGATAACTTGGCAGCTATGTTGTGAGGTAACATCTGGAGGAGAGAAATTCTTAAATTATTTAGAATGATACATGACAGGTTTAAATAATCCGCCAGTATCTTTTTTAAAAGACATGCATGCAAAAACATAGACCTCAAGGTAGCATTCCTCAGAGTCCTTCAGCATTAGGGCTATATTATTTTAGTAGGAATGGAAATTGTGCTATTTCACTTTAAGAAAAGGCACAAAGAAAATTTTTGTTTTCTTTGAGTACATTATTTTCCTTTTGATGGAGTGATAATTTGGGGAGTGGCACAGTGTTAATGTATGTATGTCGACTCAGAGGTAAGTAATGCTGTGTTCACTGGGGCTTACTCCTAAGTAAGTGTGCATAGGAGTGAAGCGTTATAGTGCAACTGTGTTTAATGGGGCTTACTTCCAGGAAAGTGCGCATAGAACATAGGAAGAGTCCTGCTGGATCAGATCAAAGGCCCATCTATTCCAGCATTTTGATCTCGCAGTATTCAGCCAGTCGCCTCTGGGAAGCCTACAAGCAGTACATAAACAGAAAAGCATTTTCTGCTCCTCATCACCTGGTGCTCAGAAGCATGCTGCCTCTAATAGTGGAGGTGATATATAGCCACCAGTATCAATTGATAGACTTATCCTCCATGAATTTATCTAATCTCCTTTTAGAGCCTTCCAAGTTGGCAGCCTTCGCTACATCGTGCGGTACCAAATCCGATATTGTAACTTAGTTCTGTGTGCATGCTGTAGTATAGGTTTATATAATTATGCATGGCAGGGAGAAAGTGAACACAGAGCAGCCTTTTGCCTCTCTTTTATGGCAAGAACTTGAGGTCGTGTCTTGAAATTGATTGGTGGGGGATTTAGGAGGGACAAAAGAAAGTACCTCCTTCCACAATTCATAATTAATTGCTGGAACTGGCAGTCTGAAGGATGCAATGATGGCCATTGGCCTAGATAACTTTAAATGGAGTTTAAATGAATTCAAGGAGGATAGATGGATCAGTGGCTACTAGCCAGGAGGGGTGGCTATACAGAACATTCGGTTTCAGCTGCAGTGTGCAATTGAACACTAATTGCTGAAAAGGTACTGCAGGAGAGCAGTTTGCCATTAGGCCCTGCATGTGGGCTTCCCCAAAAGCATTTAACTGGCCACTGCAGGAAACCAATGGCTGGACTAGCACTAGATTGATCACTGATCTGATCCAGCGGGGCTCTTCTTATGTATTTAACAATCTTACTTGAAGCTAAAGTTTTTAGGATGGGTGCCGATGCAAGTAATACATGTTGGTTTGCTTCTTTGTCTTGAAACACCACTTAAATTCAAAGGGAATCTCAAAGTGACACGCAACGTGATAAAACCATAAAATACAGCAGCAGAAAACAATGCCATAAAAATTCAGAGAATCCAGATATAAATAATCAACAGCAACCATCCAGGAACACAGAAAGTTTTTTACCATGCAGGGGGGGGGAGCTAAAATAGCTGCTGAATGCCTTATTTGCATGGACAGGCGGAGTCCCCCAAATCCCCAGGCGACCCCCTGAGCGGAATAATGAAGCTGGTGATCTTTGCTCTTTCCAATACACTGACATTAGTTCGCCTGTCTTCCGAAGTAATATGTAAAAAATTTTGGAGACACCATTGATGGAATCTTTCAAGGAGTTGGATATGGTATTTTAAAGTGGTCCTTTATGGCTCGTCCATCACTCAATTTTCTTTTTGGTGTGATTCTTTGACCCTCAAACCGGTAACTGTGATAACCCACATAACTGTGATAACAGCCAGCTCTCTTTGTATTTCCTATGTTCCTCCTAAAGTGACATTGTTTTCCATTTGTGGTTACTTTTTTTTGGGGGGGGGGTTTCCAATAAAAATACATTTAAAAAAAACAGAGCCATTTGTAATGTGCTAATGGAATGGGTTTTCTAATGGAGTCGATTAAGTCCCGGCACTCAGAAGGCGAATGAGTTGCCATTCCTTAAACCAGGAATGGAGAACTTGTGGCACTCCACATTTTGCTGGGCTACATAATAACTGGCCATTGGCAATACTGGCTGACCCTGATGTGACACCTAGAGAGCCACAGGTTCCCCAGCCTGGCATTAAGTTATCCTGCATCAGGCAAAAGGAACCTCACTTCCCAGGCTAGGCACATGCTTCTTCTGTTCCTCCTTTCCAATAGCAGCTTGGGAACTTTATGGAGGGTTGATTCAATGGCCTGGGAGTGATGCAGATGCATTGTGGGAAGAAGAGAGAATGGGCAGAGCAAAGAGCGACATGGCCAAGAGCTGCAGAAGTGACGAATCACATATTGATTTGAAATTAGCTAGACAAGTTTTTGGCTGCAAGCCTTGTGCTGTAATGATTTTTATACGAGTTGAAATGGAGAACGGAAGACTGTAGAGGTGGGGGTGATGCTACTGGGACCTGAATGCGAAGAATGAGAGCAGCATACTGAGACACATTGCTAGGAATCTGTGTTACTAGGACAGAATATTAGATGTGGCTTGAAATGCCAACCAAATCAGATGTAAGGTGTGCCCTCTCATCCTGTATAACCACAGGGGCTCACAGTGTGAAGCAGTGGGATCTCAGTGGTGGCACAACAGGACATTGACCTCTCGTTTTTTAGCTTTCCCTTCAGTGCAAATGCTACTGTTCATGAACAAATTTTCTGAAGGACGACTGACACCCCAATGGGGAGGTGCAATCTATATTGTAGTCTGATAAAGCATTACGCAGACATGTTGCGGTTCAACAGTGGGATTAGCATTTGCTCTGTTTAAGACATTTAACCTAATTGGGCTAACTTTGAAGATTTGCAATGAATTACGCAAAGTACCTGTCTATAGCAAAGCCTGATCTAATTGCATAACTAAGAACTACTGTCAGGAACTAAATACCTTTGGTGTAATCCATGCATAGCCTATATAATTTTGGCATATTTTAGTAAGGTTAGTTTGTCACATTGACACAATGAGGGCAAGCCATGAAAAAGCCCATATGAAGGGGGTTCTACCTCCTCTAAATCTCGCAAACCCATGCAAAATATTAGTAAATCATAGGCTTTCTGGTAATTATAGTGAATTATGAACATTTCAAAAGTGGGAAGTGCAATGCAGGCTTAAAGTGCTATTTTATAATTTGCATCAAGCTGAGTCTTCTTAGTGTTGCCCCAGAATCAAAGACCGTATACATTTGAATAGCTACAACACACAAGGTTGTGTTAATATTATGAGTGCAAGGGCAAAACATGTCCATTGATTTCTCTAGGTCTAATCTGTGTAGACCTTAGTTGGAGACGACAACCTCATATTTGCGTGTGTTCCTTGCAGGTATAAAATGGCTTATATGGATTTCATTTAATTAACCTTAAGAAATTTGTTCTCTTGAGCTTTAAGAAAATGACAAAATGGTGTAGGAGGATGTTTGGTAGGGCAGAGGCCTGAGGGTCAGATAGAAAGGGAAGGCTGCCTAATGTTCCCCACCTCTGTTCTACAGTTTATTTACTCCAAGTGGTGATCTGTGTCCATGCAGCCAGAATCTCCTCTTTTCTCACTGTTAGGTGGGTGTTCACTCTTTTTACCATAAAGGTTACCTTAGTACACCGTGAATCTGTGGGTCCAGAGGCCTGAACTGTTCTAATAATAAATTACAGTGGCAGTTGGTTGCCACTGGCTTCCTACCATGACACATTACGTGGGAGAGTTGGTGTAACATGTTCATGTTTTATTATGTGAAAAACATTACTGGTAGCCCTTAGGTCACTTGGGAGAAGATCTTAATCAAAGTCGATAGAATGATAGCTAAGTAGCACGTAATTCACAAGTTGCACTTTAGCTCTTCTCTACATTCACCAATAGTTTCTGAGGGTCTGCCTCCACCACACACTCCTCAGAGCCCTGCCAGTCCCTGACATGGGGGCACAGTTGACTGCTGCATCCTTGTAGCCTTTCCATCAATAGTTCTGATCTCCTTATCCAGTTGCTTCCCACTTTTTACTTCCTGAGTCTATCCTTTTTCTTTGCTTCAGTCGCCACCTATGCCTCCATGGCTTAGTGGCTGTGGGGGAAAAGTTCCCTGATGGATCAATTTTACTAAGTATGATCTAGATCAGGGGGATCTAGATCAAGATGTTGTTGGACTCCAACGCCCATTGTCTCTGACCATTGGCTGTGCTGATTGCGGCTGATGGCAGTTGGAACCAGCAATGGTCCCTTGCTTTTTGCCCCTGAAATAGTTGATGAGCTATTCTGACCAGGAAAATACGTTTTCCTTGCACCTGAACATGTAAAACCCAATGAATTTCACCAATAACCAATCTTTCCTGCTGAATAGTATTGTAGCAGTAATTTATTAATGCTCTCTCTCACACACACAATGTTGTATGGCTAAGCCAATAAAAACTCCCAGTGTAGCTGATCAGGAAAGAGTTTAAATAGCATGGGGAGTTTGGGTGTAAAGTCATGGGGAAAATTATCATTTGATGCAGCAAAAGTAATTATGAATCATATAATTTCCTAGCAAATATATATGTGTGTGTGTAAGCAAATACCCAGTAGCCATCAATTCAAAACTATTTATAATTTTAGATTGTATAATTTTAGCACGTTGCATTTCATATTTAGTATTATTGAAAGATGCAGATTATTTTTAGCACCACAAACATTTTCAGACTGCAATACTTCCTTGTCAATTATTAATTTCTTCATTCACAATGCTTGAAATTGCACCCGGGAGCCTTATATTTCTAAATTTTCTTTCTTGATTAATTTCTCTTTCAAAAGAATAGAGAAGATATAAATATGTAGGTTTCCATATATGCAGCTCTGTCCTAATTAATGCAAACACTCTGCAAGTTCCTTTAGTTGTGGCAATAACACTAATGGGTTTCATTAGTGAGTCTGCATCTTTCATTCTCCCTAGCAATACAAAAAATCATTGATGCTTCCAGCCTCAGAAACATTGCTAGAGTAAATAGATGTGAAATTGAACTTCGCTTCCTGTGTACTCTTGGGAATGTTTTCTGTTCTAAGCTGCACATTGAAGAGTAAAATTGCAAAATAGTTTGGTTCTCACCCCTCCCCCCCTGTTACAACTTGCACACAAGGCTGAGATCTTTTATGATTCATCTCATGTAGGAAGAACCTTCATGTTGGGAGACTGGTAGAATGAGGATTGTAACATTTCAGCACAGGAATTATCAGATGGCAGGATCACTATCAAGAAGCAAGTGTTTTATTGGTTGCTGGTGAGATATATATTTACTTTGTGGTTATAAATTGGCACCAAATGATCCTGTGTTTTTCCAGCAACGCCAGGGAGTGTTTTTTCTAATGTGCAATTTTCGACACCTCAGTTCAGAATCAGTTTTGTGCAGTGCTACTCGAAAATTGCTGCAATTCTGAGTTAGCAGTCAAAGAAACAGGAGGAGAAGTAGAAAGGGTATTTCTTTGTTCAACAAATATTCTGCAACACATAACATTTGTTGCATCCTCCTGTGTGATTTGAAGGGGGCAGGGAAGCAAGCTTGAAGGACTTCAGGTACTTTGATCATGTGTGTGAACTCTATTTCCTGTAGAGTTTGCAAAAACTGGGAAATCAGCACACTAGTACATGTAGAGAGACTGTGCTTGACTTTGTGACTTGTGTACATTCTTGATACTAAGGATAAATTTGTGTTTGTTTGTCTGTCTGTCTGTCTGTTTGTTGCACAAGCTATTTATTTATTAAAATCTATACACCACTTGATTGTAAATGATATCTTCAAACTTCAAATGAGTGAAGAACAAATGCAAGTGGGAAAATGGGTAGTAATTGCTTTTGCTTTCCATGCATAGGTATGATAGACAATGTTAGTGAAAGTCATCTGTTATGGGTGAGGTGAGGGTGCTTCTCCCTTCCCACCTTCAGCTATTAGCTCCATCAAAGCTGACAGCACTGGCCATCTGTTTTGGGATGCTTGCGAATTCACCCTTCTGCTACATGCAAAAATCTTTGGACTGGAGCCACAATAACCAACCCCTACAGAGGTGTTTGTTCGTTTGTTTTTAATGGCACTAAATGAATAGTGTCAGCTTCCATCGGGTAAATATTGTATGTGCTCTTGAGGTAAGGTAGTATAATTATGGATCTTTACACCTCAGTGTCTGTGTAACAAGTTTTAATAACTGGCAAACCACTTAGAAGCCTTTCTTTGGCCTTAAACACTGTATGAATTAATAAACAAATGGTGATATGTAAGTTAAAGGACAAACATAAGGAAGAGCTCGGCCATGTGGTCAGCAGATACACTTGATGGTTCTGTGCTGGATTGTACCACTTCAGATTGTGAGTGGGATACCAAATGATTGACTGCTACACTAAAAAAGAAACACAAAGCCCTTCTCCTTGCACATACAAAACAAACATGCCAGTGGGAGAGAAAACATAAAGCGTTTTGAATTGCAAAGAAGAAATATTATCATGAAGCTTAAAAATTGCAGATGAAGAAAGATGGAAATAATTAGACTCAGCATGGAGGGAAAACACAAATTAATTATTAAACAGTAAAGCAGAAAGCGACTGAGATTGGCAAAATAAAGAATAAAATGGAGCTTGCAACATAACCTACCAGAGATGGGTGAATGAAAAAAAGACAGGGAAGCTATACTGTGATAAGAACAAGGACTGGTAATGTCACAAAAGGATTAAAAGCAATCCAGGCATCATTTCATGCAAAGTAGCATATGATCCAGGATTCAAAAGGATGAGGAGACTAACAACAGCAGAAAAGGCCCTTGGTAGCGAGATGATTAAATATCTTCAGAAGAGGAACACAGGTGGATATAATGCAGACATATATAACCAGCTATTTATAAACCTTTTGAAGAACTACAAAGTGAGTTCCATTTCATTAAGCAGAATTTATTTTCAAAGATCTGACATTTCTGCTTACAGGTTTGACATTTTCTGACAACAGGTAGTACCATGAACACAATTATGTCTGGTAGGGGGAAAAATAACTGAAATGCACAATGAATTTCTTAACAGGCACAGGAGCAGGAAATGGTATGAGGGAATCAAATTTAACCACAGAGAATTTCTCTGTGAGGCTTATTATGCTCTAGGGGCGAAGTGCACAAAAGTTTCATTACCATATTTTGTGCTAATGATGCAGAGTCACTCTTTTTATTTTGAAAGCAGCAGAATGCCAATGACTGGGACAGGTGTGTGGCATGTGGAAAGGACTGTACAGTGGTACCTCGGGTTATAAACTTAATTCGTTCCGGAGGTCCGTTCTTAATCTGAAACCGTTCTTAACCTGAAAGCACGCTTTTGCTAACGCGACCTCCCGCTGCCGCCTGTGCGTGATTTCCGTTCTCATCCTGGGGCAAAGTTTGCAACCCAAGGCACTACTTCCAGGTTAGCAGAGTTTGTAACCCGAAGCGTTTGTAAACCCGAGGAACCCGAGGTATATGTTGAGACCTCCTGGGATGTACAGTGTGCCTCTGTGACGTATAGGGACACATGACATACACTGTGGGATCCAATAATTGAGAATGGAAGACAGTTTCCCCCTATTTGTGCAGTGCTTTATTTACTGTGGAGGCTGTCCAATTGCCTCCTGTGACTAAAAGCAAAATTCAAGTCCAACAATTTTCCAAATTACTATTTCTTGGCTTTGGCTGTACAAAATCTTCTTCTGGAATCAAGAGACTGCGTATTTGCTTTTTCTATGCGGTTCATACACAACTTAGATCTACTGCATATTTTATGTGCCTGAAAAGCACCTCTTGAGAAAACTGCTTTCATTCTGAAAATAAAAGTTTGTTGCAGTTTGAGTCTGCATTAACCTGCAACATGTCTATCTGAAAACAGATGTAAGTGGTCCTGGCAAAGGAAGGGGTTGTATCCACACCTGCTCATCTTGGCTGAGTGTATATCAAGATCGCAATCGCCGCTTCCTTCTTCATTCACATGGGATATGTGCAGGGAAGAAAAGGTGTGGGTAGCCTACTCAAAGGGTGGGTTTTCAAATGTGTATCAAGTAGCCACATTAGAACCAATGGAGTTCAAAAGCAGCATGCTAAAGATGAGCAGGAATGATTCCAGATTGAGACAAACAACATGTTTGTGCTACTAACAGGTTAGTGTGTATGCAGCCCTCGTCTAAACCACTGAGCCTCTTGGGATTGCTAATCAGAAGGTTGGTGGTTCGAATCCGTGCAACAGGGTGAGCTCCTATTGCTCTGTCCCAGCTTCTGCCAACCTAGCAGTTTTAAAGCACACCAGTGCAAGTAGATAAATAGCTACTGCGGCGGAAGGTAAACGGTATTT
This sequence comes from Zootoca vivipara, assembly GCF_965207765.1. Classification (NCBI taxonomy): domain Eukaryota; kingdom Metazoa; phylum Chordata; class Lepidosauria; order Squamata; family Lacertidae; genus Zootoca; species Zootoca vivipara. The sequence continues at coordinate 61,483,379 of NC_142586.1, forward strand.
CCATGCACTCTGGCACTCGTCATGGTGTCTTGTTGCGCCAGAAGCGGTTTAGTCATGCTGGCCACATGACCCAGAAAGATGTGTGTGGACAAACACTGGCTCCCTCAGCCTGAAGTGAGATGAGCGCCACACCCCATAGTTGCCTTTGACTGGACTTAACTATCCAGGGGCCCTTTACCGTTACCTTACCTTACCTTTGCCACTGCAAGTTCATCCTGTTCTCAACTTGTTAAGTAGAGCTGACACATCCAACTTCAGACCTTTTAGCAGTTCCCAATGTGGTCTGCAATATCCCACAGATTACTGAGCTGTCTTCAGGACTAGGAAGCCTACAATATTCACCAGTAGGTGCTACTCTGCATGCTTCTCCCTATTTCCCCTACCTTAAAAGATCATGTGACAATAAGCATGATGAGAAAAGTGCTAGATGTGACTTTAGACTTTGTTTAGTAGAAGGTGGAATTAATGCTTTGCAATGAGACCCCAAGTGCCTTGTGTATTGTTGGGTCCAGCCAGTGACCCATCTAGTCCAGCGTCCTGTTCTCACAGTGGCCAACCAGATGCCTATGGGAAGCTTGCAAAGCAGGACTCGAATGCTACAGCACTCTCTCCCACTGACAAATCCTAGCAGCTGGCATTCAGAGGCATGCTACCAGTGCAGAGCATAGCCATTGTGATTAGTAGATATTGAAGGCTTTGAGATGAATGACTCCAGAGAAAATTGCAGTAGGAAACGTGGAAGTGACAATGCCTTCCAACACTGGTTTAGGAAAACTTCACTGGCATGTCTAGGTGTCAGCAGTTTGAAAGCAGCTTAAATCTAGGCAATCCATCTGAAGTGATTCTGGGCTGGGCCTTTTTTCTGATAAAAAGTTACTGTTGCAGATCAAACTGGCAGACCTAATTTAAATGGAATCATGCTCATTTATATCCTCTAAAGACCTCCCCCCTTTTGATTGGTGTGACCCAATGGGGAAGGAGGGTGTGTTATTTTGAAGACGGTGATACTTGCTCTGCTGAAATCTTTAGCAGCTAATGCCTAGATAGGGAGATTATGGAGCTATTACCTGTACTGTGCTTCCCTGGACACATTTACATACTCAATTTCTGTTGGGAAGATAATGCTGCACATAATCTTTCTAGAATAAAAGGAGAATTTTTGAAGCACCTCTTGGGAGCATAGGTCACGATGATATTGTGGTTGTTAGGAAAATTAAAGTAATTACTTTTTCTATAAAAAGAAGTTGCACAGAGAGCTTAGTGCCGATCCATTTAGATGTTCAACACAAAGCTATGCTAAAACTGGAAAAATATTTCCGGGGCGGGGGGGGGGAGAGCACAGCTGCCCATTGGGGCTTGAGGCTCACAGGAGAAACAGAGACAGTCAGGACAGGTATCTTCTGGGTAGGTCAAGTCAGGCAACGTCAGGCTAACAGAGCAATCCTAATGCTGGGTGGGCCACAGCAGGGTGTGGTGGACTGGTGTAACCACTGACATGTCTGTAGCCCCTGTGCTCATGACAGTTGGGGCAGAAGGCAAGAGCAAGCAAAATCCTGCTCTGTGCTCTACAGCACCATGGATTTGGCGTAGCAACTGGGCACAGATTGGGCCAGATGCTGTAAAGTGATGACAGTAGTGCAGGCTCAGGAGCCAATAGATCCCAGGCCTGGCCAACCTTTTCTCAGCTCTGCTCCTGGAATGCCCCATTTGGAGAGTTCCTGTGAGCTATGTACTTGGGGATGGCTTTGTACTGGAGGAGTGAAACTTGCAAACTTGCATCACTTCATGGAAGAAGGACAGCAGAGCTGTTCTGGACTGTGCAGGGGGAAACAAGAAGAAGTCAGGACAATGGATAGCTCCCAATTGGCCCTGCTGTCTGGGCAATATCCCAGCAGAGAACTGAAGCGTTATGTAGGCTGGCAAAGCTTGTATTATAATTGCCCCCACCTCCCTAGAGGAGCTATCTGTGTCCTTGTTCTATAAGAGCACTTATTTGAATCTAAACATGTTGGCTTCTGCAAGCTTGAGGAAATGGAGATGCTGTTGGGGACTCATTTTCGAGTCTAGGGACAATGGTTGGGCCAGAAGAGAGGGCATGGAGATACTCTCTTGTGTGGTAAATACCACCTCATCCTCTTTGGAATCTTCCTCAGACTGTTGTGGGACTCTGGGATTGGGGGCTACGACAACAGTGAAGTATCTCAACACAAAAGTATGCTTGCTATACTATTTTGCAGAGTAGGACATTGTTTATGCACTGAAATACCTAGATAGATTTCCCTAGCTTGACACTTTTCTCTAATAGATGCAGTCCTAGCATCGGTTTTATTACCACCCTGGGAAAATGCTATATGTCTGGAAGTATCCAGGGAAATTGTTGACTTGCAGCCTTGGATTCAAATGAGGACATATCCATTTGATGACTATTCAAATTAACACACAAGGAAAATAAAGTGTGCATAGGAACTGTTCCTTAGATTTTCAGAGTACTGAAGTTTGGATAATGGTTCATTATATTCCAGCCCGGCTAAGATATAAAAGTATGCCAGGCAAAGATTTGATGTAAAGCATTGTTATTACCAAAATAGTGCATATTTGAAGCCAGGGTTAAAAAGTAGTGTATTTCTTTTATAACAGCAAAATTACAGTTTACAATATATCACAATAGGCAGTCTCTTTTTGCTTTCATAATCAAAATTCCTCCCTTCCTCCTTAATGGCTATTTCCTGAGAGAGAAATTGCTTGGCTCCTAAGTTTTGCTAAAAGATTCCCATCCTGGTTATTATTAATAATAGTTGCAACAACCGCTAATAATCATTCTATCACTACTCATTCTATCACTATTCAGTCCCTCAAAGCTCAGTGCTAGAGCACATTCTGCATCTGAAATGTCCTACATCCTTTCCCTGGTGTTTCCCATTAAATGGTGTTGGTGATGTGAAAGATCTCTGCCTTGAATCCTAGACAATGGCCACTGAACAAAATATATAGTCCTGGGCTTCGTGACTTAGTGACCAGACTTGTGATAAGGCCATTTCCTGTCCATACCAGCAGAAAAACTGGTGGCAGCTCCAGTAGGTTTTCAGCACCAGTTGAAGAGCTACCTATGGTAGCTCAGTAGGCATTTATGAGGACCTAATGAGCTGGTTCTGTGCTTGATGTTGTTGCCTCTGTGGCCGCTTTATTTGCTTTTCTGTTGTGTTGCTGGTTGGGTTGAATTTTCTTTTTAAATGTTATTATTGGCCTCCATCCTGCTATTGCATTGTAATGATGGGAGGGTTAGAAATACTTTATATAAAAATATGGCAGAGGACAGAGGACATAGCTTACAAAGCTTATGCTTAATTCTAAACTGTATGGTTTTTAAAAGAGCAACAACAGTTATTTATCCATCTGGTTAGCAAAACAATTTGATTGCACAAGAGATTTGGTATTTGACCTCACTTCATTTGAATGGGATTGCTGTTCCATTCTTATCTCATCATACCATTACAATCATACTGGTACACAGCACTGGCACTTTTCTTCTTCAAATCTTGTGATAACCCTCGCGGCTCCTTCTAACTCTATGATTCTACTATTCCCTCTCCCATCCTCCCGTTTCCGAAGAAAAGGCTGATTAGGTGGAAATGCAATCATCATTGCTTTTATCCCTTTGCCCTCCCTGACCCTGAAACAGCTTTTGAGGTGCCCACAGTGCAGGCACCTGGCTGTTGCACATGCACACTGCCTTCCCACACTTTTGCCAGTGGTAGTGGTGGCGGGCTTTCAATGAGCATGGAAAGAGGGGGAAAGAAGAAGCCTTGGGCATGGGGCGGGTGAGGAAGGATGTGGCCTGCACGAGCTGGCACGTGTGTGGCCAGGCGGCAGCTACCCCACATCTAACACCAACCACTGTACTCTATTTGCCACCATGGATATCTTCCTCAACATTTCTTGTGGGTGGCAGAGTCTACCTCAGTTGAAGAGTAAGGGAAGGGGAATTTAAATTCTTCTTCTAGCAATCATCACCATGGAAACAAGCCTTGAGATCTTAATGTAAGAAATATATATGTGCTTAATGGAATTGATGTGGTGAAATTCTTTCAAAATAATCCTAATAGGCAGCAATTATGGATTGTGGGCTACTGCAAATGGCCCATGGAAAAAATATTATATCAACATGAGCTACTTAGTTGCCACTTTAACAATATACAAATTGCCTGCAATGATTTTTACAGGAACAATAGCTAGTTTAGGCAATTTAAGTGAAAAACTCATATAATGGAGCTTTTCATGTAAAGAACAAGGAAGGAACATAAATTTGATTATTGGCTCTTTGGTGTCAGTGAAATAAGGGCAGTAATATTTAGTAATTATTTTGTTCTTTAAAAGAGCTTGTTAAATTTCTGTCGTTTGGTAAGGTCTATAACTTTGTACATGCTAACTTAATGTCTGGGGAAAGTGATGAGAAAGAAAAGGAGGACAAAAAAGGTCATTCTGCTTTATTTAATTTATTATCGGTAGTATACTTGGTATTGAGGACAGTGAGCAAAGGAAGAAATGAAATGTCACAAAGTCAAACCAAAATAGTGCTCATAATTCATCACAGTGTGACATTTTTACAAAGGCTTTTGTAGACAAACCCAATAGCCTCTTTGATAAAACAGCTGATAGGGAAAGAGAGCCGTATATAGAGAAGTCAACAGCAAAATCTCCCCATAAAATTATCTAGCCTTATCTCTGGCTAAACTTGTTACCCAGTGTTCCCTTGCCCCTTTTCTTTCTGTACAGCCAAAACAGACATTATTGTTGCATGCCACCCCAACCTCCAAGCAGTGTGAGATTCCAGGGTTCGTGTTTCCCTCAGAATGAGGCGCAGTGGAGACTGTGGTGTCTTTACCTGAGCCTACAATGGAGGGGCCTTGCTTCCCTCATGGTCTCAGCCATGGATTCAAACAGAAATCAAACATTGCTCTCATTCTCTGGATTCCTAGCTCACTTCACTCAACTCTCAGCTCTGGCCTTTGTCTTTCTAGCTATCAGCCAGTTGAGGGAGGCGAGCCCACCCATTTTCTATCTGGCACTGAGACACTTCCTTTGTTGTTTTAATGACCCATTACATCAATAATAATAATAATAATAATAATAATAATAATAATAATAATAATAATAATAATAATAAATCCTTGCTTATATTTTAACACTTCTTGGATCGATGGATTATGTTTGTTATGCAGTTTGGTTCTAAGTAGCTTAAAAATAAAAAGTATCCCATGCATGTAAGCCCCTCCATGTTCATTTGATCTCACTCTCAGGTAACTGTAAATGTGCAGGGGGTGATCAGCCTTAACCAAGGACTCTGTTGCATTCTGTTGCTTCTTCTCCTACATCTGTTTCATTGACTTCCTTGAATGTCACTCCCTTTTAGTGCATTTTTGCCCTCCTGGACTTTAACTGTACTGTATCTGAGTCTCTTTACATGACTCAGTTGTTATGGCATTTAATTTTAGGCAGAGGATTCTGTTTTGCCTTGATTACATTGGGAATATGAGACCCATACTGTATAGATCTTTTAAACAGAAATCTATTTTTATGTTATGCATATTACCAAAGATGATAGGCCTGGACACCTGATAACAGCAAGCCGAAATGGTTTCTATGCTTCGCAGGAGATGAACTGTTGGGACGGAGAGACAATTTGACAAACCACAAGCAAGCTGGGGAGAATTTCTCTTCTTACCACAACAATGAGGTTTTTCATCAAGACACAAAATGGAACTATTGATTCGAATTATTTTTAGTCTAATATCTATCAGCAAATCAGATGCAGTCATTGGAAGGATTACCATGGACTAACATGGGTACCTGTCTGGAAATTCTTGTGTCTCATTTCTTCCTTTAAAAAAATGAAATTAAAATAAATTGCATTTGATATACAGCTACTAATTTTATTTTTAGATTATCAGATGCAGCCATGGGAAGGATTTATAATGACAGTTTGTGAATACAGGATAGAGGGAAAGGAAAGACTCGCACAGAAAGCAGAATGCCTAACAAAGAAGTCTGGGATTTTGCATTCCTCTTTGAAAGATTTGTATTTAGTTCAGTCTGCTTTCACCTTTGCCTTCAAACCATTCCACAAGACAGGAACAACTGGCACAGTCTAACAACCCTTTGGCACAATCTGACAACAATGCTATTTTCCACTGAAGGCAGATAGTATTAAAGATCTATCAGCAGCTGTGCAGTTTGAGTCTGAGCAGGAGGCCAAGACCCTGGTGACCTGGCTCAAATGAAGCATGGTGTTTCCAGGCATAAATCAACAGAAGCGGGTGGGGAGCACTGGCACAAGCAGAAAATGTACCAAGGTAGATGTGGGAACTCCAAATGCTATCAGGCATGGGATGTAAACACAAGGTTCAGGCAAGAAATTTGAGGAGCCATCTGAACAGAATCAAAGAATTGTAGAGTTGGAAGGGAATCCAAGGGTTATCTAGTCCAAACCCCTGCAATGCCCGAATCTCAGCTAAAGCATCCATGAAAGGTGGCCATCCGATCTCTGCTTAAAAACCTCCAATGAAGGAGAACCTACAACCTCCCAAGGGAGTCTGTTCCACTGTCGAATAGCTCTTATCATCAGAAAGTTCTTCCTGGTGTTCAGTTGGAATCTCCTTTCTTGTAACCTGAAGCCGTTGGTTCAAGTCCTACCCCCCAGAGCAGGAGAAAACCAGCTTGCTCCCTCTTCCATGTGACACTGTGACAGCCCTTGAGATATTTGAAGATGGCTATCATATCTCCTCTTTGTCTCCTCCTTTCCAGGACAAACATACCCAACTCCCTCAACTGTTCCTCATAAGGCTTGGTTTCCAGACCCTTGATCATCTTGGTTGCCCTTCTCTGCACAGCTTGTCAGTATCCTTCCTAAAATGTGGTGCCCAAAACTGGACACAGTATTCCAGGTGTGGTCTGACCAAGGAAGAATAGAGTGGTACTGTTATTTCCCTTGATCTGGACACAACTTTTGTTGATGCAGCCTAGAATAGCAATAGCTTTTTTGCTGCAGCATCGCACGGTTGCTCATGTTTGTTTTTGTTTTTGTTTTAGATTTTTATTAAAGTATGAGAAATTTTACATAGTACATTATATTCTCTCCTTCCAATTTTTAATTTCCCGTACAATTTTTCCTTTCCCTTCCCACCCCCTCCCCCACCCATAATCCATTGGAAGGGTTCAAACAGTTGTTCTCAGCCACGGGCACAATGTATTCAATTTCCACTGAATGTCTTCTGATCCAGTAGTTGTTATCCATTGAAGATAGGGGTTCCATCTGGTCCTTATAATAGTAGACTTGGCCCTCCAAGTTATTTCCTGTGACGTTACTGCCACAATGTCTGACTGAATAAATTCAAACAAATAATTAGTCCAGATGGTTGCTCATGTTAAGCTTGTTGTCCACCAAGACCCCTAGATCCTTTTCACATGTACTGCTAGTAAGCCAGTGTCCCCCATCCTAGATTTGTGCGTCTAGTTCCTGCCTAAGTGCAGAACCTTACATTTGTCCCTACTGAAATTCATTTTGTTAGCTTGGGCCCAGTTTTCCAGTCTGTTAAGGTCATCCTGAATGCCAGTTGTGTTTTTTTGTAGCATTAGCTACCTCTCCCAGTTTTGTGTCATCTGCAAATTTGATTAGCACCTCCTCAATTCCTTCCTCCAAATCTTTTATAAAGATGTTGAACAACAACAGACTCAAAATAACCTACTGTTCAGTCAAGTTGTTCCAGACTGACATGAAAATACTTATATCTAGTAGAGGTCTGCAAGGGCCAATGGCCTACCTCATGGAAGAACCACATGAAATAATATACATACCAGAACTCTGCTGTATGGAGATGACCAGTTCTTTGAAGGATTACTGTGGACTGATATTGGTACAAGTCTGGAAGCAGTCTATTCTCAACTGGTCTGAATCCCTTGCTATGCCTCAGTGGTTTATTCTATCTAAATGATGGCTATGAAATGATGAATGACTGAGAAACAATGTAGGAAAATGAAAGACACCTGTGGGTTGGCACATTAATGTTTATATTTTGTGTGGAAAGTTTTCTACAGTAACTAAACAATTGAAAATTAGTCTGATTATTTTATGTCACACAACGTATTGGCTCAGAGCTGACCAATACATATGAAACTGAATGAGCTTATAGCTGCGTCTTGGCAAAGATGAAAGGCAATAATTATTTTAGACAGCTTGATGTAATTCTGTCAACACGGAACTGAACTGGAGGTCATGAGGCAAGACCAATGGAATGTATTTGTTGGAGTGGAAGAGATTTATCAGTCAATAGAGAAATAAACTCTCCATCTTCCAAACCGTACTGACAAAAATATTAGATTGCAGAGTTATCTGGTTGATGCTTTGTGCCCAGCCGTATGCAGAATACCAAAAATAATATGATAAGGCCTCCAGCTGTCTACTGGGGGTTGTACCAAAGAGACCTGCTCAGAAACTGCTGTAGACAAATTGAATAATATAACAAAGAAGTTTGAAAAGTCTCCAATACAGCAGAGTAATTCTTTGTTCAAAGATCTTTGCCCCACTATTCTCTATGCTGCTATAATATGTTTAGGATGGATTCACATGACAATTTTATGTGGTAATCATCAGGTGATAAGCATCTCATGTGTGACATTTCCGGCACACTGGCAGATATTGTTTATATGTGATAAAGCTGCTCTGTCATAGCTACTACATTAAACACCTTTCAAATGACCAAGGAATCCACTGATAGCTGTAGAAATTGCATGAAAATGATGCTCCTTTCTGAACTCAGGGTCATTTGATATAGGAGATTTTTTAGGCAGCGCAACAAATCATTCCCCATTCACTATAGACCTGGAAAAAAATGGCGAGCAACTATGACTCAAAGGCTTGTGTCTGTATCTTTCAGTAGAAATAGTGAAGCTGGTTTACACAACTTCTATCACAGTTTATCAGAAGAAAAACCCATCCGCTTTGAAAGTGTAGGATAAATTTTCAAGGCATTCAGTTAATCAGCATTTTTCTTTCACCCGTGTGTACTTGATGATTTAGTATTTTGGGGGAAGTGGGGACATTATGTGGGCACAGAATAAGAATGTGGTGATCAGGAAGAAATGTTCACATGTTCATTCTCAGCCAATCAGTGACTGGCTAAATTTGCCGCTGTGGGTGAGCTACTGCAGCAGTTGCAAACTGCGCCAGTGGTGGGAGAGCTTTAAACAGCTACCATCCTCACCAGTTAAGCCTGCCAGGGCCCAGCTATGGAAGAGGGGTCTACATAAGGCCCCTAAGCCTGTTTGTTTCATTTGGTCTACTCTCTTTGGATTTCACTCGAAGTAACTGCTTCTTGTGTGCTCACATGGCTGCCAGGCAGCAGAGGAACCAACCCTCACGGCAGGTTGCCAGGCATGGACAAGACAAGGGCAAGTCCTTACCACCTGCTTTTATTCAATATTCACAGAGAGCCTTGGGAATGTGGCCCCTCAAAATAACGGCGCTGCTCTGAGTGAATCTCCATCCCCTTCAGCTTCCTAATGAGTCAACACTACGGGTGCTGGAACATGCCCTCTGCCTTTTGGCTCTTTGCTCTTCTACTGTCCCATGTTCTGGGAGATGCTCTCTAAAGACACCGAGTCCGTCAGCTTTCGCTCCCCTTGTGCTTCTTCCTCCTCCTCTCACATTATTTCCCAGCTTTTCCCCTCATCTGCCTCCCTCAAACCCCTGTTGTAATTCTTCTTCTCTGGAAGGGTCAGGCTGGGGAGGCGGTCTCCACCATTCCTCTTCTGCCCAGTCCCTGACAATGGTTCACAAAATTCAAAGCTACCAGGAGTATCTGGGGGGGGAATGTTGTTTGGGTACAAAATGCCGATAAGTTTTGTATACAGTGGTACCTCTGTTTATGAACACAATTGGTTCCAGAAGTCTGTTCATGAACTGAAGCGTTCATAAACTGAAGCAAACTTTCCCATTGAAAGTAATGGAAAGTGGATTAATCTGTTCCAGACGGTCCGTGGAGTACTTAAACTGAAGCGTTCATAAACTGAAGCAAACTTTCCCATTGAAAGTAATGGAAAGTGGATTAATCCGTTCCAGACGGGTCGGCGGAGTACTCAACCTGAAGCGTACTTAACCCGAAGCATGGGTGTAATTGGTTCCGGAAGTCTGTTCATAAACTGAAGCGTTCATAAACTGAAGCGAACTTTCCCATTGAAAGTAATGGAAAGGGAATTAATCTGTTCCAGATGGGTCCGTGGCATTCGTAAACTGAAAATTCATAAACCGAGGTGTTCGTAAACCGAGGTTCCACTGTATTTGTATTGGGATTTTGTAGTGGAGTTGCTTGTATTGGCTTGTGCATTTCCGATGAGACACATTAGATTACATTGTGAAATATGCATTTCAAACATGTGACTTTCAGTCTGTCCCCTCCATGTGGACTTCCATGATAATCAGAGCAGATTCATAATGCCTCCTGTCTGCAATGGCTCTGCATGAGGTTGGATGGAAGAATTCATACCTTCCCTGTTTAGAAAATCAGATGCGATGGGAGTGTATGTGTATGTATAGATTCGTATCAGGAAAGCTCATCTAATGTTTAATGTTTTATCATGTTTTTGATATTCTGTTGGGAGCTGCCCAGAGTAGCCAGATGGGTGGGGTATAAATAAATAATAATAATAATAATAATAATAATAATAATAATAATCACTATTATTATTATTTTGAAATAAAAGGAAGGATGTGGGAGCAAAGATTTACCAAAATCTGCAACTTGTAGAGGAATCAGACCCAAACTACAAAAGCCACAGAAAGCTGTTATAGTGTTAGTTATGCACATAGCCTAAAGTCAGCACAGGTCTTCATTACAGCAGGGCAGCAGGTCAGATCCATTCTGTTCTTGTCACTGCAGCTTTGCCAGTTATTGCTGTTCGTGTTAAAAAGTCCTCTTTAATTTCTGTTACTAATATAATTAGCGGGTCACTTCTGCAGGAAGATGATAGTTCTGCCTCACTTGAAAGTCATCAGTAATGAGAGACATCATCACCCCAGCACATCTCTCTGCAGAGTCCATCCTACAGGCATCAACATCACAATCAACCTTTGGGCTTTCAATTTAAACTCCATGCCCTGGCAGCTAACATTGTGATCAAGCAACTAAGCAGTGATATGAGCCTCCATTGTACTTCTATCTCATCACAGCTGCCACCGTTTTATGTAACAAACGGCCTTCTGGGTGCTGTGCTTCTAATTCTCCTGCACTATTGCATTCTTAACATGAATAATTAAAACAACAATTCAGAAAGCTTGTGGGGTGACTTGGGGGAATTAGCAGAATTATGCTCTCTCTTTTTTGGCATTCATTTCTGAAAAAGACCCTGCCCCCCCCCAAAAAAAACATTGATGAATCGACTTTAAAGACCTACATGCCTTGGAACCAGGCAACTTAAAAGAAGATTTCCTTGCACATTATCCATCGCAACCACTGAGGCCAGCAGGAGAGGCCTTCTTGCATGTCCCACCCCCTTCTCAGGCTTAGCTGGTAGAAAAACAAGAAAGGGCCTTTTTGATGGTGGTGTCTAGAATATGGAGTTCCTTGCTTGCCCTGGGAGATCTATTTATCCCCTTTCTGCCATTCTTAAGGACACAAGAAGGCCCTTTGCTAATCCCTCTAAAGTGTTGATTTATTACAGGGGTCGCCAACTCCCAAGAGACTGTGATCTACTCACTGAGTTAAAGACTGGCAGTGATCTACTCCCCTTTTTGAGGTTCAGGTCAAAGTTGTTGAGCTTTTCTTGAGCTTTTAGGGAGGATGAAAGCCCCGTTTTTTGGGGGGTGCAGGGCAATAATGTTGAGCTTTTCTTAGGGGAGCCAAAGTTGTTGAGCTTCTTTGGGGTGAGCCAGTGATCTACCACAGATGTCCAGTGATCTACCGGTAGATCACGATCTACCTGTTGGGCGTGCCCGATTTATTAAATGTCTCTGTTTTGTTGGTTCTGTGCTTCTTTTACTTATTTTATTGCAGTGTGTATGTTGCTAGTGTTAATACATGATCTGCGTTCAGAGGGGGGCGGGAATTATAAGAAGTCTTTTGTTATTGAAAGAACATTGCTAAATCTTTAAAAAAATCTTTTTTAAAAGTTGCTATGCATGGACAGGGAATCCCCAAACCAATACTTACAGTGGGAGCTTGAAGGAGGGTAGCATATACTTATTTCCTTTAGTGGGCAAAAATGTATATTTAAATTTAAAGTTTGCTTTTGTGCCTTTTTGAATAGACAAGAAGATAAATGCTGTAAAATGCTTCATCAGCTCACTCTTAAATCTACTGCAATGGCAAGAAACCCTGATTTGAGAAATAGCTGTCTCTTGGGAACACTCCCTGTGCATGCCAATGCCCATGGCCTTAAGAGGTCTGAATATTTATGGCAATGCCCACGGCTGCATTTCCTGCAAAAAGCGGTAATTACCTTTTGCACCTCGCATAAAAACAATGGAAAGTGTGTGGCCAATGCTAATGAAGCATGTGGTTCAGAATAAACCTTGTGTAGCACTGGGTGGGTTTCAAACCTATACAACAGACAGCTTTAACAAAGGAGTTGTTTAGGAGCTAGGTAACATACCGGTATGTGGAGGGGATGTATATATTTGACTTCTGAGGGTTCCCCCCACCTTTGCCCCATAAAGGAGAAAAGTCATATGAGGTTATTGCTGGAAATGATTTGAAGGCTTCGTGATTAAAAATTATGAGAGTGGGCATAGCCAATGGTAGGGTGAGTCCTAAAATACACATCTTGAGTGTCAAAGGACAGGGCAAAGTGGAGCATCTAAATCAGTCTCTGCTGTATATGAAGGTGCAGATGCACCTCTGTGGGGACCAAGCTCCACAACTTAGGATAGACAGACTGCTCAGGTAATGCAATCAGTGACCATTATCAGGTACCCTGGCAAATATGATTTCTGCTGTTGACCACCTCCTCTGCTGTTGACTGCCTCCTTCTGTGATGTATATATGATGTTTCAGGGGGGTGGTCCCCAGGATATACAACTGGGGGAGAAATGTTGTTGTCCAACAACATCTCAAGGACCCCAGGTTCTCCATCCCAGTGTAGATGGAGAGTAGCCCTCCCAGGAAGCGAGTTGTCAACTCTGTTTCTTCACCACGGAACATTTTGCAAACTATGTTAAATAGAAGATGCCTTCCCTCTAGCTTTGTTCTTCTCCCTTAATCTCCTCGGGCTCACAATTATACCATGCAGGGTGCTTTTAAAAAAACCAAACCCAGCACATACATTTTATTGTTCATACAGAACAGGTACCTGACTATTACTGCCTTGTGTCTGTCACCTCCTGTTTAACCAGCAGGGTAAAACAGTAAAACAGTAAAGGGCAGCACTCTACAAAAACAAGAAAAAACCTAACAGAACAAGGGGAAAGAGGTCTATTTGGAAATACCTGGTTAGCATAAAGGCACAATCAGAATGAACCCTGGCAATAAATTGCCACAAAAAAGCTTCCCAATAAATCTTAATGAGAGATTTCCCAGGTGGTTTGCAGTCAGATTGCTGATTGTTACTTAATTAGTACAGGTGCTGTCTGGGTAGGGAAGCTGTAGAGGACAAACGGCTGCCAAGCAGACAACAAACTCAAAGGCAGGCAGCTCCAAATTGGAAACAAAATACGCTTGGCTGTGTGATAGGCTGCTGGAGAGAACCTAGCTGGTGGTGAAAAGAAACAGTTGGAAATTTTGATATAAAAAGAAAAGCTTAAACCATTTTAGAAGCACCTTTTACCAGCTCAGATTGGTATGACAGCTATGACCAGGAACTTGGCCACAGTAGTTCAGGCAATGGTGTGGCTTCTATTACTATTTGTAAGAGAATATTTGTATTTACAGTTTGTGATCAGATTACTTCTATGCCCACTCAATCACTTTGATTTAAGGAGCAGGCACTGTTACAGATGCTGCATAATACTCATTATACATTTGTAAGGGATTGATACTTATTATGGCAGAACCTACACTTTCGAACTCCCTGCCTATTAACATCAGGCAGGCATCTTTTAACCTCTTGCTTAAAACATTTTTGTGTAGGCAAGCCTATCCGAACATGTAGAGTGCTTACATGTGTTTCAATCCGGTTTTTAGCTCATCATTGATTTTTCCAATGTTTAAAACTGTTTTTCTTTTACTGATCATTTTTTAAATTCTCCTTGTTTTTTAAATTCGCTCTTCAGGTTTTATTATAAGTTGTATACAAAACTTGTAACATTAATTCATTAGTTAATCATCTTTTCACAGATGTTATCAACAGCATTTGTCAATCGAGGCATAATTCTCCTTACACCCAACACCACGGGCTCATTTGGTTCTCTAACCCAGCTGAGCTGTGCTTTATTTATGGCAGAAAATAGAGGTGGTCCGTGAAATGCACACTTTTGTGATGGTAAATACTCAGTTCCTGAATCCAGGTCACAGGCTCACCCTATTCATACACAGATACGCCCTTAAGACAGGATTTGTGAGCAAAGAGACAATGGGCAGGTTTTCCCATTTCCTTCCTCCTTGCAGAGAAATATTTGGGAGTCAAAATGGCTTCAGGATTATTTTCCTGTACTGTTTCACTGTTGTGGTTTATATATTTGTTTATGTATTTGTTTGCCTGGTACATTTATGAACATTTATTTTACATCTCATACTTTATAATTCTCGTAACAGTCACATTTACAAATTATATTCCTGTAAAGCAAGCGCGTGGTAAATTTTTGGCTCTGGGGACCAGCTCTTTATCTAACCACACTCCATGGACCAACTTTGATGGCTGGGCAGGGAAACCACCTGTCAAACGCACAGCATTGTCATGGCATTGTATGGATAATACTAATAGTACTACTGCTACTACTACCACCACTACTACTACTAATTCCCTCTCTTGCAGTTTTGAGTTTCTCCAAAGCATGAAAATGATCTTCATTTGTTGCCTTTCTACCAGTAGCAATTCTAAATGATACATGTCTGGATTCTGAAAATATATAGGCACCCATAATATAATGAACAATGTTATGTCGTGAGTGTGATTTCAGCTCTTCGTGAAGTCAGCTCAGAATAGTGATTCAGCATACTAGCAAGGAACTGCTAGGAGTCAAGTATAACAAGAACAGTCTTCTTTATTGCAGTAGGAATCTTGACTGACTGGAGGGAAAGGGTGAGCTCCTTTTATACTCTCAGGAGCAGGGGTTGGGGAAAGGATACATTTAGATTTTGGCGGGAACCTATCAGAGTGAGGATCCAAATTGTGCTAACAAGTTAACCAATAGCAACTGTCACCGCACCCATTTGAATCTCCCAGGAGCGGGAAAGGTAGTTACAGGACTAGCAGAGAAACTCATGTACACAAATTAAACCAATACATAACAAACAACATCTAGTTTTCAAAGAAGAGAATAATGTTCTTTCTTTAACATTTGAGCTCTAATGTTCCCGTGCTCCCAGCTCTTCATTTTCAAAGCTGGCTTATATTGTTGTTTAATAGGACCCAACACTCACGGACATGAGCACAGCTTCAACCCATTTGGTGCTGGTGACTTTGAACAGGCATTGGGAAGCAGATGTGCACTGTTCTCTGTAATTACTTTCCGCTCTCGTCTTGCCCTTTGCTGTCTGTTTGAAATTTAACCTTAATAGAATCAGAATGGCATTTACCCAGGGATCATCTTCAGAATGCCTGGAACTCACGGAAATAAAGGTTAGACTCTCAACCAACTTCTCCAACCTAATGTTTTCATGGCTGAAATTGTTTAAAGTGTATTTAATATAATTTAAAAAAAAAAACAAGAAGAATTGGGAGAGCTGTGTGTTTGTTGCAAGGGGTTAAGGTAGAAGGTTTTAAATCAAATTGAATAACACACCATCTTATAGGTTTCTTGTAGTATAGGCTGGTTTCATGCAACAGGTTTCTGCTGGAGCTTTGGCAGGCAGATTTGCAATGGAAAGGGAATATTTTGTACAGGATTATCACTGATCAGCCTCAATGTACATACTCCAGACAAAATATTTGTGGGCTAGCGTGCTACCGTGTTTCCCCTTTTTTAAGACGTAGCCATAAAGTAAGCCATGGCAGGATTTTTAAACATTTGCTAAATATAAGACATACCCCGAAAATAAGACATACCTCCATGCCGTGTGGAGCGAGACCGCCAAGCGCCCCAACCAACCAGCGGGACTCAGAACGCTGGCTGCAGCAGCAGCAGCAGGAGGCCTGCCGGCTCGGTGCCTGAAGCCAGCTGCTGCTGCAGCGACGAGCGTGCAGAGCGCCCAAGCCAGCGGTCTTGCCTCTGCCTGGCCCGGCCAAGGAGACCTGCCTCCCCGCCTCCCAGAACCAGTGGCTTCAGCGTGGAGTGCGCCGAGTGCTCCGCAGGACCGAGCGCTTGGAGCGCTCTGTTGGGCCGGGCGGAGCGCCTGAGCCAGCGGCCTCCGCCTGGCCCGGCCGAGGAGACCTGCCTCCCCGCCGCCCAGAACCGGCGGCTGCAGCGTGGAGCACGCTGAGCGCTCCGCAGCGCCAAGCGCTTGGAGCGCTCTGTCGGGCCGGGCGGAGCGCCTGAGCCAGCGGCCTCCGCCTGGCCCGGCCGAGGAGACCTGCCTCCCCACCGCACAGAATCGGCGGCTGCAGCGTGGAGCGCGCTAAGCGCTCCGCAGCGCCAAGTGCTCGGAGCGCCCAGCCGGGCGGAGCACCTAAGCCAGTTTTTCTTCTTGTTTTCTTCCCTTTTTGTAATGTACAGAAATGCAAACTATATCTTACCATCACCAGGTAATTAAAAAACTGACACCCCACCGAAAATAAGACACCCGGTGTTTTTTTGAGAAAAAAAAGTCATAAGATGGTGTCTTAAAAAAGGGAAAACACGGTATAAAATGCCCACTTGCCATGGTCTCAGCAACAGACCATCACTAGGTGAAATCTCAAATCCAAAGCTTTGCTAAACTTATACTTAAACTTATACTTGTAGGGCAGAATGTGTTGTAGGGGGTGTATTTTCCTTCCATCAGTGTCTCCCCACCCCCCACCCCCCACAATTCCTTCGTGTTGGTCCTAACAGGAAGGGAAATAAGTAGGCAAGCCCCTGGGCCAGTGTAATTTCTACCCTGATTCAGGAGAACAGGAGGGTGGGGTTCACTGGATCTAAAGCCATTCATCTGAAATATCACCACCCCACCCTGCCTCCCCCTGTGGAAGTCGCCACTGTGAAGGAACAATGGCAGCAGTTCTTTCCATGCAGCCTCCAAGGGTAGATCTCCTCCACCAATGAGTTCTGCAAAATCCTATGGCTCTGGGACAATCTTCCATTGACCATAAGACTGTACCCTAAAAGTATTTCCTAGCAGTTGCTGGACTTGGTAGGCCTTTGGTCTGTTTCAGAAGGGCTCTTACATTTTTGGTCAGACTGCTTTGGGAGTTTGGGGGGAGAAACATTATTTTAATTTGCAGCTTCTGCATACCTTTGAACACCCACCCCTCAATACATAGGCAGCTCTCTCATTTCTGGGTGGACCACTTTGGCTCCAAAACTGGATTTGTTATAAGAGGTAATGAAAAATAGATGGTAAGTGTTCTGATTGCCCTGGTAGACCCGGGGAATCACAAATGTGTCATATATAGATTAAAGGAACACTAATTATTTCACAGCAAGGCCTGGTACATAATTATTCATGCAAGAGTTGATATTTGAACAGTTTAAAAGTTTAAAGTAAGCTTAAAAAGCTGGAAGCAGTGTAAAATATTAAATTGCCACTATTTTAAAACAATGAAGCTTTTTAAAATGTGTGTGTGTGTTTACTCATACTAAACCTTGCAATAAACTATCTCCATTTGCTTTTTCAGAAAGGTATAAAAACTGAGTGTCTGCATTCCAAAGAGAATAAGTATGGGAATTAAAATTGTTACTTGAGACTCCTTGTATTGCCTTGAGAGAAAACATCCATTTTAGTACGAGACAGAAAATACTCATTTGTGGTCAACGACATCTGGCACATTGGATAACTTGCCTCATTAAAATTTTATTCACAGGTAGGTGTTCCAGTGTGCACATTATGCTATACAAACACATCTCCTAGATGCCAACTGCTCGTTTTTAAGGGCTTCCTCTAGTATAGTAGTTTACCTTATAAACTAAGAGAACTGTTTTTCAGTTAAACATTCACAGAAATATTTATTATTATATAAAAAACAATTGCATATATAAAGGCAGTTGAATAATTTCATATATAGGTAAAGGGCCCCTGACCATCAGGTCCAGTCGTGTCCGACTCTGGGGTTGTGGCGCTCATCTTGCTCTATAGGCCGAGGGAGCCGGCGTTTGTCCGCAGACAGCTTCCGGGTCATGTGGCCAGCATGACAAAGCTGCTTCTGGAGAACCAGAGCAGCGCACGGAAACACCGTTTACCTTCCCGCCGGAGCGGTTCCTATTTATCTACTTGCACTTTGATGTGCTTTCGAACTGCTAGGTGGGCAGGAGCTGGGACCAAGCAACGGGAGCTCATCCCATCGCAGGGATTCGAACCGCCGACCTTCTGATCAGCAAGCCCTAGACTCTGTGGTTTAACCCACAGCGCCACCTGGGTCCCTAATTTCATATATAAAGACCATTAAAAACGATTACATATTCAATGAAAAATAATATTATTTAATCATGTAACAACAACAAGAAAACATATAATAAGAAAACCAGATATATATTTTCCCCCCTCAGAGTTCTTTATTGCTCATTGTAAATGGCTTTCGTCTTGGCAAATATGAAGTTGGGGGGGGGGTATTTTCTTGTGACGATGTCACTGGAAAGACAAAATAAAAAAATGTCAGCTTGAAGATGATTACTAAGATTTATCTACAACAGTGAAAGATTTAGGGGTCCAGGTGTTGTGCTTGTCATCCCCTCGTGTGGAAGGAAAAGATCCAGGAGAGATGAAATGCAGCTCAAAAGTGAACAGATGGCAAAAAAGAGGCTTTGGCTCTAAGGGTCAAAGGACGGTGCTTCAAGAAGTCAAACTACTGAAAAGGGAATAAACATCAAAAAGTTGATGCCAGTGAAAGTACTCTGAGCTATTAATAGAGTAACAAACTAGGGTGAGCTTTGAACAAGTTTATGGAGTCACCAAGGATGATAGCACTGATTTGCAAAAAGAAGCAATGTAAAAGTTCATCTGAGCATGGACAATAGGAGTATCAATAGTAGTAGTGTCAAGCTGGCAGCAAATCTTGGATGATTCTGAATATATTCCCAGTGGCGGAGGAACCCTCTCCGGCACCTGGGGCAGGGCAGCCCGTAGGGAGTGCGCATGTGCGGCATCCCACACATGCACACTCCATACGAAATGCACATGCGCACTCCATACGGGCTGCCGCTTGCATGGCGACCCTGAGTGGCACCTGGGGCGGCCCGCCCCCTCCGCCCCCCTTCCTACACCCCTGTATATACCCACAGGAACTGCTGTACATAATCAGGAAAAATGCAGATGATGCCCTCCCCCTTAAAACAAGTAGCCAGTGAAAGGCATTCAGTGTGCACAGCAGCCATTTCCACGGTTGAAGTTGTTGAGAAAAGTGCAGTGCAATCATATACATGGTCTGCCAGTTTGGTTCACACCGACATCTCTCCACACTGTTGTGTATGATTGTGTAGGGGAGTCTAGAAGTGAGAACCACTCCACTGTGTAATGATGTGCTCCCTTTTTTCCGCCTTAAGTCTGCTGCCAACTGTATGGCTATTGATGACAGGCCCTGGAAATATGAGGCAATAGCACACCCATCTCCTGTTTGATTGCTAACTTGTCATATTTGCTATGGCATAGCAAATACACTCATGGGATAAAATATGACTTCATGTTGACTTAATCCAGTCTATTTTGGCTGTGTGAAAATACCCTTCGCAGTCACCTTCCTTGGCATTTCTGTTCATATGTTCATGAATTGGCCATAAAAACAATCAAAGTTAATGGTAAGACTCCTATAGGTTTTAAATGTGCTGTGACTCAGCCCCCCAAATGTCCAGTATTATCACAACGGCCACATAAGGATCATCAAAACCAATGAAAAAACTTAACCTTGCTCCTATGGACCACTGAGGAAATGAAACACATTTGCAGGCCTGTATAATGAATGTGGCTGAAGTAATTTAGTAAAGACATTATCATGGAGGTAAGCAGGCTTAGGACTTTACTATTGATTTCCTGTCTCTTAATTGTTTTGATGAGGCCTGATGCACTTGAATAACCTTAACTGGCTTTTTGAGCTAGAGTTTTTTCTCCCCCCCCCCAGTTGGGAGGACAATGTAAACTGTAATAGTTTTAATTAGACCTTTTCCTGTTTTGTTTAGTTCATAACCTGAAAGGGCAACTGAGCAATAAAATGGCAGCAGTAATGTTACAACTCAGTATATAAAGGGCTGTGTGTGCTCTGTGTAAAAAAGGGTTTCTGCTGAAGAAAGAAACTCAGTTCTTGTGAGAAGAAGCAGAATATCAGCAAGCAGAGCAAAATGTACAATTTTACATTCATGTTAATGTCAACCCTCTCATATTTTTGGAGGCCCACCTCCAAGTGACCCTTGTAGTAGAGATGCAGAGAGTGACCACAAGAGAAAACCTCTGTAGTGCTCCCTCAGTTGTGGAATGCTCTCCCTAGGGAAGTCTGCCTAGTGTTGACATCGTCATGTTTTGGCCACCACATCAAGACCTTCCTTTGCTCCCAGGCCAATGAATTTATTGAGTGATTGATCTAAGGTAGAATTAAGGTAACCAGTGAAGCACTTTTAAGACTGGTGGGTGGAAAGGGGACTGTGGCATTGCTCCCTACTGCAATGACTGAACCTTCAAAAATGGCCTTGAAAGGCAACCCCATTGCAGTAATCCAAGTAGAAAGCTACCAGAACAGGGAAAGGTGAGATAGATGGGAGTTATAGTCCAAAACCTCTGGAGGCCACTAGGTTGGGAAAGACTGGTCTATGGTACCTCTCTAACAATGCATTTGTGCAAAACATGTAGTTAGCCCCTTCACCTTCTGCTACATGAACTGACCCAACAGCATTAACTTTCTGAGCAGCAAGAAATCCATGACGATGTTATTTATTATTCATGCTTCTTTGAAAAAAATAAATAAATAAAGGCCATGGTTAACATTATTTGCAGAGACCTCTTCTAATATTGCAGATGCTGCTAGCAAAAGAAACATCAAGATTTGTTGTTTTTTTATTGTGAACGTAAGTGGTGTTCTGAACTCATAGATTTCTTTTCTTTCTGATTAAGCTATCAAAATATATTCTTGGAGTATAAAGAAAACTAATACATGATATTTCTCTATAGCTCAGTGACACTAGCAATAAAGGATTTCATTGTCTATAATGAACAATAAATGAATAAAATGTGCTGCAGTAATAAGAAAAGAGGAGGGCTGATAAAAAAATAATCCTTGAAGTTTCTTTAGTAGTTTTGTACCATGTGCAGAGTCTTGCTAATGGTCTTGGATCATACAAATAAACTTCTGCAGCAAAGAATGGGAGATGTTCAATGAGATTTTACTCAGAGTCATAGCTGCCAAGTCTCCCGTTTTCCCCGGGAAAACCCCTTTTTCCTTACCTTTTCCCGGTGGTCCCCCGTATCACTTCGTATCCCGTTTTTCTCTGTTATTTTCTCCTGTCGGCGGCCATTTTTTTCTTTCCGATTTGCCCTTCTATGGGCACCAAAAATGGCCGCCGCCAGCTTCAAAATCCGCATGTACGCATGTCCGGAAGTGCATAGACGTCACTTCCGGTGTTGGCGGCGGCCATTTTGGTGCCCATAGATGGGCGGAGCGACACTGGAAGTTGCGTCGGAGCACTTCCTGACATGCGCACAAGCGATTTTCGAAGCTGGCGGCGGCCATTTTGGGTGCCCATAGAAGGGTAAATCGACACCGGAAGTTACATCGACACAACTTCCGGTGTCAAATGGCTGCCGGTCCCGGATTTTGCAGTCCGGAACTTGGAAGGTAAGCTCAGAGTAAACCCAATGAAATGAAATGACCATGACTAAATTAGGTCATTTAATTTCAACAGGTCTACTCTGAGTAAAATTCAGTTAAATACCATCCTCTGTGGTGTTCTCTTTTCTCTGTCAGTCCAAAATTAAAGGAAGAGTTGATCCAGGCTCAGTTCCTGAGACAAAAGCTGCCATAAGCCTCATTATTTTCTGTTCGCTTCAATAGGATTACAATGATTAATTTGTATTCCAATTAATATGCAAGACAATCTGAAATCACTGTCCATGAGACCCAGGCTGGATTATGTAGATCAATGTGTGGAGAACTGCTGTGTAAATTATCCTGACCTGAAGTGGGAGCTTGTGCTTGATATAATTTTGCTCTTTTAGACACTGGTTCCCTAATATTTCAAAATGGAAAGAGATGTGAACTGCAATGTTGGATGCCAAAACAGGAGCACATTAAAATTTTAGAGTCCAAATAGTATGTGATGCTTAAAGAAGTAAAATATAACTAATGAAGATTAACTTGCCTCAGAGCAGTCATCCTAGAGCTGTGTGGGTACATCTCAGTGACCAGAACCTTGATTAACTGAGGCTCAGTAGGCCCAAAGTATCTACAATCCAGAAGGCTAAGATTTAAACATATTTTGTATTGTGGAAGTCAATGGAACAAAACCAATTTAAACCCCAGAGTTACAGGCTACCTATTAATGATTAGGTTTTCTTTAGGGCTGAGCTACTTATTACAGGGAATGAATGGTTGTACAAAGTGTGTCTAACTTCACATCTCTCAAGTAACGTCTGCTCAATGAAATGTGATAGAATTGCATTCAATGTTCTCCTACACCCGCTAACCCACCCTCAGCTTCATTGGCTGCTGTTTGCAGGGAGTCAGGAAATCCTAAATGAAATGAGGTCATGTCACACATAACTATCACCAGATTTTTCAGGCAGATGTGTTAGATGCCACCAAATAGGCCCCTTAATATCTACTTAACCCCCATGCAACCCTTTTAGTTGCAATCAGACAGGACCCCTCCCTGTTGAACCTCTTTCGCTTAAACCACTTCCGTGCCTGCGCAGGAGGTGAAGTTGTGGGCGTCACAACCCAATCACGTGCACGGGCTGAGAGCACAGCCCCTTGCGATTGCTAGAGGGTGAGGGTTCCCGCCCATACCAAAACAAAGGGGCTGTCAGGGGGCGTGTCCTGCTGTATTTAAGCAGGAGGAGGGCAGGAACCCACCCTCTTTTGGCCCGGCTCCCAGCTGCATAGGTTCACCTGCCCACCCGCCCTTTAGTTTAGCTCATGACTTTGCTATGGACTTCGGTTGGTTGCCTTGGTTGGCCAAGGGGCCTGGTAGGACGTTTTCCCACTTGGAGTAGCCAAGCAGGGTTTTTTCGCCTACCTCGTAGCAATCAGTCACAACTTTTGGTTTTGGTGGTTAGGCATTGGAAATCTTCAATACAGGTGGGGAGGGGAGGTAGTGCATCACCTGCCCCTTATTTTGAAGGGTACTCCTTTAAAGGTTTCCGGGGGCGGAGTGGCCCAGTCCAACGCCTGGGAAAGCAAGGGCCTGAAGGCACGCCCCTAACGGTAATCACAGGGGGAGTTCTGGTTGATGTACATCATTGGGCTCCTTACTGGTGATTAACCCTTCAGAGCTTCAACACACGGGTTGAAGTCAAATATAGACAGTTAGGGTCCAATGCCAAAGCCAATACCGCTCAACATCCGTAACCAAAAAAGTTGTGGCCTTTACACCCATTAAATTCGAATTCTTGTGTCTGTCTTTATTTCACGGGGAGGGAAGGACATTGCCACGCAACTGAAAACACACATGAGATGGAACTTTTAAATCAGGTCAATGGTCCATGTAGTTCAGCATCCTGTTCTCACAGTAGCCAATCAGATGTCTGTGAGCTGCAACAGCACTCTGCCCTCCTGCGACTCATAGCAACTGGTATTCAGAGGCATCGGCTCTGTCAGTAGAAGTAGAACATAGCCAGCATGACTAGTAGACATTGATAGCCTTGTCTTCTATGGATTTGTCTAATCCTCTTTAAAGCTATCCAATTTGGTGGCCTTCACTGCCTCTTGTAGGAGCAAGTTTCATAGTTTAACCATGTGCTGCATAGAGAAGAACTTTCTTTGATATGTCCTGGATTTTCCAAAATCCAGCTTCATTGGATATTCCTGAGTTCTAGAATTATGAGATAATGAGATATCCACTTCTCTCAAGTAATCAATCATCTACTATGTCATTTCTTACTAGCTGCTGTTTGCTGTTCCAGCAGGCTTTTAAATTGAATTCTGATCTTATACTTTTAACTCGTTTTAGTCTTATTGTGCTGGGTCTCCTGGTCGCTGCTTAGAGACAACTGTGATTCAGTGGCATACAAATTGTCAAAGTAAATAAATAAAATAATAGTAAATCCTTCTTTGCCTCTAGCAACAGGTTTTAAGGCAAGTTTCATAAGCTGAAAGTGCTACTAATTAATCAGAAAAGGGTTGGGGGCAATTTAACCCTTTCTTTTCCTGTTGACATCCTAAGGAAAATCTTCTTCTGAAGCTAATATTTGCTTTGGGAGTAAATCTCCCATTGGCTCTAGTGGAGGAAATTCAAATGAAATGCTACCTTCAAAAGAGGAGTTTAGGGAGGAAGGGATTAAATTTCCATTCATATCTGCTCTGATACCTTTAATTATCACACACAGAGAGAGATGATGCTATTTGCATTATTATTTTTTTAACCCTGTAGTTTGGCCCCAGTCCTCCTGCTTACTCAAATTTGTGATTATCTGAATATTTTGGAATCCCCAAAGCCATTTGGTAAATGAAGTTGCAATAAATGCTGCATAATGTTTAATAACAAAGAGCAGCCAAGTCCTTGGTTTATCAGACCCATTTGAAAAAGCAGATAATAACGGGCAGATGTTAAGAGCTGGCAATTATGTTCCTATACAAAATTTGCTTTTGTTGTGCACTCAATACATTTGTAAAGCCTGCCAGTGGATTTTCCCCTGCCTTGTAGACCCTTTGACACCCCCCCCCACTCTCAGCCCATCAGATTGAGAAGGAAATTGCATTCCAAATTCATCTTCATTTCTTCTTTAAAAAGACAAGCTTGCTTGTCACTGAAAAGAAGTAGCTAATCTTTCAGAAGTGGATGAGAGATGTGAAGAATGAGTTTATAGACTCAGTAGGGCATTATTTCTGGCATTTTAAAACAAAGAAACAAACAAACAAACAAACAAAGACAGTGTTCAAAAGTGTGTGGGAGGAGGGACTGAAGGGCCACTGTTGCTTCTTCTTTAAAGAGAAACTGAATATGCGGGAGGGGAATACAACATACAAGCTGGATGGTGGAAGGGCTTGCCGGTCAGAAGGTTGGCGGTTCAAATCCGCCCAACGGTCTACTACGTTGCTCAGTCCCTGCTCCTGCCCACCTAGCAGTTCAAAAGCATGTCAAGGTGCAAGTAGATAAATAGGTACCGCTCTGTTGGGAAGGTAAACGGCGTTTCTGTGCACTGCTCTGGTTCTCCAGAAGCGGCTTAGTCATGCTGGCCACATGACCCGGAAGCTGTCTGCGGACAAACGCCGGCGCCCTTGGCCTATAGAGTGAGATGAGTGCGCAACCCCAGAGTCGTCTGCGACTGGACCTAATGGTCAGGGGTACCTTTACCTTTACCTCAGTTTACGAACTTAATCCATTCCGGAAGTCCGTTCTTAAATCGAAACCATTCTTAAACCAAGGTGCGCTTTCCCTAATGAGGCCTCCCGCCGCCGGTGCCCTTCCATCATTCGGCTTCTGTTCTTAGACCGAGGTAAAGTTCACAACAGGAACACTACTTTCGGTTTTGTGGAGTTCATAAACCGAATAGTTCGTAAACAGGGCTGTTCCTAAACCGAAGTGCCACTGTATTGTGAACTGTAAATCAACTACAGGTGAGATTCAGCAAATGCTCCAGCATGATATCTTCATGTCTGCTTCTCCTGGACTTGCACCATCCAATGCAAAGCATTTTCAAGCATTTTAGCAGGCTGGCAGTCATTCACTACATTTGAGCCAGCTTAACATGGTCTGGGCCTAATGGAGCAACGCATGCACTTAAAAGCTATTTGTGTGCATTAGCTACACTTTCTGGCTTTGAAGAAGTGCAGCATACTGGAGGACTGCCAGCATTTCTTATTTTTGTCTCACTGCCCCTGCTCCTGTCGTTTTAACAGCGGGCAGACATGCAAAAATGAATCCAATGAAATGTTTTCTGGCAAAAAGATAAGCTGAGGGAAAGCTTCACTTGAGAAATATCTTTGTCAGGCTGGTAAAGGACAGATGAACTGCTAAAAAGAAAAAGTTGGCAGCTCCAGCACCCTCCAGATGTTTTGACTGCAATTATTATTATTATTATTATTATTATTATTATTATTATTATTATTATTATTATTTGTTTAAATTTATATACCACCCTTCATCCAAGGATCTCAGGGTAGTTCACAAGATAATTCCCTTCAGCTCTAGCTAGCAGTAGTCCGAAATATTAGGGGCAAGGGCAGGGAATACACCAGGTTGGTGAAGGTTAAACTAATGAACCACAATCTGAAATCTTCATTATTTTAAATTAAAAGCATTTCTGTGTACCTGTTACAATCCTAGGCAAGGACATATTTCCATACAAAGACAGGACTAGACATAAATACTTGGTCATCCTGGTGTGTATGAAATGTAAAAGTAATGCTTTAGGGCCATGTAACTCCCTGTACTTTGGGGGGGGGTTGCTTCTCCCATCCCATAATAGGGATTTCCAATCAGTCCAGTTCTCCACACGTTGCACATCAGTTTGTTATTTAAAAGACAAAATCCTCATAAAAATGCACCAGCGTTTTAATGCAAATTTCTCCTAATCCTAACATACACAAGTTATGCCTAATGGACACATTTATTATTATTATTATTTGCAAAGCAATTTCCCCCCAAATAACACATTTCTGTGTGCTGTTCTCACTAATATATTCACTTGTCGGGACATTTTACTCTCATAGATGCATTTTTGTAACACATTACTTGGCTGGAGAACCGCACCGCAAAATTTCAGAGAGGTTCACGTTTGAACGATGGCTGCATTTTGGTTCTCCTATTGCCTCGGAAAGTGCAAATTAAGTAGATTCAACTTTAAATGCAAAGTGAATCAAATATCTTCCCCCATCCATAACCCAGAGGTCAGCAACTCCATCTGCCCATGGGAGAAATATATAAACTCCTTTTCTTCCTCCCTTCAAAATCGCAGGAGAAGCAGCAGGGGGAAAAAATAAAACAAAAAGTGCAACCCATGCAATTCCCACCATTGCTCTTCCCATTAGGCAGGACTTTTTTATAAAAAAAAATCAGTGTAAACCTGAACTTGATTAATATCAAAATAAGCACCAGTGCATTCAGTGCATTTAATATACTGGTATCTCTTCTTTGTAGAAAAGAAAGAAAGATGGTCATGGATGGGTTCTGATCAAGATTGGGACTGTGATACACAGGGAGGGGGATTTTAAACTGCCCAACAACAATATAGGAGTTCTGGTGTTTCCCCTGTGTTCCCATTCCTTCCACAGGTTTGAAAGCACAGATGCTATAACTCCGTTGATAATTTTGAGCAGTGATGAACATATATTTCATGCATAGCTGCCAAGTCTTCCGTTTTCCCCGTTTTCCCAGCTGTCCACAGCCGAAAAAACGGATTTTTCCGTTTCCCCCCTGTTTATTCTGGCACGGCGGCCATTTTGGAACTGGGCGGAGCATGCTCAGAAGCGACTTTTGATGCTGCTCTACCCAGTTCCAAAATGGCTGCAGCATGACTTCCGGTCCCTTATTTTTCAGAGAGGAACTTGGCAGGTATGCTTTCATGTCTTTTGAAACAGTTGTTATTGAGCTGCACCAGTTCCAAATAATGATCACGTGAAAACCACAGTTTGATTAGCATAGCCAGGGAACGGCCTGTTGAGGAGGGAGGAGGCAGAGGGCAAGCAGAGAATGTGACCCTGTGATACCATAGTAAAAGATCTCTATAAACAAGTAAGACAGAAGAGAATAAATGCAGACAAATTTATCCAGAAGAGGAGAAGCAAATGAAACATAAGGAAATAACCCAATTATACAAAACAAAACAAAATCAATGCTTTGCCCCATGCCTATAAACAATTGCCAAGTATAATTCAGCTTCCTAAGCCAAAGGAGACCCTATTAGGATTGATCAGCTGGATTCTGTTATTTGCTAACATTAATGTAGATGGAGTTCCCTCTTCATTGTAAAAATCCTATTATTATTTAATATTTGTATTATAAAAGGCATCTTAAAGGCCAGCTAATTTAAGGACCAATTTGTTTCATAGTTGACACTGGACACACATATATAAAGTGACATTCTCTGCCCCAAAGATTTGTTGATGAAAATGATTCCAGCTAACAAATGTAAAGAAGCAAATCATTTTTCCGCTCTGCTGTTTTCTGGTGCAAATATTCTGAGATTTTGGGTATACCAGAACAGGACATCTTATTGCTTCAAAGCTAAGCAGCTCTCTCGAGAACAAGATGTAACAGGCAACACACCTTGGAATGAGGAAATGGTACAGCCTGCACTTACCCCATTACTGTGCTCACCTGATATGAAGAGGGCAGAAACCCAGCGATAGCTAAAGATCCATCAGTGTGGGCGCTGGATGAAAGAGGAAATCTTAGCATTAGAGGCGGCCCTATTAGGAACAATAAGGTTCATTTTTGCCTACTGTGCACTGATCCACAAAGCTACAGCAGGTAATATTTGAAAATCCCACTAATGCAAGACCTCTGTTTTTGGCAGGTGTTTAGTTGGAGGCTGTCAATGATAACAGGTTTCTGCCAGCAGGCCAGTTCCAAAGGGAAAGACACCAAAGATCTTCCTTGTGTCTCTTTTTCAGGGCAGGATAAGGATGAGGACAAGGGCAATTGCTTGTGGATGGGTTTGCTTCTAGGTAAGAGTTTGGAGCAGCTGTATATGTGTTTATAAGTACAGTGGTACCTCTGGTTACGAACTTAATTAGTTCCGGAGGTCCGTTCTTAACCTGAAACCATTCTTAACCTGATGTACCACTTTAGCTAATGGGGCCTCCTGCTACCGCTGCACTGCCAGCATGCGATTTCTGTTCTTATCCTGAGGTAAAGTTCTTAACCTGAGGTACTACTTCCAGGTTAGCGGAGTCTGTAACCTGAAGTGTTTGTAACCTGAGGTACCACTGTAAATTAAATACCGGTAGCTTCCAAGTGAAAGATGGAATAATGGGAAGCTATGGCTGTGGGGCAAACACGAATGTAGCTCATTGCTATTTTATATTGTTTCGTTTGACTAAATTTTATTGCGTATTTATTTTGTTTTAAAATTTTGTTCAGTACTTTCAGGGCCTGTAAGACAAAAAGTGGTATATAAATAAACTGTAACATGGCAAAGTTATACAGACAGTGCCTCTGCGTGAGCATCTCTCATCCATAAGTGCAGGGGCAGCCCCACACATTCCCAGTGTGCATGCAAAGAGAGCAGCAGCTAGCATGAACTGGCTCCCACTCTTAAAAATGAATTGAACTGACAAAAGGCTGTCGTTCTCCAGTCACCTACTGATAAACTGAGAATAGAATATCATTCATGACAAACATGCCAAGCAGGCAGAGGGTCCTACCCTTCCTTCTCTGATGAGTTCTGACGTAAAGATGGCAGGTGGAATAAAAATAGCAAGGGTCAGTGCAATGACAGCTACCCTGTCACTACCAGAATTATAAATGTTTTTGGAAGACCTGGGCCTTAATGAAGTACCGTATTTCACCAAGGACATTGAGAAAGCTTGTATTAGAGCAGGGGGAGGTCGGAGGGTTGGGGTGGGGAATCATGCTTGTTCTGAAGAAGACTCAAGAAACACTCTTAAATGAACTAGATAAGCTCAAATGTTGGGCACACCCAAGAAAAAACAAGGCTTTAGACGTTCTGAGCTGCTGCCAATATGACTTAGGCATTCATTGTCTGTAGAAAGGAAAATGTGAAAAAATAGTTAACAGCATCTAAGGCTGCAGTTAAAAGGATTCCCTTATCTTTGCCTAGTGTGGAGGAGTAAAATATTCCCACTCAGCATGTGAGTTGGAAAACCTAACATGAATGTTTCACCCTTTTCAAGTTTCTTTAAGACTGCTTACCTGGAAGTAAGCCCAGTTGCACTCAGTGGGGCTTACTTCTGCATAGACATGTATAGAACTGCATTGTTAAATGATTTATGACTCTAGCATGGATGGAAAGTTGTTGTTGTTTAGTCGTTTAGTCGTGTCCGACTCTTCATGACCCCATGGACCATAGCACGCCAGGTACTCCTGTCTTCCACTGCCTCCCGCAGTTTTGTCAAACTCATGTTCGTAGCTTCGAGAACATGGATCAGTGCCTTGTCGTGGCCCTTCATGGATCAATGCCTTGTCGTGGCGAAGGGGCTTGAATAACTCAGAGAAGCTATGAGCTATGCCATGCAGGGCCACCCAAGATGGACAGGTCATAGTGGAGAGTTTTGACTAAACGTGATCCACCTGGAGAAGGAACTGGCAAGCCACTCCAGTATCCCTGCCAAGAAAACTCAATGGACAAAGAAAACAGGATGGAAAGTAGGCCAACATAAATTCATCAAGTGGATAATCAAACAAATGTAACAACATTTTATACAAGGAAAAATAAACATTGTTTCCAGTTTTCCTAGGAATTTATGCATGCTTCATGCAATTGTCCTTCTTGAAAACAATGCAAAACAAAAGAAGGGAGCAGAACAAGGAAAGAACATAGTAACAGCCTGCTGGATCAGGCCAATAGCCAACCTAGGTCAGCATCATGTCCTCACAGTGGCCATGCAGAGGCCTGTGGAAAGCTCACAAAAGAACAGAATGTTCCGAATGTTTAGATGACACAAGCTTATTTAGACAACTAAGGAGCCACTTAATCCATTGTACTATTCAACAGGCAGTGGAAGCCTAGCAAATCTTGGGGGATTTCCTTCAGTTCACCTCATATCTATATATGCCCGAAATAGAGGACTGCATTTAATGAGAGGCAGAACTACTAATGGCAAGAAGGTTAAGGCAACATCTAGATATGAACTGTCACTTGAGCTGTTCTCAGAGATACGAGTCCTTCCTCTAGTCTGCCTAATATAGACCAATGATAAATTACATGTTTCACTGTCAATCATTTCCAGAAACAACACAGAAGCCCTTCTTCGGTTAGTTTTCCACATTACTTCAGGAACCCCTACTAGGAAACGCTGTCAGAAAGCTCTGCAATACTGGCTTAAAATTAAATACTTTATTAGAGACTTGTCAGTGAAAATGACAGCACAGGCCTCCGGCAGAGATCAGCTTTTTCACAAGTTTTCCAAGAAAGCGAGGCAAGACAGTGCCACAATGGGACAAACTTAGAACCATAGCAAGGGACTAAGCATGTGGAAGATCCCCACCTAGTGGTGGGCGGTTTTGCTTAGTTTTTACATTTCCTTCCACAAGTCTTATGTACAAGAATTTCAGAAGATGAACATGAGTGTGATCCCAAAAGCTTCCCCGTTCATGTGTGAATCATCATGCAGAGACACAAAGGCTTGGATTCCAGGTTTTTGAAATAGGAACAGAAGTAACTGTCCTCTAATGAAAGAGAGCTTAGCTCATGGAAGGGCTGCCTCTATGACCGGCAATGTCCTCCTGCGAAAAGTTCCTCTAAAAAGTTCCATAAACTTTGGATTAAAGAACAGAATGGAGGACAATAGGATTCTCGGATACTTCCATGGGTGGATATGCAAAATTATTATTGTTATTATTATTATTATTATTATTATTATTATTATTATTAGTGGTGGTGGTAATAGTTGGTCAGCCTGGATGGCTCAATTGGTTAGAGCGTGGTGCTGATAACACCAAGGTTACCGGTTCGATCCCTGTATGGGAGAGGAGCGTAGTCCTGCATTGAAGGGGGTTGAATTAGATAATCCTCAGGATCCCTTCCAACTCTATAATTCTATGTTCTAATATTACTACTATTATTGTTGATTATAACCAGAAACAGAGAACAGAACGGCTAACGACAAGTACAAATTTAACTGATCATTACGAGTCTGTTATATTGTGTTATTTAAACTATTTAATCAAAAGTATTAATGAAATAAGACACATTCAAACAACATAAGCAATACAAGGGGAAAAAAATAGACAGTATAAAATACATTACCACAATCAAAGCAATCAACAGCATAATAAAAATAAAACAATGATGCCACTTTTGTTGTGCTTCAAAAGCTCATGAAAATAAGTAAGTTTTTTGTTGTCAGCTGAATGTATATATTGTGGGGGACAATTGGATCTGTACCGGGAGAGAGTGCCATCAATGGGGTGCCATCACTGAGAAAGCTCTGTTTTGTGTAATGGCCCACCTGGACCATAGCTGCCAAGTTTTCCCATTTCTCACGAGGAAGCCTATTCAGCATAAGGAAATTTCCCTTAAAAAAGGGAGAACTTGGCAGCTATGCCCTGGACCCTACTCAATGAGGAGACCAACAGGAAAATGCTCTACTTTGCTCTGCAAAGTGGAATTAACTTCATGTCATGCTTTGGTCACCTTATAAATGCAACTTTTTCTTTTATCACAGATGCACAATGTCTGTGCAAAGAATGCTGGTGAGGTAGAAGACAGCATGTATTTATTCTTTTAGAAACAGGTGTGCTAAGGAGAAGGGAGTACCCAGACTTTGACTAGGGCCACTTAATCTGTAATCCAGGGCTGTGCTCCTCTTACAGCTGCCCCTCATTTATGCCTGCCTCTTACAAAACACACAAACATTTCATATCTGGTGGCCTCCATGGGTGTTGATTTCTAGAAACTTCTCAGAAATCTCTCCATTCAGCTCTCTACAGTTTTGATGCCATAGTGACTTGGAGTGCTGTCATGAATTTTATTTCACATATTTATATGACAGGAAAACAAAAGCTAAACTTCCACCTCCATTTTCATCAATGTCTGAGCTGCAGATCAGCACAAAGTCACCATGAGAGAAATATGCTCTGGATGGGATGAGCTGAACAAACAAGCAGGGTTTCTTTTTCCATTGGCACTGATTGGCACCTGCTTCTATGCACCACTGCCTTTATTTTCAATTTATTTAAGCCACTTTTATGCCACCTTTAAAAATATCCCCTAGTGGAATACAGTAAATAATGAAAACATCAAAATGATGACAAAACAATGCTTAAGACAATATCCAATAAGCTCAGAATCATATCCACTTGAGAAACTATATACAAGAACCAGCAGAATATGATGCATCAAAACCCCTGTGAAACAAAGAAATAGGACTTGGCTGAGCTTCCTGGGAAGGGAATTCCATAGTGGTGGAGCCATCACCAAAGGGGTCCTGTCCCTGACACTGGCCAATCTACTCTGGCTGGAGGCAGGTGAGAGACTGGGGCTGCTACATCTGATCTTAGAACTCTTTTTTAAATAATCTTATTATTATTGGTGTTTTTCTAATTATATATTTATTTATACCCTGCCTTTTCCCCTGACAGGTACTCATGGCAACTTCCAGATAAAAATAAGAACAACTTCGAAAACAACATTTAACAATAATTAAATTTGATAGTTAAAACTGTATCTATCTATATGTATATACTGTTAAATGTTATTATATGTCTGGCTTCATGGAATCCTGATCCTCCCCCCTCACGGCAGCTGCCGAGGAAAGTAGACAAGAAACTTCTTACCGAGTCTTTATTCAATATTCACAGAGAGAGGCTTAGGAAAGCTGCCTCTTAGAATAATGGCGTTGCTCCAGGTAATCTTCACACACACCCCTCCTCAACTGTCAGCAGCAACACCTCACCTTACGGTGGCCACAAAGGGTCATTTGTCTTTGAGCCCTTTGCTCTCCCACTTTCGATGCTCGTTGGGTCCTGGGAGAAGGGGGGGTCTGGAATGCTATCCAGTGATAATGTGTCAGCCAGCTGCTCCGGCTCTCTCTCCCCCTCCTCCTCTCCCATCATCTCCCAACTCCTCTCTCCATCTACCTCTGAGCTGTAACCTCCCTCAAACCACTGTTGTAAATCTCCACTGTCTCCCTGTCTTCTGTGGAAGGTTCAGGAGGAGTGGAAGGCAGTCCCCACCATTCTTCCTCTGTCCAGTCCCTGAAATTATATTCATTTGGGTCTAGCAGAGTGTACAATCAAGATGAATCCTCTTGATCCACCCCCTACCCCCTACAGTTGACTGAATTCTTCTCTCTTTGATGCCCAAGAAGACTTAGACATCCATCACTCCAACTGTTCCTCAGCCATTTTCCCTTCTTTCCCCCTCTCCAGGCTGCCTGATAAACTTCGCCATGCCAAATGATCTCGCCAGCAGCATTTCCTGCTTTATCGAACAAGAAGATATTCATTCTGTTCATTTCTTCTGTGTTGCTTTCTGACCTTGCACCGCCAAGTTCCGATGAAAGAAAAACGTAGGCTTCCAAATGTGGGCTTTGAATTATCCCACGGAAAAGCTCCCTATGCAGAAAAGTGCATGCTTTTGTTCTATAGCAGAGGATCTGCTGTATAGGCAGAGGATCTCCCTCTGTCCTCTCTTCTGAATCAAGCATCCCTAGACAGAGAAAGAGGCCCTCAGAGGTGTTGATGCATCAAAGAGCAGAACTCACTTATATATTTGGTTGGCTTTGCTCCTTGTAGATGTGAAATCTGACTATGAGGAATTTCCATCTCTACTTTATTTGAAATTAAATATTTAGTTGGGACTATTGAACAGATATTTGAACAGCTAATCTATAATAGTTGAGGAAAGATTGAAACACATCATTATAATGCTCAACTAGATTTTAAATGATTAAAAGGACCAAGACAAGTACCAATGCCTAATGCTTAAAAATTAGTGTGTAATAGAGCCATAGAGCCCCAAGGATATTAATTCTTTCTTGTGAACTTCAGAATTCCTTAACTGTAATATCATCGGTTTACATACAGCTATGTATATTGAAAGAGACTCATTTCTCTCACGCAGTGTCTTTGAACAGTAGAGCTCTAGCTGCTCTGACAACTAAAGCACAGATTAAATATTAGAGGCCCATGCAGGGACTGCTGCTTGCCCAGTAGGGCTTCTTGCCTTCTTCCCCTCTGCCCCACTGAAATTGGCTTGCGGGGGTGTGTGTGTCTGGATAACCCCAAGAAGAGTGGAGGGGGTAGTAGAGTGGAAATTGTTCCATCTCGCAGAACTACTGACATCTACATCCGGCTTGCTCAACTAGTGGCTCACTATGATGAACACAACCTACCTGCCACATAATCTATCCAGCCAGATGTTTGACAATAATCCAAATTTTTTACAGTCACACAGACAGGCAACAAAAAAAGTATATTCTCTGGTGGGTTGCCATGCATAGCTTCTGGGTTTGGTGAGTGACAACAGAACAGACTTCATCTGTGCTATAAAAATAAGGAGCTGCGCCTTTCAATAATATGCATCTAAAGACATCTTTGGTTTCATATCTATTTATATGAGCATTCTAATACTGTGCTGTCTGGTAGAGAAACGGGCACTTTATTAAATGGTTCCATTCTCTTTTTTTCTTTTTTGCTTTCAGTTGACAATTCTCAAAACTGTTTCCTGTGCTGAAGGGTAAAAAAAATCCTCTTAAAAGGGGTAAATTGTATTTTTACAAACTATAATATCCCTCATAGAATATGGCACCACCGGATTGTGTTACTGAACTGATTAATAATAATAATAATAATAATAATAATAATAATAATAATAATACCCTGCCAGTGTGAGAGCCAGTGTGGTGTAGCGGTTAAGAGCGGTAGACTTGTAATCTGGGGAACGGGGTTTGTGTCTCCGCTCCTCCACATGCAGCTGCTGGGTGACCTTGGGCTAGTCACACTTCTCTGAAGTCTCTCAGCCCCACTCACCTCACAGAGTGTTTGTTGTGGGGGAGGAGGGGAAAGGAGATTGTTAGCTGCTTTGAGACTCCTTCGGGTAGTGATAAAGCGGGATATCAAATCCAAACTCTTCTTCTGCCCACTCTGGGTGGCATGTTTTATGTTTCACAGTTGAATCTGAGACAAGTCGGTAATAGCTTACGTTATGAGATTCTGTTTTTCGCAGGGGTTGAGTTGTGGAGTTTATTGCTGGCTTGACATTGTGTGTAAGTTGACATTGCTGCTTAGTATGCATTGTTCATTATGTATTATGAACCATTATGCATTATCTATGGCTATATATTGCTTATTATTATGAATTGTATTTATATGACCATGTTAATGTTTTGTGTTGGATGGACATTACATTGCATATTACGTTCTGCGTTGCAAACCACCCTGTGGTCTTTTGACAGACGATGGTAACACACACACACACACACCTGGTTGTCAAGGCCAGCCCCAGAAAAGGAAGAAGCACACAACTGATAGTTATCTCTTTATTGGCAAGAGAAACACTTGCAGCAGCTTCCACAGCTCTGGATACACACACACACACACACACACACACACACACACACACACAGGCTTCTAGCGTCTAGGCCAGGTATCCCCAAACTTCGGCCCTCCAGATGTTTTGGACTACAATTCCCATCATCCTTGACCACTGGTCCTGTTAGCTAGGGATCATGGGAGTTGTAGGCCAAAACATCTGGAGGGCCGCAGTTTGGGGATGCCTGCTCTAGGCAGTTATCCACAGATCTGAACCCTACAGATCAGTTGCAGAAATGGGGTGTGTGTGTCCTCTCCTCGTCTGGCTTATATACCCTCCTCTGACAGGTTGCGTGCCTACAACTTGAGACTTCTCCTGCATGGAAGTCATTGCTGCTCGTCCCTTTTCAAACCCCTTCTGGTTCTAGGAGACTGACCCAGGGAATCTACTGCCCCATCTCTTGCCCGAACCGTCCCTTCCTTCTCCACCACATCCTGCTTACCCTCAGACTCCCCTGACTCTCCCTCCTCTCCTGGCTCCTGCCTTATGGGTGGTGTCACACCCCATAAACCACTGGTTCCTTCTCCTGGGTCACTCCCCTGGTCCCCTGCCTCCACCACACACTCTTTGGAGCCCCAGTAGCCCTAGTTCTGTACACTGATGTATGAAAACAGTAATGCTCTGACATCAATACATCAACACGATTCTAACTCCAAACATATTCCTCACTGAATTTTCAATAATATCCAAACGTTTCTAATAAAAAAAACCTAGTGATTTCTATTAGACTTTCTTCTGGTGGTTACAAACCAGGGAACCTTTTCTGTGTACTCAAAGAATATTTACACTTCACATTTATATCATTTTTGTATTGGATCAAATGATTTCCAGAATAATTTAGGAAACTGAAGTTTGTTGAGGATGATGAAAACTCTATTAGCAGTTGCTGCTAGCTCTTTCTTACAAAACTCCACTTCCTGTTACTCCCTAGTGTGAAGGAGTGGCTATGATTTAATCCTATAGTATACATAGAATTGTAATGAATTTGATTTTCAATACACATATATAGAAATGAGAATTTCTGGATGCCAAGACCCAAATTTGGGACAACTATTTCTTGGAAAACAGGGGATGTGACATCACAGAACCTACTCTAGCAATTTAGAACTCTGTGGTCCTTAACCTTTTACATAGTAACTAGCATTGTTAGGTTTGACTGCAAATCTCCCACACCAATGGCAACAATGTAACTATTTCCCCCCTAAACCTAACTGCAGTTTAGGGGTGTGTGTGCCATTTTCATTGTGCTTAGTGGATATACATTACCACTTGACATTGTATGCATCTGCGTCTGTAATGAAACAAATAAAAAACATCTGCATGGTTGTAAGCACTGCAGTTAGCACCATGTGACGTTACACCCTGATCGAAGTTTTGCTTTGAGCAGAGCACCTTGAAACTGAGCTCCTCCGTACAACAAGTGTCCCTTATTTTTATGGCTTTATTGAGGCGGAACGATTTGAACATCTTGCCAATTCTTCTGAACAGCACCTGATTGCTTCAGCACCTAGTCCTACTCACACTGCATTTCAAGAATATCATTTTTATGTTGCTCTGAAATCCTGGAATACAGCACGTCAAGCTTCTTTTAAGCTTTCCCCACCCTGGATTTCAAAGACAGTCCAGCTAATAGGCAGCGGCAAGTGCATGTCTAAATCATGCAGAAATTAATGGCATGATGAGGACAATAAGAGTCCTCTGATGGAATGACTGCTTCACCTTGAGGAGTTCATACAGCTACAGTTTGTTGGTGCCCAGACTGTTAATGAGTTCTTCCCTCTTGATTCTTTTTTTTTAATGGAGCACAATAGCAGTGACTGACAGAACAGCTGGGAGGGAAAAGGAGTTATCAAAGTCACGCCGGATCAGAATTTCTTTTCTTTTGTTTTGACAACTTGGAAAAAGGAAGGTGGGTTAAAAAAAGAAAAAGCAGCAGCAAAAGGTAAAGGTGAAAAAATCTCTAAAAGAAATAGGTGTGCTTCATCAATTTCCGTCTCTAGATTTAGAAAAACAAATTAAAATATGACTGACTAATTGAATAATAAGTAAAGTCTTCAAAGTCATTTTTCTGAATGTAATGAGAGCCATGCAAGAGGAGACATTCATTTCAATGGGCTACGCTGAAGAATTTCCACACTTGTTATATCTCCTTTAGCCTTAAAGTTAAATAAGCTAACAAAAATGTGTAATTTGCCCCAAGATACCTGAGAATTGGAAAGTGGCCAATGGAACACAATTTTTTAAAATAAAAGGTATCCAGGGGGCATCATGGAAACTACATGACAGTCAGTTTAATGCTTGTCCCAGGAAAACTGGTGGAAAGCATTGTCAAAGATAACCATACAGAAGAACAAGTCTTGCTGAAGCAGAACCAGCATGGTTTCAGTAAGTGTGTCTTGTTTCGCTAACCTATTTGAGTGTCTTAACAAGCATATAGGGACCCAGGTGGCGCTGTGTGTTAAACCACTGAGCCTAGGGCTTGCCGATCAGAAGGTCGGCAGTTCGAATCCCTGTGACGGGGTGAGCTCCCGTTGCTTGGTCCCAGCTCCTGCCAACCTAGCAGTTCGAAAGCACGTCAAAATGCAAGTAGATAAATAGGAACCGCTACAGTGGGAAGGTAAATGGTGTTTCCATGTGCTGCTCTGATTTGCCAGAAGCGGCTTTGTCATGCTGGCCACATGACCTGGAAGCTGTACGCCGGCTCCCTCGGCCAATAATGCGAGATGAGCGCGAAATCCCAGAGTCGGTCATGACTGGACCTAATGGTCAGGGGTCCCTTTACCTTTACCTTTTAACAAGCATATACTGTATAGAGAGGTGAACAAGTTGACATTGTGTACTTAGACTTTCAAAGAGCTTTTGGCTCACCAAAGTTTTCTGAATAAGCTTATTAGTCATGAAATAAAAGAAGTCCTCTTATGGATTGTTAACTGGTAATGCTAGTGCTTAATTATTTAATTATTATTCCACTTAAGGGCAATGGTATGAATAAGAAGAATATAAAGAAAGTGGGAACGTTCCTTATACAATGATAGTGGTCATAGTTATGGAAAACAATTCCAGCCTGTGAAGCTTCTATAGAGAGGTTGGTTTTACTGGTGTTTTCCAGTGCAATTGTGTACCTCTCTACTTAGAAACAAGTCCTGTTGTGTTCAATGGGACTTACTCCCACATAAGTGGGTATAGGATTGCAGCTTTACTGTGGAATCCCATACATGTCTATTCAGAAGGAGGCCCCACAGGGATCAATGGTACTTATACTGAGAGTCTTAGGTAAGTGTGTATAGGATTGCAGCCTCAGTTTCTGGAAGCTTCATATTCCTGAGACTTTGTAATCTTCTCTGCAGAAAGGCATTTTATAATGTTAGATTTTTAACTCCACAAATTTGGTTCCTATTATGTTTCCATAAAGCACCAGAAAACCACCAACAAAATCAGTACTGTATAACTTAAAATGGCAGTGATAATAATATTTCTCTTTGGAAACATTACATCATTCCTTCAGTTATTAAAGAGCGAAATGCTCCGTTTTTATTTTTAAGAGCTTAGGTTTGCACCCAATTTAATGGCAGTTTAAAAACACAATAAACTGGCACTTTGGTGACTTTCGCTGAGCATGGTATTTTACAGCATTCCTCCAGTGTCTACTGTTGAGGACTAAGAGGAGCCAGCCTAAATTGCTATGATTCAGAATGTGCAAATTTGTTGGCTAGCATCCCAGTATAAGATAATTTTAAGAACTTAATGGAAGGAAAATTTCCTGCC
This sequence comes from Zootoca vivipara, assembly GCF_965207765.1. Taxonomy (NCBI): domain Eukaryota; kingdom Metazoa; phylum Chordata; class Lepidosauria; order Squamata; family Lacertidae; genus Zootoca; species Zootoca vivipara. The sequence goes on from NC_142586.1 coordinate 61,523,719, forward strand.
TACCCCCCACCCTGGGGCAGCCAATTTCACCTTTCCTTGGGGCTTTCTGAACAGCGTTGGATGGGGCACAGGAGCCTGATGAGGAGGGAGAATTGCCCCAGACTGAACAGACCTCCAACCAATACCCTTTCCCCCAATTGTCTCTTACACAGCACCCCAACTCACATTGTTCTGAAACAGCACCTGACCCTAAAGAGAGGCTTTTCAGGGAGCTCGAAGGGGAGGAGTAGAAGAGAAGCTTTCCTTCTGTGAATGTCTTCTGTAAGGATCAAACCAGTGTATGGAGATCTAGCTACAATTGCCATGGCAAACACAAACCGTGAAAGAGGAATGTGTCTTCCTAAGCATGCAGCTTACGATACTTTTGCTTCTGGCCCTACGTACCGCTGCCATGAGACAGTGAGGCACCCAAAAAGTTGTCCATGAAGGAATGTGGGACTCACACTGAAAAAAGGTCCCCCACCTCTGGTGTCAATAATTGAGGCAAAGCGGTGTCCCACTCCCATTCAACACCCGGCCATTGTTTTAACTATTCAGCAACAGAGGCCAGGATGCCCAGTATGACCCAGTCAGGAAGAGAGGAATCTGTAGCTTATTTTGCCTGTAGTATTGCTCTCATTTCTATGCTTCTACTGTGAATCCAAGGCAGCCATATAGCTTGGAATCATCCGCATTAGAAAATTGATGAAGACCAGGAAGCCCTTTTGGATTCTCTTACACTGAAATCTTGCAAACTATTTTGGAAAGGAAGAAATCTCATAAAATTGGTATGGGCTGCAATTCGGACCCACTCAGTCTGGAACAAGCCAATTGATTTTTATAGTTCTCCTTTGGGATAAATAGGTTGTGGATTGCCACTCTATAGTGATTTGCAATAACATCTCAGCTGAGTCAGAAAATGAGTTTCTTTTTGGATCAAAGTTAAAGCCTTGGAGAAGGAGACAGGTCTGGCAAGTGTTAATCCTAATATTTCTAGTAAGTCAGAATTGAAATTGTATTCAAATCTTCTTTTAACTTTACCTTCTTTATGCTTACATTTTCATATCATAAATATGTATATGTATAAATATGTATATTTATGAAGGGGCCTAAATGATAATGTTCTCTTTCGTTCTTTTGTGTGTGTGTGTGTGTTTTGTTTTGTTTTGTTTTGACTAACTAAAGCTGCAAAACAATTGTTGAGCAAAAAGTCACAAAAAACCTCTTTGCTTTGTTTCTGCCAATTTGTAACTGCATGAAAAGGCTGATGTCTTGAGAGTTTGAAAGAGGGTTTTCTATCATTATATCTAATGACTGTTCTGCTTAGTTTGTGATTATTCATTTACATCTGGTTGTTTGCTGCTCTTGGCGGTCCTTGAAAGAGTTGCATCCATTCAGTATTTGCCTCTCACAGAATCATTAATTTTCTCTTCCAGAAAGGCATTAACATCTTCATGCAATTTGTTTCTCTGATTAATGAGAACAACTAAATCTCTCTGTGTCTCTCTCATCTATCCGTCTGATTTTTTTAAAAACATATTCTGGATATACAAATGGGGGCTGCCCTATATTCTTTTATGCTGGGTGTGCTGTGAGCATGCAGTGCCACTGTGTGCATGAATTATCCTTTCTCTGAAATTTGTGGAAGTACAGGATCTGTCTCAAGGCCTGGACCAGGCAGTTGTATGTCCTTTGATCCATAATGCACAGTTCCCAATACCTAAAGCCATTAGTTCCTCCTTTCTTCAAGAGCTTGTCTCCTCTCCTCTACATATCTCTTTCCCACCAACTCTTTCCTCAAATTCCTATTTATTACACTATGTTTTCCCTTCAGCTACTTTGCTTCTTCCAGAGATTTCCAGAGATCTTTGCATCCTGAATTGAGGTGACCTCCAAGGACCCTTCCACCTCTACAATTCCCAGTCCTCAGCCTGTCCCATGCATTTACTGTATGTCCACTCTGGCAGCTTGTATGAGGTTTTAATCCTAGCCAGCCTGACAATTTATCCCTTCCTTTATACTGAAGCTAGTCTGAGAGTGTTTTGTTGGTGACAGCTGCATCCCCTGAGCAGGTTAAATACTTGTGATCATTCTGTGGCATCATAATGGCTTAGTAGCTTCAGCAGTACATACACATAATATAATAGATATAGAACATCGTCTTTTTGCATGGAGTTCTACAGAGGTTTCATCCTGCCTGCATGTACGCCAGAGCGGCTGGATCAGAGTGCTAAATCTTTCACATAAATTTAAAAGAGAAAAAAACTTAATTGTCTCCTTCTGAATAGTTAATAATTCAGTCCGTCTTAACTAGACACTGTGTTCTTTAGGGACTGGTGATCTTGTAGAAATTTGACAGATACCCACTTTTGCTTTCTGTTCGACAAAACTCAACAGTTGTTCACTGACATCTAAAAGAGGGCTACTCTTTTTCTTAATCCTTCTTGCAGATCATCAGATGAAAAGCACAGAACATCCCTAATGGGAATTTCCTACCTCTCATCACTTAGATGGATTTCAGACGTATATATATATTTATAGCAATTACTTCTTGTATCACTTCTTTCCTCCATATTCTGGTGCCATAGTCATTCTGTTGATTGCTAGGAATGAGCTTTGCTGTTTGATTTGCCTGAGGCTTTGTATCTTTATCCCTAGATTTATGTCACATTGAAAGCAGGTATTTCAGTTTTAATGTACTACAGCAATAAATAAATACAACAAATTCAGTATTAGGAATGGAAAAAGTGGGAATGAGGAAGAAAAAAAATCCTGAGGTGCCAAACTGGATTGTAACATTTCCCATAATCCCCCTAAAACTTCATGGAAGTAGAAATAAGCTCAGCAGGCAAACAGCAAGATGAACTAGAACATTTCTGTGCATTTTACCTGCACAGAGATTTATTTATTGTTAATGTTGGTGGTCACAGAACATGTGAGAAACACCCTTGAAGTCTGAGTGGTACACCCAACTATATCACCTCAGGATTCTACCAGCTCATTTTGCTAGGTGTATAAACATAGTCTTAGAAAATTAAATTCTGGTGTGTGTTTATGTGTTAGCAGAGTAGCCAACCAACTGTGTTCTTTCAGGGAACAAGTATTTGTAGATCAGAAAAGCCAATAAACATTCTAGCATGCTTCCTTGTCCTGCCAGTCTCTCGTAGGCATCAACAAAAATCCACACTTTTTCTGCCTTTGACACACCTGATCCAGTCAGCACTTCTTCCCACGGAACTGTGAAGAACCTAAAGTTCTCCACAAGGGTGTGGAGCCTGGGAGAGAGAGTCTGAAGGTAGAAGCTTAAAGGGCCTAAGTCGACTCCTGGTCTTTGTTGGAGCAAGTGGCTCACTTGGAGCTATCCATGATCCTGGAACTTCTGCCTTTCCTCCTCCTCTGTCCAGTCTGGTCTTAGATCATAAGACAACATTCACACCAAATAACAAAAAGCCCTGGTCTGACCCTGCTGCCAAACCATGCATTATTTTAAGTGGTTGGTTTTGCACTTGTATTTTCCAGTCCGCTAGCAGGAGTCATGGACTGACAGGGGAGTTGATGCCGATTGGGACTGGTCCTGCCAAAAAAATATGCCCCCCTCCCCAAAGCTGCTATTCTCTCCAGCTGGGAAATGTTTATTGGGAAACATAGCTTTTCAGGCAGGGGATTTTCACCAGGATCATGGCATGAAGGAATGGGTCAAAAGACAGCTATATGTCAGGAAATAATGGTGGGGTATAAATAAATTAACAGCAGCAGCAACAACAACAACAGCAACTGGATCTAAGCCAACAGCAATCCTGGGGAGTAAAACTATTTCCCCTTAACTACATGCAAAAATAGACTTTAGTGATTTATTATGTGATTTTTGATCTGATCATAATGATCTGATATGGGTGATACAGGGACAGAGTTACAGGCAATGACTCAGCCATTTGGTAAGGTTGATGGCACTTCAGCATACAAATACAAATAAGTGGTTTTGTGAGTGTGATCTTCAAGAGTTCATCCATCTTCTTGGCAAACAATATAGCAAAGCCTTCGTTTTTCTGTACTGAAAAGTTCATGGATAAGATGAGGCAGTTTGGATTCAGCATGGTGGAGAAAAAGAGGGGAGATGAAATGTCAAGGTCTCACAAAAATAATCATTTTCTTGACCCAGCACATTTTGATGTAAACTTAGTGCATACAATTATGGGTTTCATTGTCACAATCTATTTTGAAATGCCCCAAACATGCATATGGCACACTCAAGAACACAGTGGTGTGTTTTTAAGAGTCCCTGAAGAAATGTGTTTTGAAATACATTGGAACGATAAATACTTCTGCTTTTGTGCACACTTGGTTTTTCATACCCCTGCCCCCATGGTTTCCACCAGCCTGATATTAGTGCCATCAGCATGGTGTGCAGAACTCAAACCACCATGCTAATCTGCTCTTTGAGGTGTCTGAGATAAAGCATACCCAACTATGTGTATTCTTGGTCATAGACCTTCTGCATGCCCATGTGATCTCTCTGAACAAAAATCAACATTTCAACATATTAGTTTCTGCTTCCCCACTTTCCACCCAAGTTGTTTTTAAACTGGGACAGACAGAAAGCCCAGAATGACCAGGACTCAGCAATGAAAAAGCAGTTGGGGCTGACAATATTTTAGCAGTGAGCCTTTCTTGCATGAAACAGATTATGGTAGCCAAGAGGAATGTGTTACTTCTATTTGTGCTGAACCTCTCAATAGCTTTCTTTACCATAGTATCCTTGTGGGTACTGGTCCCTCCCCCAAAGGTAGTATTTCCATTGGAAGGAAATCTCCCAAGGGAGAAAACTCTGATCCCATTGTCACACACACTAGCTGATTCAATCTGCATTTTTTAAAACCAGCACAAAGGAGAGATAAAATTGGGTGTCATCAGCATAGCAATGGTATCCAATTTTGAAATGGTTCTTACTGGAACCAAAAAGTTCATTCGTAAAGGGGCATTTTTACAGGTGTTGTAGCTCTGTTTTTGGCATGGTTTGGTACCTGCCTCAGTGTAACAATGCACCTCAGGATCCTAAGCTTCTTACTGAAGTCATCATCATAGCTGCCAAGTTTTCCCTTTTCTCGCGAGGAAGCCTATTCAGCATAAGGGAAAATCCCTTTAAAAAAGGGATAACTTGGCAGCTATGGTCATCATCATCACTGACAATCACTACATATACAGTAAAACCACCGTCAAATCTGCTAAAGTTCTTTGTTACATAGGATGAGAGGTAATTCTCATATAAAATATACAAATTAAATCTCCAAGTCCCCTTTACAGTTAATCACTAGATTATCTAAGCCTTTTGCCCTAATCTTCTTAGTTGCCATGACATAGAGGGCTATTTTGTAAGTTACAGAGTCATCAGCAGGTGGAGATTGCAATTCTATTTCTTCTTCCTGTGTGTAAGCCCCCATTGAACACGATGGGACTTACTTCTGAGTAGATACATATAGGTTTTGCATTGTTAATTGGGTTTAACCTACTTTGGGCTTTTGAAAAGCAAAAATCAAGCAAAATCAAGCTTTTCTTTTTAATCTCATAACTTTCAATTGAATTTTGCAATTTTGCATATTTGAAAATAGCAACTCTGGAAAAATGTTTAAAGTAGGGATGCTGTATATACACCAGCTGTAGTTTCATATCCCCTGTGTCCATGCAAATTGTATGCAAATAATGTCAGTTATATGACTCTGAATATGCAAAATAGTCCTGATATTGGTGCTTATTAAATTGCCCACTACAGCTTTAATGTGATGTTTTGAATAATTTAAATCATTACCTTTTCCTTAAAATGCATTTTCCCAAAAGGATGAAAACTCTCATAACTATGGCAACATGGACAAATGTCATTGTTCAGTAGTATATTTGCATGTATTTACGGTTGAACAGGAACCAAGCATCAAGTGCACAACAAGCAGTGCTTTTCTGTAAAAAAATAAAATTGCAGATGATACAGATGCATAGCATGAATTCTTACTTTAAAATCCCATCTGAGTAATTGGCCAGGATGCACCGTATTTGCCTGACAAATAGAACTTCATAATTTTAAGGTTATTTACTCAGTGTACAATCTTCCAGAGCCAATTAATTCAGAAGCTATTAACAAATGATAGGAATTAATTAAACCCTTATGTAATTGTGCCTGATAGGGATAATAATTAATACCAAATGGGCTCATCATTATGATGAGTTTTAGTACAAATTGCAAATACCAGTTGTAAAGTATGTGTTCTGCAGAAATCCAAAGAGGTTGATTACTGATGATCATAGTTTTCCAGCATTATTCACTATGCATTCCTTTACATTGTTTTATGTTGCGTCTCATTAAAAGTTGCTCTCCTTTCACCATAGTAAGAGCATCCCTGTTTTACTTCATATATGGACATATGTGATATAACCCTTATACACAACCCCGGCAACAAGGTTGATAAACACACTGGGGCCTAGCTTCTTGGAACTGTCCAGAGAGTATGTCCACTTAAAAAACATGTTAATCCCCTTTCCCTTGACCATTTTCTCACTCTAGTATAGACGCATGTAGATCAGAAGAAAAGGTAACATATTATGACACCAGTACACTCACCACCACCACTAACCTATGTCCAGGTTCCAAACGGCTGCTGAGGGTCAAACATAACGTGGGTCAGGATCATGGAGTCATAAAATTCTATGGAGTTGGAAGGTACCTAGATCGTCATCTAGTCCAACCCCCTGCAATGCAGGAATCGAAAGAATCCATGACAGGTGGTCATCCAACTTCTGCTTAAAAACCTCTAAGGAAGTAGAGTCCACAAGCTCCCAAGGGAGTCTGTTCCACTGCTAAACAGCTCTAAAAGTTCTTCCTGATATTTAGTTGCAATGCCACTTCCGCGCCTGCGACGGAAGTGGGGTTGTGGGCCGACCGACTGCACCACCGCGTAGGGGCTGCGAGTTCAGCCCCTACGCGATGGTGGCTTCCCGCCTGCGTCACCCCCGGCCGGCCAATGAGAGCGGTCGGGGCGGAGCCGCCAAGTTTAAAGCTCCCCGCAGGCGGGAAGCAGCCCTCTTTACTTCCTTGTTCGCCGGAGCGAACAGTTCACCTTTTGCCTCGTCTTGTGACCCTTTTTTGCCTCGTCGTTTTTGCCTTTTTTGCCTCGTCGTTTTTGCCTCTATCTGCTGGCTGTTTTGTGCTTTGGGTTCCTGCCTACCTCATTTTTCTCCAAGGCTGCAGGGAAGAGCGAAGGGAGCCCTTGAGCGGTGGACGCCTGCGCTACCGCTCATCAGCTGTGCGGCGGGACCGATCGCCAGCTGTTTTGTTTTTTCTCCTTTTTCTCCTTGTGAATAGCGTGGGACCGCCAGCTCTTACCAGGGCCCGTGGCTACAGGCACGAGCAGCGAAGGGAGCCCGGGATCGCCAGACGCTTACGCTACCGCTTACCAGCTGTGCGGCGGTACCAATCGCCAGCTGTTCTTTCTGGGTCCGTGGCTCTGGCAGCGTGCAAAAGCGCTGCAGCGTCCGACGACGGAGAGACTGTTCGGGAGACCGTGAACAGTCTCCTACGCCTTAGCCTTCTTCCTGATCCATCGTGCGCCGGGTCATCGGGGTGCAGAGTCGAGGCGGCTGCCTCCTCTCCCCGCTCGATTTAAAGGGACCAGCGCGAAGCCGGGTGAGCAGCTTCCGATTACAATCCCCTTATCTCCCCTATAGCGTTAGCAGCTTATTTCCCACCTTTGCTGACACGCAGCAGAGAGAGCTTTATTGCTTCAGTTTTGTTCTCCCTCCCTGGTTGCTATTGTTGTGGTTGTGAGCTCGGTTGGCTGAGAGCCCATTTCGCGGTAGTCAGGGACCACGTGGGTGCGGCGGCCATCTTAGGTGGGTCTCCCTGCTCGGCATTGCATAGGGCGGCCATCTTGTGTGGGGCTTTCTACGTCCAATAGCGGCCGCCATATTGAGAAGGACAAAACATTTCAGCTAAGGATCGGCACTAGCGACCGCCATTTTGTGAAGGTCAAAACATTTCCTAAGGTTCGGCACTAGCGGCCGCCATTTTGAGAAGGTCAAAAAATTTCTGCTTAGGTTAGGCACCATTTTGAGAAGGGCAAACATTTCTGTTAAGGCTCGGCACTAGCGGCCGCCATTTTGAGAGAGTCAAAATTTCTGCTTAGGTTTCAGACAGCCACCTGAAACAATTAAAGCCCTCAGGCTGCGGTACGGTGGAGCCTAGTGGTTGTCCAGAGTGGGAAATTACATAGTGTATTATACAAAGGACTTGCTTTACCAAAAGTTTTTCCCTTGCTTTAGTGTAATAAGGTCCAGCCACGTTGCAATAAGTACGGTGGTTTGAAGTTAAGAATTCAGAGAAAAAGTGATTGTTTGGAAGCAATCTTTATTAGCAGGCCAAAACTAAATTGATTGGGGATTTCCTGCATCTTGCGGCCAGTGTTGCATTTGGCTGCGCAATTACATTGTTCAGCTGGTTACTGGTTAAATTTGGGGTGATCTAAGTTACTTTGGGGAATTAATTCGCGGTTTATAAATAAACTTATAAATATACTCATTTGTTCCCCCGGCTGGGGCGAGCCGACGCGCAAATAATAGCTTGAACTAATATTGGCAACAAGCATTTAATTTAGAATAGTAATTGCAAATAAATAAATAAATAAGAATAATAGTAAAAATTAATATTAGAATAATAATAATAATAATAATAATAATAATAATAATAATAAATTAAACAATAAATAACAATAATAAATAAATAGATTAAAAAACAAACAAACAAACAAACAAACAACCCAATAAATAGTAAATAAATAGGTAAATATATAATAGTGCGGAATAAAATAGATTGTATATATAATTAATAAGGGAGTTTTAGATTTGTGGGAACCTTACTTAGGCTGAATAGCAATCTAATAATGGCACCTAAGCGTGGCCAAGGTAAGGCCCCTGCCAAGAGCCCTGCAGCACCGGATAAGACGGAGGCCTTGGCACGGGTGGTCTCTACGCTTCAAAATACCCTGCAGGATGTTTGCAAGCAGCTAGTACCGCTTGCAAAATCACTTGCTCCCACGCCAGACGCCTCTCAGGAGGATCCTCAGGAGTCTCAGGTGGTGGTGGCCGAGTCACAGGATCTCATACTTGACACTGGTTTATCAGACTCCCAGTCGCCTTGTACCTCTGCTTCACTATTTTCCAGCTCCGGCTCCGTGCGTGGAAGTGACGTGAGTCAGGCCCCGCGGACGCGGGGACAGAAGGCACGTGCTAATGCCCCCAACTCCCAACCTCAGGGGGCGGGGGCTCAATCGGCAGGTTCTTCCTATCGGTCAGGCCTGCAAGGGGCCCAGCCCGCGCAAGAGGTGGTCCAGCGGAATGATGGGGGTTCCGACACGTCGGAAAATGACGACACCTCCAGGCCGGCGAGAGGTGCCGAACCGGCGTCACGGGACGAAGAAGAGCGTCGTCAGGGGGGAAAGGCAAAGAAGAAAACCGATAAGCGTAAGAGAAGTAGGGATGACGACTCACATGACTCAGGTACGTCTTCCGATTCAGATTGCGAGATCCCAATGGAGGATTATTGGGGGATTGCGGAAGATCAGATGGGGCTTCCTTTGTGGGTGCATAAGAGGCGGGCCAGTGCTCATCGTAAGTCATTTAAGGGGACATTGGAATGGAGGGATGGTGCCCTGATTCCGGACTCAAAGTATTCCACCAATTCAGACACAGATATCATTCTGGGATCCCATTTATCAAATAAAACACGGGAAAAAATCTTGAATGGCGATTTTATAGATATTTTCACCCTTTTACCGTTATCCCAAATGCTGGGAAAGGGCGAGAAGAGAAGGGAGTACGGCAGGCGCAGACATAGGACCCCACGTGCTGACCGCACATTCGAAAATTGGCTGGATGGAATGCATATCTGGATTGCGGTGATAACAGCTGCATACCCAAAGAGGGCAATGCACCTGATGGCTTACATAGCAGATGTTAGGATGGCCTATAGGATGGCGGGGGAGGCGGCCGCCCTTAATTACGATGAAGACTTCCGTAGGAATGCTTCACAAAATCCAAAAACCAGGTGGGATCAGCGCCACCAGCATTTTTGGAGCAATCACGTGGTCCCGTATGTAGAGAGGAAGCAGACGGACCCGCCTAGGTCCGCCAGGTTCGAACCCAGGAGGGACCCGCGACGCAGGGTTTGCTGGGAATATAATAAGGGCCTTTGTCAGCGACCCAACTGTAAGTACATACATGAATGCGAAAAGTGTTTGGGTCAGCACCCGGGAGTTTCGTGCTTTAAAGGGAGGCAGTCCTTTCGGGGCGGCAGGGGAAACTCGCACCAGGGTCCCAGAAACACCTCAGGTGCCCCCCAGGGAGCAACTGCAGGGACTAATAGATATTAACAGATCTCTTGCTCTGGCCCACTCTCCTATAAGGCTTCACCCACTAAAATCACTGCTTGACTGTTACCCCAATAACGATGCAGCTAAATACCTTTGGGAGGGGTTTTCAACCGGTTTCCGAATACCCGTGTGTACCCCACCTAGCACAGGTGAACCCCCCAATCAAAAATCTGTTAGGGAAAGACCAGACATAGCCATTAAAAAAATTAACAAGGAAATTTCAGCAGGACGTGTAGCTGGCCCGTTCGCAGCACCACCGATACCTGATCTCCATATTTCCCCATTGGGAATGGTCCCTTAAAAAGCGCCAGGTGAATTTAGGCTCATTCATAATCTCTCCCACCCAATAGGCAGGTCTGTCAATGACGGCATACCACAGGAGCTGTGCACGGTGAAATATGCCTCCTTCGATCAGGCGGTGAAGTTAGTAAGGCAATTTGGTAAGGGCGCCTTGATGGCAAAATGCGATATTGAATCAGCGTTTCGCCTACTTCCAGTTCACCCGCAGGACTATAAATGGCTGGGTTTCAGATTCGAAGGGGCATATTTCATCGACAAGGCCATGCCTATGGGTTGCTCCGTGGCATGCTCTGCGTTCGAAACTTTTAGCACGTTCCTGGATTGGGCCCTTCGCTTTAAAACAGGTCTGCCAGGGGTCACCCATTATCTTGATGACTTTCTCTTTGTGGCTAGCGCTCACAGTTCTGAGTGTGCACGCCTTATGCAGGCCTTCTCAGATCTTGCAGAGGAATTGGGGGTACCGTTGGCAGCGGAAAAAACTGAAGGGCCTGTCGCGCGCCTTACATATTTAGGCATAGAATTGGACACTGTTGCGCAAACTTCATGCCTGCCTTCTGAAAAACTAATCGCCCTCAAAGAGACCATTAGGCAACTCATCCCCCTTAAGAAACTTACCCTTAGGCAAATGCAATCACTTCTAGGACACCTCAACTTTGCCTGCAAGGTCGTATCACCTGGACGTCCATTCTGCCGGCGCTTAGCCAGGCTCACGGTTGGCCTAACAAAACCTTTTCATAGGAAGCGGCTCCCCCGCGAGGTCAAGGCCGACCTTGAAGCCTGGCTAGTGTTTCTGGAGAACTATAACGGGGTGTCGTTATGGCAGGACACCATGATGTTACGGCGAGCTGATTTTCAGGTGCAATCCGACGCGGCAGGTTCTTTAGGTTTCGGGGTTTACTTCAAAGGTAGATGGTGCTCGCAGCGTTGGCCGGCCAGCTGGCAAGGTACGGACATCACACGTGACTTAACATTTTTAGAATTTTTCCCCATAGTAGTAGCCGTGCATTTATGGTCCGAAGAATTCAGGAATCGACGGGTCTGCTTCAGAACCGACAACCAAGCGGTGGTCAGCGTCCTCACCCGCCAATCCACGCGTTCGATGAGGGTGTCCTCTCTCCTACGCCACTTCGTGTTACTCAGTTTGCAGTTGAATGTGCAATTTTCCGCCAAATTTGTGCCAGGGGTCAATAACAACATTGCAGATGCTTTGTCTCGCTTCCAGATGGATCGCTTCCGATCATTGGCACCGGAGGCAAGCCAGTCGCCGGAGCCGTTCCCGGAACACCTATGGAACCTTGGGAGCGAGAAATCCTAAAGGGAGTATTAGCTTCGGTTGCCCCTTCTACACTGAGCTCGTATAAACGGGCTTGGGCTGATTTCACTAAGTTCAGGCAGAGGGGGTCCAATGCCTCCCTGCTGGGCCCACCTACCCAGGAGGAGGTAATGCAGTATGTAGTGCACTTGGGGAACCTGGGGCGCGCGCCGAAGACCCTCAACATTCACACAGCTGCTATCACGTTCTTTTCAAAATCACTCTATTTCACAGACCCGTGTGACAATTTCCATTTGCGTAGAGCTATGGAGGGCTGGCGCAGGCTCCAGCCGCCTGCCAGCGACCCTAGGCGACCCATTACCTTTGACATGTTGGTTCAGGTACATAGGCAGTTGAGGTCCCTCTGCTGGTCCAAATTTGAAGCGCGCCTATTCTCTGCAGCTTTCTCTATAGCGTACTTTGGGGCGCTTAGAGTGGGCGAGGTCGTGTGTGAGGACTCCCCCCAGGGCATCACCCGTGGCATACTGATACAGGACGTATCACTGTCTGACTCCCAAATGCAGCTGCTCATACGGTGTTCCAAAACAAACCAGAAGGGAAGGGGCGCGACTATAAAGCTCCCTGCAACAGGTACCCCAGGTCCATGTCCGGTGAAAGATACCAGGCGGTTTCTTTACCTCCGGCCCCCCGGCCCGGGCCCACTGCTTGTCCTTTTTTTTTTTTTTTTAAATATTTTTATTAATTTTCCAATTAAAACCAATTATATCACATTCAATATTTCAAATTATACACATATATATATCAATCAGACCGAATGTTATGCCAAATCATCTAAAGAATTTTTTATTTGGGTTCCCATGCTTCAAGAAATTGGGAATTCCTCGCAACTGTCCACTGCCGTCTTTTTTCTAAAGTTCAAATCGTCCTTCAAGTTCATAATAATCCAGATCTTCCCCTTACAGTCACATAGATGTTTTCCACTTTCACGATTGTTTCCCAGCTGCTGATATAAATATCAAACAAAGTCTCACAGATGTTCTTTCTCCTGTGTGAGTTAATCAGTCCAGCCTCCCCATAAATCTTCTTAATGGAGCTCCTGTTGCGTTGAAGCAATTCGAAGTAGCGCCATCTTAAAAAGCTCAAATCACTTTCGCTTTTCTCTCATAGCCATGAAGATTTACGATCATTATAGAATTTACAGCTTTTCCAGGCAGGAGACCCAAACATCAAACCATAGACTCTTGGTAAATTAATGGATCTCCTTGCCCTATAGCTGAACTTAGCTTCAGGTCGCTGCTCCAATTTAAAGTGCGTCACAGCTCATAAATCCTCCGAACGCATTCAGAACTCCTTCCGTCCGACTAGGGGGGGGGGCTTTTCTCATCGGCAACTCCACATCTTTAAAAAAATATGCTCAGTAACAACAGTTATAAGGTTCAACTCACACAGTCTTTTGCTTCTCTTTCACTCCAAACAAGCCAGGACATCGCGTCCGGGAAGGTACGAGGCAACAATATGAAGAAAAAAAATAAAATAAAAACTCACTCCCCTTATCGCTCCGTCCCCATCAATCCTTCTTCCAGATGCAGTACAATCTTTGACTCCTCTCACTCGGCAGCATAAATTTCTCAGCAGTAAACAGCGCTTCTTTCCCTCCTTCTGAAGTATGTCCATAGATTTAAGCCTAATTATCTTCTTTAACCATGGAAATCCCCGCCATGCAGATTAGCGTCCGGGAGTCCTGGCCCTTGTAAGTGCTCAGCCCAAGCTCCCCCCACTCCAAAAACAGTCGGAGTGGGTCTGGGGGCATCGCGGGCCAGCGGCCCCTCTCCGTAACCCCCGGAGAGGGTAGGGGGTTGCCATTTACTCCCCTAGCAACCGCCAAATTCCTTACAAAGGTCAGAGAGATGGAAAACAGGTCCGCCATTCCTGCAGGCGGAAACCGGAACCTCCCGGGCCCACTGCTTGTCCACCAGGACGGCGCCAGGCTCACCCGACACCAATTCACTAGGGTTCTGCGCAAGGCCATTGCCTCCTGCGGCTATAATCCCACTGAATTTTCGGCTCACTCTTTCAGGATTGGCGCTGCTACGTCAGCCATGCATTTGGGTCTTTCGTCCGAGAGAATTCAGGATTTGGGGAGGTGGAAATCGAACGCGTACAAAAGGTACATTCGTACGTAGCGTCGACATGGTTGCCTGGCTGATCCCCGGTTGTCACTCTTTGTTTTCAGGCTCTCGCATCGTACGGATCTGGATAGCCGGGCACAGCATAGTCCATTGGGCCCGGGAAAGGGCCATCGAGGTGGGCCTGGGGAATGGGCTGGGACTCCCTGAATTTGTTCAAGTGTCCTGGATCATGAGGAGAGGCATGCTGTGGGACGAGTTGCTGCCGGCCATACAAAATCGGGCTGCTTCACTCGGCTACCCCGACCTACTGGTGATCCAGCTCGGAGAGAATGACCTTGCTTATCGCAATGCAGTGGACTTAAAATTGAAAATATTCAGAGACTTTGATACCCTGATGGACTGCAGCTCGGGGATGACGCTGCTTTGGTCCTCCTTGTTAGAGAGGCGCATTTGGCGCGATGGACGTTGCCCTATCGCTTTGAACAAAGCCCGACGGCTCCTGAATTCTTTTGTGATCCGCAGAGTCCTATCGTTGAATGGTCATGCCATTTCGCATCCAAGTTTGAAACAGAGTGAAGCAGCCCTTTATCGCCACGATGGCGTTCATCTGTCGCCCAAGGGGAATGATGTTTGGCTTGAGAACTTGATTATAGGAATCAGAGATTGGTTACGTATTAGAGAATTTAATTAGGCAAATAAGAGATTAGGATCACGGCCCCCTAACTGCATAAGAAGTCCCTAAATGATCTAATAATTAATTTCAATTTATTTGTTGAGGCATGCGAGCGGATTGGCGGCGAGCCTGGGGGGGCTCGAGTGGCGGTTAGGCGTTGGAAATTTGCATAACAATAGATGGAGGAGGGGCTGATTGCGTCACCAGCTGCCCTAAATTGGAGAAGTAATTCCGTTAAAGGATTCCGGGGGCGTCGCTTGGTCCTGAGCCTGGAGTTGCCTGGGCCGTAGGGCACGCCCCTTCGGTGGCCACAGGAGGAGCTCTAGTAGATCTACATCGCGGGGCTCCTTTCTGGTGGTTAACTTCTCAAGGACTCCAACACACGGGTTGGAGTCGGATATAGTCCGTTAGGTTCCAACGCCTAAGCCAATTCCGCTCAACATGCTTAATTAATAAAGTTGTGGCCTTAACCACCCAATTAAATCTCAATCACTGTGTCACGAGTCTTGATTACATGGGAAGGAGGGACATTGCCACACAATGCCACTTCCGCGCCTGCGACGGAAGTGGGGTTGTGGGCCGACCGACTGCACCACCGCGTAGGGGCTGCGAGTTCAGCCCCTACGCGATGGTGGCTTCCCGCCTGCGTCACCCCCAGCCGGCCAATGAGAGCGGTCGGGGCGGAGCCGCCAAGTTTAAAGCTCCCCGCAGGCGGGAAGCAGCCCTCTTTACTTCCTTGTTCGCCGGAGCGAACAGTTCACCCACCCGCCCACCCCTTAAAAAGAGGTAAGGGGATGCTGCTATGGACGTGAGTCGGTTGCCTGGTTAGTCAGCGGGCCGGGTAGGACTTTTCCCATACTGGGCTAGCCATGATGGGTTTTTCGCCTACCTCGTAGCATGTCGTCACAACTTAGACTAGGCGGTTAGGCGTTGGAAATTTGCATAACAATAGATGGAGGAGGGGCTGATTGCGTCACCAGCTGCCCTAAATTGGAGAAGTAATTCCGTTAAAGGATTCCGGGGGCGTCGCTTGGTCCTGAGCCTGGAGTTGCCTGGGCCGTAGGGCACGCCCCTTCGGTGGCCACAGGAGGAGCTCTAGTAGATCTACATCGCGGGGCTCCTTTCTGGTGGTTAACTTCTCAAGGACTCCAACACATGGGTTGGAGTCGGATATAGTCCGTTAGGTTCCAACGCCTAAGCCAATTCCGCTCAACATGCTTAATTAATAAAGTTGTGGCCTTAACCACCCAATTAAATCTCAATCACTGTGTCACGAGTCTTGATTACATGGGAAGGAGGGACATTGCCACACAATCTGTTTTCTTGTAACTTGAATCCATTTGCTTGGGTCATACCCTCCGGAACAGGAGAAAACAAGCTTTCTCCATCTTCCATGTAGAAGTCCTTTAGACATTAGAGGGCGGCTACCATCTATCTCCTTCAGTCTCCACTTTTTAAGGCTAAATGTACCCAGCTCCTTCAACTGTTCTTCATAAGGCTTGGTTTCCATGCTTTTGTTTTTCCTAATTGACTGTCTCACATACAGTGGTACCTCTACTTACGAATAACTCTACTTACGAATGTTTCTACTTACGAACGGAGCTCCGTCCACCATCTTGGATGTGGTTTAGATAGGATTTTTTCTACTTACGAATTTTTAGATAGGGTTGCTTCGACTTACGAATTTTTTCTCCCAATGCATTCCTATGGGATTCGACTTACAAATTTTTTCGACTTACGAATGTGCGTTCGGAATGCATTAAACTCGTAAGTAGAGGTACCACTGTAATTGCTTTGAAGATCAGTGAAGAGGCATAGAGACAATGCATATTTAATCATTTCCTCTTCTGCTATTCCCCCAACCCTTTGAAGCTGCAGGTAGCTCCACAGGTCAATTATGGCATGCTACACCTACTGAAATCCCCTCTTCCACACCACAGATAGGCAGACTTCAGGCTTCTGGGATTTACTTTGGTTTTTACTATACTTCCGATCCACTGTCTGGAGCCAAGTACAAAAGACATTAAACTCGGAATTAAAAAATTATGGGCCCAGGAATTTGTTTTGAGTTCCAA
Organism: Zootoca vivipara; assembly: GCF_965207765.1. Classification (NCBI taxonomy): domain Eukaryota; kingdom Metazoa; phylum Chordata; class Lepidosauria; order Squamata; family Lacertidae; genus Zootoca; species Zootoca vivipara. The sequence continues at coordinate 61,540,557 of NC_142586.1, forward strand.
ACCACAAAACAGCCCTTCCCTACAAAAAATAAATAAATCCAATCCACAATAAATATTCAGTAAATAAGAAATCTGCAATAGATGTCTGGACACCCAGCAATGAAAGGAGAGGAGCTGCATCTGGAATAACTGCAGATCAGATAAATGACAAGAAGGAAGTTGAATAAAGTTTTTTAAAAAAACTTTTGCAGAATGCAAAGAGGAGTGAAAGAGTTGTAATGGATAGAAATTAAGGCTACAGCTCCGCACATTCTTAGAGTAAGTCTTGCTGAGCTAAAAGGGACTTAATTTACTCTGTATAGGATTGCACTAGCATTCACATAAGAGGTCATGTTTGAAGACTGGATAGCCAAGAATATTTTTTATTAATTTTTAAAAATATAAACGTACAACATTAAACTGTACAAAATCCAAATATGGAAATATCTGAATCTCTTGACTTTCCCCATCTCTTCCATGGGTCCTTTGAAATCTGTTTTCAACTGCATTTCATTACTACTCCAATTTTTCATCTTCCTAAGTTCTGTTACTTTAAAGGTGTATTTAAAATCCTGCTAATGTTTTGGCCTGTTTACAATATTTTGTATATACATTTTAAACATTTCCCATTCTTTTTAAAATTTCTTGTCTTCTTGATTCCTGAGCTTCCCAGTTAATTTTGCCATTTTGGCATAGTCCATCAACTTGTTTGCCATTCTTCTCTGGTCGGGACTGTGTCTTCCTTCCATTTCTGGAAGCATTGCATTGCAGGTCCACCACATATGATAAGGGTTTCAGCACCTTTAATAGTTGTTGATAAGATAGAATTTCAGCAAGTGAACCTTGTTGTGTGTCATGGAAAGAGCTCTTCAGCCCAATAGGGATGATATGTTGGCTGGTGGTGATGCTGATGCACATAACTGTAACAAGGGTGTCGGGCGAGCTTGTTTCTGCATGAAAACCCAGCGATCCATTCATACTGGACACCTGACAAGGGCTTATCTATCTTGTCTGAATTTGGGGACACGGGGACACAGATGGAGAAACTAAATCAGCCTGATCTGAATAAGGTATGTCTCCTTCTAAGAAGATACCTGTGATAACGATGAACAGGGGAAGCCTTTTGAAATATGGTTGTTTAGTTTTTGAAAGACTCTTCTGAGGCAGAACAAGACATTGAGAAACTGAACAGGGAGAAAATGGTTTCAAACTGCCTTTTGTAATATTAGAAAAGGGAAACGGAAAAGCCAAACTTTTGGTTTTCTCATTCAAAGACTAATAAAAAAAAACTTTAGTGAGCCAAGAATTCAATAAATGCCTAGCAAGGGAACACTTGACAGGAGAAAGATGTGAAATTGAGTACATTTGGAAGACAGTTTGAGAGTAAATTATTGAAGGACTATGAATATTTTCCTGTTATAGCTCTTTTGAGATGCCACATTTTGTATATTAGTAATGAAAGAAAGTATGGATGTATAGATCAACATTTAAATCATTGAAGAATCTTAGGAGGTTTTGCTGTACTATTTGTTGCCTCACCTACCTTTTATTATGTGATGCCAAAGTACATATTTTTCACTCCACCCTTTTCCCCTGCATACATATGCTTGAAATACCTCCCAGAACATCTGTGAGAAGCTACCTCTGACTTGCTTCAAATTCCTTCTCATGGCCAACCTTTTCTGTAAGCCACTTGGTTCTGGTGCCCTGCATTAGGTAAACCCACAAATAAGTCAGAGCATGTGTAACTGAAACTCTTGTATATGCTCTTCCTGTCTATCCTAGCCTCCATATCCCTCTCCTTCCTCCACTGCTTCTCCTGTATCAAATGTGTTCATCATCTGAGGCCCTTCTTCATGTGCCTTCTCCACAAGAGGTCCAGAGGGTGGCAACACGAGAAAGGGCCTTTTCTGCAGCAGCTCCCTGTTTGTGGAATGCTCTCTCCAGGAAGGCTCATCTGGCGCCTTCAATATATATTTTTGGGCGCCAGGCGATAATGTTTCTCTTCAACCAGGCCTTGGGTTGATTAATATTCTACAGCCTTTAAAATATGTTTGTGGGAGAGGATAGTTACTGTTTTGTTGTTTTTGTTTTGACTATTTATTGGCCAATCATGGCCTTTCCCCAGCCTTGCACATCCATATCTCAGAGATCTCTAGGAGATCTCTAATCCACACAACAAAAATGACATTTCCAGCTGTAAGGAACATACCAACTTTGTCAAGGTGCATGTTTTATCTCAGTGCTGGCTCTTCTGGCTGAGAACAAATCCCTTAAGTGAGGGTACTAGAAACTGCTGTGTGGACACTACTTTAATCTAAAGTGTGAAGAAACCTATTCTGCTTCTCTCTCCCTTTCTTTCACCCTAAATTGGTAGATCCGCTTGCTCATTGCAATTTCATGGTATTAAAGCTGGAGACATTCATTATTCTCAGCATACTTTCAGTTACAGTGTTATTTATACAGCATGTGCCTCCTCATAATCCATCTTGGCTCTCCTTGAAGTGCAGGAGTCAAATGGAAGCCTGCAAAATAAACATCAAAAAGTCAGCCGCATATAACTCATTGGAAGGGAATACAAATAAAAAACTGCAGGCAACTCAAGCCTGACCAACCGTGTCTGCTCAACTTTACTTGAACTCTTGAACGTCTTGTAGTAAGTTGTGTGAATGCCTCTCCTCCAATTCCAGTTAAAATGACAGAACTGGGAAAACAGGAACAAGCCTCCTAAAAAGGAAGCTAATTAGTAATGGCCTTTATCAGTGGCACAATGCCAAAAATTTGGCCCTCCTCTCACCTTCCATTGTTCATCATTGTTGCAGTGCCCCCTCAGCTCGGTACTCAGTGCGCAGGTGAACCAGTCACACACCCCTAAATCCACCTCTGCCTTCATCTCTGTTTCAATACCGTTATAACTTCCTGGACTGCATTTTTCTTCTCTTCCTGTACACCATTTCCAGGGCTACCAAGACAGAGAGGGGCAATAGAGCAGGCATTAGGGAGAAGGTGGAAAGGGGCTTGTTTAATCCAATGTTAGCCTATAAACGCAACAGTTTTTTTCTCTGGGAAGGGACAGTGCTCATGTTTGCTCTGAGTCGAACAACACAACAGGCAGATGCTGGAGGAGTAGACAAACGTGGTCCCAAAAGATGTGAAGACTGGGCTCTACTAGTTTCATTCAGGATTTCATTCTAAAAGCGGCTTTCTTGTTTGATTGTATGGGGGACCTTGATTGGAGGCCATCTTCTCAGCCAAAATAAACTAGTTTAACACTTTGGAATGCCATCAAAAGAGGAAACAATAATTTGGTGGAATGTAATAATCTTGTTCAGTTCCTTGCACCGATGGAAAGTTTAGAGAGTCCCTACTTTACTTTTGTAAACCACTCAAAATGTTTGTACATAAGATAAATGTGGTACATAAGATAAATAAAGTCCACAAATTTGCTCCTGACCAGGCCATTTATTCCAATGAAATGTACATATAACTAAAAAACTCCATATCTTGTCTTTCTTTCCTCCTTAAACCTCTCCTTACTTATAACATTTATTAACAGATCCACCAAGTGATAGACCTAGGATCCCATTTGAATCTCTATCCAACTCCTTGGTAAGGGACACTCAAATGATCACACCCACTGAAACCAAATGAGATTACATGTGATCCTGAAATTGCTCCAACATTAATATGAAAACAACAGAGAGCAGTTATGACATGTCAGATATATCCTGTTTGGAAATGTCTAGGTAATCTGTGGCTTGTTAAATCCTGACACATCTCTAATACCAAAGACTGCTTAATCTTGTTAAGCAATTATGCTGGGTTAATTGATTTGATTTGCTTAAATGTTAACTCTGCATTAGATGTGAAATGAGCAGCAGAACTGATTTCAAATCCAGCCTATGTGCCTCATCAACCATTCCACACAATTGTCAGCAGTCAAGTGAAGTTCTTCCCAGTATGAAATGAGGTGCGCATCGATCTGCTGACAACAGCTGGGACCATTTACCTCATTTCAGATGACATGTAGTACAAGTGGCAAAAGCCCAAAGAAAGCCGCTGAGGCTGTGAAATGCTACAGCAAATCTTCTATGTGTGGAACACTTGATGTCTGTAATAACTAACAACGGGAGAATAGAACAGAAGAATAGAAGAATAAGCAATGGCACTGGAGTCAGTGGAGGGGGGGAACCATTCATACTCCCACACTCCTTCATAAGTTACTTTAAACAACAACAACAAAAATTGTACTCTAGTGTTATGGGCCCTGTGATGCCAAGCAGGGGCATGAATGGCAAGATCTGTCAGAGGAGGGTAGAGATATCTCAAGCAGTGATGTGTAAGAGGACTCCACTCTGGGGGCTGTTGAGCAGCCCTGAAGGGGAGGGGGAGCTGACCAAAACAGTCCCACCCAGTGGTGGACCTACATTTTTGGGACCCTGAAGCTTGAACTGATATGGGGGTCTCTTAGCAACCAGCAACAAAGTCTGGGTAACTACTGATCTTCATCCAGATAAGGACCACTCATGGAGGAACATTTCTGGTATACAATAACTCTTTGCAAGCTGAGCTTGGCTATATTCCCAGCATGCCCCTAGTGTCACCTCAACCAGCCCCAGAACGTTTGAAATCACATTGTCAGTTCAGTCCATTCACATAGCTAACGAAGTAGGCCTTGGCCTGCGAAATCTGGCATCAGCTAAACCACTTAGCTCTAAGCAGGTTTTGTGTTGTAATTATAAGAGGGCTATTTATGGGAATATTTGATGCTTCCTGCTCTTGACTGTCACACCTAAGCATATCTAATTAGTTTTTTATTTACTCATCTTATGCTGCTGATCATGAATTGCAAATAGAAGGTAATAAGAAATTGGAATGGATAAATTTATGAAGGCCATTTTATGATTTAATCTGGCACATTAGTGTTCTTTCTCTTGCAACTAAACTTCTGAATATTTGATGAAGCAATTCTGTTACAATTCCTCAATTTTCTTTCTCAACAAGTCAGTCATAGAGGAAGGCATACTTAGAAGTGTTTTTATTTTTTTTATAAAAAAAATCCACAGATGTTGAATTTATTAATAAATGATGCCTTTTCTTCCTTTTCTTCTTTTCAAACAGTCTGGAAAATGGGGAATCATTGACTACACCAATAAGGTTAAGGTCATAGAAACACCCGAGTTTATAGCAATGCAATTATTTACTACAGTCATGGGAGCTATAAATAGGGCCATTCCAACATACTTACAAGATTTGAGGCATGGGCACAAATTTGCATAAAAATTGCACATATCTGTGTATATGCAAATTTGGAATTTAAATGTCACAGACAGCAAGCCACCTAGTTTCCCATTCAGATTACCTCAGTTGAATTTTTCAGTTAATTTGCAGCCACACCAGTTCACCCCAATCAGCTCATCTTCATTTACTCCCAGTTAATTTCCCTACAAAATCTGCTCCAAGTCAATTCAATTCTTCCTCAGTTACCCCATTCATTAACCACAAATGATACTATCCTCTATTAGGTGGCAGAAAGAAGGCGGAACTGCTGAACATCTACTTTGCCTCTGTCTTCACCCAAAGGGAAAGCAGCGCCCAATGGTGTAAGGAGGGAGAGTTGCAGCCCCAGACAGGAAAAGAGGCGGCAAGGGAACACCAAGCAACTTTAAAAGAATTCAAATCTCCGCGGCCTGATGAGCTGCACCCAAGGGTACTAAAGGATCTTGGAGCTCAGAGTCTATAATCTTTGAGAATTCTTGGAGAACAGGTGGGCTCTCTGCAGAAAGGAGGTGGGCAAATGTTGTCCCCATCTTCAAAAAAAAGGGGGGGAGACCCAGGTAACTACCAACCAATGAGTATGACATCGATACCAGAAAATGTCTTAGAACAGATAATTCAGCAGTTAGTCTGTAAGAAAAGGATGCTGTGATTACTAAGACCCATCATTGGTTTCTCAAAAACAAGTCATGCCAGATGAATCTCATTTCTTTTTATGATGTAGTTGGAAGCTTGGTGGATCAGGGAATGCTGTGGACATAGTCTATCTTGATTTCAGTAATGCTTTTTGCGAGGAAGCTAGTAAAATGTGGGCTGGATGAGGTAACCATTAGGTGGATTTGTAGCTGGTTCACTGACCAAACCCAAAGAGTACTCATTAATAGTTCCTTGTCATCCTAGGGGGAAAAAAGACAAGTGGGGTGCCACAGGATTCTGTCCTGGGCCTGTTGTTATTCAACATCATTATAAATGACTTGGATGAAGGAATTGAGAGGATGCTAATCAAATTTGCAGATGACACCAAACTGGGAGTGGTAGCTAATGCCACAGAAAACAGAATCAGGATTCAAAATGACCTTAACAGGTTGGAGAACTGAGCCCAGATGAATTTCAATAGGCACAGATGTAAGGTTCTGCACTTAGGCAGGAAGAACCAGATGCACAAATATAGGATGGGGGACACCTGGCTTACTAGCAGCACATGTGAAAAGGATCTTGGGATCTTGGTGGACCACAAGCTTAACATGAGTCAACCGTGTGTTGCAGCAGGAAAAAGCTAACACCATTCTAGGCTGCATCAACAAAAGTAGTGTCCAGATCAAGGGAAATAACAGTACCACTCTATTCTGCCTTGGCCAAACCACACCTGAAATATTGTGTCCAGTTCTGGGCGCCACAATTTAAGGAGGCTATTGACAAGCTGGAACATGTGCAGAGAAGGGCAACCAAGTCGATCAAGGGTCTTGAAACCAAGCCTCATGAGGAGCGGTTGAAGGAGCTGGGTATGTTTAGCCTGGAAAAGAGGAGACTGAGAGAAGATATGATAGCCATCTTCAAATATCTCAAGGGCTGCCACATGAAAGAGGGAGCAAGCTTGTTTTCTCCTACTCTGGAGGGTAAGACTTGAACCAAGGATTCAAGTTACAAGAAAAGAGTTTCTGACTAAACATCAGAAAGAACTTTCTGACAGTTGAGAAGTTTGACATTGGAACAGACTCTCTTGGGAGACTGTGGACTCTCCTTCATTGGACGTTTTTAAGCAGAGTTTGAATAGCCATCTGTCATGTATGATCTAGTTGAATTTCCTATATTGCAGAGGGTTGGCCCTTGTGGTCTCCTCCAACTCTACAACTCTATTGTTCTATTATCTGAAATTAACCTATTTTCACCAAATTAATACACTACCCAATAACCTAGATCACCTTCCCTCCAAATTCATTACCCATCTGGAAGTACTCAGGGCACATAAATAGACTCCAGGTCCAGGGGCGGACTTTGGTCTTTCAGATTTCAGTGGTGCCCTGTGCAATGTCATAATTTGGCACCCCACTGCCTCTCGCCTTCCATTCTGCTTAATTCACTACATCCTAGTTGTGACACCCTGTGGTGCCCACTAGGCTCTGCACCCAGCGCAGTGGAACCGGTTGCACTGCCCTCTATCTACCTCGTCTAGGTCCAGCCCTAGCAACTCCCTTGACCAGAAATTACTACAAAGAGAAGCAGGATTCTGCCCAGTGCTGGTACCAGAAAAAATGGGCGCACAGAAAGGGCAAAGTATATTTCTAAGTGGATGGGGAAGAAAAATAAAAGCATATGCTAAAGACAGGAGTTCAGAAAACAGGGGCTAGTGGGGGCAAGTTCCTTGTTTGTGGGGGTACTTACCTCTCTGCACCCCCACGGAGCAACCTATGAGTCTGCTATAATAAAATGACCAATAAAAATGCAAAATAAAATACCTGTTTCAGATTTATAAGTCACAACAATTTCAGCAGTGCCATGCAGTTGTTCTTTTAAGTAAATAAAGTATACGGTAGTCTAACCCTGCTTGCATTAATTTTGTTGGATGATCAGGAGCGCTTTTGTTCTGTTTTTCCTCTCTTGGGTAATTGCCTTGGCAGATTCTGTTATATAATTTTTATTTCTCCCCCTGTAACCTGTTTGAAGGTTTCTGTTCTGTTTTCATTCTTAAAATCTGTTTGAAGTTTTCTGAACTATTTTCATTCTCAGTGCATGTTTACTTTCTAAACTTTCAGTTTATGGGATTTATTCTTCCAAACACATATAAATAACTGAGTTAGCCTGAATTCTGCAGGCCAGTACACCCAGGAAGCAAAACCAAACATCATTTTCCATTTCTTAACTCATGTCTGAATTGCTCTCCTGCAGCTCACAACTCTGCATGGATCCTTGAATCTATCTGACCTCATTCTGCTCTTTCAGTTCACCTCCCCTCACCAGTTATTCCTCTTTTCCTCTGTTTCCTCTGTCCATGTGACCTTCCATTGTTTGAAGGTGATTAATTCATTTGTTCTGCCTCAGTTAGCTGGAATAACTCTCTTCTGCCAGTCATTTCCCCCTTATAATATTGCTTCCCACCCCCTCCACCTCTGCCAGAGAGAAATCCAATGGCCCAGCTTCACAAGCAGGCAGCTGACCCTGGCATTGGGATTCTTTGAACTTCTGACAGAAAAACTGAAAAGAAAACGGTGCATAATGTAACTACCCGGACAGCCCCTCCTCCAGCAACCATGGCAACAACACCGATGTGCCTATCATAGAACATGTCCATATCAACAACATATGAAAGAAACTGCAGAGTCAGAATGCCATGTTCCATTGCAATGGTGGGAAGAAAGACAGGCAATGTTTGAGGGATCTCAATTATTATTACTATTGTATTATTTATTGAATTTGTATACCAACATTCATCTGAAGATCACAACACAAAAATACAAAATGAGAACACAAAATACATAATAAAACAAACACAAACCAATATCTCCCCACACACAAACACGTTTAAAAGGCCATATAATGATAATCAGCCAAAGGCCTGGTTATAGAGAAACATTTTCGCCTGGCGCCTAAAGATACGTAATGAAGGCACTAGGTGAGCCTCCCTGGGGAGAGCATTCCACAAATGGGTGCCACCACATAAAAGGCCTGTTGACATATGTCCAGATTTCCTCAGACATATCTGGAATACTGCAGTCAGCAGCAGTGTCCGGGCAGAATTTGGGAAAATATCTGGGAAAATCTGCACATATGGCAGCCTCATGTATAACATTTTGCAGTAAACTAACCTGGAGGTTACCAGATCATAAGACAACATAAGTTAGGCTTCTTCTTCTTCTTTGGCGATCACTCGTAACCGAGCAAGATTGTCTTCCATAAACACGGTTTTAACTATGAGTCAGTAAGTGACTGTGGAGGCCAATTCTGGATCCACACATCCTTCCACAGTGGTGACATTGGTTTCCGGGCGGGAATTGATCACGGTGTGGATTTGCCAAGCGTGCCTTCCTCTTAGCATGTTTCTCCCTTGCGTCCTGAGTTTGAGTGTCTTCAAAGCCCATAACACCTTTGGTAAAGGCTGTTCTCCAACTGGAGCGCTCACAGGCCAGTGTTTCTCAGTTGTCAGTGTTTATGCTACATTTGTTTCGATTTGCATTGAGACAGTCTTTAAACCTCTTTTGCTGACCACCAGCATTACACTTTCCATTTTAAAGTTCGGAATAGAGTAGTTGCTTTGGAAGACGATCATCAGGCATCCGCACAACATGACCAGTCCAACGAAGTTGATGTTGAAGAATCATTGCTTCAACACTGGTGATCTTTGCTTCTTCCAGTACACTGATATTAGTTCGCCTATCTTCCCAAGTGATGTGTAAAAAATTTCAGAAACACCATTGATGGAATCTTTCGAGGAGTTGGAGATGGTGTTTATAAGTGGTCCATGTTTCACAAGTATATAGTAAGGTTGGCAGTACAATAGCTTTGTAAACAAGCATTTTAGTTTCCCTGCAAATGTCCCGATCCTCAAATACTCTGCACTTCAATCGGGAAAAAGCTGCACTTGCAGAGCTGGATTTTGGCATCAATGTTGGCCCTTGTGGAAAGATAACTGCCTAGGTAGGAGAAGTGATCAACATTTTCCAATGTTACACCATTGAGTTGGATTTGTGGCACTGCAGAGGGGTTATTTTGTACGTGTTGGTGCAGCATTTTGGTTTTTTGGATGTTGAGTGATAGGCCAAGCTTTTCGTAAGCTTCTGCAAAGATATTTAGGATGGTTATGGAATCTGAGCGTGCACACACTACGTTGTCATCAGCATACTGAAGCTCTATGACAGAAGTTACGGTAACCTAACTCTTTGCGTTCAGCCTGCTCAGATTGAAGAGCTTTCAATCTGTTCGATACAGTATATGATTTCTACTCCAGTGGGGAGTTTCCCTTCAACAAAGTGTAGGATCATGGCAATGAAAATAATGAATAGAGTTGGGTGATAACACAACCCTGTTTAATAACACCTGATCCCACTGTGAATGGTTCACTTTGAGGGCCATTGTTATCTGCGATTGTTGCTGTCATATTATCATGGAGGAGCTGAATGTTGTTTACAAATTTATCTGGGCCAACCAAGAAACACCAGGACTGGTTTGATGAGAATGACAGTGAGATTAAATGCATGATAAGTTAGGCTATCCCTCTTCAGAAAGCGGCACAGCTGGGCCTTGTGAAACACCCAGGTCTGGTGAGAGGGAGGCATTCTGGGAGTGGCGGAAGTGGTGGGACGGGTGGAGCACAGTGGGAAATGGGGAAGGAGGAAGCACGTACCTGTTTTGGTGGCGGAAGAAGCAAAACATCATGTATTGACATAAGCCAGGCTTCTGTCAATCAGAGATGTCCCGGACAAATCAGGACAATTGGTGGGTGGGTGTTCCTATAAATCAAGCCCTAGTTCAGGGGTCAGCAACCTTTTTCAGCCATGGGCCGGTCCACCGTCCCTCAGACAATGTGGTGGGCCGGACTATATTTTGGAGGGGGAAATGAACAAATTCCTATGCCCCACAAATAACCCAGAGATATATTGTAAATAAAAGGACACATTCTACTCATGTAAAAACACCAGGCAGGCCCCACAAATAACCCAGAGATACATTTTAAATAAAAGGACACATTCTACTTATGTGAAAACACACTGATTCCCAGACCGTCCATGGGCCGGATTGAGAAGGCGATTGCGCCGCATCCGGCCCCCGGGCCTTAGGTTGCCTACCCCTGCCCTAGTTGTTCAACAGCTGAATAATGGCCAAGCTGTTTTCCCTTTTAGTAATTGCTTTTGTACACTATGCCTTCACAAAAGATGATCTAGGTCAGACTGCTGTGCATTTATTTGTGCAATATCATATATATATGCGCGCGCACACGCACACACACACACACACACACAATCCCATTGTTCTCAGTCAGTGGGTAATTTGGTGGAATCTTGCTGTGAGTTTCATGATTATTCAGCACCAGATAAAGATGACATGGGATTGGGGGGTGGGGATCACAATGACACAACTTCACAGTGCTAGACTTAATGCAAATAAGCTGGTCCCAGCCCTTAGAAAATATCCTTGGCTGTGTTTATAGCTTTTCAGCAGGTCACCTAAATCAGTATTGCTGGTTTTTAATGTTTCCCTTCCTTTCTAAGTTTGCAGTCCTAATCCCTAATAATGCTTCACAAATCAGAAGCTTTATCATATAATCCTTCTTTACTTAAATCTGCTCTTCGGTCTTAATGAATGAAACACCTTGGGTTGCTTCTTCTCATGTTGTGTTTTTGAGCACCAGGAGTGCTCTTGAACATCATTCCCAGGCTGTAATGTGCAGAACATATTAGAGAAAGGGATGTAGCTTTTCAATGGTAGATCATTTGCTTTGCAAGAAGAAAGCCTGTGTTTCATTTGTAGGTATGGAAAGGGTTGGTCCTAAAACTCAAGAGAGCTGCTGCAGGTCGGTGTAGCCATATTGAGCTAGATGAGCCAGGAGTCTTACTCAGCACACTGGCGGAGGAAGGGGGTGCGGGAGTGCGGCCCACCCTGGGTGTACAGCACGTGCGCTGCTCCGGGTGCCGGAGCAGCTAACTCCACCTCTGACTCAGCAGCTTCAGATATTCTTACAATAGGAAGATTGCAAGTGCTAACATGTATAGTCACCATTCTGTGTCCATGCATGTCCATGCATGAGTCTCTATGTAATATGCCCATACTGAGTGCAATAAGTTCCAATCTGTAAACTAGTTCCATCTTGAGGTTTGAGCCATGCTATTCCAGTCAGCAAATGTGTTCTTTTAGTTGGGGTATGCTTTTATGTCTGAATCTCTTCTCTCTGTGTAAATTCTTTGGCTGCAATTAATTCTTTTGATGGTGCTTTTGAATGGATGACCTGTTTCAACTCTGCCTTCCTCATTGTCACAGCAAAAATAAAATAAAAATCTCCCTTTGAAATTAGGGTAATGGATTAATTCTCATTTTAGGAGTTTCCTACCTCCCACCCTGTCTCTCAAAAATGTATTAACACCTTTGTGCCAGACTTCCAAGAGGAGCCATACATTAGTTTCAAAAATGTGCTCATCTTTTCGGACATAGCATAAACAGGTTTTTGTGTGGTAATGGCTAATGAGCCAATCAGTAGAGCATATTTAAAATTAGTTTTTTTTAATGGATAAGTACTAGATCTAGGCTTATTATGTAATTATGCTACTGGGGAGGCATCAGTACTTTGAGACAACCACTTTGTATTGTCCGTGGGCTCTGTCATTTGCATTTGTGGTGCTAGCTAAATTTATTTTTGCCACAGAATTGTAGAGTTGGCAGGGTCCAAACCCCTGCAATGCAGGAATCTTTTTGCCCAAGGTGGGGTTCAAACACACAACCCTGAGATTAAGAGTCTGATGCTTTAATGACTGAGCTATCCTTCATACCTAAGAAAGAGAAATTTGTGTTTCTCTAGATGTGCTAGAATGTGGATTGATATCCGGCTATGGTTAATTTTAATTGATATCAGTGGTAGAGAGTTGTAAGAGTATGCTTAACTCTTCACTGCAATAAATGGGATTCAAGACTGTTTCAATTTGGCTGGCTCATCCCCACAATTTACATTAATACACTGGGACAAACTCTCTTCTTTTTTTTGCAATGGAAGAGGTGGAGTAAATAGAAGTAGCAACCACCATCTGTTGCAAGTGATACAAGCTACTGTAATAAATTTGACCATTATATATAGAGAATTATACAATAATAATAAGTAAATATGTTTAATCTTGTTTTCTTATGGTCACATAATAAACATGGGTTTACCCTGTGTATGCAGCAGGGAGGGTACTTTCATCAAGAGTACAGCATGAACACAATGGTTTTGAATTATCTCTGCATACTATGGTCCTGATCCTAACTGGCTCTGCGCTATGGGGGTGCTATTTAACTTCAAAAAACTAATTGCATTCTTGGATTTAACATCAGATCTAATTTGGAACTGAAGAGCAGCTCTGCAGACTTTGAGGGTGTGAGAGTGCTCTATGATAAAATTGTGTTTTAAAAAACAGAAGCATTCACAAGACCCAAAACAACAACACCTCACCCACCCACATACATACATACATAGATACATATGCACAAACACACACAATTTTCAGTACACTCAGAAACTGAGAGTGAACTATAAAGGACAGAATATTTTGCTTATGTTTTTGCATACTTTCCATCAACAACCAATAATGACTTCTATCCGGGACAATATCTTTGTCTAGTTGAATTATGTTTATGTTTACCAGTGTGGCTGTTCATATATTATTATCGGATTTACCCCATGTAAGCGAATCATCTTTGTACTAAGCAAATGATGGAGGAATCTGCTGCATCAAATGGCACTGTCAAAAAATGAAATTCTGTTCTATGGTCTCTCCAGGATGATGTGTGTGTGTGTGTGTGCTGGCTTAACAAACAGCAAACATGAGCCAAACTGTGAATAGATGGTGAATATGGGCTGATGCCAACTCCACAAAAATAATGGAAGCACTTCGTATATTTGTCTATCACTGTGAGCATGCTACCTGTTTGGAAAATACACATAGCATGAATTAGCTCTAAATTGGGCTCAAATAGCATACAGAACGCAAATGAGCATACAGAAGGAACTTTAAATGTACTGAAAACAATGGTAGGCTAAATCATTAAAATACAACAGGGTGATGAGAAGAACAAATGCATCAATCTAGGCTGCATAGCATGCAAAAAGCCATATCTGTCTAAGCACAAGATTTTTATTTACCAGCAGTAATAGTGCAGTTTCAAGTATTTAATGACATGTTGGCACAAAACTAAAATTAGAAATAAAACATCAGACCAGCACACAAAATAAAATAATTAAAATAAATTTCACTCCTTTCCTTACATGCAAGAGAATTGGAATGAAAAGTAAGTACTGGCAGAGCGATACATTAGTTTGTTTTTGAAGGTGACTGCAATGCTTAAATTCTATCAAGATTGGAAGAAAAAGATGAGACAGAGCATCTTACAACAGGCTTGTAATGAAGACTCAGTATTGTACAGTAATGAAAGCAGAGGTAATAACAGCCCAGTATGGTTATAACCATGCTGGAGATAGGTGTGCTGAGACTGAGAGCATGGCTTGCAACAGCAAGGTCTCTCTGCCTTTAAATAAATGGGGAACAAAGAATGCTGGGATGGGACTTTCCCATTAACCAGTGTGCATGTTAGTGATGGATGCTGGCGGAAAATCCTGGTATTTTAATGTATTCTGTTACTTGCGTACAAGACGAACTAAAAGGGGCACACACACACACACAAACACACACACACACGAAAGGAACAGAATGTTTCAACAAACCAGTTTTTGAAGTGAAAGACAGAAATTCTAGATGGAAATGCAGAAGAACGGAATGGCAGAACAGAACATGGGAGAGTCATGCCATAAAATAATTTCACAATGGAACATAGGAAATCCACCCACTCCTAGTTAAAACAATGCTGGCATTAGATTCAGAAAGAACTTGAGTCAAGAGAATTAGGTGTTAGCCTTTCCAAGGTGTCATAAAACAAAAATAAATATGCAACAGATTTAATATTTAATTGTCAAATTGTGAAGCTAGGGTGGTTTTACATGTGAGCGGATTGGCGGCGAGCCTGGGGAGGCTCGAGTGGCGGTTAGGCGTTGGAAATTTGCATAACAATTAGATGGAGGAGGGGCAGGTTACGTCATCAGCTGCCCAAATTTGGAGAAGTAATTCCGTTAAAGGATTCCGGGGGCGAGGCTTGGTCCTGAGCCTGGAGTTGCCTGGGCCATAGGGCACGCCCCTTTCGGTGGCCACAGGAGGAGCTCTAGTAGATCTACATCGCGGGGCTCCTTTCTGGTGGTTAACTTCTCAAGGACTCCAACACACGGGTTGGAGTTGGATATAGTCAGTTAGGTTCCAACGCCTAAGGCAATTCCGCTCAACACTAATTAATAAAGTTGTGGCCTTAACCACCCACTTAAATCTTAATCACTGCGTCACGAGTCTTTATTACATGGGAAGGAGGGACATTGCCACACAATTAGGTGTTAGCCTTTCCAAGGTGTCATAAAACAAAAATAAATATGCAACAGTTACATAAGTTACATTTTTATTGGATGCATAGGGTGCACTGGAAGATATGCTTAGAAACAAACAAAAGCAAAGTAGGGCGCTATAGATAAGCAGGCCACTGTGCCACATATCATTTTATATGGCTTTTGGTGGAGGTGTAAGTGTGGCTCAATACTGACAGATGTAACTGTCCATTTTAAGAAACTGCAGTTATCCACTTTCTTTTCTCTTTTACTTTTGTCTCTTTCCCTATAATTTCCTTGTATTTTTTCCCTTTCAAACTCAGTCCTTTCCTTTCTCTGAATAGTGAGTGGGATTTGAATACAGGATTTGAAATATACTAAGTGGATTAGAACTTAAGCTTTAAGGGTTTATTTATTTATTTTTACTTAATTATTGATAAACCACATTATACATGCTTAATACACAAAAATACAAGATAATGATCCAAACATAAATGCAAATGATCAAATAAAGATATTAAGGAGACATTCCTGAGGACCTTTAGAAATCATTTTCAACAATATTCCTGGCTTCTCTATCCTCTGGTTTTTCTTCAGATCATATAAATATTTTTCTGTTAAAAATCAGTTAAAACCTAAAAACATTATACACATCGTGGTGCTGTGGTTAAACCACTGAGCCTAGGGCTTGCTGATCAGAAGGCCGGCGGTTCGAATCCCTGTGCGCTCCCTTTGAAATGACCAAATAATCCAAATAAACCCAGGTGTGGGGTAAATGATTTTTTAGTTTGTAACAGCTTGTGTTCCGATCCATTCTGACTTCTTCCTATCCCAAGTGTTTCTCTTTTAACTCTTTGCATCATTCACCTATGCCTGATATTCCATAAGAATCTTATGTGTGGGTATCCAATTGGCGAGGAAGTTTAGAAAAATTTTGCCCTGATCCAGCTAGGGGACATACATGCTTATCTTTAGCTGAATGAGGGAACTAAATGCACAATCAAGTTCTAAACCTGCAGCTCCTCTCTTGATCCAGCTGCCAGGGCTCTACATGTGGAGTCCTGTTACAAAATCTACAGTGGTGTTTGTGAAGGAAAGGAGGAGAAATGGATTTAATTCCAGCGGCTACCCCTCCCCAAACAGCTAATCAATGTGCCAAGCAGCAAATCAATGTGATTACACTTTTCCCAACAAAGCTGCACAATCATAGCCCTGACTGCTGCACACACATTTGGCTGAATCGAAGCCATTTTGCTTAATTGTTTCAGAGAGAAAGAAAAAGCAACGTATGAAAGATAAGACTCGGAAGACATCTTCACCGTTATCACCACCATTCCACTGTTTCCTCAGGCAGTGACACTGTTTTTGGAGCCAGTTTCACAATTCCTGAAATGCTTGGGGTTTGGCAACACTTCTAGCGACGTCCTCTTTTTCTTGCTAAGGCTTGCATGAGGAGCGAAGAGGTCCAAATTTCTGAAAGAAATCCTCCTCGGCACGCACCAGAGCTTCTTCATCGATGTAGACAGCTGCTCTCCTGGAGGCCACAAAATACTGCACTTTCCTCAAGTTCCATCCTAGCACATATTTTAACCAGCCGCAGACTGCAGCTGTGGACCTGCCAACGCCTGCATTGCAGTGGACATAGACATTGTGCCCGTTCTCCAGTAGCCCGTGGAGGAGACAGACAGCCTGAGGCAACATTTGGACTCTACCTAGAATTAGAAACAGGACAACTGTTAACTGCATGACAACCCCACCTCCACAAGTTAGACACACTGGCGGCGGTTTGTGTTGTGCCTTAGTTCTAGGTATGGCCATATTTAGCTTGTGAGGATTTTCACTGGTGAAACAAGATTGCTCTTTTACTTTTGTGAACTGTAATTAAATATTGCTTTACAGTGACAGGTCAGAGACTAGCAGAAACAGCAATTGATTAGGAGTTCTTCAGTCTGTGTGTGCTCAGTCTAATCCCTATCTAGGACTCACATAAGATGCTTATCACTACTGACACTAGTGACCCTTAAGCGAGCACCACCCTGAACTAAGCCAAGGTTTAGTTGAGTGTGTCATCTGAACCTGGGTTTGTGGGTAAGCTTTTCCTTTGCTAACCACGAGTTGTAGCCAACCTTATTTTGATGTAGTATAATAATAATTATTATTATTATAATAATTATAATAATTATAATAATAATTTATTCCCCAGCCACTCTGGACAGCTTCCAACAGAATATTAAAGTAATCTATTAAATATTAAAAGCTTCCCTAAACAGGGCTGCCTTCAGATGTCTTCTAAAAGTCTGGTAGTTGTTTTTCTCTTTGACATCTGGTGGGAGGGCGTTCCACAGGGTGGGTGCCACTACCGAGAAGGCCCTCTGCCTGGTTCCCTGCAACTTGGCTTCTCGCAACGAGGGAACCGCCAGAAGGCCCTCGGTACTGGACCTCAGTGTCCAGGCAGAACGATGGAGGTGGAGACGCTCCTTCAGGTATACTGGGCCAAGGCCGTTTAGGGCTTTAAAGGTCAGCACCAACACTTTGAATTGTGCTCGGAAACATACTGGGAGCCAATGTAGGTCTTTCAAGACCGGTGTTATGTAGTCTCGACCGGTGTTATGTGGTATAGCCTTCCTTATTACAATTCTATGTATACGAAAACACAGGGCATGAAGGGCTAAAAGAAAAGTCTAAGTTGGACAAAAGACACAGGTGAAGAAAGGGAAACAGAGACCTCAAAAACTGATTACTGTATATATAGTGAGTGTGTTCATCCCAATGCAGAGGCAATGTTTTGCCTACCCCACACAAACAGGTTTTGGTATGCAGTTGTACTGCTGTAGGATATGATAGGCCACTGTGTGCAGGAACAAGCATCCAGCAACTGCCCTTCTGTATTTTGCCCCCATATTTTGCCAATTCACAGAGTGGCAGATGCTGCTCCATAATCAAATACTTCCTTGTTTTCCATACTTCCACTTAACACCTAATGCAACGGTCTTCTAAGAAGGCTGCAAGGAGAGAAATTTTCTCATTCCCTTTGTCCTGTTTTCCAGGGTGATCCTTTAATAAAAGATTCAGCCCAACTAATAAGGATGGAGAAATCTAATTCTCTCTGTCAACGAGAAAATGGGAAGAAAAATGTAAAGTAAGGAAGAGGGCAAAAAAACCTTTATAGTACCCACTTCTTGAAATGGCTAGTCTAACTTGACACTGCCTTTTGGCAAATGCCTGGAGGTTGTTTCTAATGATGTGGAGAAGACCAAGCTATTCCTTTTGAATGGGGAAAATAATGTCTCCACAAGAGGTAATAATGGACTACTTTTTGTTGTGACTGTAACTTTTGCCTTCTTGCTTCTATCTAGTACAAGAGTGGCTACTAGCCTGTGCACTTCAACTATCCCAAGCACTCAGGTTAACAATAAATATTAAAAATGGCCTTACATCCCAACTATGATCTCCAACATGGCATTTTGTTAAGGGTGCTGGAAATTGTAGATCAGAGAGGTACTCTACAGTTCCATGATTCTTTTTTCGGGGGGGGGGGTGTGCTTTAAATTGGCTTTAGATCGTTTTCATGCAGTTTTAATCTCCAGGTAAGAGCCGGCCTTTTTCAGGGCAAGTTTGGGGCACTTTGAATTTGAAGTGATCCTCCTGCTAGGTTTCTTTCTTTTGTTGGCTCTTGTTCTTTTGCTTACTGCTGGCTAATATAATTTTCTTAATTTTATTAATTCTTGCTATTAAGTTGTAGTTGTAGTTACTGTTTTCATTGTGCATTTTTTCCATCTTTCATCGCTAGGCACTTTTCAAGTCCTTTTGGTTCAAAAAGGCAGGGCACAAATATTGTAATAGGTAGTAAATAAATTAAAAAATGTTCAAGCACTGTGACTTGGAACAACACAAACATGAAGACCATTATGGAAGTATATTGATTTTGCCTAGAAGCTATTCCTGGAACATTAAAAACAAAATTGTAATTGTCTTCATCACAAAGTAATTTGAAATTCATGAGGGGTAGTGATCTAGTGCGTTGCATCAGAAGCACCATATTTTTGGGACATGAACTTTTGTGAGGACCAGCATACTTCCAATGCATTAAAGTCACTCTGAGTGACCAATAGCAAATGTGATTCTTTGACTTTTTTGGCACATCTAGTTCCTGGGGCAAAGGGTAATATTTGATGTGAGTAGGGATGGATGAATCTTTCCGTTTCAGTTTCTCTGGTACTTATTTTTTCTAATTTAAAGTTCAGGTTTCCACATTCCTGCATCAACTTGCAAATCTTTTTTTTTTTAAAGAAATCATCCTGAAAACTCACCAGCATTGTACAGTAGTGTGACTTTCTCCTAATATACACATTTTTGCATGCATTTTTGCAAAGCAATTTCCCCTAATATAATGCATTTGGGAATATTATTTTCCACTGAAATATGCCCCTTTTACTCTAATATATACATTCTTGTACACATTACTTGGCTGGAAAACTTTATTGCAAAATTCAGTCTATTGCAAAGTATAAATTTTGAAGGCTGGCTCTGTTTTGCTTCAGATTAGATAGATTTGCATTAAATGTGAAATGAATACTTTCCCCTTCCACATCAATAGATGGAGGGAAGTGTGTGCTACCTTTGAGATCAATCGTGATGGTATACTTGTTTATATATGTGGGAAAACTTCAGATTACGAAATAAATCCCTGTATATTTTGAGTACTACTGATAAAAGCAACTTTTAATATATTGGGTATATATGATTGCTTATCTTCATTATCATCATCATCATATTATTAATCTCAGTAATAAGAATAGAGCTTTCTTTCAGGTACTGTTGAACATCAAGTGTATTCAGCGTATTTCAAGATTGCTCAATGCAGTTAAGAGCAAGCACAATTTAAACAAGTTTTTATATACGAGAGCTGCTTACTAAATCCATAGAACACTCTGATCTCTATCTCTGGGCATATGGTGTGCCATGGCAGCAAATTTCCTGGAAGATAACAGTAAGTAATTTGTGAAGCCATGTGAATGTTGATGCTAACCTTTCACACAATGCATACGGTATATTTTCCTGAATGTTTTTCTTCTTCTCCAAGTTATTCTAACTCATGGCAGAATGTGAATATTACCTTCAGTACTCATGTCTGGTGTTGGCATCCAGACATAAGCAAGGCCTTCTTCTTTATACAGCTTCATGAGAACTTCTGGACTCATAGGTTCAGGATAGCGATTACATCCCCAGGAATTCTGAACAACGTCCCATTCAGTCTGGAAGTTCATTACCGCTGTAATGCCCAACTCTCGCTTTAGTTTTACGGTCACATGCTCCACTTGACGAGGGCAACTTCCTAACCATATATTTGGCAAAATTCTGTGAAAAAAGAAAAGACATTCTATAAACCAATAACATGATATAAATACATAGGAAGGACACGATGGGTTTATGGCTGCAATAGCAGGACACCTACCGGTATGCCGCCTGTCCTATGTATTTATATTGCTGTACAGCTAGGGTGGCTAACCACTTTTGGCTCAAGATCTGCACTGACAGCCAGCCAAAGTATGAATGGCTGAAGTGTGCATGGCCCACACAGTCACTTGCTGGGCAGAGGAATAGTGGAGACCACCTCTCCAGCCTGACCCTTCCAGAGAAGAAGACAGTTCAGAATTACAACAGGGGTTTGAGGGAGGTCACAGCTCAGAGGCACATGAGCGGAAAAGCTGGGAAATAATGGGAGAGGAGGAGGAAGAGGAAGCACCAGGAGGGCAACAGCTGATGGACACAGTGCCTTTAGAAAGCATTCCAGACCCCCCCTCCCAGAACCTAGTGAGCCTTGAAAGTAGGAGAACAAAGGGCTCAGAAGCAAAGGACCCTCAGTGCCACCTGTAGGGAGATGATGGCGAATGAGGAAGTGGGAGAAAAAGGGGGTGAGGAGTCACTCGGGACAACACCATTATTCCATAAGGCTGCATCCCAAGCCTCTCTCTGTAAATATTGAATTAAAAAAAACAGGAGGTAAGACTTTTCCTTGTCTTATCCGTTCCCGGCAACCTGCCGTGGGTGTTGTTTCCTCCGCCGCCTGACACTTGCATGCTACATGCTCATTACATGCTCATACAGACATTCACTCAGGCTGGCAGACTTGTACACACATTCAGGCAGGTAGACACGCACATAGAGACAGTGCTGGTGGGGAAAAGGAGGCCGTTGTTCTCCACAGACCTCTCACCGGTGTGGTAAGTCAAATTCTGCCTGAACAGAGTTTGGAATGGGGTAACACACCAGCATGCCTTATGACAGTGGAGTTGACCCCAGCTTTTTACAGTTAGGATTGGTCTGTGAGTCTGCAATAGGATTAGTCTGGATATTATAAAGCAGGATACAGTGTCCCATTGATTATCATTTGTGCTCCATTAACACCCACAGTATTCTAGCAGCCATTCATTCAGAAGGAAAACAGTGTTCTTGACATCAAGAGCTGACAGCTTTAGAAACTCTCAAAGAAAGTCTTTCTACATTTGCAGCAGAAAAGCCTTTTATATGGATAATTGATGTGAGCACTACCATATGACATACTTGTTAAACAAGCACATTGTCATGTGGACTGCCAGCATAAGTTATAACAGCAATTTTTACCATTCTGTTTTTGCAAAATCTGCCTTAAAGAATCGGTTCATTTGACTGTGCTTTAATGAGAGAAGTTTAATTCCTCCATTAAATTTATCTCTCTAGAATGTGTGAGCTCTGCTTCCGCATAGTAGTAACAAACGTATTAAATACTGAATATTCTCCCTGTATACAGTAAACCCTCTATTAATAACAAAACAGACTGTGCTCATTTGAAATACTGATTGTACCAACCCAGTATTGGCAACTGTAGCCCAAGTAACAAATAATCAAATACCTGGTGGAAGTTATGAAACATGCCATTCTTTGCAGTGTGTGTGTGTGTGTGTGTTTTAAGCCTTCAGTAAGACCTTCCTTTTACATATAAATCATTGGGGTCAACAATACCTCACTACATTATTTACTTATTTTTTACATTGCATCACACTTTTCCTCCCAAAGAGCTCAAAGTGGCATAAACAATTGTCACCCTCCCTATTTGTTTATTTTATATTAAAATGTAAAATCAAGCATAGAAGAAAACCATCACATAAAACAGATGGGAAATATTGAAGCAGAGACAAAGAGGGACCATAGATTTCAGTAACACATTCCGGACTTTTGATACAATAGAAATTATAACAAATATATAAATATAAAAACACCATTGATATGGTTAACCCTTATATTCCAAGGAAATGAGCTTCATTTTCAGTTAACTTTAGTTTGTAAAGCTCTGCACATCTTCCTGTTTTACTGTATTATCCACAGCCATTTATAGACGGGGCTAGGGTGAAACTGGTTATGTTCTGCATTATTAACGTAAACAATAAAACCCTACCAAACAGAAAGAAATTTGACCTCTAGTGGTTCTTAGTTTATATGGTCATTTTTAAAGGGTTGATTCCCATACATTTGTGTACCAAGAAGAAATATCTGTTCTGGCTAGATTCCTTCAAAACCAGGCTATTCTGGCTCCCCCTCCCTTCTTTGTTGTCACAGCAACCCTGCAAAGTAGGCTAGTGACTGTCCCATGGTCATCTAGAGAGCTTCATGGCTGAGTGGGGATTTGGTCCCTGGTCTCCCAGGTCCTAGTCCAACACTCTAACCACTACAGTATGATCTCTATAATGTACAAAATGCTACACAAATGGTATGGGGGGGAGGTGTCTAACTGACCTCAGTGTTCTTTAATCACAAAAAGCGTTTTCAAAACTTCTTTGATTGAAAGTCGGCATTAAGTCTGGCAATCTGGTGAAGCGAGGGTGCAGGCTAGTTACAAACATTTGTAGATTTGACTGGGGTCTCAGTGACCTCCCCCACCAAAAGTTGAATTACGGTAGTAGGTTTTGTGCAAAACAATGGGTGGGGAGGTTCACAAGGAAAAAATGTTTAAATAATTCAGGTTTGTAAAGGCATTCTATAAACCTGTGGGGTACCATATGTTCATTTTTTCTCCTCAGTACTGCCAATGTGGTAGAGTTGACCTCAAATGCCATAATAGTAAAAACATTGGTGTATGTGTGTCTGATGGCAATTTTCACCTCAGCATGGCTGAGACCTACCTGGAACATGGAGTTGTGAAAGAGTGACACAAAGTTTTATTTTTTCAGTGCTGTTGGGGTGTATTTGACCCCACCTGTTGAGGGAGGATTAAACTGTATATTTTAACCAGAGGGCCATGGAATACCAACATTCATATGATGTATAATCCTTGTTCATTATTCTCTTGTTTCTAGAAGTGTAGATCCCAAATCATCTGAAGGCAGCCCTGTTTAGGGAGGCTTTTAATGTTTAATTATTTTATTTCATTTTTCTGTTGTAAGCCGCCCAGAGTGGCTGGGGAAACCCAGCCAGATGGGTGGGGTATAAATAAATTATTATTATTATTATTATTATTATTATTATTATTATTATTATTATTATTCAAGCAGAAGAAATGAAGGCGTTTTCACCCTCGTTGCATCTATTCCTGTTCTCTGAGCCTCATGTGGAATCCAAAAACTGACGTGGGAACAAGCTCCATGCACCAGACATATAAAATTAAGTTCAGATCCTATCTATAGTCCATTTGGTCACCTCAAGTCTACAGTGTCACAATGGCTCCCGAGAACTTGGCTTTCTTTGATGTTTTCTTCAGAAGCTGTTTGAGTAGCAACTATTGTTTTCTATAGTCAACAAAGTAACAGGGCAATGCAAAGCTTATCCTTGAGTTAGAATCAGAACACTAAGGAGCATATATCCATTATAGAGACGAGGAAAAGAAAAACAAGCTGTGAATGACTCAGAATTCTAATTTCTCTCCTTGCAGTATAACATGAGCAGTGGGACTTAGGGATTTATCCTCTGATAAGATTCACAAGCCCCAAATAACTACTGGAGCTTAGAGCTCTCACAGTGAATGAGATCTGCAAGTCCCACTTTCCATATAATAGGGGACGTGAGAAAGTGTGCGGGGCAGAGAAGCACAAATAGTTGATGTTCTTTTCCACCTCTATATAATACAGAAGTCAGTTCTGTCGAATGTGGACAGGACAAGATGGTAAAACTGTCTGGACCTGAAGTGCAGATGAGAATATTATCTACCCATTCCGACTCATGCCTCCTCTTATATTGATTGAAAATGGTCAAAGAAGCCTGCCCCAAAGCCAGTGATACCCCTAGGAGATAGAAGGGTTGTTGATGTTGTTGTTTAGTCATTTAGTTATGTCCGACTCTTCGTGACCCCATGGACCAGAGCATGCCAGGCACTCCTGTCTTCCACTGCCTCCCACAGTTTGGTCAAACTCATGTTCGTAGCTTCGGGAACACTGTCCAACCATAGAAGGGTAAGTAGCCATTTGATCCTAAGTTCCCATGAAGACTATTTTACAAGGTGATGCAAAGAGGTGGAGGGAATGTTCTTTCATATGTGGTGGAATTGTAAAAGGGTAAAGAATATTAGGAAATGATCCATAATGAATTGGGGGAAAACATGTTTGAAAGTACTTTCCCCAAAAAACCCAGAGTTCTTTCTGTTGGTGATAATTCAGGCTGAAATTCCCACGTGTCAAGAAAAAGGTTATTTATGTATGGTACTACTGTGGCCCGTGTTTTGTTAGCCCCAAAATTGAAAACTAGTGAGGTCCCAACAAAAGAAGAATGGCAACTTAACTTGACAGAATATGCACAACTCGCAGACTTAACATATAGAATAAGAGAACAAGAAGAACATATGTTTAAAGAAGATTAGAAAACGTTTACTGAATATATGGGAAATAATTGTGTACAGCTGAAAACGCTAGCAGCATTGATAAATTCAACAGTGTAAACGAGTTTTGATGGATACAATAATGGAATACTGAATGGTATAGTTTTTGTAAAATATGCAGGGGTTTATGATATGTAAAATGAACCATGGAAAGAGAAGGGAAGTCATTGATATCTTAAGAATGTAAAATGAGTATTTTAAATTGTAAAACAGAAAACTTAATAAAATCATATACAAAAAAACCCCTATCTTACAAGGATTTCCACTGACCTGGCATTCTCATGTAAGGACTTGACAGGAAATTAGTGCTGAAGAATTTGCTGAAGAATTAGACTCATTCTTTCTATATTTTTCTCTAATCTTGGGTTTTTGTGTATGTTGTGTGGGGAGATTGGGGGGGGGACAACCAGTATGGAGCAGGATATCTCTTCCCCTCAAGACTAAGGAATAGGCCAGGTTCTGGAAGTCTGTGGCAATTTGAAAATTGAGCCAAAAAGAGCAGAGGAAACATGGGATCCCAGGAAGTCACTTTTACAGAGTGTTTCTTCCGTCAGAAGATTTTAATGAGTTTAAAGATGCCAAAGCACCAAATGCTTGGATGACTCCCTTCCCACCTTTGTAGATTCTTAATTAAATTTGACAATTCACTCTAGATATAGCTGAAGCCACACATTCTTTTCATTTAATCAATACACACGTGAATCATCTTCTCACCCACAGAGATGTTGTGAGCCTAGAGCTGTAAAAGATCTTTGCTGTTTTGACACTATTCTGCACTGCACACCGCCCTCTGAAGCACTAAAAAACCAGCAGCCTCATAAAACTTGCTTCTAGTCTCATGAGCAACCCATCCCTGTCCAGAAGGCTTGTAAAAAGCAGCCCCGTGTAAGCAGACTTTAAGTGATGCATTTAACTTGCTTATCTATAATGAGGCACTATATGGCCATCACCTATGGTTAAAAGCTAAACGCTTGCCAGAATTAAGCTACTTTGCAGAAGAAATTGGTAATAAAGTCGCTCACCAGCCATTAAAGTTGTTTATACTGCTGATTTTGATTAGATGAAAGCCAATGCATTCTTTTCAAAAGCACAGCAATGAACTCCTACTTTAGTATCTACTTAAACTGTGCTAAGTTGTCAAGAGAAACAGTTCACTCTACTTGACCAGTCATGTGCTGACTCAATCTTGTTGAAGGCTGCTTCACACTCTACATGGCAGATGTTCTTCCAGAGAGTTGTGGCACATGTCCCAAGGGTGAACTTTACCAGTCTAATCATATGCAATATCAGGTATGCCTGAGTCCATTGATTTGAATGGGCACACTAACACTGCATAGGATTTGGCTATGTTACATCTGAACATAGCTTATTAATGCACAATGGATGCATCAGGGAGCAGTGACTGATTTTGGGTTCCTGATCCATGCACTCTTTCTTAGATACTCGTTTCCCTTTCAAAGCTTCTGCTGCTCACTGGTACATAGTCACACGCTGACGGGTGCTCTCCCCCTTGCAGCGTTGAGCTCTCTGAAGGGAAAGACTTCACATTTGTTCAAAGGCGAAACTGAAAGAGGTGAGATAAAATCAGGTCCCAATTCCAAAGGGCAGCCCAGGCAGGCCAGAGGGAGAAGTAGGCAGCAGTGGGGCAAGGAGCAAAGAGAAACTTGCAAGATTTGGGAGCGAGAAGGAAAAGGTCAAGGTCAAAGCGGCGACTAAGTCTGCATTTGATAAAAGCATGTTTCATTTTATATGGTATGGGATAGGAAAAGATCATAGAGAAGAGGAGTAAACCAAGATAAAGAAATGGTAAGCCCAGGCATTGGATCCCAGCAAACTTATGGATTCCAACAAGAGATGCAACCATTCTGGTGGCTGGAAGCACATGATTCACTATTCACTAATCAGCAGGTTGTTCAAAATGGAAGATCTCCATTTGCTTATCACCTGTTCTTAATGTATTTGTATACAAGCTTTTTATTGAAAAGAAAATCCAGGTTTTACCTTTGTGTATGGTGCCATTTAGCTTCATACTTCTGTGCCACTACATCACAAGCGATTTGTACACAATACATTTTCTATGCTCATTTCCCTCTTTTTTCATTATTTGTGGGGCACACTGGTGAAAAGTAATTAAGCATTGGCAAATTTTCTTCTTAGATGTTATTTAGTCTACTTATCTGAGATCCTCACAAGGGAACAGACCTGGCAAGTAAAAGGTGGCAGGCACCTTTTTATCACTGTTTAACACCACATTATACTGTATAGTGATATACAACATGTTTGAAACCATGGAATAATAAGTGTTATGCCACCTGCTTATGAAACTATTCATGCTGAATTAAAGAGTCTGGTTTTCTGACCTACAAGATGAATAGCGCATTATATTTGCTGCAACAGGCAGAAAAATTATTAAGCTGTCCACCAAGGCCCTTAGCAATTGTCAGGTAGCCCATGGGAGAGAGTTTGGGAACCACTCTGTTAGAAAATCCCAGAAGGAGCAGCATGAGTGATAATGGGTAGTTAGTTAATTGCTCCATTCATTATAATAAAAGGACAATTCACTGATGGAATCCTGTCATTGTTCATTCGGGGATGGGGAAATCGTGGTCCTGCAGTTGTTGTTGGACTCCAATTCCATCAGCCACAGCCAGCATGGCAAATGGTCAGGAATGATGGGAGATGTGGTCTAAAAACACCTGGAGGGCTACAGGTTCCTTATTCCTTATACAGTGGTACCTCGGGTTAAGAACTTTATTCGTTCCGGAGGTCCGGAGGTCCATTCTTAACCTGAAACTGTTCTTAACCTGAGGTACCACTTTAGCTAATGGGGCCTCCCGCTGCCGCTGCTGCGCTGCTGCCGCACGATTTCTGTTCTGATCCTGAAGCAAAGTTCTTAACCTGAGGTACTATTTCTGGGTTAGCGGAGTCTGTAACCTGAAGCATCTGTAACCCAAGGTACCACTGTATACACTAAAGTGCAATCCTATACCCCCTTATCTAGAAGTAAGCCTCACTGAGCGCAATGAGACTTACTTCTGTAAGTCTATGTAGAAGATTGTGCTGCATAAGTCAGCTTGCTTCAGTTACAGAAAGGGGGTGGGGGAAAATCCCCAACATCAAGAACTGATTTGGAGAGTAGTTTAAACCACTGAGCCTCTTGGGCTTGCCGATCAGAAGGTCGGCGGTTCAAATCCCTGCGATGGGGTGAGCTCCCATTGCTCGGTCCCAGCTCCTGCCAACCTAGCAGTTTGAAAGCACGTCAAAAAAAAGTGCAAGTAGATAAATAAGTACTGTATAGCTCCAGCGGGAAGGTAAACAGCGTTTCCATGCGCTGCTCTGGTTTCAGTGTTCCGTTGCACCAGGAGCGGCTTAGTCATGCTGGCCACATGACCCAGAAAAACTGTCTGCGGACAAACACCAACTCCCTCGGCTTGTAAAGCGAGATGAGCGCCACAACCCCAGAGTCTCAGGGGTCCTTTACCTTTTTATACATTACGTAGCAAGTTACCAGTAAAATTAAGCAATATTTTCCCAGCATCATGAAAACTTGGGGTGCTCATAGTCTCCCCCACAACACCTTTATTCCTATCTTTCCACCTCAGTTGTCTGAACAAAGTGTAATTGCTTTTTCTTTTTATAGGAAGGGGTTAATTTCACTCTCAAAATGATCATACCCATTTTATCAACATGACCTCTTCCCTTGGATTTAATTTTAATGGAAAAATGCATGTTCTGTCCAATTCCTTTACTCTTTTGTTCTATTGGGTATTTATAATCTTGGTAAAAAGTTGTGGGGAGCAGGAGGGAAAATATGGAATGAGACACATCATTCTGATTTTCAAGTCTTCAATGTTGCTTAGCCAGTAAAGAGGAAATGAAATCCATATTTCAAACAGGTTGGCAAACTGACAGAGCTCAGTTTTTTTTATCATGGTTCACAGAGATTTGAACAACATTTTTAACTGTTATAGGAGCTGTACATCTAGCCCCCTGAGTATCACAATAAAATCTCCCGCTGCATAGCATTAAAGCAGGGAAATGGGATATTTTTCAAATGAGCCTCTTAAGTACACTCTATACAAGCACAGCCACAATTCAACTGTTTGGAATTTTGTTTTCTGCAGAAACAAAAGGTCTCTTGGGGGAAAAACTGCAATAATTCAGTAATGTTTGTTTACTTTTAAAAATAAGAAATGTTATAAAAACTAAGCTACAGGCAATGAATATGCAAGTTTTCTTCTGATAAACCATATATAGGCTTCTGAGACCAATATGAAAGCTGTAGATAAGCCTGAAACAATATACAGTCCAAAGACACAATGTGGTTGCATTGGTAGGATTCTGGAATCCATGAGGATTTGAACTTGTGTTCTCTTATGATATATGAGGAGGCAGGGGGAAAGAGTCCCTGTGCTCTCACTGGACCTGTGGGGTGCTAAAGTATTGTCTAGAGCAGAGAGGGAGGAGAAAGTACGTTTATTTACTTATTTCAGAATAAATACACTTCAGGAATACTCAAGTGGTGTACAGGGACTACAGGCATATGCCTCTGGATTCACATGTAGCTGCAGCAATCTCAGGGCCAGCTAGGGAGGGAAAAGAAATTCAGATTGCACTTAAAGGTGAACCCACCTAATTCACATGTACTGAAACACAGCCATCCTCTGAAAATTCAATGACTTTTGCAATGCAATTCTCCAGCTAAGCGACGTATACAAAAATGCGTATATTGGGGTAAGTGTGCATTAAAATTCACATGTCTGAGAAAACAACATACAAAAATGTGTATATTAAGGGACACAGCTAATCTAGAAGCTCAGCTGCAAAGCACCCTGCTGGGGTGCCAGAAGAAGTCCAATGTGTGGATAAGTAACTGATGAGCTTGGCCTATGAAGTTTTGTAGCCAGTAACCAAGATTGAAAGGCTGTATCTATTCTAGAGGCTATCAGCAGAAACAAAAGAGTAAAGTTGGAGGAACAGTCACTGTAACTGGAAGACTGTTGGGAAGAGAAAGTGTAAAGGGAGAAGCATGATTGGCTGCCTACCCTGGCTTGGAGAATTGTCTGCAGACTGGAATCATGGGTGAGGGAAAATAAACTGTTATAGGTCTGTTTACCCTAAACAAACCCCAGACAATATTTAATGAGTGGAATCAGTGAAGATTGGGAACCATGTCTGACTTTATCTGAGATCCTGTGCAGTAGAAGCAATAGGGATGGATGAAGGGGAACATTTGTTACCCATAGCGAGACTAGATGGGGGGGGGGGGAATACTACCGTATAACAAGCCAAGCTTTCAAGCCTTGGAACCATGAAAGTCAGATGGGTTCAGAGAGATGGTGGACAATTTGTATTTTATACATACACACACACACACACACACACACACACATGCATTAAAGTTGCACTCCTGCATACACTTGTTTGTGAGTAAAGAGGGCTTAGCTCAGTAGGACGTCTAAGGAAGTTTCCATAGGATCAGGCTGCCAATTGGAGTCTTTTTAAGACAACAGCTTACACAGTAATAGCAACAGAAAACTTAGGGTGACATTACTTGACATTGCTTTACTCTTTTTTTCTTCTTTTTCCCCTGCTCAGTTACTTACGTGGGATATTTAAATGATAAATGATGCACTTAATATATTTAACTTTCCTGAGCTATTTGAGTTCCAATGCTGTTTGGTCTGAAATCAATGGCAGAATTCCCACTGACTTCAAAAGGGACAGGTTAAACCCATTAGCATGCATTAAAAGCAACTCAAGTCTTGTTTCCCTGTTTTAAATGAGAGCCTGTATCTAGACTCTCTTTAAAACTTACAATACAATCAATGACTTTGGCTCTGTAGCTCATTATTTTTTAGCCTTGTTACTGATGCAGTTGCTATTGAACTTCTAGAAAAGAGAAGGGGAATTGGGCCTCAGAATTTAGTTCCAAAGGTAGAAATCCCAATAGATGTCATAGCTCTGTTCTTAATTAATTATTTAACCACAGGGCATCTTTTCAGCTTTCTACTCAAATGGCACAGCTCACTGAATTCCAGTTAAAAGTCGTCACTTTCTCCACCATAGTTCATGCTATAATTTAGCAATAAAAAATCACTCCAGGGTGACACTTAGCACACAGGTTATTTTTCTTTAAACAGCTGAATGGATTTCTTGCTTCATATATATATATATATATATATATATATATATATATATATATATATATATATTCCAAAGCATTTTTTTTTCTTTTCAGAGGTATTTTAATAATTCACTGTTGACTTTATTCATGATGATTAGACGTTTTAATGGGCTTTATTAAACAATTAATTTTGTTACAGCAAGGCAAAGAGTCAAAGCTAGCATAGCCACTACCACAATACTTGCTGCAATTGTTCTTATAAAATACTTATCAAAAAGATTTTAAAAATCCAATGCATTTTGAGTATAAGGCTCTTCCATTTAGGGTAAGTAATAAAGCAATCTTGAAAACTACTTATACCTGACTTCAAGGTGGCATTTCGAGTTAAGCTCATTATCCATTCCCAAATGTTATATTTGAGCACTGCAGTACCACACTGCACATATTCACGCCTAAATGGTTGACAGCTAGGCCTGCATGTGGTCTATGTGCTGACAAGGCAACAAGCATTAGAGGGATGTTCCCATCAGTTCTTGGGACCTGACTACATTTGTAGTGTGATGGGGATCTGGAAGATCAGACGTAATCCAAAGCTTGAATCTGAGTTGCAAACTACAAACTACCGTACTGACCAGTTTATTTTCAATTATTACAGCAATATTACAATTACACTGCACTTGATCAAGCAAGGGAAAACTGTGTGCTATTATTGATTTAATGTATGACTAGAGCTGGATCAAGGCTGTAGGACTGGGTAAGAAGAGATGTAAGAAGAGGCTTCCGGTTCAGCGCCAGCGCCGATCGGCGGGGTTTGTCTCGAGCTGCGAGACACCCGTCTTTGCGAGGGGGGGGAAAGCAGCGAGAGCGACGCTGCGCCCCAAAAGAGCCCTGGGAAGAGCGTCCCGGGGACGAATTTGCTCAGCAGAGCCCCATTTTGGACTCCCCAACTCTCTGGTAAGCTCTAATAAGAGCCCCGGAGCGAGAAGGGTTGAAGTCGTGGGGGCCATCTTTGAGCGCTATCGTTGCCCTCGCAAGGAGAAGCTCCGAGCCGGAGGCGGAGAGCGCTGAATACTTCCAAAGAAAGATTCGAAATTTAAGAGACTGTGAGTAAAAGACTTAATTTTTAATTGGATTGAAAGCATTGGAACGGGATTGAGGTTTAAAGAACGGAAGCCAACCTCTCTCTCTTGATTGAAGGAGGAAGCAGTTAAAGGATTTACCCGATGCCAGGATAATTTTGGATTCGAGGTGCTATGCAACTACAAGAACTGTATTGATCCCTTTTAGTGGCAGGGCTAAGGGGGGACTGTGATATATATTAAAACCCCTGCAAATTTGGATAAGAGAGGAGAACCTATTCCTGCCGCTGGAACCAGCAGCCCTGACAGTTTTAGCAAGACTCGTGAATGGAGGGAGAGTTGAAGTGATGCTGACAATTTAAAGATTCACTTACGAAAATCCCCTCTGGATAATTATAAATTGGAAATAAGTATCTGTTTTTTTTTCGTGTTTAATGGGTGGACATACTGTAACCAGCCTGGGAAAAATGGCGATGGAATGAAGAATTGTAACCACTTCCTGTGCTTTGGAACAACACTGTGTCCTTGAGAGGAGTACAAAATGTCAACATGTGATTATTCAGCTGAATTCAAACAAAAAACTCTGAAACTCTTATGGGAACTTACAATCGAAATGCATAAGGACAATCTGCAATTAAAAGAGATGAAGCAACTTCACCAAGGGGACAAAGGACAAAAAATATCAGATGAAGGCAATAAAGAAGAACAGGAGGAAGTTGTCAATGAGGAAAAGGTTTCTGAGCAAGGGTACCAGAGAAATAGCCCCCCTATGGAAAGGGGAACACAAACTATGTTCGGATTTCTGAATTCCCATAAGGAACAAAGAAGAGGGGAGGAGATTAAATTTACTGAGTGGAACTTTCAAATGAGAAGAGGGCAACAGGGAGGGAATGGAAAATTGGGTCATGTAAAATATTGCAGAAAGGGAGTGGGGTAAATGGAAGGATTTAAGTTTAGGTGGGCTAAAATGGTGTTTGAAACTGGTTACGGATTTTGGAATCTGCTGAACTGAGAAGGGATGTGCTGTGAACAGGGGGGGGAATAGTTTAAATTAGAAAGAAAAGATATAAAATGGAGTAAGAGAATAAGATATAGAAATTATAAAACTATGAAAGTTCTTGCAGGAAAATTTAGGCAAGGGATGGAAAGTAGATTTGTGAAGTGAAGTGGTTTTTTTTTTTTTAGATTAGAAATGAGATTATTAGTATAGCTGGTAAAAAGTGAATTGGAGGATAGCTGGATGTTCTAGCCCTCCCCTGTGGTCGTCTCCGTTCTGGGGTTCCCTGGTGGCAGGGGGGGACTGTTGGAGTGGGGAGGACAGGGGGAGGGGGAGATCCAGCTGGAAAAGAACCATCCCCTGCTTGTCCTTTGCGCCCTGGAAGTTCTCGGTGGCAGGGAGTGCTCTGGGGTGGGGGGGGGAAGGGGGGATGGAAAGAGATATAGAAATATAAAAATTTATAGGTAATTTGAGTAAATAGCTAATTAGATAAGTATAATTAAACGAGATTAAATTGATTTGTAAAAAATGAGAACTGTTAAGGTGGATTTGGCAAATGAAAATCAATAAAGGGAGGGGTTTGGGGAAGCCCAAAGGACAATGTCTAGGAAAATAGATAAGGTTTAAATTTTTGATGTTAAATGTCTTGGTTTTGTTTTTGGTTTTGTTTTTATTTTTATTGTTCTTTCTTGGTGTTTTTTTTTTTCCTTTTTCCTTTTTTCTTTTTTTGTGGTTGTTGTTACCAGCCTGACCCTCTCCTCACTTTCCTGGAGTCTCTCAGTGGCAGGGGGAGACACTGGAAGGGGAAGGGGGAAGAGATTTAATTATAAAAGGAACCACCTTCGACTGCCTACCTCTCAGGGGATTCTCTTGTGGGAGGAGGGGGCTCCTGGGAGAGCAGGGGAAGATGGGAAATATGATATGTATTTGTATGTTGTTGTTTTTCTCTATCTTTTTTTTGTATTATGTAAAACCAATAAAATATTTTTAAAAAAAAAAGAAGAGATGTAAGAAGAGATGACATGAACCCAGGGGCGGAGGAAGGGTTTGTGGTGGGGGCGGATTGCCCCAGGTGTCACCACTGAGTGGGGGTGACAAAATGCTGGGCAGCACTCACCTCGGGGCCTGCAGCATGTCCGTGTCACACGTCTCTCCTGGGAGAGACGTGGTGGCTTGGGTGCCCACAGGCTCCGCACTGCCCCAAACGGTCTGCCTGCCATCTCCCCCCCAGCTGTAGGGTGGCTGAGTGGGAGGAGGCAGGCAAACTCCTTGGAGCCCCCACGGAGCATCCTGACCTGCCCCACAGGCAGGTGGCCCCGCCCCTGGGCACAGAGCACGCGCGGCGCTCGATCAGCTTCCTCCGCCGTTATATTAACCCCAACTTTTAAAGAGCATATTTGGAAAAATCTGGA
This sequence comes from Zootoca vivipara, assembly GCF_965207765.1. NCBI lineage: Eukaryota > Metazoa > Chordata > Lepidosauria > Squamata > Lacertidae > Zootoca > Zootoca vivipara. Next base: position 61,575,374 of record NC_142586.1, read on the forward strand.
TCACTTCAAAAAGTCACATTGTAATACATCTCCGTTTGAATGTTCTGGTTCCTTTGGGGCAAATGGCAATTTCCCCCTTAGATTTCACATCTTCAAATGCACATACACCCAGTGGTTTTCCTTTCACATATGAGGTTTTTTTTAAAAAAAAAGATTACTTATTTATAATTACATTTATACCCCACCTTTCGTCCAAGGAGTTCAAGAATAGGGGAAGCATGCTTAAAGAGCCAACCTTGGCATCTGGTGCTCTCACATAGCTCTATCCCATTTGCTTCATGTTGGCCAGCCTCAGCCTTACAAGAAGGCAAGCCAACTGCACCTACAGTATGGCAGTTCTGTGGCTTTGTTCTGTGACACTTGCTTATCTCCAAGTGTCAGGCTCCTGGCACTGCACCTGTCTACCAGTCTTACACCCACTGCTGCCCAGCTTCCTGACCCAGCATCTGCCTTCAGTCTCAGCTGTCAGCTTCTGGCTCTGCTCATTGCAGTTTGACTGTGAATTCCTTATCTCATCTCTTTGTTTTCCATGTTTATTCTCTTCACCATTCAACACCTGGCATCTGTTATTACCGCTATTAGTCAAGATGTTGAAATTGGAGATTAGCTACCTTTCTGCAGATGTTGTAGAATGCTATTGAGAATCTTGTTTACTGGACAATAACTATTTTAGTTCTAGAGGGCAGACAGGACAATGCTTTGCTACTTTAAATAAAGACAACAGCAGCTGGTGTCATAATCAGATTGTCATTTGACACAATGTCAGATGTTTCTAAAATTATGTAAGTTAAGTTGACTGGCAGTTTTTGGCATTAGCTGATTCCAATAATTGATCTTCCAAGTGGTATCAGTAAAGGAGACCACCACTTATCAAGTGCCCCATAAAAGCATGCAAAAGCAGTCATCTGATCATCCAGGGCAGCTAGAAATTCACCTTGTGGGTGGGGGAACAAATGTGTAAATGTGAGTTTCTAGTCAGCACAACTGCAAGCAAAACTTTTGAAAATGTGACTGGGGTATCTGAGCACCCACATGTTTGCATCAATCAGCAAATAATACCAAGTATTTTGTTTCCCCGGCTAAGTCTGCAATCTTGACTTGCTTCTGAGTAGACATGCTTAGGATCATGCCATAAATCTCCATCTTCCCATTCTGTTTTCCATAACACCTACTCTCTCTTTTTTGTTACCTGGAGTAGTGAATAGCTTGATGTCCAGCAATATTAAAATAGAAGTCAGTTGTATGTTTCATCTCATCAGTATGGCCAGAAACCTCAATCCAATGACCTATTGGGAGGCAGTAAACTCCATCGACCAAATTGCTTGGGTTATAGACACTACATCGATCATGGTGGGGCCCATTGCCTGAAATGAGAACACACACAATTTGTCAGTCAATATAGCTCAATGATGTAAAAACAAAGACCTCTGAATTCATGGGATTTTCATTCAATCAGCAGGGAGGGTTCACATTCTAAACACACACAAACACAATTATTGGTTGATCTAGACTTAATCATGCTTAGAGTAGATCTATTGAAATCGAAGAAACTTATGGTAAGTCCAATGGATTTCAGTTGCTCTGCCATAAGCATGAGCAAGTCTGGATTCAACCCTATGTGTCTCCTGTTGTGGGGGAAGCAAGGCAGCCATCCACTGGAATAAAAGTCATTTTCCTTCAGAAAATGGAAACAAAAGGTGTCGTGTAAGTAAAACCTAAATCTGAAGGGGAAAATAACTCCTTTCATTAACTGTCACTAGAATTCCTTATCTCACAAGCTAATGACCACATGTGCAAAATACTGCTATTCAGCGATGCCTTCAAAATGCTGTTTCATCTACAAGGTTTTTTTAAAAATTTCACCTTCCTTATTTTAAATCCATCACTCAAGGAAGCAGATATGGTGAGAACTCCTGAGCAGACGACTGCCACATTATGTTTCTAAATGAAGTGACCTAGACACCAGCAACCACTTTGTGCTAATTCTGCACCAGAGATTTCAACACGCATTGTTTGTCTGTGGATTCCTTCCCTATTTCGGGCATTAAGAGTGCCATCTGCTGTGTAAAACATGGCATGTGCCACCATTTGGCACAGCTTGTTTTTTGAAATCTCTTGCCTGGATTTGTAAACCCTAACTCCACATTTGGAAAGCCAAACTAAGTTTTTTCTAGCTTTTACAGACTGTTTATGAAACATCTGGTTAATTCTTGTTTTAAAAGTAAGGCGTAATTTAGTGAAAGAGAATAGAACTACCAGAAAGAGACAGGAAGTAATATCAGATATGGATCAAATCCTGCATTAATCACCATTAGCCAAAATGGTGAGTGCTCACTGGAAGGACAGATCGTGAAGCTGAGGCCCCAATACTTTGGCCACCTCATGAGAAGAGAAGACTCCCTGGAAAAGACCCTGATGTTGGGAAAGATTGAGGGCACAAGGAGAAGGGGACGACAGAGGACGAGATGGTTGGAGTGTTCTCGAAGCTACGAACATGAGTCTGACCAAACTGCAGGAGGCAGTGGAAGACAGGAGTGCCTGGCGTGCTATGGTCCATGGGGTCACGAAGAGTCGGACATGACTAAACAACTAAACAACAACAGCCAAAATGGACTTGTTCCTGAGAACTGAGACTTCTCCACAGAATCACTACCAGGCCCCCAAAGTAAAGCAGTGCTGGGGACTTCTTCTTCTTCTTCGCTGCCCCCCCCCCAATTGCGGGATCAGTTTGGTCTTGAGCCAGAGAATAAAATCAGAGAGGCATCTAAAGGAGAAAATGTTGTTCAAATCTGGTAGATTGAAAAAGGTCTTCCTTTTTCTTTTTTTAAAGTACAAGTGCAACGGGAAAACACATACATACACACTTGCCCACAATCAATCTTAGGTTTCTAGAACTTATTGTGGGCAGGGAAGTACTAATTGACACAAACGACAACAGCACAAAGTGTGAATACATCCCATCAAGCACTGCCCAATGATGTAGTTGGGAAACATAAGGGTCGATTTCAGAGGCATAAAACTGGATGAAGTGTGGATGAAGATGCACAAATGACCATATGGAAACTGCTACCTACATATGCATTAACGCCCCACTGTGGACACAATCAGATAGTGGCGACGAGAGATGATGTTCTAGACCTTACTGAGAAAAAGAAAAAGGACAAATCATCTGGTCCGAATGGAGTTAATCTAAGAGGGGGGAAATCCATATGTGACTGTAGGGGATTATGAGGAGGGAAGAAATGGTATCCCCTGCTAGACGTTTTCTCTTGTCCAGACCAGACCATTCTGGCAATAGGGGAATTGGAAATGCTAAGAGCAGGAGCAGCTACTGAATTCAGCTCATGCCTTTCCTCCTGTGAGAGTCACAGATCATCTCTCCAGGCCTTTAATGAATACAAAAAGATATACTCATTCACAATCTGTTCCTTTGTTTCAGAACAAATGAAAAATAAACCTAACAGGCTCTTTTAAGTTCAGCTTTCTATTCATTCTGAAATTACTTCAAGCCCAGATTTGGATGTACTTCCTTGGTGTTCCTCTGAATTAGCAGATTTAGTTGATCGGTTGCCAATCCACACATAACAATGAAAACAGGCTTTGGGGGCAATCTTGACGGCTGAATTTCATGTAGAAATCTCTGGACATAAAATGCTCCTGTACGTGGCAGAATATGCAGCTCACATCTGGCAAAACCACAGTAGGGCATCAAATGTATAATATATCCTCATATGCAGAGTCAAGAAATATCACTGGATTTACCTATTTTTGCTCAAAAAGGAGTTAACATAGTATCACACCCTTCATGAGGAAGCTTTTTGGTGTTTTGAGGGAAGGACTGTGATTGGCTACTCAGTTTGTAACTTTAAGCAGTTATACATTGAAAAAAATGTCTGTAATATACCACTTTAGAAATAATGGCTGTTTAAATCATCAACTTTTTTCAATTTCCATGTATCCCCTTCTCCCATAGAGAGTTTAAGGGACAAAATTAATCAGTTTCCACCCACCTCCTCTTTCACTTGCTGAATAATAAATGAAAGAAACACAAAAATCACTTTGGAATAGGGATGTGGCCAAACAAAGAGCACATTAGTAAAGTCCAGATCGATTGACAAATACATTTTTCTCTCACTGCGATAGCTTTAGCTTTCCTATTTGGATAAATGTAGCTTTAAGAATTTCTTTTTTAAAGAACGTGTTTTCTTAACATGTAATAAAACACAACCTTGTACAGCACCATTGCAATATTTAATCCATTTCATTTACAAATCACACAATAGCTCAGATCCTACAAGTTAGCTCAAGGAAGTTCATGCATGGGAAGTTCCTGGCCCTTCCTTTCCACTGTAACTATCCTTGCCTGGTTTTTGCCCCCGTCCTACATTGTCCAGGAGCAGTTTTCCAGGGGACAGAACATCAACTGCTGACATTTCCAATTACAAGTATTAGATAACAGGGAATGGGAAAACCCTATGCTTGAGACCCTGGAAAACTACTGCCAGTCAGAGTAAACAGTACTAAGCTTGATGGACAAATAAAGCAGCTTCCTATGTCCTTCCTATATTGATTGGTTTGATATATCACCTTTTCCTCCAAGAAGCTCAAGGGGGTATACATGGTTCTCCCCTCTCTCATTTTACCTTCACAGCAACTCTGTAATGTAGCTTAGGTCCAGAGACAGTGACTGGCCCAAGGGTACCCAGTGAGCTTCAAGGCTCAGAGGGGATTTGAATCCTGTTCTACCAGGTCGTACTCCAACACTCTAACCATTGCATCATACTGGCTTTCCAGTACACACACAAACACTTCTACCACACTAGAGAAGGAGCAGTTGAGAAAGGGCCTGTGGAAGCCTGTAGGCTGCTCTCAGACTCTTTTGCTCTTATGCAAACACAATTGGAATGGGGAAGATGGTTTCTGTGCATGGACACTTTGCTAGACATGGTGCGCAAAGCCTAAAAGCTGAAGCTGTGTGCCTGCATTATGTCCGTTACTGGTGTGGCCTGGATATCCTATGTGGAAGGAGATTTTCATGTCTAAAGGCTAAGATAAAAACAATGGAGCCCATCACTGACAAACATTAGGAAGCCAAATAATGGTTATTCTTGAAAGGGTGTATTTCTGTACCAAGGATTCCAAACTAAGTCCTTTTTAATTCCACTGTTGTTCAAAAACTCTCCCATGCAATTTGCTTGCACATCAACATGTCCAAGAACAAAGCAATCAGCAAACTCTGCCTTACAAATCAATCTTTGTGAACAGTCTTTCTTTCAAAGCCTGCAGGACTGCCCATATGGCTCCTGGCATGATGCGTAAGAAAGATGATCAAACTGGCATATCAAAAAGCCACTGGCTTTATTGCAAAGGAGATTAAAACAAAGATCTCCGAGCAATGAGCAGCTCATATGGGAGAGAAGAACAAACAAGAATATGAAAAGCAAGTAAGACATGATCAAAAGAAAGAAGTAATCCAGAATAGCCCAAGATCAGTGATGGGAGGGAAAACATAAGCTCCAAAAGGGTGTGGGAAGAGGGAGGAGGTGCAAACATCAAAAGAGCTGAACTCAAGCACACAACATGCTGGGTAGCATTTTATGTGGTCCCAACGTTCTTGTAAGGCGTCCACTATCCACTTTCTTAAAAATAAAAATAAAAAACTTCTTAATGGTTGCAAAGAAAAATAGACATAGATAACAATGTTTCTGAAAGGAACATCCAGCTAGCCAACTAAGCAAAAACCGCATCGAATGCACCATATTTCATATGCTCTCCTAGGGGAATCTGAGTACAGAAAACAGATTTTCTCATGGTGTGATACGTTCACTAGATCTGAAATTGGTGCCCTTGTTACTGTTCCAGAGACATGATCACCACACTGGGTCTGGCAGGCCTGTTTGTAAGTTCTGTTTTCTGGATTGTGACTGCACCAGCCATGCCATTTGTGTGTTCATCAGCACTGTCAGATACAGAACCAATAATTTCAGGGTGTGTCCTTCCCAAGTGAAGCTACTGACACTGGAGCTCACATTGCATCTCTCAAACACAGAGGAGACATCTCTGCTACATGCCATCAATGACTGTACTATACAGACTCCTCAGTATCAGGAGACCTCTGAGGAGCTTTCCCCAAACTTGATACTCCACCGCCTAGAAAAATCCAACAGCTGCAGAAAAGGGTACTGGACTTTTAAGTGCCAGATGCAGCATTCAAGGAGCAGGGCTTTCTTCTGGGATAGCTCTGTTACTAGATTCTTAATCTCAGAGATTCTTAATCTCAGGGTTGAAGGTTTGAACCCTACATTGGGCAAAATATTCCTGCATTGCAAGAGGCTGGATTAGATTACCTTCATGGTCCCTTCCAACTCTACCATTCTATGACTCTATGACCTTGTGTAACTAGCCCAGGCTACAAAACTCTGCCAGCTGCTCCAGGGCACCACAACTGTAACCCTGATCTTACTCAAGGTCTTGGCCTTGCTTTGCTTTACCTATCATGTTTCAGAACCCTGGCTCTACTGATCTCTACCTTGCTTGGGTCATCACCACCTTCTCTTAGTGCTGAACATCACCACAGATCAGGACATTTCATTAAACTCCCCATTATGATCTTGAGGTCAGTCAAGATCAGTGTTTATGTGAACTTATGATCCCCCCACCCAATGTGTTTTACCTTCCCCTTGCTTACACTGAATTGCATTTGCCATTTTAATGCAATTTTCACACATTCTGGATACATCTTTTGGAGCATTTCACAATCCTTTTTTTCTACCACCTTCAGTGGTTTGGTGTCATAACTTGGCTACCTTACTGCTCATTCCAGATCATTTTTTGAACAAACTGTTTGGGAGAAAGATGACAGAATTATGTGAAAAAAATTAAAATGTTATTAATAAGAATAACAAAGGTTGTTGTTGTTGTTGTTGTTGTTGTTGTTGTTGTTGTTGTTGTTGTATTTCCTCAGAATAGCTCAAAGGTTGAAAGCTAGTCTGTCTTATATAATTGAAAGAGACTGCTGTTCAAATCCAGACAACATGGTTGCAGCTCAGCAGTTGAATTTATCTGAATAAGCTATGAGGGGGGAAAGAGTAAGATTTTACAGTATGTAAAACTGGTTTAATGATTATCGAAGAAATGCAGACAGGCAGATTGACACAGAACTCGTGAATGTGCAACATTAAATGAGGAGGTGAGAATTCAGCTTAGCTGTCTGACCAGATGCTTTAAAAAAATAAAGTTTCATGAAGAGATTCAGATAAATCACTACCAACTTTCTGTAGTCTTGCATTACAATGAAAAAGAAAATTCATTGAGGTCCAGTTTTCACTTACTGAAGACTCCCTGGAAAAGACCCTGATGTTGGGAAAGATTGAGGGCACAAGGAGAAGGGGATGACAGAGGATGAGATGGTTGGACAGTGTTCTTGAAGCTACCAACATGAGTCTGACCAAACTGCGGGAGGCAGTGGAAGACAGGAGTGCCTGGCATGCTCTGGTCCATGGGGTCACGAAGAGTTGGACATGACTAAACGACTAAACAACAACAACAACAACAACTTCAGGGAATGATATTTACCTGTTAACATTATTAGGCTTCACCAGTGAACAAAACAAGTCCCAGGTTTCTAAACCTTTGAGATTGAAGTCTGTTATGGAAGCATCCCTGCTATTTTACGTTCTGACTGAAATTCAGTATTAGATGGCTTGGAATGCAAGACTGAATTGATTGTTACTGTATAGAGCTATGGACATGTTGAGCTTCCTTCATCTAAATAGAGATGGCTCAGACCCCTTGGCGATGGGCCTGCTTGGTTTCCAAATAGCACTTTCCCTGTACATTTCTAAAGCCTGGCTTAGCATATAAAAAATGCAAAGGTACATTACAAAATGTACATTACAAAAACTGTATACCTGGTCTCTGTTTTTCAGCAAATTATGGTGGATAATAAGTTAAGTAAACTTATAGTGTGTCCCCCTTTAGTTGTTTCAGCAGTAAACAATAGGGGGGTGAACAATACAGTGGTACCTCTACCTACGAATGACTCGACAACCGAATTTTTCGACTTACGAATGGGTAATGGCCACGCGCTTACAAATGTCTCAACATCTGAAAAAAACCACGGCGGTTTTAGATAGGGATTTTTCGACTTACAAATTTTTAGGTAGGGTTGTTTCGACTTATGAATTTTTCCATTTTCAATGCATTCCTATGGGAAATCGCGTTTCCAATGGCGTTTTTCAACTTACGAATTTTTCGACTTATGAAGGTGCCTTCGGAACAGATTAAATTCGTAAGTCGAGGCACCACTGTACAGTACTCACTTGCTATTCTGAATGTGTTAATTTTTGCTCATCGGATCAGTTAAAACCTGTCCCTTTGTTCAGGGAACTGAGGCATTGCTGTGTTAAGTACATATATAAGCTTTATTCACACACACACACACACACACACACACACACACACACACACACACACACATCTTGCAAGTCAGGAAGAGAACAAAACCTTTCTGTTATCAAGTACTTATAGGTGGCACAGAGGCAGAGATAAGGCTGCAACCCTTTATACACTTACCTAGAAACACAATGGAACTTACTTCTGAGTATACATGCCTAGGATTATGCTGTAAGTCATATTTACAACCAGAAAAAGGACAATTGCAAAGATAAAACTAAAGGCTTGATAAACTGTAGCTAAGGAGCAGAGCACATGCTTTGCAGGAAATAGACCCAGGTTCAATCTCCAGCATTTCTAAGTAGTGCTGCGAAAAACCCCTTGTCTAAGACCCTGCCAGAAAGTTCACATAATGCTGAGCTGGATAAACTAATGGTCTGGCTTCAGTCCCTGGCACAACACTCAGAGTGGATCTGAGGAGGAAAAAATTTAATGGTAGAATGATAGAATCATAGAGTTGGAAGAGACCACAAGGGCCATCCAGGCCAACCCCCTGCCAAGCAGGAAACACCATCAAAGCATTCTTGACATATGCCTGTCAAGCCTCTGCTTAAAGACCTCCAAAGAAGGAGACTCCACCACACTTCTTGGCAGCAAATTCCACTGTCGAACAGCTCTTACTGTCAGGAAGTTCTTCCTAATGTTTAGGTGGAATCTTCTTTCTTGTAGTTTGAATCCATTGCTCCGTGTCTGCTTCTCTGGAGCAGCAGAAAACAACCTTTCTCCCTCCTCTATATGACATCCTTTTATATATTTGAACATGGCTATCATATCACCCCTTAACCTTCTCTTCTCCAGGCTAAACATACCCAGCTCCCTAAGCCGTTCCTCATAAGGCATCGTTTCCAGGCCTTTGACCATTTTGGTTGCCCTCCTCTGGACACGTTCTAGCTTGTCAGTATCCTTCTTGAACTGTGGTGCCCAGAACTGGACACAGTACTCCAGGTGAGGTCTGACCAGAGCAGAATACAATGGTACTATTACTTCCCTTGATCTAGACGCTATACTCCTATTGATGCAGCCCAGAATTGCATTGGCTTTTTTAGCTGCTGCATCACACTGTTGACTCATGTCAAGTTTGTGGTCTACCAGGACTCCTAGATCCTTTTCACATGTACTGCTCTCAAGCCAGGTGTCTCCCATCCTGTATTTGTGCCTTTCATTTTTTTTTGCCCAAGTGTAGTACTTTACATTTCTCCTTGTTAAAATTCATCTTGTTTGCTTTGGCCAAATTTGGTAAATTTCATCCCCTGATTTTTGCCCCCCCCCCCGAAAATATCCAATATGCTTCTACAGTACTGCCTTTACAACCTCTCCTCCTCCCTCCGCCTCCGCACTCGAGTCTCTTCTGGCATCAGCAAGGGCAAGAGGGTGGAGCTGCAACTAAAGTCACCTGTGGAAGCCGGCCATCTATCCCTGGCCCCTGCCTCTCTATGTGAGTTGAGGGAAAGAGCAGGGCCAGAATGGTGAGGGAAGTGGGAGACCAGATGCAGGGAACCCCTCTCCACAAAGTGGGGGAGGATTTGGTGCCATGAGAGTATGTGTGACCCCCCACCCCACCCAGTCCTTTCTTTTGCCTGACCTCTCTCATATTTTGCCCAACCAAAGGTGCCAACCCAATTTTAGACCATACCAGAAAACTAACCCATAGAAGATTGCTCTATTTTCAATGTTTTAATTTTACAACATGTTCGTGTTTACTTCTAGTCACTCACAAAGTATCCTTACTGTACCTGAAAACATTAAAAGCTCTAATACTGTTTGCTCAGCAAAAGGATTGAAATAAGCTGTGCTTTTTAAAAAATTAGGCAGTCAATACCTAGTTGCGCTTAATGTTCCTTCCCTTCTATTACTTTTTAGACAAGATTGAAATGCACAAAGGGAATAAAATTTAAATTTGTTGAGTTAAAAGTCGATTAAGCTCTCATAGTGCTGTCTTGTAGGAGAAATGAGGGTTTTCGATTCTCAGGTCCAAGAGGGACATCTAGTGGGAGCAGAAAGTATTGATTTATAGACCATTCTAGCTTGAAGAAGGAAGAGAGAAAGAGAGCAAGAGAGCAAAAGATTGAGGAAGGGAATAAAAAAGACATGAAAGGGAACAAGAAATTTAATTATTTCAGTAAAATCTTCTCTGGAGGTCACAGATTTGGAGAGTGTGTTATAGGGGTAAAGGCTCACATTAAATATCATGCCCAGAGTCAATATTTAAAGTTTAATTATTTGAATTCTAGTAAAAAAAAACCTATTGCTGGCATATTTTATCATTAGAACATAAGGAGTCTTTATGAAAATTGTCTCTACAAACTCTGATTCATGTGATAATGTGATAATTAATGTGTGTGCCCATTATAAGGTGTTTGACTACTTGAAATCATACATTCTGCAACTCAAAATGTCATTTATTCTGGATGTATGTTAAACAGGATATCAGCAATCAATGAGTAAAACAGCAGGTTCTTGACATATTTTTGTTGTATGAATGGTATATAAAAAGCTATAAAATAAAGCTATAGAATTCCTAGTTGTCATAATTAGATTTTACTGCTACCACGAGGAAATGATTGGCTACCAACTGTAGTAGCAAGATAAAGATGCATTGTTTCTGAAACCTACTGTCATTTTGCAATGGAACAGGAAGATTTCCTTATGAAACTGAGCTACAACAATATATAGCTACCTTCAGTACCCAGTACATTCTTCCCTTCCATTTTATCTACTTTAGCTTCTCCAGGTCTTCTCCCTATTTCCAATACTGTCTAGCTTTTCTATGCAATTATAAGTAGAATAGAATAGATTCTTACCACCATTACACACACACACACACACACACACACACACACTATCCATAAGAAATGTACTCAACTGTTTTAAAATAACACCTGGTTTTGAAATTTTAAAGCAATAAAGCACAATTCCAAAAAATAATACCAAGATAGTGTAATTATATACTACACATCTTAGCTAAATATTAACTGTACATGGTGCAACTTTCAATCACACACCTTACTACTCTCAATGTGCAAATAAAAAACCAAACACTGAACCGCAAAAGAATGTCTTTTATTTTCACCAGCCTACTGCAACCTTGAAACAATGTGTCTTTATTTTCCTCTCCAGTGCCATAAACCATGCTTACTTACTTAGGTGCACTAACTCATAAACATTTTTGTCTGGAAGCTGCACTATGTAAACTATACTCTCAACTTTCATTATTATTAAGCCCTGCATTTGGATGTGAAGCCATCTTGTACACTGTGAATGGGGCAATATAAATCCAATGTGACCTCTGTGGGTGCAGTAGTTTCTTTCCCACCATCCCTATGAGCCTGCATAGCATTACTCTGTGAGTCATTCACCCCTTGAAAAGGACTTCTACACCTTTCTAACAGTTTTTCAAAGTTACCAAAGAAGTATGACCTACTGGGACTGTTGGTCTTCACAAAATACACATGTCCACAGGATATTCCAATGATTGTTTTGGATGCAAGCACCTTTCTTTCCTAAATCCTGCCTAAAGGTATCCAAGCACATCTCCTTTGCAGGAGCCTACATTTCATTTAGAAGAGATTTATGGCATATATTTGCAACAGTTGGGTGTATGGGTGTTAAGAGAGGGGTACCTCTGGCGGGGGACACTTTGTGCTCCTTCTGGAAGAGTTTGTACACCTTTGGTCCCTACCTTGCACTCAGTTCCCACCTGTGGCTCTTAGAAGCTGTCAGCACGTGGACAGTGGCCACACCATGGAAAACAGAATCTACTGGCTGGCTAACCCAGGTGAGGGTAGCTGATGGGTCTCAAGTCAAACCCTGGCAAACTGAGCAAATGAAACCGATAGTGGATTCAATGGTCAAGAAAGCAGTTTCTACGTGTGCTGTAGAGGAAGGTGAGGGGGAGATGGGGCTCATCTAGAAGAAGAAAGACTCAGATCCTAAACCTCTACTGCCTTATATTTTCAGGAGAAGAAAGGGCTAAGGATTAAACCCTACACACATCTGGAGCAGAGAACCTATCTGGAGCAGAGTCCCTAAGATGGCTGGACTGCAGACAAGCTGATGCCAAACATTTTGCTCTGCTTTCCTTTGGGACCACATCAGCAAGGCCTGTCGTCTGGGCAGCCCAGGACAGCCATACACACCAACCAGGCTTGCGCCTCAGAGAAGTCACTTCGGTGCTGTTAACGCAGCGGTCTGACTTCATTGTCTCTCTAGACAGTCAGATGCCAACCACAGACCTGTGTGCCCCTGTATTCACTCATGACCCTTGTTAATTCCCCATGGTCATCACAAGCTAACCGCAACTCAGAAGTTGAATGGAATCCATCATGGAAGTCCATTCGACTTCCAAAAAGTTCGAAAACCAAGGCGCGGATTCCAATTGGTTGCAGGTAGCTCCTGCAGCCAATTGGAACCCTTGTCGGACATTTGGGTTCCAAAGAGCATTCACAAACCGGAACACTCACTTCCAGGTTTGCAGCGTTTGGAAGCCAACAGGTTCCAACTCACAAGGTGTTTGACTTCCGAAGTATAACTGCACTTCGGAGCCACCTCACATCCCATTCCCAGTCTCAACAGAAGGGTGTGTGTGTGAAAACCTAATAACTACAGTATCTCCACCCCTATTTACTACAATGATAATCTGCCCCCCCCCCCGCTTTGTAGCCAACACAGCACCATCCACGAGAAGAAATATATCTCAGCAAACTGAGGGGAAGACATTTGTGAGCTACCTAGACCTAAAAGATCCGCTCAAGGTAGACTGGTTTTTTTTATTATTATTACATAACGGTGACACAGCTGTGCTGATGCAATACGACGCGGGCAAAAACAACGGCCCACCGTTCTCGACGCGAGAACTGACCGCCATGGCCACGCCCCCGTCGCACACGCATGCGCGCGCGCACACATACAAACACGGAAAGGAAGAAGGCGGGGGCGGGGAGCTGGGCTTGCTGAGCGGCCGTTACCTTCCCAGACGGCGTCCCCTGTCTCGTGCCGCCTGAGGAACTTGTACCAGAAGGTGCACGCGGCTTCGTCCTCGCGCAGGGCCGCCTCCGCGAGCCACAGAACCGGCTCCTGAGCGGGCAAGGGAGCCAGCGGCCGCGCGGGCTTCATAGCCAGCGCCTGCTTGGGGTCCCACTGGCCCAGCTCGGGCCGGGAACCCGAGACGCACAGCACCGTGCCGCCTTCGGCTAGCCGGGCGGGCACGATGACCCCGAAGCGGAACAGCATGGCAGGAGTCCGTGGCGGGTAGAGGGAGCGAGCGAGCGGTTGTTGGGCTCCCTCACGGCGCCGCTAGGGAGGGAATCGCAGCCGTGCGACTGCGACGTCACTTCGGCCTCCGTGAGGCGCTGCCCGTCCGCGCTCCGCTACCGAAAAGGGAATGCGAGCCGGTAGACACGTGACTCTTCAGGAATCCGTTATAAAGGACTCTCGCGCCGCTGCAAGCTCCCAAAGGACCAGCGCTTCTCGAAGAGAGCGAGGCTCGGCTTGCATTGTATTTGTTCCACGTTTCACTTCCATCCCACCTTTCCCTCAAAGAGCCACAATGCGGCAGGCATTGGTTCTCCCTGATTTAATCCCCACAACCACCCTGCCAGGTAGTTTTGCCTGACTGGCAATGCTCGCGGCAACGTCACCCAGGGAGCTTCCTGGGCCAGCAGGGATTTGAACTCTGGTCTCCCAGGTCCTAATCCGACGCTGCATCCCACTGGCTCTCCTATAGGGCTTAGGGAGAGATGGGGCAGCTCTCCTGTAGGCTTCCCAGCCCTTGGGCACAGGGAGAAAGGAAGGAAGGTCTGGTCACTTCAGAGTGTCAGGCAACTGGTCCATTGAGCTGAGTGTTACTGGTAGCCTCTCCAAGGTTGCAGACAGTAGCTGGTCCCAGCCCTCCCTGGAGATGCCCATGATCGAGCCAGTATGTGCTAAGCATATACTCTAGTGCTGAAATGTGTCCCTCCCTGCACAGCTCCAGGAGTTGCAACTCCTTACCACCATCTTGTTCACACGTGGTGATCAGGGGTCCTCAGGGGTCCCTGGGTTGTGCCTGTTAGGGTTGAGTCCGGTGTGCTTGGTTTTCCACAGCCGCAACTTAAGAGGAAAGTGGGTGGAATGATTAGATGGGGATAAAGGAGGCATTGCATGTCCCCTACTGCCAGGCCAAGTTGCTGTGCCCACATACAGCATATACGACAAGAACTTGTTCAAACCACTCAAAAGACTACATTGAGGTCTCAGTGTGCAGCATTCAGTTAAATTTCTGGCCCCAAATGTGTTTTTTAGAAGGTTGGGGAAGAGAAGAGCAAATACTGAACTTTTTAAAAAGTTGTACACCTGTGTATCTACCAGCTCCCTGTAGCCAAAGCAGTTTGTTAGATCACATTAGTAACCATGATATTCATTAGGAAATACTGAAGCTTCATACTTGGGATATGGCAAACACTACAAAATAACCTGGTGGGTGGGGAGAAGAGAAAAAAATCCATTGGATTGGAAAAATCCATTGGGAATGAACAGTGGAAAGTGAATGCTTCATTACTCAGTACACCTCTTGAAGAATTCTAGAAAATTCATGGTTTGCTTCCTGAGAAGATTCCTGGTTTACTTCCTGAGATGATTAATTGTACTTAGCAGCTTTGGAAAACTAACAATAAATCACAGCTATACTCATAGTTTCAGACCCAAATTGGTTCAATAGGAACCTAGGGAGTTGTCTTGTATCGTCATGCCATCAGTCAATTTAGCAGAGTATTGTCTCAGCCACACGATCTATACTGTCAGCAACACTCCAGGGTTTAAGGGGAGATTGTGGAGATTGAGCCTAGGACCTTCTGCTTGCAAAGCAAATGTTCTACCCCCCCACCTCCACACTGGCCTAGCACAAATAGCATGAGGATCATTAGCACAAAACACATCATCCTAGATCAGGCATCCCCAAACTGCAGCCCTCCAGATGTTTTGGCCTACAACTCCCATGATCCCTAGCTAAGAGGACCAGTGGTCAGGGATGATGGGAAATGTAGTCCAAAACATCTGGAGAGCCAAAGTTTGGGGATGCCTGTCCTAGATCAAGGGAAAGCATGCACTAAAGAGAGAAATGGCAAATACAGTTTATTAAGATTATGACAAACATTGCAAAAAATGGCATTAACTGAAAACATTCAAAGGAGTGTGGGGTTGGTGTGAGAGAGGAACAGCTGGAAAATGTAAATAAAGGCAACCAACTTGGACAAAGTACTAGGGCAGGCTTGTGTATTTAAAATACAAGGTACAGTACAGGAGAAAAAGTCAAGTATTGAGAAACTACATGCCACTGTTTTGTTTAAAAACTGCATAGCAGTATGAAATACTGGTATCCTAGATTTGCATTGCATTCCTGCACACAGAAGAGTATACCAAACAAAATTATTTAGCATTAATGTTTTAATAGCTCTGGATTAAAGTTTTAAAAAAACCCACAGTATCTAAATTTCAAAGTAAAAGTGCACAGTATTGAGAATGAAGTGTTCAAAAAGCTAAATGTGGAAAAATGAATCAATTTTCCTCACAGGTACAATCAATTTTGGAGCTAGGGAGCCTTCTAGTGTAAAAGGCCTTGTGTTACAATATATGTCTCAAAGAGGCCGAGGCATATTTTTGCCTATCTCTGTATTTAACCGCCCCCCCCCCCAAAAAAAACCCACAGTTAATACTTAAGTACACACTGGTGAGATATTTGATTGTTAAAGATTAGTGTATACGGAAGTATCTTGTAAAAACTGTGGAAAGGACATTCTTGGTTGTTCCTGGGCTGACATCTCTGTTTTGGAGAATGGCAACTTCCCACAGATTCTTGAAGAAAATGTCTATACCTGGGTACTAGAGGTTTATTGGTTGTAAGAGCAGTATACTTGAATTTACAAAGAATGCTCATAATGATGTCCCCTTCTCAGGTACTAAAACAACTAAAATTAGAAGTGTTCTATTGATTGAAGAAAAATTATGCAGGATTAAATGAAAATTCTCTAGACCCTTCAAAGAGAAAGGCAGCTTTGTGAGAAAAGTTAACTGATCCCAAGGTCCATTCATTACCAAAAGTCATGTAGAGCAAGCATTCATGTTCCTTAATGGTATCAATATATGGCACAAGAGAATGAGGCTGAGGTTTGTTTTTCAAAAAATGGGGCAACTTGTGATGAAAAAGGCAATTATTTCCCAGATTGGAGTCATATATGCTGAATGTATGAACTCTTGGATCAAGTACTTAAATGATTTCATTATAAACACTTCTAATGTAGCCATCTTTTTTCAAAATGGAAACACCCTATTAATACAATCTTGGTTTTCGTCTATGGCACAAGCTCAAACTAGCAGTATGGTATAAAGAGAGTTATGGTAGTATAGTTAAAGGCATTCTTATAATTACAGTAAACATTCAACACAATGTCCTCATTATGGAAGACTGGAAAACGATGGAGTCATGATAAAGATGAACATGCATTTAAGATATGCTGTTTGCAATGAACAGGTTTTCATCTTATAAAGATGGCATGACACCTCTAGCCTAAAAGCATTTGTTTAGAAGCAAATTCCATATTTCAGTGGAACCAACTTCAAAGTGTGCTCAGAATCAAGAGTCCTATGCAATTTAAAATAGCCTGGAAGCAACTAGTACATTTGTAGACATGTTAACAATAAAATGTATTACATTGATACCACAAAACAAGCCCTTCATTAGATCAATGAATTAAAAATTGTGGATCATTTTTAGCTAATTTACAACAAGCAACATGAATTTTATTCAAGTTCACCTTTTATCAATCTTTGCCAACAGAAGATGGGAGAAAATTTATTAATCCAAAATGCTAGTCTAGGTATACATTGAAGTCTGAAATAAAATTAACTTTTGTTCCATTACACCAGAGCTGGGGAACCTTTGGCTGAACTGCAATTTCCATCCCTGATTTCTGGCCTTGCTGGCTAGTTCTGATGGGAACTGGAGTGCAGGAACATCTGGAGGGCTAAAGGTTCCCCAGCCCTACATCAGACTTTTATTTGCAGCAGCCTTTGTTGACCATCAAGAAAAAGTGTCATTAAAAGGAATTCTGCTTCATTAAAATCAGGAGTTCGTTAACGGACTTCAAAGAGCTTTGATTGCGCCCCTTACTTACTTGCATCAACACCAAAAGCACCCAACCTATATAAGTCTCCTTAACTAGAAACTTAACTAGAAACAGTGTTACATACCACTGAATCAGCTTAAATGAGCACAGCAATCTTTCAAAAATGGAAAAGATTGTTCAAAATATGCACTGCTAAATGCTATGTAGCATTCAGCTCACTTGTATCCTTATTTGCAGAGAGACCAAATATATGCAGTTTGGTCAGATTCCTGTTTATACAATTGTTCCTGTCTGAATTTGCATACCTCTAGAAGTGAATAAAAAGAAACAGAACCGTAAGTCAGAGAAATCCTTAATAAAAAGTTTACAGATAGGAGTTTTATAGAAACTACTCTGTCCAGCAAGTTCCATTGTTTCAAACATTAAGGCAACTTTCATTAATTCTAACCAGACTGTATTATAAAAAATAAATGCCACTTCAAAAATTTATGTACATGACAGAGTAGATTTATCTAGAAATTGTATTTAGTAAATTAATAAAGTGTCACAAAGTATTACATAGAGGTTACATCAGGTGCTTGAGTGTATGTGCAATTGGAGTCAATTCTTCGTGTTTAAAGTACAGGTTTCAAGACAGAGCGCAATGACCGTCCTTCTTTTGTAAGTTCTCGTGTGACACACATACACGGTAGTGGTACAGCTTCCTCCCGTCTCTCTACAGCATTATAACTGCATTTCTTCAAGTGGTCAGCCATGCTTACAATGTCAGCAAATTTCCATTCGTTTACAGTACAAAAAGCTGTGCTGAATCGCCACACCTAGAAAATAAATTTTTCTTATCAAAGTGCATTTAGTTCTGCTTTTTCAGGGTTCAAAGACTGCATTTATAACAGTTATGGCAGCAGTGTTTCCCAGCTACTAAGTGCATGGCAGTACAGCAGTAAACAAAACCCTAAGTTCATAGGACAATACAGTGGTCTGATGAAGAAGGTACAGTTTGATTATCAAGACTGTTCCTCCAGCTCCTCATCGGTATGGGATGTAACTGGCTAACATTGCAACTGCAATTGATTTTTTTGCTAACCAGTTATTGCCAAACCGTGGTTTGAAAATGTATTCAGATGAGGGTTTTGTTATCAGGTGTTGGGGTAGATGTAACACTAGCCACTTATTGCCAAAAGTGAAGAGTGTGGGGAGGGGGGAAATGTTCTTAATGGCAATTAAGCCTGTGAGATGTTATCAACCAAAGTGTCTTGGTTTCGTAACCAGAAAACCTTTCATCTGCATCCTTCTTAGCAATAAGAAGCTATGGCAAGAATAAGTCAAAATGAAAGACTCATCCTCCTGTCACAAACACATGAATTTCTATGGTAATTTTAACCACTCTGGATCCTAATGATTAGCTGCCTTGAGAACCAATCTTTAATGAAAAGCAGGATATAAACATTTTTAAAGGTACAGTACAGGGCATTATTAACACATTCTTAATCTACAGATTTTGTAACAGCATTCCCTTAAACCATGTGGTGCTCTTTTATTCTCAAATTGTTTTAGATCAAATGCGCTAGTTTTAAAGAGATAGCCCATCTACAAATATTTATTAGGGTTGTGTTTACGTTTTACTACTGAAGAGAGTGATGTTCAATATTTAGCTTGTGCTCACTAGCATAACCCTTTACAGATCCAATTCTTTATAAACTCACTACAAACTCCTGCTTCAGCCAGGGTCCCACACTGTCCAGTGCCACTTGGCTCATCCAGCATAAGTCTCACTGCCTTGGCCATACATCAGCTTTGGTCTTACCTGTTTTATTTGCTTACTCTCATTACTTTGCTGCCCACTCTATCTGCTATAGGTGTTCACTAGCCACTGGTTGACAAGGCTAGGGAGGAATCTGACCTGTGTTTCCAAGGGGCCATTTGCTTCCAGGGTCTTTTGCCTTTCTAGCAGCAAACGTTTTTGTTGCTTTGCTTTCATACTCATTAACTTGGTCACAACTAGCTTGTCTAGTGCTGGGGACCTAGGCAGATCATAGCCCAGGGGTTTATGGGGCACTAGAGGCTTCCTGTTCAAAAAGCACAGTTCTTATTTTTAGTTCCTCTTTTATCTTTATTAGCAGTGATGAGGACCCACCATGCTTGGGAGACCTCAACCCATAGACAAAAGAACATACTAATTCTAAAACAGAGGTAAAGGCAATTCCATGTATAGTTATGCATACAAACCTTTTCTTTTATTTGCCACGAAGAACTTCCATCTGGATATGTCCTCTTTTCCCACAGCAGTATGACCATTCCTCGTGCCTGTAATAAACTTCCGCACACATCCCTCATTAATCGCGACACTCGTGAAAGCTGACATAAACTAAAACCATCTAGAAAACCTGCAATGTGTTGTAGAACTTCAAAAGGAAGATTACTCAGGTGGTCACTACGTAGTCCTAAACAGCATCTCTTATCAGGCTCTGTCAGCACAGTAGATATACATGGCTGAACCCCAAATGACCGAAGGTGCCGATCATGAATAATCTTTGCCCCTTGCGTTGAAGGACAGAATCTGCGTTGAGAATATGTACATCCATAATACGCCAGAGGACACCTCTGCTCCATCCAGCCATTGAGGCCAGCATGAATGTCACCATGTACATTCTTAAAATGCGAAGGAAATTCATTTCGTCTAAACAATTGTCCACAAACAAATGTAAACATTGAACGCTTTGTTTGGTATCTAGCCACACATTCTAGCACCAAGTCTAGCCCAAGAGTCTGAAAAGGGCTTGGATTTGAGAGCTGTGGATTTGCATGATCGCATGCAGAGGCTGAAGCAATCTCTCCTACCATTGTATTTGTGGCCAGAATTGCAGAAGGGAGAGAAAACGTCTGCGTCCCAAAATCAACACGGTATCCGTCAATAACACGACTATCGGATATTCCCCTACCACCGGGAGAGTCTCCAAGACAAAACAGTAATGCTGCTGTGATTAAATCTATTCCATGAAGACCCATAGGATCTTCTGTTATTTCCAAATCTGATGTATCCACTGCTTTGTCTTCCTTTGGTGCAGATATGTAGTGATTTG
Source organism: Zootoca vivipara (assembly GCF_965207765.1). Lineage (NCBI taxonomy): Eukaryota > Metazoa > Chordata > Lepidosauria > Squamata > Lacertidae > Zootoca > Zootoca vivipara. The sequence goes on from NC_142586.1 coordinate 61,596,006, forward strand.
CAAGGAAATTGTAATTACGGTGAGGAATTAAAGAAAATACATCTATGCTTCTCAGTCTGTCCTGATCAATTTGTTTCTGTATCAGTTCTTCATTACAGTACTGTGGCAGATATACATGATTAACAGTGCCGTTAGACAAACTGTGGAGAGGTAATTCTTCCTTAAGTTGTGTTGCTACAGGAATAGGGCTGCAAAAACCCAATGCTTCAACATGAGAAGCATTACATACACCATTTGCTACATTAGATTGGTCAGAATTACACATACCAAGTTCTTTACTCTGTTGCAGTGTATCTGCGCCTGTATCGTCTGCATGAAAGCCATTGCATAAAGAGGTATCAAGACCCATATTCAAATTGTACTGTTGCATGGTGTCGCAACAAATGTCACTTGAGCCATTTTGTTCCAACTGTGCTTTTTGATTCAAGATATCCAAGTGAATACCACCAACTGCTCCCATGTTATCTTCATCTAGACAGTCAAGTTCTACTTTATGCATTCTACTACAATTTTGCTCTTTTGGCTGAAAATCTTCACTTGTTTTAGGTGGTGAAATGCCAAGCTTTGAGCTTAACATGCTTATGTCTCTAGTAGCAGTGTTCAGGATATCTAGAGCTGTAGCTAAACTCTTTGTCGTTTCCACAGTAGCTTGATAAAGTGCACCATAAGACTCTTCATCAACAGGCATCAAGCCATTTGAAAGTGCAGCATCTGGGGCACCTGCAACAGAAGTCTGTTCTCTGGATTTTACCACCTCATCACCTGTTTTCGATGTCATAGTTGCTACTTTGAGAGATTCAAGGAGCATTCGTTGATCCTGAAGGGCAAGAGCCATGTCTAACTGTTCAACTTCATCAACATCTTTACTAAGATTTTCATAAGATTTTCTATCTGCATAACTGACAGGCCATCTGTTCCACTCCATAGTGCAGCACACCACACTTGCAGGGCAAATTTCTAGATGTTCAGCAATTTTGTTTCGGGCTACAGTAAATGGACAGCCAAAGCCACTGTTGAGACAAGGCACTCTTTCAAGTGGGCATAAAAGGCGATGCTCTGCAGCTTTGCATGAATGAAATACTGCTCCACAAACCAAAGGGCAACCAATCAAATCACAGGAAATGCCAGCCTCTGGTCTGGTCATACAGCGCCGACTAACACAGTTGACGCAATGTAGATGTTGATGTTCTTCCACGATGGCAAGTTCAGTTCTAGGAAAAGAGGAAGATAAAGCACACCAAATGTCCATATTTGCTTTTAAGAAAGCATCAAACTTGTAGCAAAGTACTCTCTGGTCATATAAAATCTGCAAGTGCCACTGTATGCACATTGTATGCCATTGTATGCCGGAGATTTGGCTACCGCATATAAATAATAATAATTTCACATGTTTTGCCAGTCAATCTTTGTATTCAAAAGCATTTCATTCATTCTAAAAGTGAAACTATTTCCTAGGAGCTCTATCCGGTTGTTCCACAAACTTTATAGGTTTGGGATTTTACTACCATCCCACATTGACCTTTCTAGTCCTTTTTAGTGATTTTTAAAAGCACTGGAGAATTGAAACTTACTTGCGTTCAGGCATACTCAAGGCAGGCACAGTAGGAAGTCCTCCCCCCGCTGACAGTGTAAACATGGTGACAAAATCACTTCACCGCTACAAAGTCCTGTGGCACCTGTTTCAAGGATAGATTTTGATCAAACCCTAGATAACATCAAAACAAATTTGCAAAAATAGGGTATTGTCTGGGCATTATACAAATGCAGCAAACAAGGCTTTCAAGCTAAGACGAAAGTTATTTGATATTTACACAAAGAAGCCCTTTGTTTATTATGTTAACTTTCAAAATGGTATTTTAGCTCCCTCTAGTGACCAAATAATGAATAATCAGCTAATATGAATTTTCAAGGACTTTTGTTAAAGAGGAAGGAACCCTGTAAAGCTCTTCACCAACACACACGTGTGTCTGAGGCACTACAGAAAAACTGTTTGATCTAGGCGTAAGAATGTAGCTTCCCAACATACATAAAGTGGGCAATGAGTTCTTTCACGTTTGTCTAATACCACACACAAGTTGAATATATATACCTGCTAAGACAGGCATCCCCAAACTGCGGCCCTGCAGATGTTTTGGCCTACAACTCCCATGATCCCTAGCTAAGAGAAGCAGTGGTCAGGGATTATGGGAATTGTAGTCCAAAACATCTGGCGGGCTGAAGTTTGGGGATGCCTGTGCTAAGATCCTCTGATGGAAAGGTGCTTTACATGCTAAGCAATGTAATTAGGAGCTATATGCACCCCAAATTCTTGATTTCTTTTATTTTTTGCAGGAGAATTTGGTGTGCTAGAAAATACTAATGATGAGGAATAAGCTATAATTTAGAGACCATATCCACCTCTTAAATGCATAAAAACTAACTTAAAGATAGATGCTTCTGAAATACGAACCCAGGTCAAGGCCTACTGAATGTTTCAGTAGAGTGTGATAAATTTCTTCTTCACAAGTACATTGCAAGCACATTACAAGAAATATGACTATAGCTGTGAAAAAGATTTCAATGCATCTCCCATTCAAATCCAACACTGTCTCTAAATTAAAAACTGGCCCCTGAATAAGCCAATAAAAAACTAAAAGCATAAGAAACAAAAAAATGTATTTTAAGCCCAAATGTTTCACCACCAAATTTAAGAAATGTATTCTTCAAATAAACCAAATCTTGCCAATATAATACGTACTTGAACTTGCTCCTTGAAGATTTGGAGAGTCCCTGAAACAGAAAAAGGCTGACATCCCTCATACCAAAGGCTTCATTGAGGAGTCCTATATGGCATTAACAGTATTCTAGTCTCTTGCTTTACTCATGTGTCATTCAAGGATTAAATTAACAGATGCAGTAAAGAATCACACTTGGTCTTACTCCAAAACCATGCAGACACCACACACAAAGAGCAGCCATATAAGGGAACTGCCTTCTTTTAATCAATACTTAAAAGATTCAGGCCCAAAGATGAAAATTGTGACAATATATGCACAAAATTCAGCTTAACTTTTAAAAAGCCATATTTCAGATAATCCAACGTGGGTACCAATTATTCAGTGGAGCTCCACCCCAAAGGGATTCAGGAATTTAAGAATTAGTGGAATTTTCCTTTTTTTAATTCCTCCGCCCTCTCAATCTCTGCCTTCTGTGCCATGTATTTTTAGATCAAGGACAGGGAACCTCAGGCCTCTCTACCTGGTCCTAGATAAGAAAGGGAGGGGTGTGCAAGTGTGTAGAAACTAACCTACTGGTACAAAGGTAAAATTCACATTCATTGCCCTGCTCGTTTTTGTCTCTGGCCCTGCCCACCACTGGCATGAGGTTCACACAGAGGAGAACGTGGCCCTTGGGCTGAAAAGCTCCCCTTCCCTGTTTTGGATTGTAGGTCTGTGGGTGAGACTGTTTTCTAGTTCTAAGCTACTCTGGGAGCCCTTTTGGCTGAAGAGTGGGATAAAAATGCTTTAAATAAAAAAAAATCCGCTTGGCTAAAGTCACCTAGTGAACTTGCAACAAATGCAAGAACTCCTCAGCTCACAAGCCATTCGAATATACCAGGCCTTAGAGCAAATTCTACTACTTATAAATGCAACCAAAATACCAAGATGTCATTTTTCAAGCTTCAGCTCTATCTTCTCTTGCTCAAGAAGTGGTTCAGTACTGGTTTTTGAACATCCCTATGAACAGGAAAATTGACTCACCAAATCAAGACCTTCCAAGGGACAGCAGAGCAGTGAGACTTTTCTGTGTAGACTCCATTCATATAATATGCAGATGAGGATAATCCCACAGCTAAGGAAACTAGGAAGAAACAGAATCAGATTTCAGAAGCTATGAGTTTTCATATCCCTTTCTCCCTTTATTTTCATGGCTAAGTTGTTATGAGGTGAGAAAATTCAGTGATTGACACTGCTAATTAAATCTATTGCAAGAACTACAAAACCGATAAACTCTTATGGTTGAAAACATCCAATTACTGTATGATAGCAGCATATCTGATGAAGTTTCCCCACCATTAGTTTTCCTATTCAATGTATTTCCTTGTGTTTTCTCCCCACCCCCACCCTCCAGTCCCCTTGTTATAAGAGCTTACTTACCAGTTTGTTATTGCTGGAATAGAGTTCAGGTTGATTTTTTCCTGTAACAAATCATTTTCAGTAAAGTTATTTTTTAAAAAAATAATATCAACCTTAGAATTATAGTATACTGACATGGTTAGAAAAACACACACACACACACACACACACACACACACACACACACACACAATCTTCTTAACACCAATGTAAACTTTAAAAATTATTAACATTATTTCACAAGACAAGTTTTTTGATAAACTAGTGGAGAAGTAGGTGTTGTCCACGTCTGGACATTGCAATAAACTGTGGAAACAGCCTGTTATATACCAATGCACTTTAGCTGTGTTTTGTGAAGCTGCTTCAGAAGCAGTAAGCACAAAATGGAATAATAATAATAATAATAATAATTTATTATTTATACCCCGCCCATCTGGCCGGGTTCCCCCAGCCACTCTGGGCGGCTTCCAACAAAACAGAAATTCTAAAATACAGAAATCCATCAAACATTAAAATACAGAAATCCATCAAACATTAAAAGCTTCCCTAAACAGGGCTGCCTTGAGATGCCTTCTAAAGGTCTGGTAATTGTTGTTCTCTTTGACCTCTAGTGGGAGGGCATTCCATAGGGTGGGTGCCACTACCGAGAAGGCCCTCTGCCTGGTTCCCTGTAACTTGGCTTCTCGTAGTGAGGGAACCGCCAGAAGGCCCTCGGAGCTGGACCTCAGTGTCCGGGCAGAACGATGGGGGTGGAGACGCTCCTTCAGGTATACCGGACCGAGGCCGTTTAGGGCTTTAAAGGTCAACACCAATACTTTGAATTGTGCTCGGAAACGTACTGGGAGCCAATGTAGGTCTTTCAGGACCGGTGTTATGTGGTCTCGGCGGCCGCTCCCAGTCACCAGTCTAGCGGCCGCATTCTGGATTAGTTGTAGTTTCCGGGTCACCTTCAAAGGTAGCCCCACGTAGAGCGCATTGCAGTAGTCCAAGCGAGAGATAACTAGAGCATGCACCACTCTGGAGAGACAGTCAGTGGGCAGGTAGGGACTCAGCCTGCGTACCAGATGGAGCTGATAAACAGCTGTCTTGGACACAGAGTTGACCTGTGCCTCCATGGACAGCTGTGAGTCTAAGATGACTCCCAGGCTGCGCACCTGGTCTTTCAGGGGCACAGTTACCCCATTCAGGACCAGGGAGTCCTCCACACCCGCCCGCCTCCTGTCCCCCACAAACAGTACTTCTGTCTTGTCAGGATTCAATCTCAATCTGTTAGCCGCCATCCATCCTCCAACCGCCTCCAAGCACTCACACAGGACCTTCACCGCCTTCACTGGTTCTGATTTAAAAGAGAGGTAGAGCTGGGTATCATCAGCATACTGATGGACACCCAGCCCAAACCCCCTGATGATCTCTCCCAGCGGCTGCATATAGATGTTAAAAAGCATGGGGGAGAGGACAGAACCCTGAGGCACCCCACAAGTGAGAGCCCAGGGGTCTGAACACTCATCCCCCACCACCACTTTCTGAACACGGCCCAGGAGGAAGGAGCGGATAAGCACACACTCATACACACACACACTTTTCTGTTCTAAACTCCACTACTCCCTTAAGAAATAAGTCACTGGGATTTTACGAAACATGTGGGCATATAGACTGTTATGATTTTCAATATTGCAATTCAAAGCACACTTCCATGGAAGAAAGTTCTATTCAAATAAATATATGTGAAAGTAAATATACCAGGTAAGTATCCAGGTAAGTTAAATTTATAGAACACCAGACAACTGATAATAGAATGCAGTGCTTTGTTGGTGTTCCACAATGCAGTACCATGCCGTTCTTTTCATGGCTATAATATTTTAATTCCTGGTAATCCAGGTACTAAACCAGTTTCCACAGTCAGATGTGTTGATCTCGTGTTTCAATTCAGTGCATGTGACAGTAAATCCCATAAATGCTACTCAAACATCATACTTGAACTCTGTCCATAAATTGCGACCTGTAGAATTTTATTTTTTATACCAATATTTTATTATTTATCGACAGGCATCTCAAAATGAATTATATGCATTAACAATTAACAATTTGTTTTTAAAGCTCCACCTCTGAAAAGCGTGTATTTCAAATAATCTGCAGGGTTGGACAAATATTATTCCAATTCCTAGAAGTCAGAAAGTACTCTTTCAAAGAATAGCAAGAAGAAGCTGTTACAGGCCACTGCATTAATAGTGAGACAGGAAGGGGTATATGGAGAGAGAAACAAAGTGATCAAGAAGTAAGAATACTGTACAAAGATAGCACACTGGAACAAGGAGGAAAGGAAACAACATATTGATGTAGAATAGCGAAATTTATGTGGCGATGGACAGGGAAAAAGTTAACCAATGCCCTTAGTTCACTTCTACCAATAAAAATGATTTTGTATGATGGTTCAGGAGCAGAGAATTGCAGGACTCTTGGCTGAGAGTCCTGGAAGACCTGCTCCCTGTCTTTTTCCACCTGGCTTGAGAGGGTGGAACCCTAGCTCCAAAAGGTGAGGCTGCTTAAGAGGCCAGAGACCATCTTGGCTACCTCTTAGTGCAGACCTACGTCATCAAGCCTCAGCTTCCAGCCACTGCTCACCATGAACCAGGATTGGCAGCAACAGCAGCAGATATCTTCCAGGCTTATCACAATATTTTATTCTTCTGCCAATTGTGCTGTTTTAAATGTGCATTTTATATTTGACTTCCTTTAGTAATGTTTTCTTTTTAAATGTTTATGGGAATATTTTAGTTTCCTGTTAATTATGTTCCTTTGAATGTATACTTTATATTTGTATACTCCAGTGATGTTTTATTTTGGATTGTTTTATTTGATGCTGTGGTCAAAGTGTTACAAGGTTTTCAGTTCTTTCTAAAGCAAGCATGCACACAATGCCTGTGCATTATTTTCCAAGAATTCCCCTCCCAATCCCTCTTGCTGGTTGCCAGCACTGGTATCTTAGGAGAAAGGGTCTGCAAAACCTGCAAGTGCCAACACCGTACCTTTTAAAATTCTGACCATTCAAAGCATTATTTTTCATAGAACTACACTACATTCACTTGGAATAGCAAGGTAGTTGAACTGCAATCCTGGTGAAACAAACATGGGAAACATATTTCAACCTGCTCCTAGACACTTGCTTGCCAAAACCCAGTCTTATTGACCATCGTGAAACTTGATTTCCAATCAGTACGGTAAGATAAGAGCTTCTGATATACTGGTCTCTTACTAATGAACAAACCTAGGCAGAACAGCTGCTCATTTCTGATTAGGCAATGTCAGCAACTGGGTTCAGTTCATCTGAGATGTTGGAGTATGTGTGCTTGCCTGTTACCAACCAAGAAACCTAAAAATACACACAGTTCTGGTGAGATGTACACTGCTCTCAGAAGGTACAGATCACCTGATGTTATTGTACATACTACAATCAGCTGACTAGAGCTCTCAAAGTGTGTTTGGAACGTCTGCTGCCAAAACTAAAATTCCAGCTATAGCAAACAACCCGATGACCAATGTTTGTATGAACAACTAAGAGCATAATAATGACTTGAAATAGAAAGCTCTTGGTATTCAAAGTGTAATTCAACTCCTTCTCTGCTTCTTGTGTATCCAGTTACTATAGCTACACTTTAAACTTTGAACACTGGAATTCTAACATGTCAGTGTGTATTTTTCAACCGTTTCATACATTTAATAAAGTACACTAAGATAACTGTTTAAAAGTCGGTAATATGGTAATCTCTTACTAATTGGTTAACTGAGACATCAAACATCCTGGTTTGTGTTACGGTAGGTGCAACTCAGAACCTACCCTACACCATGGTTTGCACTTTCAGAACAAGTAAGCTGTGGTTTAGAGCCGCTTGTCTTCTTGTGTTTTTCATCTGTTTAGCACTCAACTTCACAAGTTCATAAATTTACTCCCACCTCCATGAGGAAGTAAGCCTCTTGAGACAGAACGAAGGAAGCGTGGTTCTGAATTCAGATGTGACAGCAAATCAGAGTGAGTCCAAGCTGCACTGTGGAAACCGGCATCAGTTCAAAGTATGGTCTGATATGAGTTTAGCAGCCCCTCACAAATCATAGTTTATAAACAGGTGTAAATACTGTACAGGATTGCAAAACTAATGTGCTGAAGCCTCTTAACTATAAGTAGTATTTCAGATTAGTTTGTAAAATCAATTGCTCAAAAATATTGCTTATAAATTCTAAATTATTTCTGCCCATTTTCAGAATTCAGATCAAAATTACATCACATTGAGAGCTCCACATGAGCACCTTTCATCACCCTCTTCTTTTCCTCTTCCTAATGTTCAGTTTTAAAGTCTGAGCTGGGATCACTGCTGTGAACATCTCAATCCCCTACCCCAAAGTGAGCTCTGCTTTCCCATTTCAAATATCTTTTTAGAATGGCTGGCCTTCTAACTTTACATACCTTAAGACACTTGGTACAGCTGATACGACAAACCCTCTATCTTGCCTCCAGAAAGTGTACTTAATTTCAGAATCTGGCCAATAAAGTGGTAGGAAGAAAATCAGAGCATATTGTTTGTTACTGTTACCTTAGTCATTAAATTCATGTACAATGGAAATATTTCTGCAATAGACTTTCAATTATTTTACAATACTTAGCACATTCAAAAGTAGGCAATAAATTCCTTATTATTGCACATGCATAGGCCTATACTACACACAAGTCAAGCAAAGCATGGGATAAAATATCTAATTTTATTTTTCTGTCTTTGCTTTTTAGGTGACATAGGATTTAGGATTCTGTTTATTTCACTATTTTCAATTAGAATTTTAAGTTTACAGTATTACTAGATTACAATCATTTCATTACAAATGTTTAGCTCTGAGATGGCAGTTCAGAACAACTGGTTTTCTTTATGTCTCTTTTTTGGTAACGTTGTTGTTGTTGTTTAGTCGTTTAGTCGTGTCCGACTCTTCGTGACCCCATGGACCATAGCACACCATGGGGTGAACTTTTGGTAACTTACTATCCTCAAAACCATTATTTACTAATACCTTGGTGAACAGTAAACATAATTGTTTTAAAAATATATTTTAAAATATCTTTTTTAAAAAGATAAAAAGTATATTTCAGACAGATCCGCTTTCATTATCACATGCTTTATTTTCCTAAGTACTTGGTATAGTAGGCTGTTACACAAACATAGCAGAAAAAAAGAACTTAGATAGATCAGACACAGAAGCACTACCTGGTTAAATTAGCATAGGAACCAAAGCAAATAGTCAAATTTAATGTGTAACACATTTCTTCTCACATGCAGCAGGCTGTGCAGAAGTAGCGTATGAAACATTTAAGGGAGAGGGTTCTCTTTAAGAGTCCAACAAGTGTTCTAAAGTTGGGGGGAAACAACTGATCACTTAAATATAAAAAAGCCCATGAAGTCAAGAATAGCTGTGTCTAAGTTCCAGGTTTTTAAACTGCATCCATAGAATGTTATGATTGTAGCCTGAGGGCCCTTTGCTCTCCAGCCAAATACCCAATCCCTCAGTTGGTTTCAGGCACCATAGGCTTTGCAGTTTGCTCCAGAAATTTTCTGCCTTTTCCTCTCCCAATTACACCACATGGCCTAGATTTTCTTACTAGTCATGTGCCATAATTATAAGCATCTCTGAACAGGAACTGGAACACAGGAGTCATGATGAAGCATGAAGCAAGATGAGGCAAACATCAGAGCAGCACAGAATGCAAGTGCCCAATACTATCATCAAGTTCACTGCATTGGGAAAGATGGCTTCCTTATGATCTGGCCAGGTTTCTGTGAAACTCTGGACCAGGGGTTCCCAAACTAAGGCCCGGGGGCTGGATGCAGCCCACTCGCCTTTTCAATCCGGCCCGCGGATGGTCCGAGAATCAGCATGTTTTTACATGAGTAGAATGTGTCCTTTTATTTAAAATGCATCTCTGGGTTGTTTGTGGGGCATAGGAATTCATTCATATATTTTTTCAAAATATAGTCTGGCCCCCCACAAGGTCTGAGGGATAGTGGACCGGTCCCCTGCTGAAAAAGTTTGGTGACCCCTGCTCTGGACTCTTAAGTCGCTACAGTAGTCGCTTCTGTAATTAGTACAAATTGTCTATGATCCATGCCATTATTCTAATATTTTAACACTGAAAATACCTGGCCTATAGATGAAACTTTTCCTTCTCTGTTAAATGCTACAACTAAATTGATGTTTCAGCTCTATTTGCATTTAAGGATTATAGCTTTGGACAGTATTGTGTTTATACAAATATTTAAAATAAGCATTCAGCTTTAGGACTGAGGTGAGAAATCTACCACACACAATACACTACAGTCTGCCAATTGTTAATTTCTGTAGTTGCACTTGCCCTAAAGAAGCCACTTATATAGCTTGGAATCTGAGGCATGGAAGATAGACTTAACACAGAGGGCATATTATTTTATACACAACACTGAGGACACAGAATTTTATACACAATTTGTCAAACATTATTTCTAGAAATTAACATAAATTTAGAAAAGGAAGAAGTTCGTTTTTCTCAAAATAACATTTTCAGAGACACTTACCGGTATCCAGAGTTTGCAAGATTGAGCCTGGACCATCAAATAAATGTACAAAATAAAACCCAGGATACACCTGCACTCAACTGCTTGCCCTCTACTTCCACTGCTTAATTTACCCCACCAGTGCATTATAACCTTATTTTTGCCTATCCTGTCACCCATAACTTTATTTCTTTATTTTTATCTTCTGCACTGCAGCACCGAACTCAGTGCTGGTCCAATAGTCCCTTGCTATTGTCTTTCCTTCTGACCATAAGCACATCTGGTTGAAAGTCTACTGTGCAGTCTGTCTTGTATACTTTATGGTCACCTGCTGCTGCTCTTGAATTTAGAGCATCAGATAGTGGCATGTCTGTATTGCAAAGGAGAGGGGGGAAATAAACCCCTTCCCACCTCACAATGAAAGAAAACAGCTCAAGAAAACAAAAGTAATTTAAAAATGTGGGGAGGGAATGAATGGCCACAAACATGGAAGTGTGACATGCCAAATAAAAGGAGTAAAAATACAAACAAAGGGAAGTGGCAAATGGCATTAATAAAACTATTAAGGAAGAGGTGTAGATATAGTTACAAACGAAAGGAAGCAAATATCAAAAAAAGGATGTCAGGGAACACTATCAAACTTATGCCTGCCTTAACATTAATGTTCTAATCTTAGTTATAATATTCAAGGATAGTGGTTTCTGAAACAATTTATTTAACTGAATGTTCAGATCCTACCTCCTTTTGGTTTTGGCTGTGCTCTTGCAACTGCAACAAATCTCCAAACACCCACTGAAGCTCTCAGTCCCTCAAAATGTTCCCCACCCTGTAGTAAAGGCTATTTCATGCATCTTGTGGTGTATAGCCACCCATTTACTAATGCCTTATTTTTAAGCTTAATAATAATAATAATAATAATTATTTATTTATTTATACCCTGCCCATCTGGCTGTTTCCCCAGCCACTCTAGGCGGCTTTCAACACAATATTAAAATACAATAATTCATCAAATATTAAAGCTTCCCTAAACAGGGCTGCCTTCAGATATCTTCTAAAAGTCAGAGAGTTGTTTATTTCTTTGACATCTGACGAGAGGGTTTTCCACAGGGCGGGCGCCACTACCGAGAAGGCCCTCTGTCTGGTTCCCTGTAACTTCGCTTCTCACAGTGAAGGAACTGCCAGAAGGCCCTCGGCACTGGACCTGAGGGTCTGGGAAGAACAATGGGGGTGGAAACACTCCTTCAGGTATATCTATATATTCCATGCTGTTCCATACATTTACCGCTTATGCTAATAGTACTGTCAGTTTTCACTTGATAGAAATTAAGATGAAATTTAGATTAAAATATTATAAAAGTAGTTAAGTTCTCTCAAAATGCTAGTAGCTAAAACACCTGGCAATGTGTTTTCAATATTTCACAATTATGCAAATACTGCCTACATTCCTTCATCATGGTTCTGGACACCGAGTGTGTTTTGTACCTATTTTTTTTATTTTAAATATCTGTACCCCAATGGATACTTTCAAACTTTGGATTTAATTTAAAAGCAACATACTGGTTTACTAGATATGCTGGCTTGTTTTGCCGATATGCCCTGTTCTAACATCTGCACCTACATAAAGTGTTCTAAATTGGGGCCTAGGGCACAAATGATGCACAGAGAAAAGATGATGCACAGAGAAAAATCTGCATCCAGTTTCAATAGCTGTAAAGTTTGCTGCTACTTGCTGGATTGGAGAAACACATGCAGCTTTGAACATATGGTCAATGTGTTTAGGTCTGATGGAAACAGATTCCAGACAAATAGCCTTCTCTTTCTCAGCAAGAGCTGTCAACACCCAAACTCTGCTTAACACAAAGCTTGTGGCATAGAGCAACATGTCTATAGACTGCAGCTGTGTGTTATAGTTTCTAGATTGGGAATATAATCTGATGTATGACATAATGTGGAGAGAACCCCCACCCCCAAGGTGTTACTGCCCATTAATTGCTATTTAATATAGTAAATTCCTTTAAATCAAATGAGCTTAATCTCAAAAAATGTGGTTGGGATTGAAGTGTTTTCAGAAACAACTTCACAGTTCAAATGGCTTAATGTACTACAGCTGGGCAATAGTTTCTCCATATGGTTTCCAAAGCTATGTAATTTCTGAAAACTCTGGAAGTACTGCAGGACATATTTAAGAGACATTAACATAGTATATAAAAATAGGAAGCCGCCTCAAAGCTTGCTTAAGTACATACATATTACGTTATCCACCCAGTCACCACATCTGCCACCCCTTGATTGCACCTAAGATAAAGAATGCAGGGAGAAGCTTAAGGAAAATGTTAAAGTTTGTGAATACTGTACAGAAATTCAGTACCGAACCTCAAATACTGAATGACTCCAAGACTTATTGTCAAAGAGCTGCTCCTAATTGTAACAACTCATTTCAGATAAAATAAGCATTATCAGATACATATACATATACAAACCATGTCACTTAAAGAATTTCATAGTTTATAATGTTTTATTGAACAGGATTATTCCCCCACCCCTCTTTTTAAATTCAGGCTTAAGCCATATACTTCAGCATAACTCAAGTCCCAGCTATATTCTTTCACTATTTTTTTTTTTACTACGTAGCACAAAAACTACAAACTGTACTGTTACAGTAGATGCCAACAAAATGTGATAGGGAAATTCAGAGAACTAAAGTAGTGTTCATATTCCTCTCTGAACAATAGTCCCTATGGTCACTGTTTCATGTCTTTTTAAAAAATCTGACAAGGTTCTCTTATTTCACAATTACTACAATGTCTCCTTTCCCAAACTGTAGCTTTTACTACATTCTGCTTTCAGCTTACAAACGTTTACAAAACATTGTACCCATCCATTCATTTTCAATTAGGTGATTGATTATTAGAAACTCTTCCATATTAGATATGTAGGCAAAGATGTTACAAGAAGCTATTCCAAGAATCAATACCGCTTCCCATTGTGTTCTATTCCTCTTTATAACAAGTGACAGGCAGAGCCATACTCCTTCCCTCCCACATGTTTAACATAGGGAACGATGCCGTCTCCTTTTAAGGCTCAGGCTTAACCACAGGACAACCCTCAATGGAGCCAAGTCATCTAGGGCAGAACTGCCCTTGCATTTAACCATTTATTTTTAACACACGCCCATATAGGAACCCAGGGAAATCCCCTTCGGTGAATCTAACACGCTTATCTGTAGCCTACTAATTTGTTTAACACCTTCCCTTGGGGGACGGGAGGGCAGGGAGCGCGATGCCTTGCAGCAGTCGCACCAACACACCCCAACTCACAATAGGGCTTTTTTGACCACTGGGAGCTGGGCGCGGAGGGGGGGGGGTTGTGTGTGTGTGTGGTTGAGCAGCTCCGCATATTACTGCCGTAGCCATGCTAAGTAATCGGCTCAAGGAGGAGGCGGTCCATTCCCCTCTGTCCATTGTTTCCATCTACACCAAAGGGGAAAGAGAGAAGAGGAGGGGTGGTCCGCGAAGAGAAGGGAAGGAGCCAGCGCCACAGGCGTATCTTCCCCTTCCCTCGCACCGACCCCTACCCTCCCTTGAGACCCGTCTTAAACACAACGGGGGGGCGGGGGAGGCCAAAAGCAGCAGCGCCACTGCCCCAAGGAAAGCACCTCCCGGGGCCTCCTCATAAAAGACCGCGCCAGCTGTCAGCCCCTCATGGCAACGCCCCCCTCCGGGCCCCGACGACCACCATCACTCCCATCCCGCTTCACAGCCCTGCGAGAAGGTGGGCTGACCGCCCCAGACCAGGCCGGGCCTGTCCACCCCGCAGCTCCACACCACGCACCGCACCACCTCCACCAGCCGCCATTTGTTTACTTGTCGGCCGGCAGGGAGCAGCAATAGCAGCAGCCGTAGTTCGAGCCCACCGAGGGGAGCACAGACAGAGAAAAGCCCTCAAGACTCGTCCCGCCCCGCGTCTGTGTTCTCCCTCCCGCTCTCTCTCACACACATACACACACACACACACACACGTAAGACTCACCACTCGGTCGCTCTCCAGCCTCCTGCGCGTAAAGCAGCTCGAACGTGGAGGGAGGAAGAGAGAGGAGCAGGCGAGAGAGGCAGCCGCTCCTCCGGACGCCCTGAAGATTCGATCCGGTTCCGGTGAGGGGTGGGGCGGAGGACTTGCCAGAGCTGGCTCGCAGCGGCGCTTTCCGGCTACGCCGCTCGCTCGCGCGCTCTCTTCCCCAGCTGCGCGCAGCGGGGCGGTTGGGGGAGCGGGTGTCGTAAAGGAGGGAGGAGGAGCAACGGGAGTCCTTGCGGCCAGCAGCGCCGGTGACGCAGCGAAAGAGAAGCGAGCTTCCCACCGGGGGAGCGTGACAGAGGCTGTCCCGGAGTCCGGCGACACCTCCGCGTCGCTCTCCCTTACTGTAAAATACAAGGGCGCCTTGCATTTTATTCGCGGCCATTATCTCCAGGAATTAATGCTAACTTACAATACAGTACTAGTATAAATTGTTATTGCGGAGGATAATGGCCCCGGTGGAGTGCAAGCAACTATTGCGGGAATAGTTTTATTTTGTTGTTGTTGTTGTTGTCTTATTATTATTATTATTATTATTATTATTATTATTATTATTATTTTATTTACGGAATTAAGGCTGTTGCAGCTGTACTCTTACTCTGGAATTGACTTCTGAGGAAGCGACTGTGCTGCCTCCCCGTTCCAGGCTTCTTTCGCACATGCTCTGCTTCATGTATAATGAGGGAAGGGACCAGAGAACCGGACTATTTGTTCTGAAAGGCATGGTTTACACTGCATGCGGATGCAATGGGATGTCATTTCCTCTGCCAGAGAAGGCCCGTGACATGGTGGTAACTGCGGGCAAGGGGGAGGTCTGTCCTGCTTCAAGTTTCTTTATTATTATTTCAGGAGTTTGACATCTCTACCTGTTGTGCCACATAGTAAAAATATAAGAATAAAAGACCATTTCCATGGTACAGTACCTCTTCATTGTCCTCCTAAAATGAGACTGCCTCACTCAGTTCAATGGCTGGCTCTGTAGCCACTCTGACAGAGGCAATTTTCTGCTTTATTGCATTTTCCACTACTATTCTGCTACTGGAAAGATTCTGGGGTGAAGGCTGCTGTCACAGGGTTCAATTCTTTGCTGGTATTTTTCTGACCTCTTATCTCCACTTACAGGGCACTTGGATTTCTACTTACTATCATTACACCTTGTTTGTTGATGGTGTATTTCCTTTCTTTGAAATACAGTACAGTAATCATATCCAAAACTGGCAAAGATATGTCCCTGGACATGAGAGGCTTTTGGCCTTGCTGGGCTTGGATATAGATCAGAGTCTCACAAGGAAAGAAGTACAAATTCCTTCATGTTACTCGGAAACACAACTAATTTGTGCATGTTTTGTGTGTGCTGATTGTCAAAATTTTTGAAGCGTTAGCTAATTTAGCTATTATGGTTTGAGTGCATGTGCCTCCAATGTCTAATTGTTTTCTGTTGCTATTCTACTATCTACATTTGTATTCCTTCTGTAGATTTGCTACTACTACTTGTTCTACTTACTATTTACAGATGAGCAAATGTTCCTCAAATAAATCAGATCTTTCTTTTCCTCCAGAAGATGTCAAATTTCATTTGCAAATATGCGCAGCTGGGTTTTTATGTAAAGTATCCTTTTAGGATTATGTAAAGCAGGCATCCCCAAACTGCGGCCCTCCAGATGTTTTGGCCTACAATTCCCATGATCCCTAGCTAACAGGACCAGTGGTTGGGAAAGATGGGAATTGTAGTCCAAAACATCTGGAGGGCCGAAGTTTGGGGATGCCTGATGTAAAGTATCCTTTTAGGATTATGATATTTATTATATTAAAGTACCGGTTATTATTATGTAATACTCTGTTTCACCCATTTGCCAGCACCTTGTGAGAATATATGTTGCATTAGGGAACCTATAAAACAAGGGTCATCCTCTGGATACCATATCTGACAATTGGCCATGCTGGCTGGGGCTGATGGTAATTGGAGTCCAACAATGTCAGGTTATTTATTCATTTAAATCATTTTTATCCCATAAGGAAAATAATTTGAGAGGGCATCAGAAAAAAGAAAACTCAAGCACTGTTTCTTAAATGCAGAGTTCTTGTAATGACCAGCTGGAATAGAAGAATTTCAAGACGAGCCTAACATTGCTGGTCTTTCAGCAGACCCCTGGAGTCTGATGGAATGACTGCTGTAGCTATAAAGAAATGTATTGTGCTGATAAAGCCCAGTCTCCTTCTCCTTGGCATCTTGAAGATGGGTTGTAAAGATGGCTGGAGCTCACTGCCATCAGAAGGGCTGTGGAGACAGAACTGGGATCAAAGTATGCATCCCCCCATCTCTTTTCAGGACAAAGGGGCATACCCCTTTTACTACTGAAGAGATCCATTTCTCCTGGAAACTGTGGACAGGAGAATCCAGAACAATTTCGTCTGTGTTGTGCTTGCATCCTGCTTAGCTAAATTATTGATAAAGGTATTCTTTGTAGCATCAACTTGGACTTGAGAAAATAGTGGGTTTATATGAGTGAGTGTAATAAGCATGCTGCTGTAGTTGTCACAGTAAGATGTTAACAGTTAATCTTCACCTCTTTTTTGTTTTTGCTGCTACAGGAGGGCATGGCTACCTTACTGGAGGTTACAGGTAGGTAGCCGTTTTGGTCTGACGTAGTCAAAACAAAATTTAAAAAATCCTTCCAGTAGCACCTTAGAGACCAACTAAGTTTGTCATAGGTATGAGCTTCCGTGCGCATGCACACTTCTTCAGATACCTGAAGAAGTATATCTGAAGTGTATAAGGGGGGGGGAATCTCAGAAAATAAATGTTTTTCCTGAGAGACATGTATCTAACATAAGAGGTTGAGGAATGGCTATTGCAGCATGAAAAAATTCTTACGTGGATAGCATTTTTCTGAAGGAAAAAAATATGCAATCAGCATCCAGCTCATCAAGTATAATGAGCACACACTCATCCATGGTCATGCACACTCACCCAGTGATTATACTGAGAAGCATTCCATCAGAACATGCATGAACACAGCAAAATGTACACACATATATATATATACACACAATCTTCAGGGCATTTTTGTGCATGAGAAGTTGAGAACACAGTTCACATCTGAAGTGATCCTCAAATTGTAGGTTCACTTACATTTATTATTTACCTATTTTGGGTAATCTTCGTAGCTAGATAAATATCAGTAGATTTCTATAGAATATGTAAATATATGGGAACAGTTAATCATGATGGTACTTCAGAGTTGAGAAAACGGGACATTGTTAGTTGTGCTTGCATAGTAGGGTAGGTCCTCCGTGACTGAAGAAAAAGGTTCCCAAAAATTACAGTTGTCACCAGTACGGCCATCAGAATTCCACTAAGGATCAAAATTTCTACTGGTAGAAGTTTTCCTCTGTCTGAAAGAAAGCGGAACGATTTCCAGAAAAGTTAATACTTTCGCACCAAATCTAATGTGTGAAATAATGTTAACCGTGATAAAACTTTGAATTGTATTTGCATGCTGCTTTAAAAAAGAGCAGCAACATGGATTTCACCTACACCAGGTGGCAGCAAAAGGGGAATATCCTGATCTGAGACATTGCTACAAATGCATGAAGTTGCATTGTGCTCATCATTGGGTCCATCTAGCCCAGTGTATTGTCTACTGTGACTAGAAATGGCTCTTCAGGATCACAGGCCGAGGTCTTTGCCGGCTCTCCTTCCCTGGAGATGCTGAATATGGAAGCTGCAGACATACACATTTACTGGCCAGTCGCTTAAGTGAGTTCTCAATGTGTTTAAAGTCATTCTTCTGGGAATGGAGGATGAACCACTTCTTATATTATTAACCTTAGGATTTTAAATTGATGTTGCTTAATTGATGTTTTTCCAATTCCTGCACAAAGACTTCTGCTTACTCAATAGGGCTTTCCCCCATCTCCCCGCATCCCCCCAGAACAGTGCATGGGGACGGGAATGTGGGTTGTTCTGTCTGGTAAGCTGAAATGCTTGTTTAGGAAGGATGTTAATCAAGCATGATGTTGAATTCCATACATTATCTTTATTCTACTACATTGGATATTTGTATGCTGCAAAAGAGAGCCACTATTCTCTGTAACTCTATTGAAGAATTATATTTTAAAGCATGCAATTTTTTCACTTACCAACATTAGTCTCTTCATTATCTGCCACCTTTCGCTTTATAGGGCCATAAGATACCATGTGACTAGAAAAGGGTGGGACTTCTCTTTTAGTTCTGGTTAGACTGTCATCTGTGCAGTTCTAGAAAAAAACACAAACTAGTAAATATGTGTGAGCCTAAAGTGATGATCAAAGTACCATAGTGCACAATAAGAAACCCTAGGATTACAAGTAAATTCCCATTTCGTTAGGTAAAAGTCTACTTAGAATATTAATTTGCCAATCAGAATGAAAGGTGGTGTTACATGCCACCCCGGTCTCTGGGAGTGGGTGGCGCTGTGGTCTAAACCACTGAGCCTCTTGAGCTTGCTGATCGGAAGGTTGGTGGTTCGAATCTGTGTGACAGAGTGAACTCCCATTGCTCTGTCTCAGCTTCTGCCAACCTAGCAGTTTGGAAGCACACCAGTGCAAGTAGATAAATAGGTATCACTGTGGTGGGAAAGTAAACAGCATTTCCGAGTGCTCTGGTTTCCGTCATGGTGTTCCGTTGTGCCAGAAGCGGTTTAGTCATGCAGGCCACATGTCCTGGAAAGATGTCTGGACAAACACCTGCTCCTTTGGCCTAAAGTGAGATGAGCGCTGCACCCCATATTTGCCTTTGACTGGACATAACCATCCAGGAGTCTTTTACTTTTTCTTACCTGCAAGATTCCAGGGGTTCCATGTTCTAGGGTCTGTGTTTCCTTTTGGACATGAGGCAATGCAAAAACTGGTGTCTCTATATAGGTTATTTACACATATCTAGAACCTGAGACTGCGATGGAGGAGTCCACAACATTAGCACCCCAAAATGGTCTTGTTTCTCCCACAGCCACAGCCTTGGATGTCATCAATATCAGCCATGGCTCTCTAGCTTGCTGCCTTTAACAGACTGTAACTTTTCTCCCTAGGTCATGTCACAGCCAACTCTAAAGACTCTACTTCAATCTCTGGCTTTGTCTTCTCACTATCTATTTGGGAGTTGAAGGAGGGGCCCTGCCCACTTTCCTTCTGGCACAGACCCCTTCTCCATAGCTTTCTTAACGGACTATTACCTTCCTTTTGCTTTCTTAATAGTTTAACCAACAGCCAATTACCACATCAGGAGACTGGCCTGCCTTAGATTTTAACCCTTGCTGGATCCAGGGGTTCAGGCGGCTTGATTAAATTCTAACACCTACTGGAGCCAGGAATTTAGGGTGTCTAACAAACTCATAAGTATATTGCCAAAGTTTTCCAACTCAGGTACTGAAGGGTGATATGCAGGACATGCATGAATGTTCAGTCATAAAGTTGCTTAATACACCATGCCAGACTATTAGAATCATATGGATGCATAACCCACCAATCTCTTGCAATCTATCCATAATAGGAACATAGGTAGCAACCTTACGTATATATACCAAGTAAGACCATTGGCCCGTCTAGCTCTGTACTCCCTACACTGAGTGACAGTGGCTTTCCAGGGTTTTAGGCAGGAGTCTTTCCCAGTCCTACCTAACTTGAGGTACCAGAGATTGAACCTGGGATCTTTTGCATGCAGGACATATATTCTAACTATGGGCTATGGCCCATCCCCAAAGGGAAGTAGAAAGAAGATGGCAATGGATATGACTATAGGAAGTTAAGCATTGTGTGTGTGTGTGTGTGTGTGAGAGAGAGAGAGAGAGAGAGAGAGAGAGAGATGGGTGTGTGGATGAACAGACCCATGGGTGGTTTACTGCAGAAGATACTGCTCAACATGGAAACCAGACAGAATAGCAAAACAGTATTTCTTCCTTTTATGTTATGTAGGAATTTGAAATGTAATGTCTCCTTTTTTTTACGCATCTCTATTCTGAGCAAGCAAGCAATAAATCCCATAGTAAACTAACCAGAAAACTCCCTATGAGCCACAAGACTCACTATTTTGGAACTCTACACTACTACTCTGTGCAAAGTTCTCATTCTAAATACAATGTAGACTCTTAAATTTAACTGAATGTGACTTGCTTGCATAAGACCTGAACTGTTTTATAAGCCATCTAGTGCTAGCCTCTGATATTATAACTGTCTCAATCCAAAACGTCACACTGACTTCAGATTTCATTTTGTCCTTGCTTAGTATTTAAGTGTAGGGACATTTTCATTATAGCACTAGGAAAATAAATCCTTCTCTGGAGGTTTTTTTTTCCAAAACGATGACAATGGCTGCTAAGGTAGAAGCATCTATTTTCTAAAATAATTCTCAAGGATACTAAAGTGTACACTGTATTCAGTCACCTACCAGCTGATGATTCAGATCCAAACAGTTTTAAGGAACAGTGTCATTCTGAAACAGGATATTATACTGCATCCGTTAAAAAGCCCTGCTTTAATTGCAGAGATAGTTTTCTAGTTGACTGCCAGTAAAGGTCACCTAATTATACTACCATTAGGACTGAGTACTTTTTCAGATATGTTCCTATGACACTTCATTGTGTGTTTGAAAGGCTGTGATTCAGGAATCTGTAAAAGCAGTACATACACTATAGTCCTTAGCCCTTTTCCACCCAAACCCAAACTCCCCCCTGACAATTGCATGCTCTAGTCTATTGTAACCTTCCAAATCAGGAAGGGGAGGAAGTCACAACAATCCTTGTTGTGGAATTCTTTCAGGAATTCTTCTACCACCTCTTCTTTGTCTCAACCCCAGAAACCATTCTGATCTCCTTGGCATATCACAGACTCTGGGTCAGGAAGACAAACCCAGAAGGCTTCCAGTTCTGCCTTAATAAATGGTGATGTTGGATATTGATTGGATCATTCCAGCTCTGATGGAAAGAGAAGAGATGAGTCATACAACCATGCTCATTATTTGATAACCTGTAGCTGTATGAGCTGGCTGCAATAAAAGCTATGAAATGATAGTTTTATCTGTAGTGATAGCTCTGGTAGCAAGAGGGGGAAAACACAGAGGAAGATAAACCAAAAAAATTAGCTCCAGTGCTTCTGATAATCAGCTTTTTTTAAAGGATTCTCCTTCATTGGCAGCTGCAAAAACCTTTCAGTTTCTTAGTTTTGACAAATCAGGATCTGTTAAATGCACACATTAACATATTTTTCTTGAAGCATTCCTACAGTTAACTCTAATCTCAAGATGATTTTCCCATTAAGAGTACTGTACTCTGATAGCTTATTCATTTCTTAAAGTTGCCACAAAATGATGAAGTGATAAGTGATGAATATTCATGTGTGACACACTCCAGAAACACATGGATTGAAGTGGAACAGCACAACAGAAAATACTTGAATATGAAGAACCAATGAGGGGGCTTCAATAGCGATGTGCAGACAAGGGCTGCTACTGAAACATTTTGTGTGTTTCTTTTTGCCTCACAACTAGTCTCCCCAATAATTTTTCCCCAGCCAGGCTCGCTTCCATTCAGAGTTCAGCTGCTAGAAGGAAATACCATCTTTAGCATTTTCTTTTCATTCCCTTTTACAGTAACACACCAGAACAAAAATAGCCTTAACTTTGAGTGCAAAATGCAAAGTTTTAATTCAAATTTTGAATGTGAAATTTTCCTGTAAAAAAAAAAATCAACTTACTGGTTTGCAAGCAGCTGGTGTGCCATGACAAATCTGAACTGTGCAGTGTAAGAAAACATGGTTGTATGAGATGCCAACAAATTTGAACATTTGGATCCTGAAGAGTGCTTCTTCGCCTTCTCCATTTGTTATTACTGATAGGGTTTCATCTTTTACAAATTGTGGGCAGCTATGCAGGAACAAAACAAAAAATATATGATTACATCAAAAGCTGGCATCTCTGCAAAATAAAAATGAATACACACATTTTGAATAGACTACCTAGAAGAAACCCAGTCTTGGTGCAAAGTACTTGACTCAAAAGTATACTACTATCAGAATGCTTTTTCAACTGTGAGCATTTCTAGCTGCATCAAAGAGGTCTATATTGGACATCTTTTCCCATTTTCAGTATGACCAATGTTTCTCTTCTCCTCGCAAGTCAGAAAAACCATCTATGCCAAGGTACTTGAGGTTACCATTGAAGCTATGGATTCTGCCATTGTTCATGGCTGATTTACTCAAATTATACTGTTTACATGTACAGCTTTAGAGGTACAGGCACATATGGACAAACACGTATTTACTTGTTACATAAAGAGAGTTGAGCCCGCACAGGATGCAAAGGCACCTGCTACCGGGTATTTGTGAAAAATAAGCCTCTGGCTCATTTGCTTAAGAGAAGAGGAAACAGTAAGGGGGAGAGGTCAGATTCAGCACCATTCACCAAAACAACCTTTTGCTAATACTAACATTCTCATTACAGTCTCCCTCAGAGTGTGTTCTAGTATTCTCAACAACAATGAGATCAATGACTCTGATGCTGATAATAACCTACACTCAGCTCTTAAAGCACAGCTTTGACTTGATCTGGTCAGCCTCCCCTTCACAGCGGTCATTGTGCTTTGTTTTTTTAAAGGAAATGGAAAGCTCAGCCCAATATGTTTTCAGAATGAGTTGTTCATTTTACCAAAGCGGGATACGAACCTGTCTCTGATAAAAGAATACTGGACAGCATGAACAGCATCCTTCGTTGGGGTAGACCAGCAGTTTTCAAGCCTGATGATTAAGTTGCCTGGGACCTGCCAAATGCAGAGACAGAACATAAACAGGGTCTTTGTTTCTTAAGTCAGTAACTTTCAAAAGGACTAGATAGGTACATGGAGGATGAGCCTAACAATGACTGTCAGCCATGATAGCTAACAAGGAACTGTGACAACTAGATGCTGGGTACAAATAGAAGGCTGCTGTCACTAGGCTGGATAAAGCCGTCAATTTTGGGTTCTCTCTGTTTTGTATTTTTCCAGAATTCAGTTCAGCTTGGCATATCAGTTCTGCATCAGTTTGCAAAAAAAATTTATATTTTTTTTTGTCCTCGCAAAAATCCACCAGTATTTTAGTGCACCTTTCTCCTAGAGGTAAAGATTATTGCAAGCAATTTTCTCTTCTGCATTCCACCCCCCCCCAAATACATGCACAGACAAAGAGTACCTACCCCACCCACAAGGTTGGTGGATGAGCAGTGTTAGGATGGGGTATAGGTTTGTCTCTGCTGGCTTCTCTCACCAGCAGTGGCAAATGGTAAGCTCCAAATCAGGACATTTTGGAGTAGGGGGTGGGTGCCAGCAATTTTAGATCTCCTGGATCCAATTCCTCACCTGTCCCCTGATGGGCCTTATCTCGGGCTCCTGAACTATACCATTTCCTGGCATGGCAAAAAAAAAAAAAAAAATGAGGAAGGGGGGTATTCTACCTTCACCCTTAGCTGGTGCTAGAGCAGTAGGGTAGATCTGCTGCTTCATTCCTCCCCAGGCCCCTGGTTAGGATTTATCCATGAACAGTAAGGCTGAGGCCTACGGGTGAATGTAGATTCTCTGATTCGGATATTGTTAGCTCTCAGCCCTAATGCTCCTGATATCCCTGTTCCCACTGGCCCTATCCGTCTGAAACCGAATATTTGATAGGAAATTTATTCTCTGTTTTAAAAAAAGGAGAGCGCAAAATATGGTCTGAAGCTCAACATCAAAAAAACCAAGATCATGGCCACTGGTCCCATCACCTCCTGGCAAATAGAAGGGGAAGAAATGGAGGCAGTGAGAGATTTTACTTTCTTGGGCTCCTTGATCACTGCAGATGGTGACAGCAGTCACGAAATTAAAAGACGCCTGCTTCTTGGGAGAAAAGCAATGACAAACCTAGACAGCATCTTAAAAAGCAGAGACATCACTTTGCCGACAAAGGTCCGTATAGTTAAAGCTATGGTTTTCCCAGTAGTGATGTATGGAAGTGAGAGCTGGACCATAAAGAAGGCTGATCGTCGAAGAATTGATGCTTTTGAATTATGGTGCTGGAGGAGACTCTTGAGAGTCCCATGGACTGCTAGAAGATCAAACCTATCCATTCTTAAGGAAATCAGCCCTGAGTGCTCCCTGGAAGGACAGATCGTGAAGCTGAGGCTCCAATACTTTGGCCACCTCATGAGAAGAGAAGAATCCTTGGAAAAGACCCTGATGTTGGGAAAGATTGAGGGCACTAGGAGAAGGGGACGACAGAGGACAAGATGGTTGGACAGTGTTCTCGAAGCTACGAACATGAGTTTGACCAAACTGCGGGAGGCAGTGCAAGACAGGAGTGCCTGGCGTGCTATGGTCCATGGGGTCACGAAGAGTCGGACACGACTAAACGACTAAACAACAAAACAACATGTATTTTATTATCCTCTCCCAACCCTACACCTGCAAATGGATGATAATAAAGTAAGTCACAAGTAAATAGTAACATTCAAAAATGTTCTCAGATTCGTGTTGGTTTTGCTCTCCCCCCCCCCCCAATGGATCTTGGCTCGTGCCCGGTGGGATGAAGCTGTGTTGCCTTTGCTATCTATCCAACACCTCAACTCTCAGATTAATCAGGGACTCAATAACGCCAGGTACCACTTTCACTTTGACAAATATGTTGTCCTCTAGAGTCAGAAAGGGAATGGTAGTCCACATGTCTTCAAAATGCCGGTCTTTGTACAGCATCATGGATACAGAGAAATTTCCATCTTCTGTATTTAGTGTAATGGTCCTGCCACAAACAAAGACACATAGATATGATGGAGATGCTGAAATGACACAATTTCCATGATAATTTGTCATCATTACACACACACACACACACACACACACACACACACACACACACACACACGATTTACTAGGGAAGCCTAATGGTGAGGCCTGGGCCAGCTATGGAAATTACAACACTGGCATCACAAATACTGGTACTTCAGTATTATACACAAATGTCTACTAGGATCAGGTTGCAGGGAATGGAGCAGCTCTAGTGGCCAGTGGTGATGATACCCTTTTAAGTAAAGTTGCAACTTTTTTCTGGCAAGCTCCTATGACTTGGACCAGCTGCATGACAGGCATAAACTTTCAGCTGGTGAAAGTTTCCCAAGTATGGTGAAACGATGCTAAGCTTGTCCTAACGAGATGCATGCCTGCCTTTCATGCACAGAAGTTATGCTATGGAAAACAGGGTAAGAGCTCTAAGCAACAGATTCCCACTCCTCAAGGAACTTCAACAGAGCACACCATTTATGCAGCTTACTTAGTGCAGTGATTAATCCAATATTGTCTGCATACTTCTCAAGTGACTTTAATCCAGATTTGGGATGGAGGACGATAGGAGTTCATTTTGCATTTTAGTGTGAACATATGTAATTTGCACTTCCCAAACCAATATGTGAACCCAAAGGCACATTTCTGCAAACATTACAGTGCAGTTATGCAATCAGAAAAGCATGCCAAAATACTGCATAATATGGAAAAGTGCACACAAAAATACTTGCGTTTGTGGGGAAAAAATTCAAAAATGTATCATGTTAGGGAACATTGCTTGCAAAAATGGATATATCGGGGGAAATGCTGTACCAAAATGTGTGCATGTGGTTTTTTTTAAAAAAAAATCACAGACTAATTTGGAAATGGTGATAACTGAACTGGAAAAATGAGAAACCAAAATTTACAGATGTGACTATTTCTAATCCAGGCACAATGTTGGTATACAGAAAACAATAAGGGCAACAGGCTTACCTGATATCAACACTGATTTTATTTTCTCCATTAGGTTGCTGTACCATATAATTAATAGGATATCGGCAGGCAAATGTGATATTGATAAAAGTTCTTGTGATTATATCAGAGAGGTTGTTCTGTATGGTGTTGATGAACATAATATGTGTGCCATCAGAATCCTGCAAGTTAGTAAAACACAAAAATATCCCAGTAAGTCCCAAAACGTAAGTTGATAGGAAAATAATAATGTAGTAGCAAAGGGAACTGAAGGTTGCTCTGAAGCTGTGCTTCCTGACTTGGAAGCTTTGCTCCTTAACCAACTAGAGAAGGCATAGGCAAACAAGGCCCTCCAGGTGTTTTGGGACTACAACTCCTTTGATCCCAAGCTATCAGGACCAGTGGTCAGGGATGATGGGAATTGTAGTCCCCAAACATCTGGAGGGGCAAGTTTGCCTATGCCTGAACTAGAGCACCCAGTAAGGAAGGAAGATCCTCAGTGATGCCTTACCAAAGGTCCATTGAGCATAGCAGAGCCCCAGACCCAGGTCAGTTCTTAGCCATTCTGCTCTGCCAGTTCAAAGAAAGAGATTAAGGATCACACAAGTAATAGCATACAGTATTCTTTCTGGGCAGGGAGAGGGGAGAGGCACTAGAGACCTCTACAGACTGCTTCTGTCCTTAAACCCAGATGTGTAGTGAAATACTGTGATAAGTCACAAATGCACTTGGGGTTTTTTGAGTATTGGTATACGTTTCTGCCACCCTAGAATGGCCACATCCACATAATATATTTAAGGCACATTTAAAACATGGCTTCACCCAAAGAATCTTGGGACCCTTACAGAGCTACACTTTCCAGCACCCTTAGCAAACTACAGTTCCCAGGGTTATTTGTGGGAAGTCATGTCTTTTAATGTATAGTGTAAAGGTGACCAATGTTTGAACAATGGGTTTTGCTTCAAAATAATAAAATCCAATAGTATCATGGAACTTTTGAACTGCTTTTAATATTGTATTTTTAAATTGCTGTAACCTGCCCTGGGACCTTATCATGAAGGACATGTAAGAAACGGATTAAATAAAAAGCAACACCCCACACACACACACACAAACACAATCAAGTAAGCTGCATATAAATCTATGCCCCCCTGTATGATTCACATGTTAATCGGGTTCTTGGTGCTTTTGCTATTCTCAATCAGTTTCTAAAAGGCAGGAATTATGTTTCTGTGGTTTGCATTATGAATAGAGACAAAGCAGATGATTGTTTAGTTCCATATAGAATTCAATGTGTGTGAGATTCTGTCATTTTTCAAAAGTTGTTCTTTCGTATACTAAATAAGCAGGATACAAGAGGATAAATGCAGTGTACAGAGAAGGCATGTAAAAAGTCATAAGACCACAGCAACATCTTTTGCATATTACCATTCGTGTTCCACAGTCTGTGAAGTTGGTCTTAATGCTGAATATGTAGAGGTTTCCTACTTGAGTACCATGACATGCTGGGTCATTAAGGTGTAAATCAGAGACCTGCAAAGGAAAAAACTTTCTTTTTGCTTTTAATTTTACAATATAATTCTCAACACAATTTTAGATTATGTTTACAGTTGCACTAGCTAATCAGCATATCCTTGGTTCTATCACCTGGTCATTTCACCTGGAAGCATGGCATTATTGCATGAATCATAGAATCATAGAATCATAGAATCATAGAGTTGGAAGAGACCACAAGGGCCATCCAGTCCAACCCCCTGCCAAGCAGGAAACACCATCAAAGCATTCCTGACAGATGGCTGTCAAGCCTCTGCTTAAAGACCTCCAAAGAAGGAGACTCCACCACACTCCTTGGCAGCAAATTCCACTGCCGAACAGCTCTTACTGTCAGGAAGTTCTTCCTAATGTTTAGGTGGAATTTTCTTTCTTGTAGTTTGAATCCGTTGCTCCGTGTCCGCTTCTCTGGAGCAGCAGAAAACAACCTTTCTCCCTCCTTTATATGACATCCTTTTATATATTTGAACATGGTTATCATATCACCCCTTAACCTTCTCTTCTCCAGGCTAAACATACCCAGCTCCCTAAGCCGTTCCTCATAAGGCATCGTTTCCAGGCCTTTGACCATTTTGGTTGCCCTCTTCTGGACACGTTCCAGCTTGTCAGTATCCTTCTTGAACTGTGGTGCCCAGAACTGGACACAATACTCCAGGTGAGGTCTGACCAGAGCAGAATACAGTGGTACTATTACTTCCCTTGATCTAGATGCTATACTCCTATTGATGCAGCCCAGAATTGCATTGGCTTTTTTAGCTGCTGCATCACACTGTTGACTCATGTCAAGTTTGTGGTCAACCAAAACTCCTAGATCCTTTTCACATGTACTGCTCTCAAGCCAGGTGTCTCCCATCCTGTATTTGTGCCTTTCATTTTTTTTGCCCAAGTGTAGTACTTTACCTTTCTCCTTGTTAAAATTCATCTTGTTTGCTTTGGCCCAGTTGTCTAATCTGTTAAGGTCATTCTGAAGTGTGATCCTGTCCTCTGGGGTGTTAGCCACCCCTCCCAACTTGGTGTCATCTGCAAACTTGCTCAGGATTCCCTCAAGCCCATCATCCAAGTCATTGATAAAGATGTTGAACAAGACTGGGCCCAAGACAGAACCCTGTGGCACCCCACTAGTCACTACTCTCCAGGATGAAAAATGCTTCCTTTGCCTTCTGGGACTCACAGTCATCAAGATACAATCTTACTAAGTGCCAACCTGCCTTCGATCAACAGGTACATTCTATCATGTGATAGTAACCATTTTGGGGGGAATAAAAATCCATTCATGTGATGTAGCCTATGATCCCATTAGGAGCTGGACACAGAGAACGTGGCAGAGTGAGAGAAAAATCTACCCCTCTTTCAAAAGCCACTTCCCCTGAATTTTCTGAGCACAGCTAAAGTATTTCATGGTTGAAGGCCTGGCATTTTCCTAATATTTGACGTCGCGTAGTCTGCAATATACCAGCTCACATTTTATCATCGTCTGGCTGATAAGATCTGGATAAATAATGTTCCCTTATGCTACAGTTCTAGAAACTAGAGGCAATGAAACGAGCTATTAGCCACAACTCTTTTTGAGCTCCTCTGGGTTATTGAATTGTAATAGGAAAAAGGGAAGCATTCAGGGGGGAAAAAACCCCAAAGGAGATCTACAACAAAATGTTGCACTGTGGGGGTATTCCTGTTCAGGGGGCCAACCATGCCCTTTCATTCTCACTCCTCACCACCACACACAACAGTCACCATTCATGGCAACTCAGTCCTCCTTGGGCTGCCTTTGGGTCCCACCCTCCTTGTTGGGTCCGTCCCCCCCAATTTTTTTGTTTGCAATTCTACAAACTTCAGGATCCCTCCCGTGTGTGTGTGTGTGCGTGCGCGCGCGCGTGCATGCATGCATGCAGTGGTTGCTAAATATGCATTTGCACGCACACATCCAAAATAAAGGGGATTACCTCATGTTAAAGTAACTGAATGGATTTTTAAAAATTAAAATTATAAAATCACAGTACTTACTAATATTGGAGGGTTCTTTGACAGGAAGAATGTACTCGGAATTTCTACTTCAATCAGGTCCTTAGTACATATGATGGTCTCGTTGATTTCTGTGCCTGTATATAAAAACACTGCTTGTTAAAGGGGAAGAAAGGGGAAGAACAGTCCCGACTTTCTGGTGTGGGTGTGTGGGTGTAAAATCTGCATGTGTGTATGTACAGAGTTTGAATCTTGATTGCTGAAAAGCAAAGGTGAAATTCAAAAGGAAATATTATTCTTGGGATACATTCTAGAATACAGGCTAGTGAATATCAGTGACTTCTGCAGCTTCCCGGAACACTTGGAATTCTTACCAAAGTTAAAGCCCAAATCAGATGCAATGGCTGCAGTTCAGAACTCACGTGTGCGTGGCCAGTTTTTCCCTAGCAGTGTACAGGTTTCTTAGCATAGCCCAACTTGTAATGTGAGGCCTTGTTACCCAGTTGCAAACATTGACAGCCATGTCCAATTCTGGGAAAGCGAACACTTCTGTATAGCCCAGTCTTATGACCCACTGCAATAAAGAATTCTCCTCGTGTCTTCAGTTTTATTGTGTATTCTTCAGTGTAGCTGAAATGCTAAACTAGTTTAATGGTATCTAGGATTAGACCAGATTGTCCCAGCTGTGGAACAGCTACAGTGCCTGTTTCCTCACTGAGGATACCAGTTGTTGCTGCTTATCTAAGCTTGTTTTTTTGGCAGATGTGAGGTCAGAATTCTTGCCTTGCTATAAGATACAGGAATATTGTGGGTGAAAGCTATTCCATTTGCAGGAGCAGTTCAATAGGTTTTGATGTCTATGCATAGCTGCCAAGTTATCCCTTTTTAAAGGGATTTTCCCTTATGCTTAATAGGCTTCCTCACGAGAAAAGGGAAAACTTGGCAGCTATGTGTCTATGATGGGAAATCATATTCCTGCTTGTGATGGAGGCAAACTGGAGTCTCCCCAGACTTGGATCCTTCTGCATTTGAGCCTGGCTTATATTGTAGGACAGCCTGCCAGAGCTGCCAGTCAGTCTTACCACCCCTTTCCTACCCCCAAACTCACTTGGCAGTAGTTTTTGTATTCCAGGTCAAATCAGCTGCAGGGCTTTTCATAAAACACATTAGTTTTTGGATGCAATGGAAGTATCTTCAGAACACCAATTAGCTTTGGCCTTTGAGAAATTGTATCTTTGTCAGACCCAAATAATGTTAACAGAGCTTTTGGCTGATTGATTCTTGCGCTTCTTGAAGCATCACAGAGCAGGTTCCATTGAAGGTCCTTACTTACTAATGGTCTGCTGAAATGTCACAGAGGTTATTGGCTTGAAAGAAATATAATTTACATTCAGGAAATAATTGTTAGCCTTTGGGTGGCTAAAATGGAAGATGAATTAGCACATTGCTTTCAGTGGTTGATCAGTATGTATTAAAAGCCTAATCTTAGCACAGAATTGTTTTCAGAAATGAATGACTAATCTAGATTGTCATATTTCTATCAACTGGAAGATGAGGTTAGCAAATGAGGCCTCAAAGATTAGACTAGACTATTATTAGTGTCTCAGGTTTTGTTTGTTTGTTTGTTTGTTTTTGGAATCCTGAAAATAAATTTGAGCTGTAGTCTAGAACTGATGTTACAATGGAAGAACACTGAACACTGAACTGATCTATCCATGAATTAGTAAGTGGCCTACAGAGTCGTTTACAATATAATGCTGCTGCTGCTACTACTGCTGCTGCTACTACTATTTTTTTTTACAGAGTCGTTTACAATATAATGCTGCTGCTGCTGCTACTACTACTAATTTTTTTTATTTATACCCCGCCAATCTGGCTGGGTTTCCCCAGCCACTCTCAGCAGCTTAAAGCATATCTAAAAACATAATAAAAACATCAAGCATAAAAAAAAACTCCTGATACAGGGCTGCCTTTAGATGTCTTCTAAAAGTTGTGTAATTGTTTATCTCCTTGACATCTGAAGAGAGGATGTAACTTCACTTTTCGCAGTGAGGGAACCAGCAGAAGACCCTCGGAGAAGGATTTTAGTGTCTGGGCTGAGGCCGTTTAGGGCTTTAAAGGTCACCACCAACACTTTGAATTGTGCTCGGAAACATAGTGGGAGCCAGTGAAGATCCTTTAGGACTGGTGTTATATGGTCTCGGCGGCCACTCCCAGTCACCGGTCTAGCTGCCGCATTCTGGATTAGTTGTAGTTTCTGAGTCACCTTCAAAGGCAGCCCCACTCAGAGTGCTTTGCAGTAGTCCAAGTGGGAGATAACTAGAGCACGCACCACTCTGGTGAGACAGTCTGCATGCAGGTAGGGTCTCAGCCTGCATACCAGATGGAGCTGGTAGACAGCTGCCCTGGACATAGAAAGGGTTTCAGTCTTAGATGTATAATGCAAAATAAAAAGTTGAACAAATGGAACAAGCATATGGAAACTCTGATTAAATGATAACTATTCTATGAAAATATTCTAATAAAAATATTTCTAAAACATTTATAGTGGTTTTTTAAGTAAAATGTAGAACAGAGTGGGCTATTTTATGAATTCAGCAGAAACTGTAGGTTTTTAAAATGGAGTGCTACCTGTGTTATTCCAAAATCAGTAATAAAGAAGTCCTATGAATTAAAAAAAATGTTGTTGTTTATCCAAGGATCAGTGGAAATATTGTTGTGTCTCTTTACTCACTATCAAACTTTATCTGGAGGACTTATGCCCAAAGGCTGGTGGGCCAGCTTTCAAGAATTTGCCCTACTTGTCCACATGTAAAATGATGGGCTCAGAATTACTCCTGTTTTCATGTTCCCAGAGTTTTGTTGAAAGCAGCTCGAGCTTTGCAGCTGCCAATCTGTCTGTAAAGCTCCCAAGAAGAAGCAGTTAATTTACGGGAAGGGAGGAGAGTGCCAGCAAAAATCCTGAACAACACCACGCGCAGAATAATTATGAGCATGACTATGCTGTACTGATGAAAAGTGACTAGGCACAATTCATTTTAGGATTCATGTACCTTTAACAGTTGTGTGATAGCATGGGTGTCAATAGATGTAGCCTCTTTCACCGTTGAAGCACAGGGGTTCCAACAGAATTTTCTGTACCCGGTCCACTGTGTGTAGTTTAGGCCCCCTGTCCCACTTGCAAAAGAGGAGAGAGATTTGCATAACATTTACAGATGCTTTGTGTCATATGCAAATTTGTAACCTCTTTTGCAGGTGGATTGCAGGGTCAAAAAATATATATTCTGCCACACACATAACAAAATGTCTGACAGACAGAATGTCAGCAGGTGAATTGTATGTCCAGTTGTATGTCCATACTAGAAAATGCTTAACCTGTTGAATTTTTAGCTGCCATCCAGCTCTTAAAGGCACAAGAACCCTGCTTTCCCCCAATGCCAACCCTAAACCTACACTGTGACCCTGTACTTTCTTACCTGGGTGGGAAGAAACCCTTTTAAACAGCAAAGACTCATCAGTAGACATGTATAAAATTCAGCTGCAATAGTGAATTCTTGATGCATGTCTGGTCTTTAGCTTTAAATGTGCCCAAGCTTTGCAAAGTTTTCCCATTTGTTATTTTGAAGTGGGTGGGATTCTATAGCATCCACCTGCACTTATTGTGTGGTAGGATTTGCAGAAAATAACTTCTAGAGTACTAAAATTACTCTAGAAATGTGCATCTCTAGTTTCTAGGCAAAAAAGGAAGGGCAAGCTATAGAAATTTCAAGGAGTACAAAATGAGACAGAAGTAGGAAAAGTGCATTAAGGACAAAGTGAAAAGAGTGGATCCTAAGGACCCAGGGATTTCTATCACCTGGCGTTCAAACTCCTTAATAACCTCTCTGACTTCACTTATTGTCTAAAACACTGAAAGAT
Organism: Zootoca vivipara; assembly: GCF_965207765.1. Taxonomy (NCBI): domain Eukaryota; kingdom Metazoa; phylum Chordata; class Lepidosauria; order Squamata; family Lacertidae; genus Zootoca; species Zootoca vivipara. The sequence continues at coordinate 61,629,958 of NC_142586.1, forward strand.
GGGAGCAGCGAGGCTGGCTCATCTCACATAAATTGCTTAGAAGGGTGCCTGCGGAATTTGCTTCATAACTTTCCAGGAGGAATCAATTTTTCCCTTTTTTTCAAAAAAGACCAACTTGTGTTCCCTCTTCTAAACTTTCATAAATGTTAATGACATAAGGGTCCTCTCCTTGAATGCAAGACTAGAGAATCATTTTTTCTCTGTCACGGTCACATTCCCACAGAGGTCATCTTTGTGATGCTGAGTGGCACCAAAGCCAGTGGTGGAAAGTATGCAGCATTAGAGAGTGTTGTGTGTTTGTTTTCACCCTAATCCCTCCATCTCATTTTCTCCCTTGCCACAAGTCTGAGCCAATCACTTGCAGAGGATTTTCTCTCCCGCTTTCCTCCCTCCATTTTTATTTGTGCCCCTCTTCCCACCCTTTTCTCCCTCACTCTTTCCCCATTGTGGGCTCCCCCAGCCTACAATGAAAGAGGGCTGGCGTTTGTGTTTCTTAGGGTTCATGCTTGCTCCTCAAGAAAGCTTGCATTCCTTAGACCAGGAAAATTGGATTTTAAAAAGTCACCCAGATACTATCTCTCTCAGTTTATTAAAACTGGGGACATCTGTAGTAACCTAAAATCACAAGCCTTACATGGTAGTTTATTATAACCAGCAAATTTATATTAACCTTTTAAAGAACGTATTTTAACAAGTGATACCCATTGAGGCAAGAAGTTTCAGGAATTTCCAACCAGGTACTTTAACAGTGTATTATTTATTCTAAAATCTACTGTAACTATCACAAAGGTGGTGTGCAAGTCCAGGCCAATTCTTATTACAGTACTAACATTGATTCAATAGAAAAGGTGACTTTGTATTTTTTTTAAAAAAAAACTGTTAAGGTATCTATACTGAATCTTTGCCACAATGCATAGAAACATCAAAGTGTGCCGCAAGCGATGTTTTCAAAGCTACATTATGACAAACACATTTAAACTGTATTTATAAGACAAAGCTAAATTTAGAAGTGGAGCAATATTATTGCAGAAGTTCTAGCCATTGTTTCAAAGTAGATTCCTCCCAAGAGAACTCACCCTCCCCAGTCTTGGTCCCGCTTGAAGACATCAGCAGAGAAGCTGCCAGGAGGGCAGAGAAGGGCATATTGCAAGGTGCCATCACAACCGAAGTTTCCTCAAAGAGCACCAGCCAGGAACTTGAACGGATACTTCCTGCCCTTTCAACTTTGTGTCTTGGATGAGGGTTTGGATGAGGGTGTGGTATAAATGGTTCCTCACAGCTTTTACCCTGTGGTGTTTCCCACCTCCCTTTCTAAACTCCTGCCTGAAGGCGCAAGGGTGTTCTGGGTCCAACAATAGGATTCCACAGAGATAGCCACTGGAGACCATGATTACTCACGCCAAAGTCACCACCTATTTTAGAGCTGAATTCTCCCCAAGAAGAAAACCCTTCCTCCCCACCTCACATTTTTGTCTTTACTATAGCAGCCGCTTAGCACGTCCTTTATCTGGGAGGAGAAGGACCTCCCTCAACTCCCTTTGGGATTCTCCCTCTGGGTGTTTTATATGCTTCCATTCTGCTCTGTAAAAGGGCAGTAAATGATTTACAGCTCCTTATTTATTTGTTTATTCATTCATTTAGGTTGTTGTTTCTTGGAAATAAAGGCGCAAAATAATAGAAGACACTAACACCATCCCCACAGAAGACAAAGCATGAATTGGAAATAATGTCCTAATTTTATCGATGGGCAATGTAAATAAATAAATGTGTTCCTAAAAGAGGCAAGAGTTTTCTCAGAGGAAAAAAGCAGCAACACTTTCAAAATGATGCTATTAACTTGCAAGAATGTGTACTTCTCTCAAGTCACTGTCTTCTGTTATTTTCAGGCAATGACCCCAACCATTTCTATGGGAAGAATTTCAGCGGGAAATACGCGGCTATAGCTGCCTGTAGAAGACGAGGGAAATAAACCTAAAGATTTATCGGGCCCAATATAATGATGGATTGTCAAGAGTTGCTAAGCCGCTTTTTGAATTGTCTGTTGCAGCCCATGGAATTGGATTGGATCTAACAACTGTTGGAGTTTTGTGTTAATGAGTTTTAGAGGGCAGGTGTTCATCCACAGCAGTATTATGAGGTAAGAGGATTTTAGAAGATTATCAGTAGAGAATGATGCCAAAATATCATTCAGGATCCAAATGACGGTGAAACAAGTTCCGAGAGCCCCTAAATTCTCACACCCAATTCTACAAATCAAACTGCTTTTGAATCTGAGTTTTCAGAAGATGCTTGCAATCTAGTGTTTGGAAAGGAGGTGACCAGCTGTTCAAAAGAGAAAAAAACCTACCATTAGTGCAAAATAGAATGTTTTTTTAAAAAAATCAATGTCAGTTGGACCATTCAAGGGCAAATAGTACAATAATAATTTCATTTAGTATATAGTTATGTGTAATGCTTTAGCGCTGAATGCTGTAGGAATAGCAATAAAGGTTGCAATTCCATAAACACTTATTTTGGACTAAGCTCCCTTGACCTCAGTGGCACTTACTTCTGAGTAAACATGAAGATTAGGGTTTAAAGCAAAAAAAGAATGTTTAGAAAGAAAATTCGCTACCATTAGTTGATCAAATTTTGGACTAATTCAGTGGGAACATTCCTCCCAACGCAAATAGCAGCACTGGAAGGTGGGGAATCATGGTGAGATCATGGTGGCAGGGGGCTTGTGAGATTGTGTATTTAATGTATTTGTATTTAATGTCACATTGATAGTTGGCCCCTTTACTGCTAGTATTGGGTCCAAGACTAAACATGTGCAGTTAACAATTTCTTGCACTCCCTGCATCTCATTGGTACTCAAAGACGGCAAATGAATAGCTTTCTCTGACCATAGTTTTTACTTGCAGGCACAACAAACTCTTAATTCAACTGGGGAAAGGAAGAATTAAAAGCCTTGTTTGGGTTTTAATCTAGGCAAACTTCCTCCTTTTGTCAGCAGGAGGAATCCCTCAGTTAACTTAGCCAGGAATGGCAACTCCAGACATTACAATCACAGTAACTAGGTTACAAAGTTAGTAACAGAAAGGCTATTCCCAGGAGCAATGGTTCCAAACTGAACTCTGGAACCACTTTCATTATAGAACTCTAAGGAATGTAAATCTTCAAACGTTCAAACCCTCTCCTTTCTTCGGTGTACTATATAATTTAAACTCAGCAATGGACCAAACTAAATATGATGTTTTGGATGCTCCAAACAAAAGAGCTAGCATTCAACCTGTATCCATTAGTGGTTTATAATATAAGCCACCTCCTTCTTGATTATATTGACTGATGGGAAAGATGAGGCATCTTCACAGTCAACAGTCTGCCTGACACTTTAATGTGAACACATATGTTTAGGTTTATTAGATTTCTTAGGCACCCTTTTTGAAAAATAAGGGGGAAAGATGCAAGGCATGTTACAGTAAATAAAATACACAAAAGTAAAAACAAGAACAGTACAAAACCCATAATGTACGAAAACCACACTATCTCCCCATTCCCAAGTGAGAAATTACCAGGAATAATCCAGTCAGGGTTCTGGATTGCAGCCTAAAACATTTTAAAACTGGCTTATATTATTATTCAAGCAGGATAAAAATAACTTACTTAGATTGTCACTTGTCTGAAGTATGGTCCCAATGAAAGACTGAACAGAAATCAGTGGTGTTTCCATCTTACAGCAGTGGACAAAATTGTGACCCACAACAATTTATTCCAAATCCTCAACAAATCATGCATGAAGAAGCCATTTCTGGTTCATGTGGACCAGGTGTGCAACCTGGGGGTCATTTTGGATTCCCAGCTGCCCAAGGAGGCACAGGTTAATTCTGTGTCCAGGGCAGCTGTCAACCAACTCTACCTGTTACACAGGCTGAGACCCTACCTGCCTGCACACTGTCATGCCAGAGTGGTGCATGCTCAGGTTATCTCCTGCTTGGACTACTGTAATGCACACTATGTGGGACTATCTTTGAAAGTGACTCGGAAACTACAACTAAGCCAGAATATGGCAGCTAGACTGGTGACTGGGAGCAGCCACTAGGACCATATAATACCAGTCCTAAAGATCTATGCTGGCTCCTGGTACATTTCTGAGCACAATTCAAACTGTTGGTGCTGTGGTGCTGTCAAACATGGTACCTTCATTTTCAGAGATAGGTTTTGTTAAGTCACCACTTCAACAATGGGATTTCTTGTTTTAATGAGAAACAAATGCAATTACCATGGTTAATTACCCATGGTTTAATTTGGGAAGCAGCAGGCAAGTAAATTATTATATTTAACTCAATTTCTCATTCAAACTGCGGGTTCCTGTTTCATGGGGCTGCGGAACTTGTGAAGCAGTGCAAATGAGTATTATAGGTGTGATAAACAGTAACATTTTCCATGCGCCTAGCCCAACGCGAGTAGCCAGTTGGCATTTTTCACCATACTGAAGCTCGGTCAGCTTTTAAAAGGACAGAAATTCCCAAAATAGTGTTGCTGAGTGAATAACTTCTCAAAAGTGGCTTGGCTTTCCTACAATGTTAGTTCTAAACACACTTTTCATTGCAGCCAATTTATAGATTGTGACTCATCTGCCCTAATGTCATTGACCAGACACAATCTTTGTCAGACTGAGCAAACGAGGGGGGTTGGGAGCAAGCAAGTAATTTCCTTGGCTTCCTTTTTCTCCCAGCGTGGGATCTTTTTTCAAGCCTACATTTATAGTACATGACCATTCTCGTAAACAACTTTTATGTTCCAGGCAACCAAAAAAGGAAGAAAAAGGCTGGTTGTACCAACGGATGCTTTGCAGGCCAAGTCCAGCTCCTTGAAACGGTTGAAACTCTTGTTGTGACTGAACCAGCAGCTTAGACAAACACACACATGTATTGCTTATTTGTACTATGTTTCAGCTAGATATTCTTTGCCTTATGTGTAACTATGTTAGAAAAAGATGCTTAAACAGAAATAAACATGATCTTAAAATCTGTAAAGTCTAAAGCAGCTTAAAGATAGCTACATCCATCACCCAAATAAAGCGAGGCATCCATGTTTGCATGCCATCCATGCACAAGCTTTAGCTCTAGCAACCAAAGGGAAACTGCCAAGCCACTGAGCCTCAGGGAGGACTAGCACTAAATCAAGGGCAATAATCATAAAACAACTCAGAATACATCCCCAAAGTCTGCTTTGGAAAGATTAAGTGACATGGGGTGGCATGGGATCTGCCAAATGGATTTATAATCCAGGGTTTTATTCACAGAAAACCCATGCGCTACAGCACAATTCTTTGTGTAAACTCAGAAGCAATTGAGTTCAATGGTGCTTACTCCTAGATAGGTGTATGATTACATCCTTAAGTAACTTATGCCCATTTTACAAGGAAAGAATCACAATCTGCAATATTTAGTAAAATATTAAGATACTAAATACAGATAGTAAAATAACATCTGTATATTTAAAAAAGTAGATCAATCACCAGAATCTATTCTACAGGGGTGGTTAACATAAGAGTAACCAAGATTCCTAAGCCTAACAGCTCCATACAAAAACAAACAAACTCATATGGCTGATAAACACAGCACACACCTCAATTATGTCTGTTCTGGGACCCTGCTCTTGATCTTTGGGCATTCCCAATAATCCCTGCTAACACTGTTTCTAGAGAAAGGGCATGGCTAAACGATGATTCATCTCCACTTTCCTAACAAACCCCAGTTCCGTGGAACCAATGTTAAGAATTTTCAGGGTAGGTTCATATGCTACCACAGTATTCTGCGATGGTATGCAAGTCTCTAGCCTCCAATATGTTGGTTTGGTTAGGTCAGGGGTGGAGAACCTTTTTTAGTTCAAGGACCACAATCACTTTGGGGTGGGGGAATGACATGAGAGTGATGATGGGGCCAAATGCAAAAGTAGGTGGAGCAATGCATGCAAATTTTAACTTTGTGCAGTACACACACTCCCACACCTCTTTCTATCCTCCTTCCAAGGCAAGCAAAAGGCACTACTGCAACTCAAAGATATGCATACCAGCTAGGTAAAAACACTCAAGGGGTGTGGCCAGAATGTAATTGTGTGTGTGGAGAGACCTTAAAGAGCCACACAATGAGACTTGGAGAGCTGTATTTGGTCCCCAGGACTGAAGTTAAGCACTATTTGCAGGGAAATGAAGTTGGAATTGAGCCCTGTCTAAAAATATTATTCCTTCCACATGTGGGATCCACTTCAACCATCTTTCTGCTTAATAAGAGACCTCCAAGATAGCAAACAATAAGTAAAGATTAAGGACACACAAACACCCTACACACACTCCAAAAGACAGTTGTGATTGATGACAGCTCAGATGCTGCAGGAAGATGAGTATGCAAAATACCAATTTGAGAGGTGTACTTGAAAGTGACGGCACGGACAAGCCAGGAGGATGTTACTTCTAATATGCATTCCCATGTAAAGACATACTATGAAAAAGTCCCTCTTAACAGGAGTATTCCATACAAGTATTTGTCTTCTCCAAGAAGCTCTTATTGAATCTCAGTGTTTGAACAATTTAATTTTTCAGTGTTGAATACACATCTTAAAGACCAACTAAGTTTTTATTTTGGTATGAGCTTTCGTGTGCATGCACACTTCTTCTGAAGTGTTTCTGAAGAAGTGTGCATGCACACGAAAGCTCATACCAAAATAAAAACTTAGTTGGTCTTTAAGGTGCTACTGAAGGAATTTTTTTTATTTTACTTCGATCCAGACCAACACGGCTACCTACCTGTAACCAGAATACACATCTGTTAGCATTAACATTTGCCCTCTGATGTTAATTCTTATAAGCTGCTAAATTGATTAATAGATATCAAGTGAGCTACACAAGAGGAAGTTTTACCTGTTTAATAGGATACAAGAATCCAAATTTTAAACAAGAATGTAAGAACGTTTAAAAATCTGTCAAGCAGATGTTTTCAGCTATTATTTCAAGACAAAAGATCATACAAAAGACATAATTTATCAAGAGAAGAGCAGACCTTAACAGCAAACGTTTAAATATAAATAAGCAAAATATTTTCAGATTTCTACAACATAATATCACAGCATAAATAACAAGAAAATGATTAAAAATGCCAAAGTGGTGTCTAAAAATTTGTAGCTAGGATTAACTGGTAAAACTTGCATGATAATATGTCAGCACCGCTAGAAGCCCTTTCTTAAAAATGATTTGCTTACTCACTAACTTATTTTAGTAATTAATTATAGGAATAAAATGAAGGCAGAAGAATTGCTTCATGATTTTCACACTCTTTCCTGCCATGCAAAGCTTTCTTTCCTCAATGTCTAGTCAAACACCTTGAGCAAACAAGTCTTTTGTCGGTTTAGGAATGTCAGGGATATCTACCCATACTCCTTGCTTTCAATGGCATGTGAATCCCCATTCGTTTTCTGGCACAACTAGTCATACATTTTTTAAAAAATCATACAACTAAAGCTGGACTGGGATGTTCATGTTCTTTGGAAGTGCAAAGCTATGTAGTGCTTGTGTAAAGTGCAAGTCTTCTTCTTAACAGAAATGTGATGAAGAAATCCACAACCACAGAACTTAGTGGAAACTGCTAAAAAGACTAATCAATTCATAGAACCCTAATAAGGGTGGGTGTTTGGTGACATCTACAGGAACCTCTGAACAGTTAGCTATTTGTACGTGTTGGTTAGAAAACAAGTAGGTTATGGCCCTCTTCTGGTCTCAAAAGAGCATGAAATCCATTGCTTCATTCAAGTTCTTCAGTTTCTGCTGAGAAAAGGTCTGCGAGATCAGCTACTGTTAACACAGAGGCCTCCGACTGCTTCATGGAAGAACTAGAGTGGCTTTGGGGGAGGGGAGAAGGGAAAAATACATTTTAAAAAATGAGAAATGTAGCTCACATACATTCATTACATATAAGAGGCAGCTCTACTAAAGAGGTTTATGTTGCAATGATTATGGTTGAAATGGAGAGACTCAAAAGCACAGCACTGGGTCTTAAAGGTGGACCAAGCTAATTACCTGAAGAAAACAGTCAAATGTAGGTTTGCAAGGACAAGCTGCTTTGTGAACTGTTTTCTTTCTAAGCCAGTGTTTTGCTTTAGTCATTTTTGCATTATCACGGTTCACAGAATTATGTCTTTCAAGTTGTTGCTAGAATTTTATATGCAAGTCTTCTTTTATTGAAACAGCTTTTGTGTATTTAAAGAACCTTATGAGAGGTTATCAACATGCTATGTTACCTACAAAAGATGGTCAGAAACCATCTTAGATTTCTCTAAAAGCAGACTTATAGAAAAGGGCAATTTGTGCTTGTAAATGGTTAACAGGTAAATAGTTCTTCACCTGTTAACATCCTGTGCTGCTTTTTGTGCACACTGCTTTGCATGACACTTGACAATCTGGGCTCACTATGAATATCAGACAATACAAAAATTCAAAGTAAATTCACTCTGTTTTAATTTTGTTTGGAAAAATGTCCCCAAGCTCTTCAGTTCCAGTAGCCTGAAAAGAATGCCAATGAGGAGTAAAGTTTGAATCTATGTAATGGCAAACCACATCACTAGTTTTGATTCTAGGGCTCTCTATATACATGAAAGATCTGGAAATACATACAAATCAGAAGGACAAACCAGAGAACCATTTCCATAGGATCAGTTTATATCAAAGTGTGCATGCAGTTACTTATTGTCTAGGATTCAAATGTTTGATCCTTGGGGGAACTATTCTACTGTAGGGGTTTGATTTCCACAATGCTTCAAAGGGCTTTATTTTGCTTGTGGAAAGCAATATTCTCTGGGCAACAAGCCCACCTGTTGCATTTGTGAGTACTGTGTAGAAATTCGTAATCATTTGTGACTGCAGAAGTATCACTTGCATAATGCCTCCCCTTCTTGCACCATAATACATTTTTGCTAACATTTTTTTTTCTGGCTTCTAACACCATGCATATCTACTCATAAGTAAGTCCTACTGAGTTCACTAGAACTTAACACACATAGCAGTAAGTGTCTAGGATCTCAGTTTTTATGTCTGGGGTAGCTGCCCTTGCAAATTTGAATACAAATTTGAAAAATGAAATATTGTATAGACAGGCTTTACTTACCTCCTTTCTACAGTTTTCAGCATTGTCTGCATTCTTTCTTCAATTGTTGCTTTGATTAAGAATCTATGAACAATTGTGGGCCTGAAATTTTTTTGGGGGAAAGAAAAGACTATTCAGCACGTTGTTACACTTACAGCGATATCCCTTACAAGTTTACTCAGTAGATCACTGTGTTCAATGGGCTTACTCCCTAGAAAGGGAGTTTAGGATTATAGCCTTAATAGTCTTTATTGTTCAGTCTATAATAGCTCCAACAACAAGCATGTGGTGTGTATTATAAACTAAACCACTTATGTTTCAGAAGATGCTAGAATTATAATGTAGCTTTAGGACAATACTGGCTACAGAAATTTTGACATGTGTTGACCAGCCAATTTCATGATGAGATCAGGCTACAGTGGAACCTCGGATTGCGAACGTCATCCATGTGGGAGGCACGTTCGCAACCTGCAGCATTCACAACCCACAGCGCTGCGTTTGCGCACACGTGTGATGCAATTCGACGCTTCTGCGCATGCACAAAGCGTGACTTAGCGCTTCTGCGCATGCGCCGAAATCCGGAAGTAACCCGTTCCAGTATTTCCAGGTTCGGCATGTCCGTAACCCGAAAACACGCAACCCGCAACGATCGCAACCCAAGGTATGACTGTATTGGCAAGTGGTTGGTTCTGCTCGTACTTCATGTTTCTACTGACCTGCCACTTACTCTCAACTTACTGTCGTACACTGTGTGAAATCCTAACACTGCATTTATTTAGTTAATTTATTTCATAGAATTTATATACCGCTTGATTGTAGAAAACCTCAGAGTGGTTATACACACACTGCATTAAGTGGCAGTTAGGTGAGCCCACAACAGTTTTGATCCTTACTTAGTTTGCCCAATGCGATGCACTCTGCCAATGGCCTGTAGCTCATGTGCTGGATTCAAGATAGGTTCTACTAGGAGGACGTGTGTTGCCTCAATAATATTCAATCCATTCGAGCCAGTATGAAGAGGCAATAACAATATGTTGATCTTGGCATCATACTTAAATGAAGATAGATTTTCCTGAAAGGCAAAATTAATAATAATATTCAAAACTTTATCAGCTCCCTGTATATTTAAGAACAAATTCATTTGCTATGAAGTGTGACAGACTAGTGACACTTGAATCCAAAATTCTTTACAAAGACAGAGTGGATCTGAGAGGTAATGGATCATACATAGCTCGAGAATACTTAGAGCTGGTGCACATATATTAATAACTTCCTCCTGTTAACGATGACTATAAGAATTCCTTCCCTTGCACCTCTGGAATAATTTCCCCTCCTCACCACTGCAGCAAAGGACCTGAAGCTAGTCTGAAGGATGTTTCACAGCTTGCATGAAATGGAACCCTTAGCCACTGTTAACTTCCATAGCAATGAACATGAACAATGGGTGATTAAATTTTAATCCCACATTACAAACCAAAATTGGCTCCCTAAGCAGACACAAGACTAATTAAAATCACTATAAATAATTAAAACACAACAAACAGTATTAGGCTAGATGTGTTGTGAGAGTGCTGAGACAGAGAGAGCAGGTGTGCAATATACCTGAGCACAGGTATGCAGGAAGGGTGCCTGGGCATGAAGTACGGCTGCAGATGTATTCAGGCATGATAGAGGGTTGCCTGGCTGCTGCCTCCTTTCCTTCTGATGACTTCAGAGATTAAAGGTGATAGGTGGGCATGAGGGGGCTTTTCAGATGGAGCTTGGTCCAGACACAATTTGTGTCTGTTTGGCCCCGGGGGGGGGGGGACGACACACATGCACATTCCTGAGTTATTTTGACTTGCTTAGCTGCGATTAACTGAGTGGGCATTATCTTTCTAGTAGCTCTAAAATTAGCCTAGCTCTCTGGCACTTTAATTCTTTTTATTTCTGTGCCAAACAAGTGCTAGGTGCTATCAGCTCAAATACAATGTCACAGTCTTCTGATCATTCCTTCACCACAAGCATTTCAGCTTGCCAGATGGAATAATCTCCCATTTTCTCCCTACCCTTTCTCCCTACCTCTTGGTCCTGGGAATTTGCCTGTCTCCCCCCCTCCCCCAGCCAATATTGGGGGCATAGGGATGCACAGGAGGAAGCTCCGTTGTGCAAGCAGAAAGTCTTGAGCAGGGCTTCTGCTAATGGGACTTGTTAGGTGAATCCTCTATGTTCCGGCAGACGTCTGTCCTCTGAAATCCTCATAATGTTACTCTCAAGACAAAGCAAAGGATTAAATTACAATCAGGGAGCAGTTGAAGAAACATACCTGAAATTTGTTAATTCCATTGATTTGAGCAAACTCCATGCTATTATCATATAGCGCTTTTGCAATGATATCGAGGACATCTTGCCACTATAAAATATAAAGAGAAGATATTTCCATATTACAAACAAGATGGTACTTATCAGAGCATCCAGCATCTAAAAAAGGTGGGAAGAAAACTAGAAGATACACTTTCCTATGTATCCTAATTTTATCTTAACTTAAAATTATCTTCATTAGCTATACAATCACCCAATCCAAACAGCTTTGAGGTGTGTATGTGCATTTACAATCAAGCAGTGAACAAAAGGTATGAAATAAACAATCTAGCTATATACCATCTTTTGAATAATGTACATTTTAATTTTTAAAACTTTTAGACATACCGTTGAGAAAACTAGGGATTTGGCCCCTGGATCTTTGAACTGGATTTTCTTTAGAGTCCTGACCACAGCTTCCACTTTGGTAGAGTGACTTCCCTTTGAAAATGAAGAAATTGAAGTTTATGTTTCCTTTATATAGTTCAGATCTGATTAAAGTCATTCAGTAACACTGTGTGTTGATTTTTGTTTACATAAATATATACAGTGAAATTTGCTATAAATGATTTCCATGAAGAAATCTATCCTATTTTTTAAAAGTTATGTATAAACATTGTAAGCATTTCATAAAAATGTTATTCAAATAGAAGTTCCTCCATGTGTTGTTTTTTTAAAAATTAAAAGTAATTAGTTGCGGACTGAGGTGCAGTAGAGCACAAGGTGTGAGTGGAGCGGGCACAAGCAAAGTAACACAAAATAAGACACAGGACAGCAGTATTGGGATTAAATGAGGCCTCAACCTTTAATGACTACATATGTCAGAAGGTTTTGGTGTAGGCATTGGGTGTGTATATTGAAATCCAATCAGCCCAATGGCTGGTTGATGGTTGGAGGGTATTTGGGGCTTGGCACTATAAATATCAACAGATTAATCAGTATGTTTTGCTAGCTAAAGAACTATAAACTTCACAAAATCAAATTCAGCTACCGGCAAGTTCCTATTGCCCATAAATAAAATCCCAGTGATTAAAAGTTGGTGTTGTTTTGTTTAAACGGACTGCTGCCATTTATTTATTCAGAACATTTGTTGAATGTTTGAAGTCCTTGGGTGGTTTACAGAAAACTCACTTCAAACATAAACATACTAAAACATTAAAAATTAGTCATTTGGTTTCCCTCCTAAAAATCTAGGCTTGTTGCCAGTCAGCATGGCATCTAAACTCTCTTCCAAGTAAGAAAAATGTAAATACTCTTACAGGATTATTAGAAACATGCATCAATATAAAAAGTGCTCATCTGTACGTCAGTTTACCTTCACAGGTATATCATCTTCTTGATTTGCTGCCTCTGCAGTGAAGACATAAGAGATTTCTTTATGTGATGTTGTTTGTCTGCAGATGGCACACTTGATTGAACTTCTGCGGGTGCCAACACTGTACTGTTCTATAATAATAGCGATACACTCATTGCAGAAGCAATGTCCACATGTCAACACTGCCCACTAGAGGGAGAAATAACAGCAAGTAAGTGCAAAGACATATGTGATATTGAAGTTCACATGCAAACATGACAATACATTAGAACTAAGTAGAAAATTGTAATTTTTAAACATTCGAATTTAAGTTCTATGAAGAAATCCATCTACAATGCTGGTTGCAATTAATATGTACACATTACTTAAGGATTCTAAAGGCATGAATCAGGGAAGAAGCCAGTGATGTTGCTACCCCATACTGTACACTGATCTCTGGAGTGATCAGAAAAAATCTCTCCTATCTATCTATCTATCTATCTATCTATCTATCTATCTATCTATCTATCTATCTATCTATCTATCATCTATCTACAGTTGTACTTTGGTTGTTGAATGGCTTGGCTCCCGAACAAATCAGCTGCCGAACGCTGCAAACCCGGAAGTGAGTGTTCCGGTTTGCAAATGTTTTTGGGAAGCCAAAAGTCCAAAGCAGCTTCTGTGGCTGTGCCTTGGTTTTCAAACCATTCTGGGAGTCAAACAGACTCCTGGAATGGATTAAGTTCGACAACCAAGGTACAACTGTATCTGTATCTGTATCTACATCTATGTATCTATCCATCTATTTATCTACACACAGAGAGAGAGACAACACAAGGAGCTTTGGATTATAAAGTCAAAAGAAGGGAAAAAACAAGGAGTTAGTGAAATGGATATATTTACAAATGGAGCATAAAAACACAAATTAAATCAATCTGGATCCTGTCATCAACATCAAGGGCCCTTCAGGTGTCTCTTCCGAAAGAGGTCCAGAGGGTGGCAACACAAGAACGGGCTTTTCTGTGGTGGTTCTCTGTTTGTGGAATGCTCTCCCCAGGGACGTTCGGTTGGCACTAAAAATATGAAATCTTAAGATCCTCGACAGAAAAATCCACAGGTGAATGTCTTACCTGTTTTCCCAGTTGCCGTGCACAAATTGGACATGGCTCTGGATTCACTCCTCCAGTTGTTTTATCTTGAGACTATGGAAGTATTAAAGGAAAGCATTTTGGGTGAGGGAGTAAAAGTAAATTAATACTTAAAGTAATCTTACAAATGATTTGAAGCTGGAACAACTTTAAAGCTTAGTAAGTTTGGCAATTCATTATATAGGGCCTGTTTGTAAGTATGCTAAAAATAAATCAATACCTGGGAAAAAAAAGCAATAGCTTGGATTCAAAGACTCATGTGTGTGTTAGTGCTATTCCAAGTGTTCTTGTGCAAGCTTGTGGAAGACACCTTACAGTGCAGTACCACAATGTACAGTGGTACCTCGACTTACGAACGACTCGACAACCGAATTTTTCGACTTACGAATGGGGCAAATGGTCGTGCGCTTACGAATGTCTCGACATCCGAAAGGAAACCGCGGCGGTTTTAGATAGGGATTTTTCGACTTACGAATTTTTAGATAGGGTTGCTTCGACTTACGAATTTTTCCGTTTCCAATGCATTCCTATGGGAAATCGTGTTTCCAATGGCGCTTTTCGACTTATGATTTTTTCGACCTATGAAGGTGCCTTCGGAATGGATTAAATTCATAAGTCGAGGCACCACTGTACTTGGGAATGCATTATTACAGTATGAGAAACATACAATACAAGCTATAGCATACAAACTCCATTAGTAAACTTGTGCAAAAAAAAAAATCTTTTCTGCTCTCTCTCTGTCAACAGCCCTTCTGTAACCACAAGGGCATATTTGGATTCAAGCCAATATTTTTCAGTAGTTTTAAAACTAAAAGATAAAATGCTGTCTGAGATTCGGTGATCAGCTTTAGGATTACTATGAGAGATATTGTTTAAAAAGAATTGTTTAAAGCGCTGTGGTTGATGAATGCAAACAACTCTATGGAAAAGTCTATTAAAACTTCCAAGGGACAATCAGGGGGGTAATTCTGAGTCATGATTTTAAAATACAATCCAGACAATTTTGGGTGTGTCCAAGAGCTTGTAGAAGCCCAGTGGGACTTCTGTCTTTTTTATCATTTAGGCAACAGCCTGCTTCAGTATTGCAAACTGGTTTTGAAATTTCCCTGATAATTAGCTAGCTATGTAGTGTAGTATGGTAAGTTCATGTATATAAGAAAGAGACAATGAATCCATTTTGTGCACAAAATGGCTTGCCTAGTTCTCATAACCATGATCAAAAAATTACAAAGCTGACATTTAAGGAAGAAATGATTTTTTTTCCTTTTGTTTAATTAGAGCAGTTTGCAGTGATTCAAGTCAGCAGAATGTCCCAGTTATGTGAAGTTTAGCAACTTTTGCAGCTATGAAGCATAGTCTGGAAGGTATGCTGCTTCTTGGCATAGCTATACAAACATCTGCAGTAAGTATCTACAGCTGTTCAAGTAGTCATAGTTTGAGTCTGTGTCCTTTAAATCCATACTGGACATACTTGAAGGAATGAGGTAAAACCTGCAGAACCTCACCACAGCTTTTCTTGTCTCGGCTCCAAGAACCTCTTTGAGGATAATGCCAATGCAAAGTAGGAATCCCTACTTGCTCTGTTTCTTTCTTTTTGATATTCAAACAATATGAGGTAAGATTAAAGAGAAAATCGTATCTTCAAGGTAATAGAGGGTTCCACATGAATGTAATTTGGAAATGGTGCAAGTCAACCTTACCTTTTCCAAATTAGTAAGGTAGAGAAGCTGACCCAGTTTCTTCTGAAGCTGTGATTTGGCAACTGCTTTGTCATTAAGGAGTTTCACTCGATTTTGTTCTACCTAGAAAAGAAATGTAACCCTTCAGTGATCATTAAGGCAATCTCTAGATATACTCATATAATAAACACATAAACCTGGTGTGCAAGTTATATCTAGTCCCAAACAATGGAGAGATGCTACAAGAAGAACATTCAACAAACAGCAGGGCTGAGGTTTTAAGGTCCTGTTTAGTGGCAAGCAGCAGTCCCGAATGGTAGCTTAATCAGCACTACTGTTTTTCAGAGACAATGTAATCTTGTTACCTCATGCGGCTCAATTATGTGAAGAACAGGGTGGTTGGGTTTTGGCTCTTCCGGATGACGCACTCTAAACCGTTCTGTAGCCATGGCAAGCTCATCAATGGCAGACACGTGATCTCGGAGGACCATCCAATATTCATGAAGCAGCTGAAGGGAAGATTGAAAGATAATCAGCAGCAGCACAGTAGGCTGTGGTTAACAAATAATTCTGTGTCCCAGCACTAAGGATTTCAAAATAACACAAACAGAAAAAAAATCTAATAGAAAATTACAGCTTTGTACTGTAAAATTATTGTACTTTGTAGTGCAAAACATATGCATACCCATTACCCACCCACCCAGATACACAGAAGAAAGTTACAGTAAACTAGAATTTCTGTGTTAGCTATGAGTGGGAAAACTAGCTATTTTCGCAAAACTAAGCACACTTCAGTATGCACAATTGTGTGGCAATGCCCCAATCACCCCCCCCCCCCGAATAAATAAAGACACATGACACATTGCATATGGTTAATGGGCGTAGAAGGCCACAACTTTATTGATTACGGATGCAGAGAGGTATTGGCTCAGGCATTGGATCTAACAGTCTATATCCGACTCCAGCCCGCTCTGCTGGCAGTCTGTGAAGGGTTAACCACTGTTGGGTGAGCCCTACAATGCAGATCAACTAGGAACTCATCCTGGGGCCACCGGCTTGGGCCCTCACCTACCACGGCTTCGGACATGGCCACGCCCCCGGACTCCTTAAGGGAGTACCCTTCAGCATTTTGGGGGAGGTGATGGCAGCAACCTCCCCCCCCCCACCTGTACCCTTTCAGAGATAATCCAATGCCTACCGCCAAAACCAAAGTTGTGACGAGTTGCTACGAGGTAGGCGAAAACCACCAGGCCAGAGCCAATTTGCCAAGTGGGAAAATTCCTACCAGGCCCCTCAACAGCGCCCGACCGATGTCCATAGCAATGTCAAAAGAGAGCCCTGCCTAAAGGGAGGGTGGGCGGGAAAAACGAAGCAGCTAGCGGTCAGGAGAAGAGAGGCTGTTTCCCGGCTGCGGGCTTGCTTAAATCAGCAAGCCGCACCCCCTTGGAACGTCCTGATTGGACGCACCAAGGGAGCGCCACGACCAGGAGCTGGCCAATGGGCTGGGGGGAATGGCATCCATTCCCCCATCACATGGAGTGCTCGTGGCGCCCACAATCTCCCCTCCTCCTATGGCGGAAGGGACTTTCTTGGTTGTTATTGCTATTAAAGGGTCCAAAGACAGAATAAAAAGCCCACTTTCACAAAATAACTTGAACCACAGCAGAACTAGAGAAAATATAAGTCAATATTTTAAAGGTAGTACTCTTAGCACAAATATCATTACAATGACCTAGGAAAGTAAGCCTGTATTATTATCACCCCCAAATTGCGGCTATGGATCCAATGCTGAGACACTACCTCTTGCCTAAAGACTACTTAATTTCTGCCTAAAATGAGACTTAACCTACAGCTTCCTAGTTTACAATTCATTCTCTTAGCCGACAGCTATAGTCTGAGGAATAAAGAACTATATCAAAAATGCCTTCACAGGAATCAATTTTCAGTTTTTAAATGCTGCTGCCATGCAGCACAGGACACAAGGCCTTGGTAGTTACCAGGTACAGTACTGCAAAGACGACATACCCAATTGAAAGTTTACTAGTACTGGACAGATGGAAGATACAAATGCACAGCCTTTTTTGTCACTGGTAACAGGTCTCCATATGTGTCCTCAAAGCAACCGTATGTGAAGAGACAATTTGTTCTCCACTTGCAACACTAGAAGGACATGAATGTCATAAATGTCTGATTAGCAGCAGTAATTTGACTGCCTGTAGGACAAAGCCTCCATCCTGCCCTGCACTTAAGGGTTGAGACATGAGCAGTGAAAAGCTGGGAATGGTGTTTCAAAATGAGCCTTTTAGTTTAGAGAAAATTGCTTTGGGAACATCTATAACAAAGAGCTCTGTGGCACATTAACCATTTTATTGTGGCATACCCTTTCATTAATCAGTGCAGAACCTTTTGAGTATATGTTACCCAGCATATTTGGTTACATATTTGCCCACTGAGATCATTTACATTATGTGCATCTCCACCGAAAGGAAAACAACTGTGAACAATGAAGTCAAAAGATTATGAAATGCAATGGGTAATGGTGGTCTGTGACAATTGTGTAACACAGCAATAAGAATATACATACTGATCACACATATGAAATGTTGTGGTTGTGTGTGCTATGTATTATTACCATCCTTATTATTTATTGAATGAATTATCATTGTATGAAATGGTTACCTGTTAGGTAAAAGGTAAAGGTAAAGGACCCCTGGATGGTATGCTTTGGAACTGCTCGGTTGGGAGAAGCTGGGACCGAACAACGGGAGCTCACCCTTTCACACAGATTCGAACTGCCAACCTTCTGATCAGCCAGCCCAAGAGGCTCAGTGGTTTAGACCACAGTGCCACTGTTATATATTGCTGTTTTATGACTGTTGTCATTATAATTCTTGTAAGCAGCTTTAAGCATGTTTTTGTGGAAAGGAGGTTAACAAATAAATCAATCGATATGACTGTTATGCATGAGTTGTCTATATGCCTATCAACCAACCAACCAACCAACCAACCAACTCAAAATGCTTATGTTCTGAACTTTTCACCATGATTTCTTCTTGCTGTTGTACCTTATATTCCTTTTTCCATGCTTCAAAAAGTTCCAAGAAGATGCTGCCCTCTTCAATTGCCTTGGCATCTATTCGATGAGCTTTGGCAAAAGACAGTATAGCTTTCAAAGAGCGCTCAGTTTCACTTGCTGCCCAGAGACCTCTGCTTGTGGTAGGTAAGCGGTCATCAACCAGACCGTCTTCATCTTCTATCATTTCTTCAAAGATTGCCATCTGCCCCTTTACACTTAAATAAGGTAGAAGAATTAGAGCAGTCATCATATCTGAAGTCCGTATGAATCTTAATAGAATCAAAGATAATAGGCAAACAAATGCTACAGTGCTTGATATAGTGACCTTATTTAAAAACGAATACCACTTCTCCTTACAAGAACACAGTGAAAGAGAAGATAATTCACCTGAGATTCACACTCCCAAGAGGTGGAGCAGCTCTCAAAGAGAAGGAACCTTGTTTCTTTCCAGAAAGGATATAGAAGGTCACAGCAGAAACTCTTTCTGATCTATGAAAGAAGTTTGCTTTCATCACAAGTGCACAAAAAAGGAGAAAATCACTTACGTATGGGAGAAGAGCTTTGACTCATATTCTGTGAACAATTCATCAGCCTTACAGAAGACACAGCTGGAATACAAGATATTACAAAGAGAAGCATTTAGAAGATCAATAAACAATTTAATTTCCCAAAGTTTGCTAGCAGTTTTCTTTCAATTAATAAAAAGATTCGGAAACAAACCCCACTGAGATGCCTAATAAGAAATGTAACATGAAATTCAGAAAAATATATTTAGGTTTTAAAAACTCAACAGGATCCATGCACACACTTGATTGCTTCACTTCAGTTGTGGGATATGTGCCTCATTATTAGAAGAAATGCTAACTGGAATCTCAGTGACAGAGGTGAAGGTGTTTTCACACCTACTTGTTTAGGGGCAACCTCACAGGGCGCAGATGGCAGATAGTGGCAGCCTCGATAACCTCTTTGGAAGGAGGACCCTCCAGTTTTTTCACAGCCTCTCTCACACGTTTCTGGAATTTCTTCACTTCTTCCATTTGAGTTGTGAGCAGGTACTGAAGGCCTCTGCAGTCACGGAACCTAGCAAAAACAGGAAAAGTCAAAACTTTATTTTGAAATCAATGGATTGACTCATGGCCCATATATTGTATGCAGCTTCTTCTGGCTGAACGGCATGAGGATGCAAATCTTACTTCAAATTTTTATCAGGGGAACAATCAGAAGTGACTATGTGGCTAACAGCTTGCAAACAATTCCTGCTTTTGACTTTTGGCAGACCGATCTCTGTGAGTAGCCTATAAGTGAGGTAATGTGCCTATACAAGACAAATGCAGTTTTCTGAAAAGGCAAGTCAATGCAGAGCATACACCAATATATACTTTTAAGCAATCTGACACCCAAAGTGGGAGAACAATTGCCAGTGACCAAGCTGATCTTTTAAAATATACATACAATTCTACTTATTCCTAGAAAATGGTGCTTTAAGAGCAAAATGATGTATTTTTTATAAAAAAATATTACACTCCAGAGCAAAAATAATTGCTAAAGAGATGAATAGACTATTATCTCAAACATGAATACACCCAATGCACAACTAAGATTTAAATCAACATAAAGGGAAACAGAAGGCTTACATTTTTGAAAACAAATGTTGTATATGGATACATTGTTTGAAACATTTTCAAATTTTAAATGATAGCCCAGATGTTTTCAAGCAAGCAGTGCCTGGGGCATGGGGTATGAGCTGTCACAAACTGAGTAAAACTTGAGAATTATGATAAGGAAAATTACTTTGTAGCTGCTGACTTACTTGTCTACCATAGAGAGTTTATTAGTTTGTTGTTTGTAGTTGCTAGTAAGATCATTTTGCACCCGTTGAACAAGCTCCTCATCAATAGCATATTGTATTGCTGACTGGATCACATCTAACCACCAAGGTGAATTGGAGCGCATCTAGGTGTAGGACAGAAAATAGGCCCATAAATACATGTGCCATACCTTGCGTGATAAAAAGCCGTGCCTGAGAAACACACACTTCCTTGTGACTAAATACAAGACCAGCAGCTTTTCCCCAGGTAAATTTTGACACACTGCAGTCATCTTAGATAACTTCAGAACTTATTTTTAAATATATACAATTGTTTAAGTATTTTCTGCTACTTTGTTTACTTATTTTTTGTAGCGTTTAAGACAGAGAGAGACAAATCAGTAGCTAGATTTAACAATGAAAAATAAATGAGGAATATTTGAAACTGTGGAAACAGTACAATTAGGTGGGCATATCTCTTTAATGACATGAGTACTTCCCCCTTTTCTTCATATGTTACACCCCAAAATGAGGCTTAAAAGTGAAATGCCTATTGTAGTGAATTATTTCCTAAGATCTTTGAGGAGCTACATGTTAAGTACTGACATATTCTTGCCTTAAAGTTATTTTGCTCCTTAGAAAGAAAAGCAAGTCTTACCTGGAGAACTGCTTTTTATTAGTTTTAGAGAAACACAGCATCTCCAAGTGAAACACCATTTGTTTAAGGATTACAGAAATGACACTACGCTTGATCATGCTGTTCCACACCTGGTATAAGTGATTGCTCAACTTACATTTGAAGAAACGAATGCAAATGTGATTCATTGAGAAAGCCACAGTGGATGCATTTGGATGTTAA
The DNA here is from genome assembly GCF_965207765.1 of Zootoca vivipara. Lineage (NCBI taxonomy): Eukaryota > Metazoa > Chordata > Lepidosauria > Squamata > Lacertidae > Zootoca > Zootoca vivipara. The sequence goes on from NC_142586.1 coordinate 61,651,280, forward strand.
AATAAACCTTGGTTTAGAGTGTTGTGAAGGAGCATAGGTAAGCCTCAGAACTCAGAAACTCCAATGCAAACAGGAGGAAAGAGCTAGTTTCTTTTAAACTAGCAACTTGCCAGTTTGAATGACACAAAATGCCAGGGATAAGCAAAAAGGTAAGTGAAACCTTCTGCACTTCTTGTGGCCATGCCAAGGCAGAAGGGGAATTGTGTGCAATCCCCAGGCTCATTCACATCACAGTGTTATGCCTGAACATAGCCATCAGTGTTCATTATCATCACAGCACACAATGTGTCTCGTAGAGTGCAGCAGCAAACAAAGTGTCAGACTAGACTCAGAAGGATCGGCCATGAGCTTCAGCCAATCATGCTCTTTTATCCATTGTCAAGTAAATTAGCCTAAGATGGAATGAGCTCCTTGGAGGAACAGAAAAAATCCGTGATAAGGAAAATTTGCTTTACAGTGGAACCTCGGTTTACAAATTTTTGGTTTACGAACGCCGCAGACCCAGCTGGAACGGATTAATTCACTTTCCATTACTTTCAATGAGAAAGTTCGCTTCAGTTTATGAACGCTTCAGTTTATGAGCAGACTTCCGGAACCAATTACACCCATGCTTCGGGTTAAGTACGCTTCAGGTTGAGTACTCCGCGGACCCATCTGGAACGGATTAATCCACTTTCCATTACTTTCAATGGGAAAGTTCACTTCAGTTTATGAACAGACTTCCGGAACCAATTGTGTTCATAAACCGAGGTACCACTGTATCTATTTTATTTTGGCAGTTCCCGGGTTTTATAGCATTTGCGCGTACTGAAGCTGTTAACTTGTATATTCACAGGTCAATTCATGCATCTTAAATGTTTATGGACAGGAGTGAGGCAGAGAGAAACGTGAACATACATTATTCTGTAGAAACTCTGTGGAAGAACAGTGCATTGGTTGCATCTAAAACTGGCACGCACATTTTAATTCACGTAACAGGACTTTTCCTTCCTCTCCTCCCTCCCTGCACCCCCCAAAACTGCTCTGGATCAGACTTTTGAGGGCACGAGTGGGGCTGCAGGAAGTAGGAGAACAACAGAGAGTCCTGTTATATGGGTAGAAATCCACCTGCACTGTGGAAGTCTGTTGAATGAATGGAACTGCAGCATTGGATATAACCTACTGAAGGCCAGTTTTCTAGAATTCCATTTCTGATCCAGCTTGCTGCAGTAGGGAATCTTTTCATGGACAATTTATTATAGATTTTTAAGCTCCCACGTATCTCACATACCATCAAAAAGCAAGTCAAAGATATTACTAAAATCTTACTTTCTTCTGGAGTTCATGGATTGTCTGTAGTACTGGTTGCAAAGCCTGGTGGGCTTCAGAAACTTCTGCATTTGATTTACTCATATAATGTTGACGGAGTTGCTCACACTGTTTTTTAAATGATAAATGAATTAGCCAGGTCTTCGAGAGAAAGACACCAAACACTGAAATACTTAAAACATTGTTAGTTAATAGCTGATACATTATTACCAGTGAATGTTGTAGATGAAATAGAATACTATGTTTTGTAGAAGAGTGTTAGGCCATTTTAAATGACTTTCACTCTCCAGAAAGGCCACAACTTAAATTGCTATACGAAGCTAGAATCACATATGAACACAGCTGCTATCTACAACAAAATCTACAGAAGGACTCAAGAGACATTTGTATTGAGATTCCTGCATTGCCGGGGGTTGAACTAGATGACCCTTGGGGTCCCTTCCAACTCTACAATTCTGTGATTCTATGGGCAACCCATAGTAAGACCAACCAATCATAGGGGATATTTTCTTCAAAAGCCATATTTCAGTAAGGACTGCCCTTATCCCTAGAACATAGAGAAACTTGCACAGCTTTTCTAAATAGAAAGGATATTCATTTTTTTATCTGGAATATCACAAGTTCTTTTGCAGTCCCATAAGCTGCCTGTTGTGCGTTTGTGATGAGTTTTTCCATGTGTGGCATGTGCCCTGGAATTCCCTGGCTACTGACATTAAGAAGGCACCATTCTAACACTGTTTAAAACACATGCTGAAAACTCTCGCATTTTAGCAAGCCTATCAAGAAACATCTGTTTTAAAGTTTTGTTGATTTTATCTTTTTTTAAAAAATGATTATCTTATGCAAATTTATTTTTAATTAGTTTTTTGCCATGTTTTATCTTTACATTGCTTGGATATATAAATAAAGCCATTTATGAATTTTCTAAATAAAGTTAATAAATAATACTCCTTTGTATAACCTGAAACATTACTCAGGCAATTGTAGTAGCTAGCAAAGGATGATAAAAGAAAGAACTTGCCAGGGTTTGAGGGTTTGCCTACCTGGCTCTTCTCTATCAGCAATCAACTGAAAGCAGAACAGCCTCACCTAAGCAAGACAAAAACTTACCAGCCTCCTGAGTGGATACCATCATTTTTATAGTGTATTTTCATGCAATCTTGCCTTCAAATCATTGTTCCTGTCCAAATTGACTTCCTTGTTATCCCTCTTAATTCTTATTCAAATATAACGCTACAACTACTGCCACTAATTCCCATTCTGTGTTCCAATTCTAGTTTGTTCTTCATTAAATGTCACATCCTTGTTTTGATCATCTGTGAAAAGTTACTTGGTCAGCTTCAAAACATCTGATCTATTGGTATTCATTCTTCCCTTGCTAGTTTTTCTGCTTCAGTTATCCCAGCCAATCTTTTATCCAGGCCCTGATAAACCTCAGGTCCTAATTGTGCAGTGACTGGCCCGAGTTGACCTGCTCTGTCCCTCTTACCTAAAGGCAGTCCTTTAAAATTACCGATCAATTCAATTAGCTTCAACTTCACAACCATACTCTTTCTATTATTATTAACAGCCCAGTACGGTTAGTAGAGGTTTGAGAAGGAGAACTGCATTAACTCTACATTAACTCTACCCAGGATAAGGATATGAAGAAGTTAAGCACAGCAGTCTCCACAAGGAAACTATTCATTTGTTCTTGTAGCTTGTTGCTGACAGTTGTGACCTTGAAAGTGCACTACAGCTGCATCTGGAAAGATGTGGCAAACATGGAATTTCCTTACATTTGACCTTAGGATTGTAAGTATTTCTGTAAGAGGCCTCGGAGCTATCCTGTAACAAATTACATTCTTTTATAAATTATTTTGCAGGAAGTATTCCTTAACACACTGAAGTGCACACAGGGTACAATCACCTCTTCTTGAAGCCTGCTATCGCGCAAAGTGGGTGATATCCCAGGATGCTTTCCTGCCAGAAGCTCCATCAGGTTGTGCGTAGAATGAAGTCTCTGCGTTTGTCAACATACAAGGCAGCAGTGATTAAGTTTGATGTACTGTGACAATTACGAACAATAAGAAGTTTAAATTGGCAGTAAAATCCCCACAGAAACATGAATACATTACCACATAGAACTAAATAATCTTCTACCCACATCTCAAAGTTATGGCACTATACACTTATTCATGTTATACAGAAAAGAACAGTACAGGTGACTCCCCATTTACGTGGGGGTTGCATTCTGAACCCCTGCGCGCATACGCGAAATTGCGTAAAATAGGGAGCACCCTGGAGGGTCCTTCTGACTCTCAAGGAGACCCGCCTCAGAGCTCAAAGAGGGCTCTTCTGGTTCTGGGAGAGTCTCCCCATGATCTGGAGCAGCAGCAGGGCTTTGGTGAGGCTGGTTAGCCTCCCTGCCTAACAGCTGATGTGCTGGGTAGCACAGCAACCGCCACCACTTCTCCGCACATCAGCTGAGGAAGCCCCGATGTCCCTCCAGCTCGTGTGGAGACCTGGGCTCTGGGGAGTGTCTCTGCACGAGTCAGAGGCTTATTGAGGCCGCTCAGATGACACGCTGGAACCCTTTCTCATGGGTCAGCTGAGCTGCTCAACCCAGCTCCATTGCCCCTCCAGCTGCCACAAGCCAGAGGGACAGGGGAGCTCACACAGCTAATGTACGGGGAAGTACATTGGCTGGACCATTCAGTGGAGTCACACTGTCCCTCTGGCTCACATGGATAGCATCATGGGGAAGCAATGGCAGCAGCAGCAGCAGTGGCTGCTCTACCGTACACGTCAGCTGTTAGGCAGGAGACCTCAGCAAAACCCTATTGTGCCTTTGGCTTGCAACAAAACCCTCCCCAAAGCCTGGAAAGAATGTCCTCTTTGGGCTCTGGGGAGAGTCTCATTGCAAGCCAGGAGGACTCTCCAGGGTTCTCTCCACTTCTGGGATCCTGGCACTGCGTGTGTGCATGGTTGTGTGCAAACAGTGCACACATAATGGGGAGTTCCCTGTAGCAATCAACATGGTGCACCAGATGTTTCTCAACTCCAACTCTCTTCATCCATGACCATAGTCCAGGCTGGCTGGGGAGTCTTATCCAGCAAAGCACCCAGCAAGATAGTGCTTTGCAAGCAGCCTTTGAAGATTAAAAAAAACAGCTGAGTGTCACAGCTTGTATAGTACCGTACTTTGAAAAGCTCTCTGCAAAATCTATGTGGGCAAGTAGGGTCAAAAACATTTTGAAATTAGGTGTTTGACTGATGGGCATCTCTGTCCCACTCTTAAACTTAGTCCATTGGCCAGATCATTTTCTCTACTCCTGTAATAGTGTAATAAACTGACTCCCGTACACTATAGAACTATAGGTGCCCACAGGTATTCCATAGTGATGCTTTAAAAAACAACACCATCACCAGCTGAAAGGCCTAGCTCAGTGTTTCTCAACCAGTGTGCCTCCAGATGTTTTGGGACTACAACTCCCATCATTCCTGACCACTGGTCTTGCTAGCTAGGGATGATGGGAGTTGTAGTCCCAAAACATCTGGAGGCACACTGGTTGAGAAACACTGGCCTAGCTCACTGTTTACATTGCTCATCTGGTACCATAGATTGAGTATTACTGTTCAAAATATTTATATCCTAGTCTTCCATACTTCCAGGGTGGTTAACAATTATGAGATCCTTGTGAAGAAATCAGGGTTTTTATTTGCAGTATATGCACTAGTTGCAACCCAATGCTTGCCTAGCACCTGCCTATTCATATGTGAAGCTGGATGTAACACTACTGTATTTCAAACAGAGCATTTAGTTTTCCTCTTATGGATAGATTGAACTAAACTGATGCAAAATATAAGCTGGCTCCTAAATATCAGAATATATGCCTGGTGACAATGATGATTCTTGAAAGTTGACAACATTACCAAGTCTCTCTTGGCAAAAGATGTCTGATCAGGTGATCAATCTTTTAGCTCATGAACAGACATAAAAGCCAAGAAAAAGGCAAAAAAAGTTCCACAAAACTTCTGTACTAGTTTAAAGAGTGGCTTCAGAGATTATGCACATACTTGCAATGAATCTGTTTTGAGTTTCTCTTTGTGCTCTTCAGAGGAACGCAGCACCTCTCTATACATATCTGCTGCCAATGCATATTCACCTGAAAAATTAGCATATTTCAGACTGGAGTATTGGGATTTCTGTCTTTCAAATGTCTAATTACTTACAACTGTACACTCAACACCACCAGGATTTCTTAGTAAGCACTTTAATTAGAGACATCTATGCTGCATAAACAAACTATAACTGAAAAGGAGTTGGAGAATAAATTTTCAACTGTGAAAACAAAGCTAAAACACTTTCCAGGGAAGTAGAAGCAATGGGAGCCCTCTTCCCCACCCTGGAAATGGAAGATACAGACACTTTCTATATATGTTCCCAAACAGAAATAATTCCCTATTTCCAACACTTAGAAACATTACTGGAAAGCATTATAGTAAATTGTTTGGCTATTTACAAATGGAAGCTTGACAGAGACAGACCAGCAAACCTATTGTAACATTAACATCAAAACAGTATAATTGTGTATGCAGCCACTGATAAAGTTAGCATATTTTTAAAATGTTGTAAAAAATATTTTTTGAGGTAAGAATGAGATATAAATTAAAACTGTATATAGTCACTATTCCCTATTAGATTCAAGTACTTCTTATGCTGATGCAGATTTGTGTGCTTCAGTGCTGGGTCACCAGATTTTTGAGTGGGCATGTAAAACTGCCCTCCTCTTTGCTGACTGCTTTAAAAAGGCATGCAAGTATTTCCTCAAGTGCCATCCTCATTTCTGATTAAATTTCTCTTCCTGCAACTTGATGTACCAAGTCTATCTTGAAGTAATATTTATAAAACTGAAAAAGCAGCAACTTATACCTGCTAACCTTCCACAGGCTTACAATTCTGCAGCTTTGCTTGCATCTAGTACAAATGTCATTTCTTGAATATCTTGAACATACAAATTTTCCTTTAGGATTTACCAGTAACTCTACTAAAGAAATGCCTAAACACCTAGGCTGCTATTTAACTATTTAAGAAACAACCAACAGATTCCACAGGTAGTTCTATTTAGTTTGGCGCTCAAAGCCAAGGGATATTCGTAGTTAGTAAGTGGCTAGACACAGAAGCTTATATTTTGCTTAGAGGAATCTGAGGCAAAACAAATTGGCCCTTTGGATTTAGTCTGAATTAGTAATAGTAAAGAACTCTCTCTCTCTCTCTCTCTCTCTCTCTCAATATAAAAAAAATCTTTGCATTTAACTTCAACAGTCATAAGAACTGCACCAAACTATTATGAGCCAGTTTTACCTTTAATAATATGAATACCAGCTAATCCATTCAAAGCACACACCAGTTGCCTATGGACTTCCTCACATTCTGTTCGACATTTTTTCTGTAGTGATGTTAGAAGTTCCTCCATTGTCATTGTGCTGAAACAGAGAGCCAAAGCATGAAGTGCAGGCATTCAATATGCATCAGAGGTCATAAGTCCACCTTTCCAAGAATGTACTTTTTATAACAATAATGAACCGAAAGGGCTAGCAACTGGTATAATTAAAAAAATGATGCTGTTCAACTGCTATTATTTAATATTTTTACTAAATGAATTCCTTTAATATACAGAAAAAATAAGGCTACAATCCTTGCCTAGATGCCTTGTAATCCACATTATATGCAAAAGTGTGGCGAGAGACTACAATGACTGACTTGACACGACTAAGTGACATGACCTTAGTGACACAACAAATAGTGGAATAGCACTGATAGCCTACAGGAGTGTGTTAAGCAGCAGGAGAGGAGAGAGAAGTAACTGCAGTTGGGATTGTTACCCAGCAGAAGGGACTCCTTTTCCCCCAGCCCATGCTGCTCAAGGTCTCATGATACCATTGGCCAAGCAAAATAATCTTCATTATTTGACAAACAGCCCCAAACTCTCCACTGGACCTGCTATGCCATCCCATGGAAAAGGGAGAAATGCTTTAAAACATTCCAGTCTGGGCTTGTTGATGGTGACAACGTTCAACTCAGCTTTTTTTTATTAAATTAAAATGGTGTGGACAGTACACGGCTATCTCATAATGTGATGAAAGTGGAATGAGAAGGAACAGAAACCTGCAGAAGGCTTCCAGGTGGAAGCACCCTAAGAGAGAAAACAGCACTCTCATGTTCACATTCCCCAGGCACAAAACAGGACCAGAGTGGGAGAAACAGAGAAAGTAGTCATTGTTCACTGTCAGGTTCAAATTGTAAAAATAAAATATAAATGCTGATTTCTAAAAGACATGCTCTGAGGAAAAGGATATATATTTAACAACAGGCAAAGAAACATGATGTCATTCCATATCTAAACCAAGAGACTGGTCCGGGCCATTATGTGGATAAAAGACAACCTGGGACCCCCAACTTCACAGAGGGCAGGATAGAAAAGCAACAGTGAACTAGCTTGCTAACCTGATAGAGACGATGGGTTCATTGTTCTATTATTCAGAAGCCCGAGCACTGTGTCATGGACACAGAAGTAAAAGGATACCCACAGGTAATTTCAACCATTTGTTGTAAAAATGGACTATTGCTCTCAGACAAAAAGAGCTTAGAAAAAGATCCTTTTTCTGCGGTCCTTTTTATGGGAGCTACTTGTTTTGTTACTGTACTCCTCCTTTACTGAAGTGGCTATGTTGCTGCTACCCATGAATATTCCACTGAATATAGGTTGCTAGGACAGATAAACAGTTAAAATTAAACCTGCTTTATTTCACTGACACATTTCCTGAACTTGCTGCATCAACTTAAACACTAAAGAGTTAGTGGCAATGTTCTGCTCCCAATACAAGCTAGTATTTATTATATTTCTAGAACTGTGAGAGTATGAATAGTCAACATCAGTTGTCATACTGTTATGCTATTTCTTCTCATAGCAGAGTATAGAAACATGTAATCTGCAGAGTTGAAGAGGATTAATCAATCAGTACTATTACTTATTGGTTGCAGATCAAAATACGAATTTCAATTGGTGTGCGCAGTGAAAGATTCTTCAGCACTGTTGGATTTATGGCAAACGAATAGTCTTTGAGTCAAGAGCAAAGACCCAACAGGCCAATAGATCCCAACTACAGTTAGGCTAAACCTATCTGCATAGTTTAGATCTATTTATTTCTTTGCTCAAATAGTTGTCTCAGAATACTATCAGTTAAAGTAAAGATAATTAAAATTTAAAGATTTGATATCTTTAAATTCATAGCCTTGGATCAAAAGCTGCTCTTTTGCAAGCAAAGGGCACCTCTGCTTCCTTCCTCACTTTCCACTAATTTCCCCTTCCCACTACAACCTCACTTGCACTTTGTTGATGCAAGTCACAATGATTAAAAACATGGAGTGGGATCTCAGTTTTGCATATTATCTGAAATTTGAACTTCAACAACTATCTTTAATGTTCTATCAGGTGAGGTAACAAGACCACAGCAGGTTGCACACATGTATGTATGTATGTATGTATGTATGTATGTATGTATGTATGTCTTGCTCTGTATGCAAAATATACAGTGTATTTTCAAACGCTGTCTTGTAAGTATAAATTCAACTTCACAAGTACTCTGCTATTTCTAGAGTGACTGCCTGGAATATGAAGTCCAAACGAATAACAAATACCTTTCTCTTTCATATACCAAACTGGTGAATTTTACTCACCAACTGACTTTAGAGTAACCACAGAAAAAGCCCAACCTTTACATTTCAATATTGTACGTCTACCCAGAAATCAGCCCCACTGACCCATGTACATCAGTATGAGTCCCGTAATTATGAGAGGTCTAGAGTTACTTTAAGAATTAATGTAATTAACCTTTTCTGCAGTGGCAGGAATTCTCCACGTACAGCTTGTGGGTGACAGCAGGCCTGCCTCAAGCGCAACAAAGGGTACAGAATGGAAGCAACTGTCCTCCGATCCAAGCTGCTAAGTTTGAGGGACCAATCAGAAATCTTCCTGAGTTTTGCCAAAGCATCCTGGCAGCAGACCTCATGTTGGCGATGATAAAAGTGTCTCTCCACAGGAGAAAAATAGAGCCAGTGTGTATCTTCTGTCTGAGCAGGGATCTGAATCTAATAATAAAATGTAATGACAAATGAGTAACTCAAGTATTAGGTGAAAAATGTTGTCTATAAACATATTTCTTAGAACTTGTGTGTTTACTTGGTCAATCACGTCCTTCTTTGCTGACCTCCACATTATCTTGGCTATGAAGTTGTAGAGAGGCTGTGTGTTTTTCCTGCAGTATGGTCGATACAGAAGCTGATCCCACCAATATTTGACCCAGTAAGGATCAGCTCCAAGGAACAGTACTAATCCATATAAATCTATGACAAAGGAACAGCACATTATACTGCATGCAAGAAATACTTTTAAAAAGGCTTATACACAATTCAACTTAGCTAAGCCTGACAAGTTAAATTGCTTCACGCTTTCTTTCTTTGGGGAGGAGAGATGGAACTTGGGTGCTGTGTATACAATTAAATCTTTGTGAAAGCTTAAAATAAGCAGTACATCCCCTTATAAGTATCCCACAGAGTCCACCAGCAATTTTAAAGCACTGACATTTTTTTCAAAATCTGGGCTTCAATTACAAATGTAAACTTTATATGGAAGTTCATAGAAGGACAGTTTCCAGCTTCCTCCTAATTCTTAGGAGGCTTTCCTGAACAAGGATTACTGCACGGCAGCAATGACAAAGGGTAGAAAATTTTCCGGTGCTTAAAAAATATTTTTGTTGCCATTTCTTAAGTTTATGACTAAAAATGAATATATGGCAATTGTAAATGCAATTATTAGGTGCTCATAATCCAGTGTTGGCCAAACTTGGGTCTCCAGCTGTTTTTGGTCTCCAGCTGTTTTTGGACTACAATTCCCATCATCCCTAGCTAACAGGACCAGTGATCAGGGATGATGAGAATTGTAGTCCCAAAACAGCTGGAGACCCAAGTTTGGCCAACACTGTCATAATCTATAATACTGTAGATCAAAAGTTGGAGTTCATCCTGTTTTAGAGAAGGTCCCACTTCCCTTGATTAATGAAGTTCACACTTTGGGAGTAATCCTGGAAACTGGATACACAGGCAACAATTTGTTGCTGGAACTATGTTTGCATAGCTTTGGCTAGTATGTCAACTACAACTTGAGATATGGATTTGGCCCAACACATGCCCTAGTTAGTAGAACCTGGTGCCATGCAATGAAGCTGAATGTCAGAAGATTCATGAGAAACAAAAGGTAGCATTTCTTCATACAGCACCCAACTTAACTCTGGAATTTACTACCACAAGATGGAGTCTTAAAAACAGGGTTAAACCCATTGAATATAAGTTTATAAATGACTACCTGACATGTACCTCTAGTACTGGAGGCAATATGCCTCTGAATAACAGTTGCTAGGGAACACAAGTGGAGAAACTGCTGATGTGCTCATGTCCTGCTTGTGGGCATCCCATAGGCATCTAGTTGGCTACGGTGAAAATAGGATGCTGGGCTCTACATGCATTTGGACTATTGCAGTTGGTCCAAAATGCTGTAGCCAGACTGCTAACTGGAGTAGCTGATAAGGAGCATGTGACTCTAATCACAACAACTGAATTGATTTCCAATTAGTTTCCAAGCCCAAATCAAAGTAGGGCTGCTTTTGACCATTAAAGTCCTAAATGTCTTGGCATCAGTGTACCTGAAGGACTGCCTGCTCCAATACAAACTTGCCTGGGCATTAAGATCTGTAAATGAGGTCGCTGTCTGTATCTCACCAATGTCATAGGTACATGTGGTGGGAATATAAGAGAAGGCCTATTTGTAGTTACAATTAGTACTGTTTTTGTTTTTTGTTCTGCTTTTTTTTTGGTGTGTGATTTTTAAGGTGTATTTTAAATATGCTTTAGTTTGCACTTGATGGATTCTCTTTTATTATTAGCTGTCTTGAACAATATGCTGTTGGATAGCCAGGACACAAATATTCTTGATTAAAAAAAAGAAGAATTGCTTTCTAGAAGGGAGTTTGGACCAAAATACCCTTGCCATTACTGCATGCTTGTTGATACAGACAGAAGATTAGCTATACTATTCACCTTCCAATCCTCGTTGCACTGGTGTGCCACTGACACACCAGCGATTGATTCCACTCAAACGGAGAGCCATTTCTGCAGCCTAATAAAATATTATAGAAAGTATAATTAAAGCCCATGACTACTAGGAACAACCTCATGCTTAGCCCAAGAATATTAAGCAATACTAAGGGTCCATCTGCTACTATGCTTTCTAAATGTACTTCCTAAATGACTTGGATGGCAAGGATTAATACCACAATGGTCAGTGAAGAATAACTGCTTTAGGAGATTGACGAGATTCCCCACCTTTCTATTTCATCCCCCTATAGAGACCAACCAGTAGAAAGAGTCCTAGTGAAAAATGCTCAGCTGGAATATCCCAACAATCTGCACAGTCCACACGGCTATAGCTCAGTTTGTGAACAGGGAAGGGGTGAAATAGGCTGAACATTTGAGCAATGTAAACTGAAGTATTGGGACAGCATTCCATTTCTGTTTTCCTACTCAGGTGAGTTCCTGGCCTGCCATCATTACTGCATCTTGCCATCAGAACAAAGCCCCTTATATTCACCGACACTGTGTGAAAGGTCCCCCCCCCCACACACTTACTTGTCCCATAGCTTCTCGTTTCTTCAAACCGTAACACTTTTACAAATTGTTCCAATTTCCTACACTCCGTATCATTGCAATTCAGCCTCCCCTTCCTTTCTTCAGCAAGCCTGCCTCTGGAACCCATTCCCCTCATTCCCACTATCATCTGGTTCTTTCCTCCACTATGCTTTACAGATGTCTATTCATTTGTACACATGGAGGTTCTCAGTAAAATTGAACAGCTATCTGATCTGAATGAGGATACACCCATTGTGGGTGTGTTCCATCATCTCTCTCTCTCATTCCGATCCATACACAACACACACACACACACACACACACACACACACACACACAGAGAGAGAGAGAGAGAGAGAGAGAGAGAGAGAGAGAGAGAGAATATCACATTGTTACTCTTGAAAGGATTAGCTGTTCAAATATGCAATGTCAATCCATCAAGAAATTCCTTTACTGGAGGTGAAGCAGGTATTCACAGCAGCATCACTTTGCAAACAGCTGAAATGGTCCTGCTTAATATTTCTTAATGTCAACAAAGACCGTTTTACAGATTCTAGCCCCAAGGGCAAACCCTCTGCCTGTTTAGATAGGCACTGAAACAGACTAACATCTTGCTTTCAACTATCAAGCAGTGTAATATACATGATGACCTAGTTCTTTAAACTGTCAGAATACATTGTGTTAAGAGATTAAATAATAAAAAATACTAAGCTTCATAGCAAGTCAAACCTCTGGCAGATAAAACATTTAGTAGCACCTCCAAGGGAAACTATATTATTAGTCACTTCAGAAGAATAAATGTCAAGGTCAAATTTATATGCCTGCATGTTAAAGGGTATACAAGTAGGCTCTTTCATGTGCTTTTATGTTGTACATGTTCAACAGGATCATACCCAAGCAACTCATGTTCATTCTCACCTTTGCAGTGGTACATTCCACCATCTGTGCTTCATCCAGGCAAATTCTCCACCACTCCACAGCTACCAAGGGACTTGGGATAGCCATATAACGCTTCTGGTTCCTGAAACGGCGTCCATCTTCACTATTACTGTGAGGAATGTCCACATAGTTCAGCTCACTACGAAGGACATCATATGTGGTGATCACTACTTCCTGCTCTGCCAAGATGTGAGGCTGCAAGAAACCATGCTTCTTCACTCCTTGATAAACCTGCGTAAATTTGGGCACAATTCACATGAGAGCAAGCATGGACAATTAAATGGGGGGGGGGCAGGCACAGAGCACTGAGAAGCTGAAAATTTCCTGCCTTGCAAAAGGATTCTAACACTATGATGACAGCTTTATTCACAGTTAAGCATGGTGTGGTTAAAAAAATGTAGGTTCTCTATAACTTGGCTCTCAAGTTTCATGACAGAAATGACTGCTGAATCAAGAACTGACTACTTTAGAAACAAGGATTTACAAGAAATAATCTGTTTCAGAAGGTAATAATCTGTTTCTGCTTTTCTGTGACAAAAGCAGAAGTATTTGCATGAACAATTTTGTTGGATACAGCCCTTGATTTACATTGGCATTTTCCCCTTGATTTTAAATCACTGATTTAAATTGTCTTAATATAAATCAATCTATCGTGAAAAAAAAAATCTTAAGGATTCCTACCAATATCAAAATATACTGAAATGCTGGACATTTATTGTAACAACTACCCAGGAGTAAACACATTTTCATTCTACTCACTTAATAACTGCATTTGCTACACTCTACCTCAACTTAGTATACTTCCCCTATTGGTTGCTGTGAAACAACACCGTTTCTTACCAACACTCGAAGAGAAGATGATCTCACATGCCTGTTAATCTCATCAACCCACTGGTGGCAGATAGAACTTGGAGAGATTATCAGAGTAGCTCCTGTTGGAACTGGTTTCATTGCTACAAGGCAATGGGGACAGTAAAAGGGCTTGATCTTTAGATTTTCTTTTTTGTAGTTCACACACTCAGCATGCTGCCACAGATGGCAGTTCAGGCATTGCACACGTGCCTTATAGTCAACCAAGCCAAGCTCACCACATATACATTCAAAACGATAATCAGAGGTATTGAATGGAAAAATAGAACCAGGATGTGGTACAAAAATGCTAGTGTGTTCTTGAGAGGCTGGAGGCTGCCCTTCTGAGTTGTCTTGTTGCTCTTCAGCTTCATCATCTTTTTTAGAAATGTCAGTAGAATACATTTTGTTTTTTGAAACAAGCATATTTTCTTGCAAGTCAGCAGTTCTGTGTAGAGAATCTTCTTCCATTATCCAGCCCTTAGGATCCAGTTCTGATTTTCTATTGTCTTTGCTTCTTGTACAGTAATCATGCTCTTCTGCTGTGATGTCTACTGCCTGAGATAGTTTAAGACCATTTGGAGAGCATGTGCCCTCATCTCCCAATTCTTTGGTTTCATTCTCATTTTCTGGTGAATTCTTCTTCTGAACCCTATCTGAAGTTTTTATTTTCTAAAACAAACAAACAAACAAATAAAAGAAACTAAACTTATTTTGCTTTTTCAGCTTCATAAAAACACTCTGGACTAAATCAAAAACTTGATTAGGAGGCACAAGGGAAGGGGAGCTGGAAAAGTCCCAATGTGCATGCTGTATTATGTGCATGATTGGAACAAAATACACTTTCAGGATACTGAGTAGACTTTTACAAAACTTTTTAAAGGGAATTCCAAACAGAGAAATTGTGTGTGCATCATTACCTACACAACTACTGTGTGAAGGGCTTTCCCCATTAAACTGTGCTACAGCATCCCACCCCTTCCAATAAATAGCTCACTGATAGACTGCCTACTGGTATCAGTGGCCATGCAAATTGCAGTGTGTTGACATCTTGCATTTTAATGTATATAGAAATATATATGTGTGTGCATGCATGTGAACACACTGTTATACATTTTAAGTTCTTTTTTGTCCTCCAATTCAGCACTGCAGTCTAACACTGAAAAACTACACCCCAAACTACAATGCAACACATCTGTAATTCATTAAACAGTGTAATAGCATTACACCCAAGTGATCTACTGCACATTATAAGTGGTACATTCATCCTCATTATCAGCCATTGGGGGTCATACCCAGTTCTTCCTGGCCTAAATTACATGCAATGATTTCAACCCGTTAAAATGTTCAGGGGTTGATATGAAGATATCTCACAACAAATTTTGAGACTACAGTTATTAAAGCAGATGGTGGAAAATATGCAGTGGCAAATCCAGATAAGATTTCCTACACAGCGATTACCCCCTGAATTCTATCAACTCTATCAACTTGGCTGCTCTGTTCTCATTTGCTCCCATTCCCAAAACTACTATAATGGACATGTATCAAAACATGCCCATTATAGTAGTCCATTATAGTAGTAGAATGAAAAATGGAAATAATTCCCTCCATGGATTATTTTTTTAAAAAACTCCCAGGTTACCTCTTTTTTAAATTTACTACACAATTTCTTTTCCTTGTAGTTTCTGCCCAGCTTGAAAGAACCAGCAAGACCATGACCTTTGACCTGTTCCACTATCTTCTCTGCAATTAATTTTTCCAGAGTCCTTTTAAGAATGCGACGGTTTCTGCGTGTGTCGTACTTGTATATGGCATGGACATACTTAAAAATTGCTACAATAGATGCTCCCTTCTTCACATTCATTTCTTTTATAGCTGTTAAGAGCATCACTCGCAAACCTATTGTGAAGGCATAAATATCTACGATAAGGAGTTGTGCAAAAAGAGGTTGCAAAATAATGTTAAGATTTTAACAGTATTTATGTATTTATTTAGGAATCACTTTCCATGAAAACATCTCAACGTGATGAACAATTTCAAATACAATACAATACTAATGCAGCACTGGCTATTCTTTTTTTAAAAATTGATGTATCATTAATTTTTACATATAATCAATTCTGCAAAACTAGTTAATAGGGAAAGTTAACAAAATTAAAGGAACCTATTGCAGCATTTCAAATAATTTTTGGGGAAAACCCCTTAAACATAATTCAATTGCATGCAATCAATTTAGGATCTGCCCTGATGTGAAAAGCATCATTACCATATACTAAAACCTCAATAAATAAAGATAAATTTGGGGGGCTTGGTAGTAAATGCTTTATTCATTTCATATATGCTACAAATGTCTTTCATGTTAAAAGTTTTTTTTTTGATAGACCACAACCCATTTTTCCTTCAATCTCACATGAGCCTCAACAACTTATCAAACAATATACTCAACAGTGCTCCCTAATGTCCGCTTGAGACGTTTGAATGAGTCCCCCCACTGATATGGGAACCATGTTTGCATCTGAGCATCAAAGTAAAATGTAACATGTGCAATAAATGTATCTGCAAATATGTCGCACCAAATTGGTTCAAAGAATAGTAGGAAACAGAGGCTGATGTATATATATATATAGTGTATAATGGCAAATAAATATTGGCCTGGCTGTGCTGTAAGGCTTTTAAATATTTTGTTTTCAACAGCAGTTCTACCACTCTTTGCCCACAAATTCAAAGTAGTCTAGTTAGATGTTTCTGCAGGAAGCAGCACCAAATCTACTGTAAATGGTACATATTTCTTATTATTGCTTCTGGCAAATTAAACCTACTGAAGAACACTTACTAGGATAGTGCACTTTTTCCTTCAATTTAAGTTCCATTTTCTTTATGCTTTTCTTTTTGCTTCCTTCACTAGGTTGAGGCGGAACAAAGAAGTTTACCAAAAAGCCCTAAGAGATAATTTTTAACAATATCAGATTTATGTTCAGCTACCATGCTGATCTGCTTCACAAAATTAACATTTACATCACTGAGTCTGACGCACAATTAATGTATCTTAAACAAGCAAGCCAAGAATATTTGAATATTAACTATTGACTCTCCGGTTTTGAAAACACATAGAAAAACTACCGGTAAGGCTGGGGATGTAATGCTTGCTGTGACAATGCAATGGCAAACACTAACAATTCACTAACAATATGGTTAAGATTGGTGATATCAAACAGGTATCCCAGCTGAAGTGAAAAACTAATATTTAAAGGTATTAAATATTTTTGGTAGTGTGCAGAAAGGAGAGAAGAAGGGAAATTCCACCAGACAAGCAGAAGTTTTGGGACACAACACTGAGAGTCTGATGATGACCGACATAAAATAGTAAAAGAAAAAGATTGGGTTTCCCAGATTGGCCCTAGTATATAGAATATAAGCTACAGCTATGCACAGGTATGAGGCAAGGTCTTCAAAACATTGAAAAACACACACAAGGTTGTACATTGACCTGAAATTTGTTGTTCTAGTAATTTACAAATAAAGATCATCTCTCAATAAGCTTAGCCTAGTGAATGCTGTGTATTTTGCTTGGCCTTGGGAGAAGTACATAAATTTTGTCAACAAAAACAATTTTCCTGACTTTCATGAACCCTACTCTGTGAAACTTGGTGCTTCTGGTATCTTCTAAAATGTCTAATACTAAATTTATTATGATCAGACAGATTATGTAGGTTGTAGATCAATTTGTTCAATTCAGGAAGTTCAATTCTGGACCAATTTGGCATTTGGTTCTAGATGGTAACCTGTAATCTATTGTATAATAGTAAGAACTTCAGTCCACAAAAATCAGGGTTGTCCAAAAATATGCATACAATCTGGTCCAACATAAATCCGAGACTGAGTGGTAAACTCTTGCTCAATTTATGCAGAGATTTCAAAGTTGTACTTATTAATGCTGAAGATACACTGTTAAGCAACCAGTCCCAAGTTTGTTTTTGTGTAGATATGCTTAAACTCCTTAGATCTTCCCCTCCATTTTTAATAAAATGGGAATTGAAAAAAAAAACATTTATTTATTACGAATATAAACATAAAAGAGCAGTTCTAATAAACCCCTAGTTCAATGTTCTGCTACCAAGAATGGTCTCTTCTCCCCATGCCACCCACCCTGGCAAAAGTATTGGAACCATTTGCTTCATTCTCACACCTACTGCAGATTTCTCACCTCAGGTAACATCAGAGCATCCTGTTTAACATCCTTTCGAGTGTGTGTCAGGATAAGGGACAATACTTCTACTGTTTTTCCAAGGCCCATCTCATCTGCCAATATTCCTCCAGGCCACTGAGGCCCAGCAACTGGGCGTTCACGAATAATGCTGAAGATCAAAGATTCATCCTAGTTAAGAACATGTTATGTGTATGTATAATTTCTGATCACAAATTTAACAGAAGCAAATGACTACATTGGCATTTTCTGAAGTAGGTAACATTCTAGAACAGGGGTAGGCAACCTAAGGCCTGTAGGCCGGATGCGGCCCATTAGCCTTCTCAATCCGGCCCACGGACGGTCCGGGAATCAGCACGTTTTTACATGAGTAGAATGTGTCCTTTTATTTAAAATGCATCTCTGGGTTATTTGTAGGGCCTGCCTGGTGTTTTTACATGAGTGAATGTGTGCTTTTATTTAAAATGCATCTGTGGGTCATTTGTGGGGCATTGGAATTCATTCATCCCCCCCCCCCAATATAGTCCGGCCCACCACATGATCTGAGCGACGGTGGACTGGCCCACGGCTGAAAAAGGTTGCTGACCCCTGTTTTAGAAGTACATGCATTTGGAGAAGGATCGTGGATCTCTAATATTTCAGATGTACACAGAACAAAATCCATCATAAGAGTTGCTTTAATCCTAGTACCTACACATTTTTTAAGAACAGAAAGGAGATGATATACTATATATTTCATTATCAATCAAGCACAGAATTAAATAAAACCTTTTTTATTTTTTGCAAAATTAAGCAAGATCCATTATACTTTCAAATTGGATGGGGGACCATGTATTGATATTTCTGTGTTGCAGGGGGTTGGACTACATGACCCTCAGTGTCCCTTTCAAGTTACAATTCTATGAAATCACACTAACAGTTTTAATTCATTTCCCAATTCTGTCATACTTTCTCATTTTCAGAAGTATTCAAAAGATATTCATATAAGTTCTTATTGTTTAAATCTAGGAAATATTTACATTAAGGCATTTTCATAAAACAAGTGCTAGAGTGATATTTATAGCATTAAACACAGTTACTTAAATTGTATGCACTTTGGCTGTAATAATAAGACCAATAATCCTTACCAGCCAGTAAAAGGATTATAGTACAGTTTTAGTCCATCTAAAGTAATAAACTCTCTCCATAAGAAGTGGAGTGCATTTTCTACTGAGAGAAAGAAGAAAACAATGAGATTCATACAAATGCTACTCATATGATTTAAATTTATTTTGACTGCGTCTTCGCTTATCTTCAAAGTTGAAAGTACAGAAACTGAAGCTCCAAGGAATCTTATTTGATCATTTCACAATTCCTCGAGTCCTATGTTCTGTTACAGACCAATGCCCCTTCAGCTTCTATAAGATTAAATGAACCCAGTACAAATAGTTACAAGACCCTTAAATGACCAGATTGTAAATCTGGATAACACGGGCAGTTCTTAGAAGAGAGGTGTGGGTATAAGGAAGAGAATTTTTAGTTTAGTATAGTGTAAAAGTAGATTAAGAATTTTATAATATGAATTAAATGAAGAAGTATGTTTAAGTTAGAAATATAATATGTAAGGAAAGAGGAGTATGATGTTGTCATAGATGATAAATATGTAATCTATAATGCAAAGGATAATTATAGAATTTTGGTGTAAAATTTAAAAGGTATAAACATGTTTAAGATAGAAAGAAATAATGTTAAGATGATGATTATGAAATTGCCAAAGAGAGTATAAGATGAACCACAGTAAGAGGGGCTGAGGAGGTCAACTTACAATGTTAGAAAAGATGAATGGTTTTTGAACTATATACGGTATGTATGTTTTTGTTTGTTTTATTATTATGTTTAGATATGTTAATGCTTTTATTTGTGTTTCTTGTTTTCTATTTTAGGTAAGGCTGGGGTTGGTGTGTGGGTGATGTATGTTTTGCTGTTATATGTCAAAAAATCAATAAAAATTATTTTTTTTAAAAAGTAAATCTGGATAACACTACCACTTAGTGCTTTATAGTGTTTTACATACACAAATCCTTACAGTAATTCCATAAAGTAAACCAGCATTATTAAGCCCAGTTTAACAGATCAAGAAGCTTGAAAGACAACTTGTCGTACATGCCTAAGTCCAACTAGTGGGTTTATGACCATGATTACATATGAACCAGAGACTTTCTGACCCACAGCTTATTCTCTGAGCTAGTGTGCTATGGTAGGTCTATTTTATTACTTCTCAAGATAATCAGGTTTCCAGCATTTAAGCCTTCCCCAGATTCCAGTTGCCCTAAATGGAAATTTACATGGAGTACCTACTATATTCCAGACGGAATAATGTAAGATTCAGGCTACATACATTTCCTGCCTACAGCATCAAGGAAATAAGCAGTAACTAGGAAGTAAACGGCATTTCCGGGTGCTGCTCTGGTTCACCAGAAGCGGCTTAGTCATGCTGGCCACATGACCCGGAAGCTGTACGCCGGCTCCCTCGGCCAATAAAGCAAGATGAGCGCTGCAACCCCAGAGCTGTCCGCAACTGGACCTAATGGTCAGGGGTTCCTTTACCTTTAAGAAGGAAATTGCCAAAAATATAAATATGGGAGAGGGGGGAAAGAAATTTCCCTAAAGGGGGTTCTATTCATAATTAGCCACTTCTGAACCAAGTGACGCACATTAATGCCACATCTGGTATGTTAGAAACACAAACAACCCTTATGTTGTGTATAAACTAAGTGCTGATGTATGCAACATGAGCATGTCTCAGATCAGCAATTCAGGATGCACAATGGGTTGTATTCAATGGCAACTTTGCCTTAGCAGAAAGCAGTTCTATTCACACAAGCAGGGCATCAAATTTTTGCTACTTGAGGTGGGGGACTTATGTGCGACTTTCTTATAACTTTCTTGTAACATCATCATGAATTTCTGTCAGTATCACTGTAATCAAGATATATATTTATGTTGCCTTTTTCTAGATACTTGCCATTGGTTGGTACATTTTTGAAGTTCTCACGTTGCAGCATCCAGTTTACAGCCTCAGTTTGGTATGGCCTCAATACAGGAATCAGTGCAGAGTGCTGTACGTTCTCCTTCAAAAACTGAATTTCTTTTTGGTGTGTATGCCTCACATAGTCATAAAGCTCTTCAATATTTTGCCGCTCTATATCTCTATCGGATTCCTCATCTTCCTCCAGAATATCTAAAAGAACCGTATGGTACTGATTCACAGTCAGTAATGTTTGCAATACCTTAAACGTACTGCAATGAAGTAACAAAACAATTGGATAAAAATAGTATCCCAGTACTAAGAAATATTAATCCAGTACCATGTTGTTCCCAGTCTTACGTACAATACCGAATAGTTCTTGGAGGGGAAGAAGAGAACTTGGCTCTCTTTTAAGATCAAAAACATGGCCAATAAATAATACTAGGAACTGGAGAGAGTACAATTTCTAAAGTACTGAGTTTGTATTACCGGTAAGAAATTATAATTTATTTCCATTATTTAAAAAGCTTACAGTTCACAATTTTTAAAAACAAAATCTTGATTTCGTTCACAACACTTTCCTTGTACTTGGTGAACAGTGAATGTGATGCCCATAGTTCTGTGGATTATATTATAATTAATGTGTTGATTAAATTTGCTACTGATGAACAAATACTCTTGCAGCAGCTGTGATGCAGAAAACCAGATGCTTTCCTTTAATAGCCAACCACTTCCCACCCTCACTGTACAAAGTAAAAAAAAATAAGTTGAGTGGCTATGAACAGGGATAGGGAGAGGAACATTTAGGGCTTGAGCAGATGATGAAGGGAGAGAATGAAGAATCAAAAGACATTTAATACGGTAATGCAAGGCCAAATTATTTTTCTTCCGCTCTCCTCTGCCATTCTGTGTGGAACTTGTGCATTGATTCACTATACTCAATCATCACTTTTTTCAACTTTACAAGCGAATTGTGACTATTTTACACATTATGTGCACTTTACACATTATGAGCCAAGAATACATATATTTAACTAAAGCATCTAAAAATGCACAAAACAGTTGTTTCATTTACTCAGCACAATTTCGCCAATTTCAAAAGAAGTCACGCCAATTTATATAACAGACACATCTTTAGCAATATTATGCAGCCATTGACCATTTGGGTACAACAGTTCAGACTGATGTTCTCTACAGAGTCTGGCGGTCAGAGCATTATCTTTCTAATAAAGTTATTGCTTATTTTTATATGAATAAATATTATTAGCATAGATTTGACCAACACAGCATAGGCATTGCCTAGAGTCCTAGACCAACAATTGAATGATAGTGCAGGACATATAGGGATATATTTCTACATGATTCTGAATCATACATATTCTGCTCTTTATACAAAGGCACATCCAACTCTAGGCCAACTGTGGTTCCGCTCTTCCTCCTGGGCCGTGTTCAGAAAGTGGTGGTGGGGGATGAGTGTTCAGACCCCTGGGCACTCACTTGTGGGGTGCCTCAGGGTTCCGTTCTCTCCCCCATGCTTTTTAATATCTATATGAAGCCGCTGGGAGAGATCATCAGGGGGTTTGGGCTGGGTGTTCATCAGTATGCAGAAGACACCCAGCTCTACCTCTCTTTTAAATCAGAACCAGTGAAGGCGGTGAAGGTCCTGTGTGAGTGCCTGGAGGCGGCTGGAGGATGGATGGCGGCTAACAGATTGAGGTTGAATCCTGACAAGACAGAAGTACTGTTTTGGGGGGACAGGAGGCAGGCAGGTGTGGAGGACTCCCTGGTCCTGAATGGGGTAACTGTGCCCCTGAAGGACCAGGTGCACAGCCTGGGAGTCATTTTGGACTCACAGCTGTCCATGGAGGCGCAGGTCAATTCTGTGTCCAGGGCAGCTGTTTATCAGCTCCATCTGGTACGCAGGCTGAGACCCTACCTGCCTGTCTCGCCAGAGTGGTGCATGCTCTGGTTATCTCCTGCTTGGACTACTGCAATGCGCTCTACGTGGGGCTACCTTTGAAGGTGACCCGGAAACTGCAATTAATCCAGAATGCAGCAGCTAGACTAGTGACTGGGAGTGGCTGCCGGGACCACATAACACCGGTCCTGAGAGATCTACACTGGCTCCCAGTACGTTTCCAAGCACAATTCAAAGTGTTGGTACTGACCTTTAAAGCCCTAAACGGCCTTGGTCCTGTATACCTGAATGAGTGTCCCCACCCCCAACATTCAGCCCAGACACTGAGATCCAGCATCGAGGGCCTTCTGGTGGTTCCCTTATTGCGAGAAGTGAGGTTACAGGGAACCAGACAAAGGGCCTTCTCGGTAGTGGCACCCGCCCTGCCCTCACAGCAGATGTCAAGGCAATAAGCAACAATTTTACTTTTAGAAGACAACTGAAGGCAGCCCTGTTTAGAGAAGTTTTTAATGTTTGATGCTGTACTGTTTTTAATATTCGGTTGGAAGCCGCCCAGAGTGGCTGGGGAAACCCAGCCAGATGGGCGGGGTATAAATTAATTATTATTATTATTATTATTATTATTATTATTATTATTATTATTATTATGCCATGTTTCCATATACCGTTATGTCTGGCAGACATTTCATTTCTTGATTACGGTATCTCCAAAATCCTCACCCCTGAGCTGATTGAAGTATGTCCTATTACTTTGTTGTATTGTGTATGTGTGCAGTTTTACTCAGGTTGAAAGTATCAAAAGTCAGCAACAAATGTGACAGACTTTAAATAATTTATGCTCTGCTTTCCACAGATTAAAAGAAGCTAAAACCTTCTTTACTTCAGAAATAGTATTTAGAAGACAAATTAAGGTCACCTAATAATAAGAACATTTCCCTCAAAACTCATATATATGTTTTAATGGTATAACTAATATGTGTCAATATTATCAAATAAGATTACCTGGAATTATGAAGTGGTAGAATTTTTCCATCAGTTTTTGAATGAGTTGATTAGCTTTTTTTATTCTGCCACCACCATCACTAAGGAATTCTAGCTTGCTTAAGCCAACTTCAAGGAGATACATTCCAACCTGTGAATGTAGTTTTTAGATGAATTTTGGAGTGTGCAAGAAAAAATATGAGAAAAATATGAGCTTACTGGTGACTAAGGCTGGTATTCTAAACTTGCTTACCTGTGAGCAACCCCCACTGAATATAATAGGACTTACTTCCAAGTAAACGGCTAGAATTGCAGAGTTCTTAGGCGACCACCCTTGGCAACTTGAGGCTGAAGGACCAAATTATATGTATGTGGGACATCCATTATTAGATTTTCCATTATAATTATTTTTCCGTAAGCACAGCCATGGATCAAAGCAACAACACTCAAGGAAAGACAGTTTACCCCATTCCCAGATGCCTTATTTTGTTTTTTGCTTGCTTCCTTGCTTTTATATCCCATCTTTCCTCCAAGAAGCTCACAGTGGCACACATGGTTCTCCATCTCTCCATTTTATCCTTACAACCCTATGAGATAGGTTAGAGAGACACTGACTGGCCCAAGGTCCCCTAGTGAGTTTCATGGCTAGAACCTGGTCTCCTAGCTCTTAGTAAAAAACTGTAACCAATACATCCTTCAGCCAACCACTGTTTGAATTATGCCCAGAAGCTAGATTGCAGACAGTGCAAACAAGTGACATTTAGCACTCTGAAAATAATCCTACTTCCCTAGTAACATAAACCTTCAGGTGTGAAATGTCAATGCTCTCTGGGGGAGCCCAAAGTCCAAAAGATGTAAGCCTTAGTCAAGCATAAATTGGGGATTCTACATGTAATCCTGATTATAATGTTCTATTCGACCCCAAGTGGCTCAGATAGCATTCCATGGTATGAGTAAACTACAGCTTCCTGGATCCTAGAATATGCTAAACTAAATCTTACCAAAAAACTACCTATACAGTGGAACCTCGGTTTATGAACACCTCGGTTTACGAATTTTCGGTTTATGAACGCCGCGGACCCATCTGGAACGGATTAATTCACTTTCCATTACTTTCAATGGGAAAGTTCGCTTCAGTTTATGAACAGACTTCCAAAACCAATTACACCCATGCTTCAGGTTAAGTACGCTTCAGGTTGAGTACTCCACGGACCCGTCTGGAACGGATTAATCCACTTTCTATTACTTTCAATGGGAAAGTTCGCTTCAGTTTATGAACGCTTCAGTTTAAGTACTCCGCGGACCGTCTGGAACAGATTAATCCACTTTCCATTACTTTCAATGGGAAAGTTCGCTTCAGTTTATGAACGCTTCAGTTTATGAACAGAATTCCAGAACCAATTGTGTTCATAAACCGAGGTAGCACTGTACTGTTTGTTGTGTTTTAATTATTTATAGTGATTTTAATTAGTCTTGTGTCTGCTTAGGGAGCCAATTTTGGTTTGTAATGTGGGATTAAAATTTAATCACCACTGGTACCACTGTAATGCTCATGTTGCAGGCAAGCATTTGGCTAGCTTTTAATATTCGTTGGACCCATCTCACATTGCAATCCTATGCATATTTAGGATTATGCGCATAAAGAACTCAATGGAATTTAATTCTGAATAAATATGCATGACTATATTGTTAATGTACACAGAGACGATTCTCTGAAAATCAAACAGAAAGGGTACTCTTGCAATTAGCAAGTCTTATTAATTACGTAAACCAAATACCTTTAAGCACTGGCCATCTCCGGATCTTTGACAAAGTACAATTACTCTCTTCTTTTGCAGCCACATCAAGTCTTCTAACATTTCATTACTTAAAGATGATTCAACTAATACGTCTTCTTGGTAAGTGTTCTGTAATGATTCTTCCCTCTCATCAACCTTCTCAACGTTCTTCACATGAACACAGATACGCAAATGATCACTAGGTTCTGCTCTCATCAGTGTAAAACTCTTTTTATGGACATTCTCAGTTAATTGTTGACCAGGAAGAGGTTGCAGAATGAACTCCCCAAGCAAGGTTTTCCAGTTAGAATCAGAAATATAAGGAAATATCACAATATTTAGCTGTATGGATATAGAAGTCAAGAGATGGCAGGAATCGTCTGCTTCATCCAAAATGGTTGAGAAGCTCAATGATTTTAGGTTGTTTACTTTGAGCGTCAAAGCTTCATCAGTGCTATCATCATTTATAACATGTGCTGTAGAAGATGAGCTTGTACCTGCAAGAGGTTGGTCTTCATCCACTGCATCCAAATCTATCACTTCATTTTTACGGTCATCATGCATATTCCAGCAGAGCTGCTTCTTTTTCTCATCATTCATCCTCGATGGAGGAGCACGCTTTCGACGGCCACTCATTTTTATGTTTCACTAGCAGTGGTTAATCTCTGTAATACAGATTGACATCCATCTATTTACATTTCTGCATGGATTAATATACTTTGGTTTATTAACAATAAAGGCCTGATTCAAATGTATAGGTAGCAATCTATAGTTTATTGAACAGAGAATGCGTTTTGTGTCACATCTCCTCTGTCTCTCACCCACCCACGAAAGAATATTCTGGGGTTTGATCAGAAACTGTGGTTTACTGGTAATCTCTAACTGCAAATGGTTTCAAGGCAAGAATGATAAATAGTAGCATGTGAAGGAGCCACAACACTTGTCGAAATTATATAAACAGACACATCTAAAATGTAAGTCCTCAGTAAAAAGTAAATATATCTTAATCAGTTTATGCTTATAAGAACAATATTTCAACAAGCTAAATATTCCTCCTTCCAAATTTGTTTTCCAATTCTAAATATAATTCAAAACATTACCTTCTCTAAAGTTCAAGTTTAATTTTTATTACAGCAAAAGCCAGCAATACAGAATATCATAATTCCAAACAAAAGAAAATCAGCAATAACATCACCAGAAATAGAACAATTACACAAAAGGAATTTGCGATGTGTCATTCAATAGAAGGGATTTACGTTTCTTAATAGCTAAAGTGCAGAATTTGGCCACGTCATATGACACTGGGCTTGAGGAATCTTCCAGAAGGAATTTTAGTAAGATTTCGGGGGGAAATTCCAAATAATATTGTAAGGGTGTAAATTTTGATACAAGGGGTAAAATAAGTCGAGCTCGTTCTTCACTATAAAATTCACAAAATAAAAGAATGTGAGTTACAGATTGTACCTTGTTAGACATGCAAGGGCAAAGGCGCTCATGAAATTGGTATATAATTCAAAACATTACCTTCTCTAAAGGGTGAATTCACCAGTGGATCTGTACCCTTCTTCTCAACACATAAGCCTATTTAATTAGGAAATGGTGTTATTTAAAAATAGGCATGTGATTACAAATGGATGGACACCATGTGCTCAAGATATAGTTTAAATCCAAAGAAGTATTCATTAATGGTTCCTCGTAATCCTGGAAAAAAGTGACAAGTGGGGTGCTGTGGATTCCTAGGGATTGCTCTGGGGGGATGTTGTTCTGTTGTTGTTTAATGTATTTATAAATGACTTGGATGAAGAAATTGAGGGGATGCTCATCAAATTTGCAGATGATACCAAACTGGGAGGGGTAGCCGCAGAATCAGAATTCAAAATGATTTTAACAGATTGGAGAACTAGGCACAAACTAACAAAATGAATTTCAATATGTCAGAACAAATGTAAGGTTCTGCACTTAGGCAGGAAGAACCAGATGCACAAATATAAGATGGGGGACACCTGGATTACTATCAGTGCATGAGAAAAGGATCTAGAGGTCTTGGTGGACCAAAGATACACATGAGTCAACAGTGTGATGCAGCAGCAAAAGAAGCTAATGCTATTCTAGGCTGCATCAACATAGTGTCCAGATCAAGGGAAGCAATAGTACCACTCTATTCTGCCTTAGTCAGACCATACTTGGAATACTGTGTCGAATTCTGGGCACCACAATTTAAGATGGATGTTGACAAGCTGGAACGTGTGCAGAGGAGGGCAACCAAGATCAAGGATCTGGAAACTAACCCTTATGAGGAGCGCTTGAAGGACCTGGGTATATTTAGCCTGGAAAAGAGGAGACTGAGAGGAGATATGATAGCTATCTTCAAATATCTTAAGGGCTGTCACATGGAGGAGGGAGCATGCTTGTTTTCTCCTGCTCTGGAGGGTAGGACT
Organism: Zootoca vivipara; assembly: GCF_965207765.1. Classification (NCBI taxonomy): domain Eukaryota; kingdom Metazoa; phylum Chordata; class Lepidosauria; order Squamata; family Lacertidae; genus Zootoca; species Zootoca vivipara. The sequence continues at coordinate 61,679,428 of NC_142586.1, forward strand.
TGAACCAATGGCTTCAGGTTACAAGAAAGGAGATTTCGACTAAACATTCGGAAAAGCTTTCTAACAGTAAGAGCTGTTCAGCAGTGGAACAGAGTTCTACTAGAGGTAGTGGATTCTCCTTCCTTGGAGGGTTTTAAACAGAGGTTGGGTGGCCATTTGTCATGGATGCTTAGCTGAGATTCCTGTACCGCAGGGGGTTGGACTAGATGACCCTTGGGGTTCCTCCCAACTCTAAGATTCTATGAACATGAGAGACCTGCTTTAATCACCAAGTTAATATGACAACAAGGACCAGGTATATGAATACCTGCTGATTAACAACTTAAAAAACACACAATCCTGTTCCTCAGAAAGCTTCTATCTGGGCAGCCATTCAGAATTTGCCTTATGCCACCTTATACTACAACACACCCTCACTGCCTTAAAGCTAAAATATTTGGACAGATGAGGGATGGAGGCAGAGATGAGGGATGCAGGCAGTATTTTTAAATCTTCGTGAAAGGCCTATTAATGTTGGTAACAACACATGACATTTTGTCTCAAGGAGGAAATCAGCTGCACAATCAAACCTATTCCAAAGAGGTGGCTTGTGTTACTCTCTTGGAGCAAAACACACCAAAAAGCCTTATGGCATCTTAAAAGATTAACAAATTAATTACAGCATAAACATTTATAGACTACAATCATGCACCCAAAGAACTTGACTCTAAAAGGTAAAGGTAAAGGGACCCCTGACCATTAGGTCCAGTCGTGACCGACTCTGGGGTTGCGCGCTCATCTCGCATTATTGGCCGAGGGAGCCGGCGTATAGCTTCCAGGTCATGTGGCCAGCATGACAAAGCCGCTTCTGGCAAACCAGAGCAGCACATGGAAACGCCGTTTACCTTCCCGCTGTAGCGGTTCCTATTTATCTACTTGCACTTTGAGGTGCTTTCGAACTGCTAGGTTGGCAGGAGCTGGGACCAAGCAACGGGAGCTCACCCCGTCACAGGGATTCGAACCGCCAACCTTCTGATCAGCAAGCCCTAGGCTCAGTGGTTTAACCACAGCGCCACCTGGGTCCCATAATAAATTTGGTCTTTAAGGTGCCACAAGACTCTTTGTTGCATATACTATCAACTGTATTTGCACTTAACAAATGAAAGCCATAATTAATACATCTACATCAAACAAAGAAGTTATGCCACAGATACAAACCGAACTTGATACATATTTATTTGCCTTATATTATCTACAGGTGACCGAGAACTCTGGGACCCATCTGTTACTCAGGACATTTAATCCACATCAGCTGATAGGAAGTGAAATGGGAAAAGAATCCACATGCACACATTCATAACCATGTAATCTGGATTCTTTACAAAAACTGTGCAAATTATGCTACCGTATTTTAAAGTGGAGTAGACACTGGGCAAAGACAGTGGGGTTTTGCCCCTCCTTCCACCTCACTGTATGGTTATAAACAAAGATGCTACAGTATTAAAATATTCTACGATTGTTTCTAACTACATTATCAGATAAATCACGAATATAATAAACTCTGGCTGTACATGCACATGACATACCAGAAAAGGATTTTTTTTTTGAAGGAGACAGAGGATTAGCGTGCTCCTCTCAACAACGTATAAGAGGGGCTGAGGGGGGGGGGGAGAGTGAGATACAAAACCGCAAGAGAATTATTCATTATATTGTGCAGATTTTAAGAATATGCAGATAATAGGGATACCAACAAGGCCAAGGCACCGGTAGCAACACCCCCCCCAAATTAAGGCCTATTGCACGTCATAGACCAACAAAGAAGTTGTCTCTCCCTCTATATATAAAACTATAAACACACAACACTCTGAGTGTGTGTTAAGTGTGTAAGCGACAGGCGGGGGCGAAGCCACTAACTGCAGCCTTCCCCCCCCCCCGCTGCTTCTTCTGGGTCGCCCTCAGCCTGACGCACCTGAGAGGGTTGGAATCAGCTCCTTGGGACTCCTCCCCGGCTTCCCCTTCTGGGCCCTGCGGCGGCGAGACTGGCAGAAGAAACGAGCTCCTGAGCAGCTCCAAGGAGCGCAGCGACCATCCTTGAACCAGGAAGAGGAAGGAGCGAAGGGAGGGCTGGGGGAGGGGAAAGCAAAACAACAACAAGAAAATTCTCCCCTCAAAGTTCACCCGCCGGAAAGGAGGAAGGAGGCGGAAGCTCGAGAGCGACGCGGTGGCCCCGCCCACTCCCCCTCTCGCGCTAAAACGCGCCTGTCCCCCCCGCCCCCAACGGCAGGGAAGCGGCGGCAGGCGCTGGCGAATGTGCGCGTGCGCGGTGCCTTCTTTTTCTAACCCGGCGTGTTCCGTGCTTCTGCGGACAGGACAAACGGAGACGCTTGGCGAACAGCTGCTGTAGGACCCGCTCCATCCAGATTAGGTTGCTGTGATGGAGAGGGCTTAGCCAGGATTAGTTTGGGGGAGGGGGCGTGTTGGTTGGTCTTGAGGTTCTGCGAAGGTCTTGAGCCTTATTTTCAAATTATTATTATTATTATTATTATTATTATTATTATTATTATTATTATTATTATAAAAACCAACCCCGTCTTTTCGACTTAAGTTAGATGCAACTTTTAAAAGATTTTGTAGTGCGATGAACACCTTGGAACTCCCTGCCTATTGAAATCAGGCCTTCACTGTACTCTTTTTGGCACCTGCTGCTAAAGACATTTTTGTTTACGGGAGCCTTACCCATGCATCTAGAATGCTTGTGTGCTTTTATATTATTAGTGGTTTTAATTGTCTTAATTGTTCTTACCAATAATATTGTTTTTTTATTTGGTTTGGAAAATGTTTAGGATTTTTTTAAAAAACAACAACAACGAAGCCATATAGAAATTTTATGAAACATATAAATAAAAATAAAATAAAATTGGGGTTCCATAGCAAAATGGATCCAACAAGCCAGAAGTTTGCCTCCCTTGGTTCATAAGAGTAAGATAAAGCAGGTCAGCTGGCAGAAATAGCTCTTCCTTTTGCCTGTTTCTGGCTCCCTGCTGCTGAGCCAAATCCATGCTGTTGCACCACCCAAAGAGAAAGGCCAAGCAAACAAATGGAAGCAGCAGCAACCATCCCTGGCTGAGCGATCATAAGGAGGCAATGGCTGCTGCTGCCCTGAACCTAGAAAGAAGCGGGGTGGAAGGCTGAGGGCGGCAGGGAAGCATGCAAGCAGGCTTCTGCCTCTTCTCTCTTGCCCACCCTTGCTGGTGCCCACCTGTCAGTCATGTAGTATCATCACAACAAGCTGAATAATGTTTTTGCAGAACTGAAACTGCAGTGGAATGGAAGCACTGCTGCATGCACTGGATACAGAGCAAAATAGAAGACGATGGGTTATGCACATCTAGCAACAGATCTAGGAGAAGTTCCAGTAGTAAAGTGTCTGTGCAAATGCGTCCTTGGTAGAACATCAAGGGAACAATGCCGGAATATTATGGTGGGGTTGCAGGTGGGAATGATGTCATAAGTACTATGCACCTTGCTGCATTCAGTAAGTTTCACTAGTTAGGAATATAGCCTTATACTGAGTCAAACCATTGGTCCATCTAGCTCACTATTGTCTGCATCATCCCTGGCTGTTGGCCATGGTGGTTGGGGCTGATGGAGTCCAACAATATCTGGAGGGCCACAGGTTAACCCCCTCTGATCAGCACTTACTGGCAGTAACTGTCCAGAGGTTCAGACAGGGAATATTCCCAGCTTTACTTGGAAATGGTAGGGAATCTTGGGTTTCTGGCATACAAACCGGAGGCTCTGTTTCTAAGCTATAACCCTTTCTGCAGCTACTGAATAGGAACCATTAATTTTACAAGTTGAATTCAACTTTTAATAATTTTTTTTTAAAAAAAACACCTTAATGAAAGATTAGAAGACAAATGCAAGTAGTTAATGTTGACACTACATAACTGCAGTGACCCAACACACTTTTTTTTTTCAAAGAAGGTGTTTAATAACATCTACCTGTCTGCTTCAGTAGAACAGCTTTGACACATTTCAAGACTCACAGGGATATGGCGATAATTATTTAATTAAAGTGTGCAAAAAGCTTGTGAAGATTTGCCGACAAGAACATAGCCCAGCATAAATGAGATGTTTTACAACAGACTATAAAACTATTCAGGCATAAAGTTACTGTACTTAAGTTTCAGATCAGTGAAGAAATCAACTTTATATAACAGTAGGGAAATTACCTCCAGAGGATTTTATACCTTTATTTCCCTCCCCCAGTTTAATTGCTTATGTTGTATACTAACACACCAGACATCACAGAGGATTTCCAGCAATGTTCATAATGTTCTTTTACACTAAGTAATGATCCTATATGTCTGGTCTGAGTGAAAAATCCAGATTATTTGGGGCGATGTTACTTAGTGGGGGACTTAAGGCTTTTCAAGTTGACCCTAAAGGTGGGTGTATTGCTATGATAACACAGAGAGTAACACACACTAATGGAACTAAACTCGGAAGGGCAGTAGGGCATGTCTGCTTTGTGGCTTTTCAGTACCCATCTCATTATAAATAAATATTTCAAAGTATACAGGGGTGAGGAACCTGTCATCATCCAGATGTTATTGGACTCCAACTCCCATCAGCCCCAGACAGTATGGCCAGTGGTCAGGGATGATGTGAATTGTAATACAGTGGAACCTCGGTTTATGAACACCTCGGTTTATGAATTTTCGGTTTATGAACGCCGCGGACCCATCTGGAACGGATTAATTCACTTTCCATTACTTTTAATGGGAAAGTTCGCTTCAGTTTATGAACGCTTCAGTTTATGAACAGACTTCCGGAACCAATTACACCCATGTTTCAGTTTATGAACGCTTCAGTTTAAGTACTTCACGGACCCGTCTGGAACGGATTAATCCACTTTCCATTACTTTCAATGAGAAAGTTCGCTTCAGTTTATGAACGGTTACTCCGCGGACCGTCTGGAACGGATTAATCCACTTTCCATTACTTTCAATGGGAAAGTTCGCTTCAGTTTATGAACGCTTCAGTTTATGAACAGACTTCCGGAACCAATTGTGTTCATAAACCGAGGTACCACTGTACAACAACATCTAGAAGACCATAAACTTCCTATCCCTGGTATAGAGGATTTCACTGGCAGTTGACTCTGTGATGAAAAAGAGACCAAAATTCTTTCAGATACACAGACAATCAACACATGCACCCATACTGCACTAAATTTCTATCCCCTATTTGAAATGTCTTTGCATAATGTTATTAATAAAGAATTTCACTGTGGTAGCTGCTGACAGGCAATAGCTCTGTCTTACAATGCTACTAAAAAGAAAAGCAATGACAAACCTAGACAACATCTTAAAAAGCAGAGACATCACCTTGCCAACAAAGGTCCGTATAGTTAAAGCTATGGTTTTCCCAGTAGTGATGTATGGAAGTGAGAGCTGGACCATAAAGAAGGCTGATCGCCGAAGAATTGATGCTTTTGAATTATGGTGCTGGAGGAGACTCTTGAGAGTCCCATGGACTGCAAGAAGATCAAACCTATCCATCTTAAGGAAATCAGCCCTGAGTGCTCCCTGGAAGGACAGATCGTGAAGCTGAGGCTCCAATACTTTGGCCACCTCATGAGAAGAGAAGAATCCTTGGAAAAGACCCTGATGTTGGGAAAGATGGAGGGCACAAGGAGAAGGGGACGACAGAGGACGAGATGGCTGGACAGTGTTCTTGAAGCTACAAACATGAGTTTGACCAAACTGCAGGAGGCAGTGGAAGACAGGAGTGCCTGGCTTGCGCTGGTCCATGGGGTCACAAAGAGTCGGACACAACTAAACAACAACAACAATTAGTCTTTAAATGCTGGTGAAATGTCATATGCTATGACAATAGGGGAGTTCAGATAAAAATTAAAAGAACAGGTGAGGAGCTTGTGCACAAGATAGCCCTGATGTCAACACACCCAGTGGCCCCATCCTCACCACCCACGTGTCCTACATGTGTGAGGAGAAGTTCTGTGTGTGTACCAGTATATGCATGCAGAGAGCCTACACACATGGTGATCCCAAATCTGGGATTTTACTCCCAGATTATCCTTAATTAACTGCACGGCTGGCATCCGCTATTGTGGGATCCGCTGTTCACCATGGCAGCAGCACCGGAAGTGAGTCTTATGAATATTTGAACCCCATAATGGTGCTATTATGATTAGGAGAATAATTCCATCCTTCAGTCTGAAAAGGTTTGGTTTAAAATTGAATTCACTTTGAGCTAAGTGAAAAAGAAAGAGTACTTTAAAGGAAGGCCTTATATCTAATTAGGTAGTCCTATTTCATTTCTGAAATAGCAATCATTTCATTAGGTGAAGAGTTAACTATCTCTTAAATTGTGTGTGTGTGTTTTATGCTCAAGAGCATTTTGGCTTTAGATAACTGAAATACTAAGCCAACCCATAAAGTACAGCTGAAAAGCATTTTACACCCCTGAAAATGTGGCTGCAAAGCCAATTTAAATTCTCTTGAGTCTGTGGCTGCTCAGTATACATGTCACTGTTGTGAAGAGAGCAATATATTATTCTAGTAGCTGCCAATTTGGAACACCCTAAGGAGGGTGTAGTATATTATTCTGCTAGCTGTCAGTTGGGAATACCCCAGAGACAGAGAGGGTCTGCTTCAGATTGCAAATGAATATACCATTTTTTAATGTTCCCTTACATTAAAAAAAAAAATGATACGTTCACCTGCATTCTGCAGTGGTACAGTCCATTCTATTACCCCCACATTTTTTCACTTAATTCTGCTGCATAAACTAGATGGTTGTCCCTTAATGGTGGTTTCTCTGATAAATTTCCTCCTCACCTCCATCCAAAATTCTTCAACTTCCTAAACATACCCACTAAATGTGTAAAAAATGTTATGGTGTCATGTGACTTGGGGTTTCTCAGGGACTGAGGCTGTGGGTACAGAGGCTACCTTCAACTGTGAGGAACCAGTCCCTTCAGAACCAGTCTTGGTTGTTCCAGTCTCCTCAGGTGTTACGTCACCAGAGGAGCAGGTGATGCCTGCACTTCTCCAGCCCCAAGAGGTTGCACTGCCTTTCTCAGACTCTAAGGGTGACAGCTCAGAGATCATAGAAGAATCCTGGGCTGCTCTGAGCTGCCAGAGTCAATGGCTCCCAAACAAGATTCCAACCACCATGGGCGAGGCTGGCTACTCAGTGGAAGCTGCAGTCCAGTTAAGGCTAAATCTGACTTTGCTGGCTGTTGGAGCAGCATTCAAGACTGTCTTGTCAAACTTCCAACCTATGTGACGTGGAGCTGTCCAGGGTGCTAACTGCCTTTGCCTTGACCCCTTATCTGTTTTTGCCTGGCATTGCAAATCTGAACCTACTGCCTCTGCTTTGTCTGACTTTGAATTGGCAGGTTTCTGCTTGACCTCAGTGAAGGACCCTCAGTGAGAAACAGTGTGAACATCTCCCAGGGTGAGAAACTGGGAGAGAAAAGGAAAGCTCCCAGGCGAGAGCTCAGAGTGTCTGTCATTTTCTGTGTGGGGCTGGGATTAAGAGCTACTTTGGACAGAGAGAGACGATTGTGAATTTGTGCACTGTTTTTGAATTTTAGATACCTGGCTGATGAAGTTCTCCTTCCTTTTTGTTTGTGCTGTTGCTGTTATGAGAATCTGTATTTTATCTTTTTTTAAAAAAAATATCTGTATTCCATTATGCATTTTTTTACGACAATTGTAATTATATAACCATTTTGATTTTTATATTGTACAGATATTATGTTATGTATTGACATTTGTGTTCTGTGTTTTAAACTGCCCTGTGCTCTTTCATCAAAGGGTGGTACAGTATATAAAATACACATAATAAGGGTGATATATATATAGTATTGTATTGTATACTATATATATATAGAGAGAGAGAGTATTGTAACACAATACTAATAATATCAACAACAATAGCAAAATAACAATAATATAGTATATGTTTGAACTGGCACTGATGCTATGTATGGGTTGTGCCCATAATTAATCTTAAATGCATAAAAACATTGTGTCAGTTAGCTAAGCTCATATTTATCCATCTCCATTGTGGTACTAAAACCGTTTTCTCTCTAAAAAATCCTCTTCGGCTCTGTACAGTCACCACACAGGTGTCTCAACATATTTTTCATGTACAATAAAAATGTGAACAGACTGAGTTTCTCTTCTGCTGTCAACACAGCACTGTGCATTCTGTGTTAATGTCCAAAACACTTCCTCCGCAGCACCACCCCGTGATTCTCTTTCAGGAACATGACATGAAAACATCATGTCTGCATGACATGAAAACATCACAAGTCTGTACATACTCCCTGGATGGGATTGAAAGGATTTATTTAGTTATGTTTTAAAGCTTCCGTTTGGTGCTTCAGAGAATTGTAGATGGAAGATTATATTCAGTATAAGAGGGACCAAAGGCCACTGGGAGGCTCCTAGGAAGAACCTCGTGGCAAGGGGGAGGCCAGCCTGGCCCCATTCGCTGGCCACAGAAGGAGCTTGCTTTTTCCTCCATATCAGAAAGAACGCTCCGCTCCAACTTCCAGTCTGCTTTAGTATTGCAGAAGCAAAATGAGAGGATGTTCTGGCCCCATCCATTGAGAGCCATCAACTGCTATTCAAGCAAGAACACTGGCAAGTGAAGATCAACCTGGCCCAGGTGACTACAAATGGCTGCTTATGGCTCACTGCTTCAGTCTGGCCTTAAGGAGCTGATGTTCTGTCTCTCTATCTTTTCCATCCACTTCCTTTCCCTTGTGGGTCTTTGTGTGCCTGATGGCAGGGCTCCTCTTTTAAATTGATGCAAGCTGCTTTGGGGGAGAATAATTGCCTGAAAAATAGGTGGGTAGGTTAAAAATATGGTAAAATAAATAAGCGAACTGTTTTGAATGCCACTGAATCAGCAAGTCTATGACTGAACGTCAGACAATAGAGATTAAATGTGATATGAGGGGATACTATTTTGTTGAATTGCTGCTGGAAAGAAAACAGGACCTAAACTGCTATAGTTAATGCAAGAAATGTATGGTCTAATGAAGCCCCAGTATAAAGTATACATTAATATTCCTTTTAGGTTAGTCAAATGTCATGAGGGCCAATGTCAGTGTGTAAAACAGGAAACTGCCTCATAGCAGATCAGCTGCAAGGAAAAAAAAGTGGGGGGTTGATCATAAAACTATACATGAATTTTTCATGTACAGTTAGATAGTTTGTTATTTTTAAGTTGTTCTAGCTTTCTTTGTATTCCCGTAATATCTGATTTAATCTTAACAGGTAAATTTTAAAAGCTAGGGTTCAATTTCTCAATCAAATAGTCACAAAGAGAGGTAACAGCCCTGCAAAACACCAAGAGAAATATGAAGTTACTAAAAAGAAAACCCACTATCTCTTTAAATATTGGCTTAAAAAAATCTCTCCAAAAATACTGGAGAATTCTAAAGAAAAAAACACCTCAGTACATGGAAATGAGACACAGTTTTCAGTGCTTTGCAATTTGAAAAGTGTAGCTATTTCAGTTCTATTCATGAGGCAATTACCGTATTAATGACCACTAAACAAAATGAACCAAGGAAGCACAGGGTTGTCTCCCGCTTTTTCATACTGTGAACTTTCTGAAGGCTCATATTTTAAATGCATCTCTAAAACACATTGATTTAATCAAAAGTTTAATTTATTTTCCAAACTGGGCTACCAGGTTACAAATAGAGCAGCTCTGCTGTATTTGTTATGCTGCTCAAGATTGAATGAGGCACCTTAGACTTTTGCAACCTCATTTTTCAAAAAATAATGGGAGCACTGGATGGTCTGCACTTGAATGCCTGATATAATTTACCGCCATGGCCTTGGGAAGGGGATCTTACCAGAGCAGCCACTGCGTGGCAACATGTGGACAGATGTGTCACCCACCAACACAAACCCATGAGCCTGTCTTGACTGGGATGACTGCAGATTACCAAGAATTTATTTAGCAAGATTAGTTAAAGAAAGGAATATGACTTTAATTTCTCAGCAGATGGGAAATATCATTTAGGAAATGCTGGTTCCTTGCTTTCATTAGTGGACTTGCTTTGTGCTGTGCGATAGGATAGAGGGTATCCTATCTCTGCACTGGTAGTAGCAGGCCATTAGTGGCCCTTTTTGGCTTTGACTTGGGGAAGACTGATCTCCTTTGGTGAGTTGGTCAGGTTAAGAGTATAAGAAGAGTCCTGCTGGATCAGACCAGTGTTTCATTTAGCTCAGCCTCCTGATCTCACAGTGGCCAACCAGATGCCTATGGGAATCCCACAATCAAGACCTGATTAAGTTCTTAAGGGAAGAGTTGGACAGGTCTAGAGAGATAACTTCTCCCTTCTGGTCTTTGGTCTGCCTATCCTTGGCATCTCCAAGTAGGGTTGAGACATTCTCTTGACTGGTACCTGGCTTGGAGAGCCACTGCCAGTCAGAGTAGACGATACTGAAGTAGGGAGACCAACAGTCTGACTTGATAAAAGGCTTTAGCAGACCCAACCATTGTTTTCATGCCCTGCCTGCCTTGCTACTGTTAAGCTAGAATAAAGCAAGTTGTGGCTAACTTCTCCCCTTCTGCCATCAAGGGTGTCTTGTGTAATTTCTTTCCTCCATCTAGCTACTCTCCTCTTTGCCATTGTACAAATAACAATATGGGTGATTCGAGGGGATATTTGAGCCAGTTCACATATTTGTTTGTTTTCCCCATTTGCATCCCATTTTTCAGCCTACAGGCATCTATTTATGTATTAAACATGTTGTTACCAAGGGGATGCAGTACAAACCTTACATACCCCCCTAAAATGCAAGGAAGGGGGGTTGCTTGGTTGAATGCATTTCCACACTCAAGCTTCCCATTATATGTAAGGCTAATATATCTCAGGCAGAAGGCTTCCAGTCTAGCTTTCCCTCTAATGCCTTAGCTTTGCAAATAAGGGACATTTTTGCCTAGGCACATTAATTCAAGTATGTGGTTCTCTTCCACCTCATTAAAAACTAGTGTTATCTTGTGCACCTTCAAGATTGTTGTGATCTAAGCTCTACCAGTATGAGCCAACCAGCCTTATCAATCCAAGCTTCTATCTGTTGGATATTGTAAGAACACTATGACCCTAAGATTTAAGTATGCATTTAAAAAACCCCTCCCTTTAGCTACCAAACTTGGATCTTAATTAGGCCTCTGCTAGGGCTCCTTTCATGGAGAGAGCTGGTATCTAGCAGAGTATGGGGTGGGATGGCATTTTTTTTTGTTCATCTCTCCATACCCAGCAGCTGCCCAATGCTGCTGTGGAGCTCCATTCACAACTCTCTGTGGCAGATTGGCAGGGAGGTTACTGAAAGTCACTTCCCCACTTCCGTTAGTGAGAGAGTCTCCTGATCAGAACTCCACTCACATGACACTACTAGCTGCAGAAGCTTGCTTAGGCTTCATTCCAAATCTCACTTACCTGCAAGTAAGCCACTTTAATTTAAAGGGCACTTCCTTCTGCTCAGAAGGTCAGTGGTTTGAAACCCCGCAACGGGGTGAGCTCCCATTGTTCGGTCCCAGCTCCTGCCCACCTAGCAGTTTGAAAGCACATCAAAGTGCAAGTAGATATTTAGGTACTGCTCCGGTGGGAAGGTAAACGGCATTTCCATGCACTGCTCGGGTTCGCCAGAAGTGGCTTAGTCATGCTGGCCACATGACCCGGAAGCTGCCTGCAGACAAGCGCCTGCTCCCTCGGCCTATAGAGCAAGATGAGCGCTGCAACCCCAGAGTCGTCCGTGACTGGACCTGATGGTCAAGGGTACCTTTACCTTTACCTTTCCTTCTGAGTAGACATGGTCAATGACTTGTGAGCAGAGCAAGGTGCTTCAGGAGGTGGTGCATGATTGCATGGTCCATGATTAGCTAGAACTCCCAAGGAAGTTGGTGTTCATTTCACATATGACCCAAGATAGACCTATCTGAGATTTTTCCATATTAAGCTCAGAATGGAGTTATGTTAGAGGGTCAAGCTATATTCCACAAGTGGAGATGGAGGACTTTTAATGGGGTTATGTTGTTCATATCAGTCACAATTCCAACATGTCAACATGCACTTTTTTCATAACCCTTTCCAAATTTCCAATATTTTATTTTGTTTGTTTTGCTTTTTAAATCAGACTTAAACAACAACAACAACAACAACAACAACAACAACAACAACAACAACAACATAATTGTAGGAGACTCAAGGGAAATGGCTCTTTCTGACTTTTGTGATTCTGCTAAGATACTTTTGTGCAATATATAAAAATGAAAAACTAAATATCGTAGGATACTGAGGGGTGCAAAGAGCAGCAGCTAAATATTTGATGCAGGCATTTTCTTCTGCATTTTCTTCTTCTTGGTTGGGGATGGGAGGGGGAATAAGCCCTAACTTTTGCAGCAAATATTCCCCTTTTCCATGGGGTTTTGTTGTTCGATGTCAACAATCTGGAACGAGGGACTTGATAACTAGTCCCAGATATATTTCATGGCAGGTGGCCAGAAGAGAGAGCGGCTAGCCTGATCTCTGTTGCTACTTGAGTGCCATCATTGCTAATGGCCAGAAGGCAGTTCTGTAGCGATTTAGTCAGCAGAGGTAAGGTGACATAAAGGGCCAATGTTGATTCCAACTGGCACTTTAAAAAGCCTCTGATTCTGCTTTGACAATCCATTCTTTGGGTAAAAAATCAAGCTTTCTTCAGACTATCGCTACAGGCTTTGCTGGCTTTCAGCTCCCAATCCACCCACCTGTCAGCCCAGCTATGCACTAATTCACTTGGCTGCCAGCTTTATCCATGAGCTTTATTGCACCTTCTCCAGACTGCCAGCGCCAATATTTGTAAAAGAAAATCATAGGCTGTGTGGAGTGCACTGTCTGTGATCCTCCGGATGCTGCTAAACTACAACTTATATCAGCCCTAGTCAGCATGGCCAATGGTCAGAGATGGGAGTTGTACTTCAGCAACAACTAGAGGGCTGTGGCTTAGCCACCCCTCTTACTGTCATTAATGCAAATATATTAAATTAAATCTGTGGCAAACTTCCACACCCTCCTTACACATGGAAAATGTAATGAATTTCAGTGGCGTTATTAGAACTGCAGCCTTATTTTAAAATGCTTGCATGGCTTCCAGTGTGGTGTAGTGGTTAATAAGAGCAGTAGACTCGTAATCTGGGGAACTGGGTTCGCGTCTCCGCTCCTCCACATGCAGCTGCTGAGTGATCTTGGGCTAGTCACACTTCGTTGAAGTCTCTCAGCCCCCCTCACAGAGTGTTTGTTGTGGGGGAGGAAGGGAAAGGAGAATGTTAGCCGCTTTGAGACTCCTTCAGGTAGTGATAAAGTGGGATATCAAATCCAAACTTCTTCTCCTTCTCCTTCTCCTTCTCCTTCTCCTTCTCCTTCTCCTTCTCCTTCTCCTTCTCCTTCTCCTTCTCCTTCTCCTTCTCCTTCTCCTTCTCCTTCCAAGAACTCATTGAGTTCTGTGTTCATTTCAGAGCATAGTATCTTCACAGTTTCTTAGGCTACCTTTGCACTTAGCAGTAAAGCTTAGTAGCATACAGCATACATTAGTTGTGATGCTCAAATTGGCAGCCCTTAGGATAGTCTCATATGCCCAGGGCATAATATTATCCACACCAGGCACTTGGTTTAAAATGAAATTACTCTTAATGCTGAAAGTAACTTTTGTTTGGGTTTGAAAGAAGCTCAGGATTCTGTCACATTCATTACATGAACCACAGGAGGCACATCTCAAAATGGGCAGATTGGAATCAAAATGCTAGCACCTGTCAGCAACCTGGCTGTAGCATTTTGTCCCAAGTGCAGTTTCTGAACACTTTCCAAGGATAGTCCCACACAGTAATCCATTAATCCAGTGTAGAGGATGAGAGTACATCAGTACCAATATAGTGCCTTCTGGTTGTCATTGGACTCCAACTCCCACCATCCCTGAATATTGACCATGCTGCCAGGGGCTGATGGGAGTTGGAGTCCAACAACAAAACATAATAATCTGCCTCAAACCAAGTCAGATTAACAGTCAAACTGGCCCAATTTTTTTTTACACTAACTAGTGGCAGCTCTCCAGGATTTCAAGGTGAGGTCTTTCCAGTCCTACCTTAACATTCTGAAAATTCAAGATGGGAGCTGCATGCCAAGCAGATGCTCTACTACAGAGCTATGACCCTTCTGCATACACCTAGAAGGTACCACATTGGCTTCCCTTTCACTAGTGCATGAATGACTGTGGCAAGGAAAGTTCTTAGTTGGCAAACTAGCCAAAGATGGGACAAGGCATTCTTCACAACCAATGCTTCCTGCCTATCCAACAGGAGCAATGCATGAAGGAATACTCCCAAACTAAGTACCTGATCTTTCACAACTCCATCCCAGACTGCAAACTCAAACATGAATCATCAACAATTTCTGTTTAATCTGAATTGAGCCTCTGCTTGTTCTACCACATCCAGTCCTTCACACTTGGGGGGGGGGAGAGAGAGCTGGCATATAGTATGGATAAAATACTGTGACAAATGCAGGCAATTACTGAGGTAGTACATGAACATAAACTATGCATTGCTTGGGAGAGACTAAAGCCCCCGAAGAGCATCAAAAACACACAACGTGTCTCAAGGTGCCGGATTATGCATTAAGATATATTTCACATTTGAAGATGCTTGAAACCACCACGAGATGAAAACTCCCTATTGGCTGAATCTCTGGGGAAGTCTATGTGATTTGCTTACTTTAAAAAGACTATATGGAATTCATTATGCTAATGGAATACCATCATGGAATTTATATTTCAGTTGAAGATAATATGTGAGGTCTTTCAGCCTTCCCGTATTGCTGCAGAGATGTGTTTTAAAACATCTATTTATCAATAATCTTTCTGGAGGAGTCTACAATAACTCTTACTTGTTTTGCCTTAAGGATGTTCCTATCTCTGCAAATCATGCTAGAGGTTCCCATTATAATCTTAAACCTGCTGTTCATCCTCATGACTTTTGTCGGACTTCCAGGTGGGGGGAGAGAGGGCTGGAGTATCTCATGGTGTGGGAAGACACAATGCCGTCCCAAAATGAGTGGGTGCCGGCCACGGAGATACAGGAGGAATTCTTAGTGGAAGAGTTCCACGCTCTCTTCCCTCACAAGCCCAAGCCCTGGCACAGGGACAGGGAAGGGAAGGGGGAGGGACCCTCAGGAGGGGAATCCGAGAGCAGCTCCCCATGGAGATGGGAAGCAGGTTTTGAGGAACCAGAAGAGGAGGTATGGTTTTACCAGGAGGCTGGAGCGTCGGAGTCAGTAGAGGACTGGGGACAGATTTTCACCCCCACCAGCTCTGACGCCACGGACTTTTTGGGCTTTCCGTCCTCCCAGGGAGAAGGGGGGCATTCCCCAGATTGGGGAAAAATTTTCACCCCCACCAGCTCCGATGCCACGGACTTTATTGGTTTCCAGTCGTCCCCGGCACTCTCTGAGCCCTCAGGAAGGGGGGGAGGAGAGCCTGGAGGGGGGGTGGATGTGAGGGACAGAAGCTACAGGCAGGTCCCTCCCATCTTAAGTACCAGCTCGTCGCCCAGCGCTAGTGCAAGTGGGGAGGGGGATATCTCCAGCGGCAACTCAGGAAGTGGTGACCGAGGCTCAGGCAAGGTAGCGGAGCCCATGCCCAGTGTGGGAAGGGAAGTGGGAGGCAAGGGAAGAAGGCCAATCCCACCGACCCCGGAATTGCGCAGGAAACGACGGGGGCGGAGATTCAGTATCCCTAGACTACTTTGTTGGAAGAAAACGCGCGAACCTCCATTCGGAGGTTCTGACACCTAACTGACAACATGTACATAGCACTGTTCTGCACTGTAAATAATCAGCACTGAATGAGGTTCCCATTATAATCTTAAACCTGCTGTTCATCCTCATGACTTTTGTCGGACTTCCAGGTTTCTACATGCTCTATGCATACTGCAGTTTATTATAATACTTTTAAATGTTCACAGATAAATCTGATGCATTCCTTTGAACTTGAGTTAGTAATGCAGATTGGCCATATCCCAGAAACACCAGATTGTTTCTAAGTAATAGTTGATCTGGCATCTCTGCCTGTCAATCTCAGCAAAATGGTTCAGTCTATTGTGAAGATGGGAAACAACTATCCATATATGGCTCTGTAAAAATTACGTTGTGGTCTTGGAGTGTTATCAAGCTGTGTGTGAGGGAGGTGATCCCACTTTTAGCAGGGAGTGAAGGGATGGGACAGGACTCAGAATTGAAGCTGTGTAAATCAAATGGGTATCCTGGCCAAGTTGGTGAAAGAAAATAGAATGCAAACATTGTATGCGCAAAGAAAACACATATTCACTTGAATTGTGATTGTTGCAAATCTGGTAAATAAACTAACCTACCCATGCTGGGGGTGGTGGAGATTTGTAGCACAGCCACCCATTGCATTCAGAGCAATGCTGACTCACAGCAGTCAGGTGGGAATGGCCCATTCATTCGTTTGTTAAAGAATTATGTAAATTCGCTCCCATTGCATCCAATGGGAGGGAATTAACTATGCCAGATCCATGGCTAAAAGAAACTTAGGGCCTTTGTTGAAGGGGTGTTGCAGGAGTGAAAGGGGCATTGGATTCTGCATTCTCTGTTCCTGGCCACACCTCTGTTGGAAGACCATTGTCAGAACAGAAATGGCAGTGAACTTTCAGTTGCCACACTGGAGAGATCACCCAGTGGCAGATTTCCCCGTCTGGCAGTAGGGGGAGGCGAGATGGGGGATGTCAGCAGCATCCTGTGGCTCCTGAGCCATCCTCCTAAGGAGTAGAAGCGTATCCCCTCAGGTATTAAAGGTGCTTTTGTTGTTATGCAAATCATGGATGCTCTAGAAAGCATCCTTCGTTGGGTATTGAAATTGGTTTGTTGCATGCCTATCAGTTTAGAAGTCAAATATGGCCACTCAAAAGTATGTTGCTATGGTATGACTTTTACCTACTCAGGTGACTCCATATGTCTATAGATGTGTAGGTGTGAGCTTCTACCGGTATGAGCTGAGAAAGCCACTTCCGCGCCTGCGTCGGAGGTGGGGTTGTGGGCTGCCCGACTGTACCATCACGTAGGGGCTGCGAGCTCAGCCCCTACGTGATGGTATGTTCCCGCCTGCGTCACACCCCGACCAGCCAATGAGGTCGGTCGGGGCGGGGCCATGTCTTTTAAAGGGCTCCGTGGGCGGGAAAAGCTCCCTCTCTCTTCCCCTGTTTGCCGAGGCATGAGGTGGAACGAGTTGCTGCCGACCATCGAAAACCGGGCTGCTTCACTCGGCTACCCTGACCTGCTGGTGCTGCAGCTCGGGGAGAATGACCTTGCCTACCGTAATGCAGTGGACTTGAAATTGAAAATATTCAGTGACTTTGATATCCTAATGGATTCCTGCCCGGGGATGACGCTGCTTTGGTCCTCCTTGCTGGAGAGGCGCATTTGGCGCGATGGACGTTGCCCTATCGCTCTGAACAGAACCAGGCGGCGCCTGAATTCCTTTGTGATTCGCAGAGTGTTATCCTTGAATGGCCGAGTCGTTTCGCACCCAAGTTTGAAACAGAGTGAAGCAGCCCTTTATCACTATGACGGTGTACATCTGTCACCTATGGGGAATGATATCTGGCTGGAGAACATAATTACGGGAATCCGAGATTGGTTACGTGTTAGAGTACATAACTAGGCGAATAAGAGATTAGGACCACAGCCCCTTAATAATGTTGAAGTGTTAAAATAATTAAATAATTAATTTTGAAATGGGAAGTAGGGTGGTATTACCATAGCTGCCAAGTTTTCCCTTTTCTCGCGAGGAAGCCTATTCAGCATAAGGGAAAATCCCTTAAAAAAGGGGATCTTGGCAGCTATGGGTATTACATGTGAGCGGATTGGCGGCGAGGCTGGAGGGGCTCGAGTGGCGGTTAGGCATTGGAAATTTGCATAACAATTAGATGGAGGAGGGGCAGGTTACGTCATCAGCTGCCCTAATTTGGAGAAGTAATTCCGTTAAAGGATTCCGGGGGTGAGGCTTGGTCCTGAGCCTGGAGTTGCCTGGGCCGTAAGGCACGTCCCTTCGGTGGCCACAGGAGGAGCTCTAGTAGATCTACATCACAGGGCTCCTTTCTGGTGGTTAACTTCTCACAGACTTCAACACACGGGTTGGAGTCGGATATAGTCTGTTAGGTTCCAACGCCTAAGCCAATTCCGCTCTACATGCATAATTAATAAAGTTGTGGCCTTAACCACCCAATTAAAACTTAATCCCGGTGTCATGAGTCTTTATTCTGGGGAAGGAGGGCATATTGCCACACAACTGCCAGAACCTATGGAATGCTGAGGTCAAAAGCATAAGATGTGAGTATGTGTGTAATTGACCTACCTGCAATATATGCATTTTAAAACAACACAGGTACTGTATGATAACAACAACAAAAGAAATTCTAAAAAGAGATTAAAAATACTAGATTATTTTCACCTCATTGGCTGGAGATGTTTGGCTTCATAGTGAATGAAGACAGAAATTCTTGCCTTTGTTGCTAACATTTGTTTGAGAGGGGAGCATAGCTGTCCAATCACATCTGTGCTAAAATCCTGGATTTCTTCTTTGCTTTTATTAAGCAGCTGTCACTTTTTCCTCAGGGGAGAATTTCCCTCTCTTAAAATAAGTTTCCAAAGATAAAGCATAAACTAATCTGAAACTACCTGCCTGTCATCTTAATCCCATTATGTGGGAAACAATTAACGCATAAGTCACCATTCACGTGTTGGTTCTGCAAAAGATTGATTCACTGTCCCCTGTTGTAGCTTCATGGTCTCTCTTGATTTCATAAAGGAATTTGATCTTACCTCTGGGAATGTCTTCTCACATATGAACCCTGTTCTTTGAGATAAGCTGGTGAGACCTTACACCAGCCTTCCTTCCTTAAATGACATGTGGGGCTTGAGGCAAGAGTGCTCCCACAGGTGGCCATTACAGCTTTGGAGTCTGATTCTCAGTAAGAGATGTCAGGCCACATCAATGATTGGATTTAGACTGGAATGGATTTTTAAAAAGACATTTTAGTGCATTGCAAATGGTTGTGCAGCTATTTTAGCCATAGTCTTTCATCAGTTACTTTAAACCCCATTGTTTTAATTGTTGAGTGGACTTCTATGGGATGCACATTACCTTGGGTGTCCTTCAGGCAGAAGGAAGATTATTCTTTTTTTCCAAAAACATACCATAAAACTCACAGGTCCACAGGTTTTTGTTTCTTTTAAAGTAATACTGGTACAAATGTAAACACAATGTAACACATAAATGAACTGTATAAAGGTAACAGAGATCACACGGGTAGAAAACCATGGCAAATAAGCCCACATAAAATGATCCTTGGATTCTTGCAGTAGTCTCTTTGCACAAGGTGTCTTTGCCTTTTCAGAAGTAGGGCAACTATCAGCCCTGAAAGCATCTAGCGTTCCCAGTGGAGTCTTATTCTAACTTTAACTTTCATATAATAAACTAAAACATGAGAGTCCTTTAATTCAGGTCAATTGCCTTTTTTCAGCCTGGTATTATTTTAATCTTACATGCCTCTTAGCATGCAAGCTTTAGATTCAGCTGGAAAAAAAATCCATTCTAGACAATTCATGGGATTTTGCTTTGTTCTGGCAGGGTTTTAATGCAATAGTAATTGGAAAATTAAATCCTCAGATGCAGTGTTAGAAATCTTCACTCAACAAATTCTCAGCAGGATGCAAATGTGCATGTCTGTCTATACCTCTGAAACCAGCCTCTCTCCTGTTTTTTATACTTGCTTGTATGACTGGGAAGTAACAAATTTATGGCATTGAAATACAGTCCAAAACAACATATATACGCATATATATGGAAAGGGAGGGGGTTGAGAGCTGGTTGAAGAAGGGGAAAGAATGACTGATCTTTATGCATGAGATAATAGATGAGCCTGGAATGACCTGTTTCCACACACCCCTCCCCTTTCCCTCCTTCATGCGGTAAAACAGCGTTGAAGAAAGAGGGCAGTCGCGTACAGCCCATCTCTTTCGATTCGCCTGTACCAGACTGTGGCAAAGGGAAATGTGAACAGGAGAACTGGCAATGAACGCCTCGGACACGGAAAGGAACGACCAGCCTCACCGATTCGGATTCAGGTAGGTCTTGAGTTTAATCCTCCAAAAGGGACCGGCGCGAACCATAACGTTGCAGGGAAGAGAGCCAGACAAAAGGACCTTCCTTCTCCATTAGATTTCAGACGAATTCGGCTTCCTGTGACCAGTTTCTCTCATTCTCTGGATTCCGTAGATGTGTGTGTTTGTGCGGGGAGAATCGGCACTTGCTACACACAGTACCGTCCTTCTGCCCGCTTTCATCTCTCGCCTTTCTCCCCTCTCCTGTCCTTCAGAGGGATGGGGAGAGAGACCGAAGCAAGGTTGGGAGTGGGGAGACGGCAACTAGAAATCTGGCTTGCTTCATAGAAACCCACCAGCAGCGCTTCATTCCTTAGGCATTAAAAGCCTTTCAGATAGAGGGTGGGGAGAAGAGGCTGCTGCAACTGGAATTCTCTGTATGTATTTCTACTATGTGTTTTTGGGGACTGGAGAGTAGTGTGGGTGTGGGTGTGGGTGTGTGGGTGCAAAAGACCAAAGCAGCGGGTGCAAGAAGTTATTGGGGCAAAGAGCGCAGCATAGCTGCAGATTCTGTTGCACCGAACGGATGAACTCGCTAGGTTGCCGTGGACGTTGTCCAGGGTGCTGAAATCCATAGCAATCCCTGCCCATGCAACAGGGAGCCAAGGCAGCCGAGCGAAGCGAAGCATACCCGACTTTCCAATCAGCAATTATCTCCAACGAGCGGCCGATCGCCTTTTAAATCGCATTAAACTACTTAAACTCTAGCCGCCTGGCTTGTCACCTCTCCTGCCCAAAGTCTGCATGAAAAGCAAGCGGTGCCAGAAAAGCACATCAGGACTTTGCCTGCGGTTGCCTTAGTAACTAATATGTATTTCCCACAGCTTGCATAGTTGTCTCTTTTGTCGAACTACAGCTTTCTCCCTTTCAAAACCCAAAGATTAATCTAGCTGGGAAAGGCTCTATCTTATAAGAGTTTTTAAGAATTCTGTCTTGACCTTTAAATGACATTTTCTTTTCTGAGGATTCTACACAGAAGCGCACACACCCCGTCTTTCTCAAGATGTTTAAACTAGCATAGTTTTCTTGTTCTTGACTTAATAATGAAGTTTTTTTTTAAAAAAAAATCTAATTAAAGACATAAGGAAGTTCTCAAACTTGTAAAGGCTTTTCTTTGCTTTAAGTGTCAGAATGCAGGTAATAGAATGTAGATAAGGGATACCAATTTCTGCACATGGAGGTTGTTAGGTATAAATGAATATATCAAGTCACACACTACACTCTGTTTATAAATGCAAGATTCTTCGTATATTAGATATGCATGCATGCAATAAGGCACCACTACTTTATTGTGTTTGTGTGTGCAGACACCCACACCCACACCTATGCAGTGTTGGTCTCAGTAGTATAACTGTGCCTTGTTACTCCCTCCCTGCTTTCTCTCCTTGAGATCTGAAATTGAAAGACACCTGCTATTTGCAGCCATTTGATTTGGTGTCTGCTAATATTCCAGGCAGGTGGGGAGAGATGTTCATGATGAAAATGGCCTTTACTGAGCTCTGCTTTGACATATTTTCAGCTGATCAATGTGTTCTGTTCTTTCTTCCTATGTCAACAGGCTACAATTCACTCCTATGATGACTTCTGTTGCCCCTCCAGGCAATTTGCTTTAAAGGCACATTGTAATGGGTTTCGGAGGCACTTGAGAAGTAAAACAGTGGTGCGAATCTGCCGCCTTTGCCATATCTTTAACAATGTGCAGGCAGGAAGAGCCCGTGAAATTGGTCGCCAGAATCTGGATGGCTTCCTGCAACAAGATGATAGGCGTGCTGCTGGTGTTCTTCCCTGCAATTTTCCTGGAGATGGACTTTCTCCCCAAGAATGCTGGCAGGAAGGTTTTGATCTCAGGTGCTTCCGCCCAAAGATCAGTAGCCAGAATGGATGGTGATGTCATTATAGGAGCCCTCTTTTCTGTTCATCACCAACCTCCAGCTGAGAAGGTGCCCGAAAGAAAATGTGGTGAGATCCGAGAGCAATATGGCATCCAGAGAGTTGAGGCCATGTTTCACACTCTGGATATAATTAATTCAGACCCAGTCTTGCTGCCCAACATCACTTTAGGCAGTGAAATCCGAGATTCCTGTTGGCACTCCTCTGTGGCCTTGGAGCAGAGTATTGAATTCATAAGGGACTCTTTGATCTCCATTCGAGATGAGAAAGATGCTCTTGGCCGCTGCCTGCCTGACCCTGCATATCACCACCAGGTCAGGGAGAAAAAGCCCATTGCTGGTGTCATCGGTCCAGGATCCAGTTCTGTGGCCATCCAGGTTCAAAATCTGCTTCAGCTCTTTGATATTCCCCAGATTGCATATTCTGCAACCAGTATTGACCTGAGTGACAAAACTTTGTACAAATACTTCTTGAGGGTAGTTCCATCGGACATTCTGCAAGCCAGAGCCATGCTCGACATAGTCAAACGTTACAACTGGACCTATGTGTCTGCTGTCCATACAGAAGGTGGGTATAAAAAGAGAATCTCATATTATTAATTGCTCCTATAGGGCATTTCAGGTATAAATCACTTTGTAGTCTCAATACAACTTTAACCCTAAAGGATTGGCAACATCATGCCAGTTTTGAGAAACTGCTGCTATGAAGGAGTGACTTCATATCAGAAGAGAAGAGGGTCTTGATCCTACTCCAAGGTTCAAGTCCAAACCATTTAACTTTGCTAGATGTGTGCATTACTTATGGTCTCTTCCTTCCTTTTGCTTTGGACTAGTCTTTCTCTTACAACCATAGACAGCTCCCCACAGAACCTTCCTGTAGTATAATCCATGATAGAAGTTGAACATCTAGAAGAAGAAACATGCACACCCACACTTGCACACCCCTGATATGTGTAGTGTTACTTTGTACTTAAACCAACCTTTTTATCCTCTTCCTCACAGAGACTCAATAATTCCAATTTCAAGCAGTCTTTCATATCTAATTAAGTAGGTAGCAGATGTGGAAATCTACAGCCAAAGTTAATAATGGCATGAACAAATCATTCTCAAAGAAAAAGTGCCAGCTCAGTAATGAAGTTTATAGATTTTCGATGAGGCAGGTTCTGCAGGCTTGCCTTGAAGAGAGGGAGAGAAAAAAGATGTCTTTCATGTCAATTGTATTTTTGCTCTTGTGAGCACCAAGGTTGTTAAAAAATATATATGGGCATTTGACCCCTAGGGAATCTGTTATCTGTGGACACTACCAGGCAGCAAGGATGAGAGCCAAAAATGTTGTTGTTACATATTTCATAAAATGAACTGATGTGGGCAAAGATCTCTTAGTGTGCAATTATACAAAAGAATTAATAGTCATAATGTGTTGATGCTTTGTGAATTGCCAGATAATATTATCTTTTAGTGACTACAAGGAAGAAGTTTACTATACTTTAAAACTATAGTGAAGGAATTGGGGAGAAATGTTATTAGAAAATATAAGCAATAATTCTAGCTAGATCATGACAAATAGATAAAAAATAATTAAAGTTGTCCACAAGGGGAAATGTTCTACTTTGGTATCTGTTTAAATAATAACTGACTTTTTACATGCAAAATTTGGACTTCTTAAGCATTGCATTTTGAATTTCCTGTTATACTGAGGTTTTCAATGTCTTTTTGACATAACAAATAGGATTTTTCATGAACTTTTTGTGATCAAATAATAGCTGAAAGAAACAAATTACAAGTGTAGACTTGACTCATGAAATAAGAAAGCCTTCAGTTAGTCACAGGTGATTTGACTTGGAGTGGTGTTAGCCATTAAAAATGTGGAATTAGTATTCATGGAGTTCATTCTGTGGCAACCTAGGAATAATATAACTGTAACTCATCCCAGTTGTTGCATACTCCTGGCACTCAGTTACAACACTGTTTGTGGATATAGCCGAATCTTGTGGCAGGTGAAGGGGAAGATTATTCTTTATTTATCACATATTCTATTCCCCCCTCAAAAGTAAATGGGGTCACTGAATCATTCTGAGAAATGTATTTTAAAATCAGTGCATGCTGTAAAGCCTAGGTGAAGGGTATGATACTTTCACTAGTAATTGCATATACTGCTTGCAAAATCTTTCAATAAGCTGCCCTTTTAAAGTGAAAATATTCCTTAGCAAGAAGTAATTTAAAAGTAACCTCCCCTTCTACTATGATGTTTTTGGGATTTGGGGCTCAAGTCTGCTTTGCAACATACTGATTTCTCACTGTGTGCCATCATAAATGTTTTACAGATACAATTGCTGTGTACATTTTTGTTTACACCCAACATATTTGCAATGTAAGATGTGCATCCTGATCGCATGCATGTTTACTTGAAAGTTTGGTGGGACTTACAAAGGTCCATCTAGGATCCCAACGAAACCCAATTAAGGAAGAAATAATATTGAATTTGCAATATTATTGGGGTTTTCTATTCTCCAAACCTCCAACAAGATTATGACACTTCTTTCTGTAAACTACATAAGGTGTTGAGATCATCATCATCATAATCACTATCCTGCTTTTTAAAATGAAGAAAAATGGATGCACCTCTCTTCAGTTTGCTATCTTGGGGGTTCTCTTGTTTATATGTTATATAAGCACCAGTAAAAGATCTATTAGAATTTAAATACCTCTCCATTTTGTACAATTCACAATAGAGATATACTGTATTTTTTATGGTTTTGCCCTGGGAGTCATCCACTGGACAGGAGATAATGAAAGACTATTGATTTGACCGTCACTGCTGATTTAAGAACAACTTTGGGTTAGACTAGATAGGACATTCACAACTGGATCAAAATTGGATCACCCAAAAGAAGTTAAAAGCAGTTGCAGCGGGTGAAAATTGGGTCAGTGCAGTAGTACTAGCAGAGGCAAGTTATTCCAATCCCTCATGCTGTTTTCCCCAAACACCAAATGTGGTTTGCCCTGTAGGGGAAAACATACAAGAATAATACTGGTATCTGATGTTTCCCCAGGGGTCAAATAACAGTTTGGGGAGATTATTCAGATTGAAAAAGGGATCAGCCATCCACTTCCACAATGCCACAGCTCTGATGTGATGTGGTGGCACCATGGGTGGTTTAAAATTTAAACAGAGTGGGAGATTTTGAAAACAGATCTCTCACACCTCATCTAGTGGCACTCTGAACTGTATAACTGTTGATAAGAGAGTGTACCATTCTTCTGTACCGTGATTCTTTAGAGAAAAATGTTCAGTCTAAACATGATGTGGCCCATATCTGGTGCTGATGTGAGTTTCCTTTTGTTAGATTGTACCAGTGTTTTGTACACAGGAATGGCATTTTCACACACGAGGTGTCCTAAGTAGTTCTTGTTTCAGTGGTTTGCAATGTAGATGCAAAGCTTACATTGACCAGAATGCTTCCTCGCAAGTCAAGTGCCTCTCAATCTCATTGATCAGACTTGACATAAGCAGCGTGAGAGATGCTTCAGTGGTGATTTAAGTCTCATGTTTGAAAACATTCCATGATTAGTCATCTCCAGAAAGACAGTTAAGCAGCCAAGCCAAATATCCTTGGACTTTTGGAGGAGATTAGGGCTTACATTGGGGGGCAGAGAATGCTTCCTTTTAAAACTACTTGTCACCAAGAGATAGGACATGCTAAAGTCTAAGCATTATTTCCATTCCAGACCAGGAAAAAAATGCCTGATTTTATTTTTTAATAGCTTAGTAGTAATACCCTTGATATAGCAATATAAGGTGTGTGAGTGTGTGTGTGTGGCTTGACTCATAGTCTGATACTAGACTCGCTTTGAGCTCACCTTCCCACTCCACATATGTTTCAGCTGGTGATCAGTTGCTGTTGCTCAGTTCCAAACAGGGATACATTAATGAATCTTCTAAATAGGTTAGTTATTTGGTTTCCTGGTTTCATCAGATCCTTTTCCCTGCAGTATTCCACACAGGCCTTCTCCCCTGACGAGGCAGATTTTGAGGTTTTTCTGCACTGAAAAAAATAACTACGGAGAAATATGTGTTGGAAATGTTAGATTGTGATGTGGCATTCATATGGATATCGCAGGAAAAATCCAATAAGTTTTTCTTGAGATTTCAAATGGAATCTGTGTTTTTGAGTAGTCTGAGGGTACACTGTATAGCTCAGGAGATCTGGATCTGGTTAGTGCCGGGATGTAAAACCACCCAAGGATCATTTTTTCCCCAAAAAAGAGAGAAAAAAGGATGTGAAATAAACAAATAATGTTTGTTATATAATGCTATATTGTAACTACTTTTTGATATGGGTTGTATCCAACTAGGTTCTACTCATAGTAGACCAGCTGAAATCAACAGACTTAAGTTAGTCATGTAAATTAATTTTATTGAGTCTACTCTGAGTAGGCATACCTCTGGCTACATTCCTATGGCCACAGGTCAAAACACTCTGTAGGAAATTGATCTTGCTTCCCAAAAGAGATATTTTAAAGAGACCACCATATCTTTTACCTTGGTAAATATGCAGCTTTTCTGGGTCTGGGAAGGGGGTAGGGATTATACATTAATTTTACATTATTCTGCCAACACCACAAATGTTTCAGTCAGTTTATTTCAGCTTGTGCAGGTATGCAGTAGCCATTTAGGTGATAACAGTGATCCAATTTGGGTAAGGTACCACAAACACAGTGGGACACGGGTGGTGCTGTGGTCTAAACCACTGAGCCTAGGGCTTGCTGATAAGAAGGTCGGCGGTTCGAATCACCACGATGGGGTGAACTCTCCTCCCATTGTTTGGTCCCAGATCCTGTCCACCTAGCAGTTCGAAAGCACATCAAACAAGTAGATAAATAGGTACCGTTCCGGCAGGAAGGTAAACGGCCTTTCCTTGTGCTGCTCTGGTTCGCCAGAAGCGGCTTAGTCATGCTGGCTCCCTCGGCCAGCAAAGCGAGATGAGTGCCTCAACCACAGAGTCGTTCACGACTGGACCAAACAGTCAGGAGTCCCTTTACCTTTTCCCACAAACACATTTGCAAAAATCTTTTTAGCATTTTCAATCAAGGTAAGCTTGATGTCATTTGATAGTTATGGACATTGTTGCTTCACATTCGTAGGGTCTAGAGAAGAATCAGAGAACACATGCCTGACTATATTTCCCCCCTCAACATTATATGTGTGTGTGTGTGTGTGCGTGTGTGAGAGAGAGAAAGAAGAGAGAGAGAGAAGAAGACAAATAAAGTCACACGATTAAGAGAAATCACAAACAGCTAATCTTGCCAGATTATCGTGTAACTTTGTTCTGCAGCTGCACATCAGGGAGTGCATTATTTCGAAAGGAAGCAACAGTCAAGTTACAAAGTGAGAGGATCTCTGCATCTGTCTGTGCAAATGCCTGTCACCAGGCATCCTTGCTTCAAGGCATTTAATGTAATCTGTTGCTGCATTTAAAAGAAAACACCCTGCCGCTGCATGTTTTTCCTCTGAACTGGATTCAGGAACTGCCTGCATTTGGTGCGCAAGAAAATATTCTTAATGAACGAAGAGGCATTTAAACCTTTTCTTGCCTCTTGTAGCGAGGAAGGCATTCACATTAGTGGGTTCCTCTCTTGCTGTTGGCTGAAACTTGGCAAATGGCATGGATAGTCCGTCTCAGAGGTGCATGTGAGGGGGAGTTCTGGAGCAGTAGTCTGAAGCAAGCAGGAAACAGAATGGCTGACACCAAGAGGGGATGTGTGTTGTGAACTACAGAATAAATGCAAAAGGAGCAAGATGGATAGATAAAGCAAGAAGGGGAATGCACCAAGGAGCTTAGTTC
Organism: Zootoca vivipara; assembly: GCF_965207765.1. Classification (NCBI taxonomy): domain Eukaryota; kingdom Metazoa; phylum Chordata; class Lepidosauria; order Squamata; family Lacertidae; genus Zootoca; species Zootoca vivipara. The sequence goes on from NC_142586.1 coordinate 61,707,420, forward strand.
TAGTCTATGGATCAAATTGCTACGGTAGAATGAGTTCACACATTCTGAGCCAACTGGTTTCTGGGGAGCCCTACAATATAGAATATAAAAAAAATTCAGAAGGCACTTGCAAATGTCCTGTTTTGTTTGGGACACAGGAACATAGAAAGCTTTCTTCTTCTTCTTCTTCTTCTTCTTCTTCTTCTTCTTCTTCTTCTTCTTCTTCTTCTTCTTCTTCTTCTTCTTCTTCTTCTTCTTCTACCTGGGGGTCTCAGACCATAGGCCCATTTAGCTCAGTATGGTTTACACCGACTGGCAGTGGTTCTCCTGGACTTCATGCAGGAAATCTTTCCATCTGCATGCAAACCAGTTGCTCTACCACTAAGCTATGGGCCTTCCCCTAATGGGGCTACCCCGAGAATGAATGAACAGAGTGGCCAGTTCTCATTTGTGTTGGCTGTAAATTGGCTTGTATGGCACTGTAAATTAGACCAATATCACTGAACTGTAGAATTAAGAAGGAAATAGTTAATACAATAGTTAATAGTTTCATCCATCATTATTGCCACCACTCTACTGAAGAGCAATTGAGTGGCTGTGATATCTGCAGCCATTGTTACACACTAGTCATAGGACCGGTTCCCTGAACAACTGCCTGCTTTAGGCTGTTGGGTGTTCATACAAATATATGTTGAGGTAAAACCACCCATCTGATTATCATTTTACCAGATACTACGGTACCAACTATTTGAACATGACACAGCCATATGCTTCTGTACCATCTCACTGCCAGCAGGGCTCTCCTTAAATTATCTGGTCAATAGGCACTAAAGGCTAAAATGAGACCTGCAGAGGTCTTCAAAAACTTAAAAGCTGTTCCTTCTGCTAGGGGTTACACTGAGTACAAGGTTTGGTTTGGACCCTGATTTTGCACATCAGTGAGCATTTTAGTCCAAAATGCTTCAGAAGTTGTCTGACTCAGCTTAGGTCTAGATTTGAATTCTAGTTTGGATAAGCATGACTCCAGCCTTCTCTACCGGGGTTATGTGCAGTGCACATTTGAATTTTATTCAACCCCTCCACCCTGCACTCTATAACTTTAAAAGAAATATTTCTGTAGAACTGGATGAATTTTCAGACTGGTTAGCATGTTTGGGTGTTCTTGAGAATCCTGCCAAATTCTAAAAGGAAAGCTGTAGTGATTTTCCTGCATGGTTGTCCTTTACTGTTTTCAGGTGGATTAAAAGGATCTACTTACTTTCCCCTATTGTTTTGTGGGCAATTTTATATGAAAATTGTTTGCGTGAGAGGGTGCTCCTAGATAAGAAACTTCCACATTATGGACAAATCAGTCTAGGAAGATTTTGTGCTTGTGCCTTTAAAGTTGATTTTCTAGGGCAGAGGAAGAGCTAAATGGGAATTATTTTCCTCCTTTTGATTTTGTGGGCATCAATTTTCTAGAGGATCCTATAGGAAAGTAATCTGCAAAAATTCAGAACATTAGGTGTAAGGTACTGAGTTATGGTGAAGGGAGGGGACTCACAGCCTCAGGCTTCTGTTCTGCTCAGCTAGCACCAAGACTTAAAGAAACTACTGTAAGTGCAAAGCTGATTTGACAGGAATGGGTACATGGGTGTGTGGCACAGAGGCAGAAGAACTTGAATGTCCGGCATTTCCATGCAAGCATTGCTAGCAGAACCAGCAAAGATGCAGAATAGAAAACTACAAGCTGATGTCCTTTCTCCAAGCTCTGGGATTGGAAAGTCCTGGTGAAATCATTTTCTGTTAGTCAGAAAAGAGGCCTCCCTCCTTGGTGTGTGTTTTCAATGGTTAGCATAGAGAGAAATGTCGCTTTTTAACAGATCTGCTGCCTGTGTAGTAGTAGTAGTAGTAGTTTTTAAAAAAATAATTATCAGAATTTCTGAGCCACTTCAGAGATCCCTGTTTCAGTTTAGGGCATCTTGGAGAAATCCCACTTGAACTCAGGGCTTATCCCCACTCACCTTTTGCTCCACTGTTCAGAGGTCTGTGCTTTAACACTCCATATTCAAGCATTGTTGTTGTCCTGAGATTTCCCAGCAAAAACTCATTCTTTAAAGCTCAATTGGGGCAAACATCAGTTCAGGTTTTCCACAGATTGATGTTTGCCCCCACTGAGTTTTAAAAGTGCATTTTTGCAGGAAAAACTCTGGAGCACAGGCACAGAGCTTTAAATCATGGATCGTCCTGGAAAGAGCAGAGGAAAGGTAAGTGTGGATAAGCTCCCAGACAAAGTGGCTCACTTTGATTCTTGATTGTCCAGATCTGATGCAGACCCCTTACTCATAGCTGCCAAGTTATCCCTTTTTTACAGGGATTTTCCCTTATGCTGAATAGGCTTCCTCGCGAGAAAAGCGAAAACTTGGCAGCTATGCCCTTACTTCTTGCTGGCCATTATTATTATTTTTATTCTAGCTGCAAGAAGCAGAGTGTGTGTGATGTATAGGCTGCTACTAATGATCTAGAAAACTAGTCTTACAGTGGTTCTCATTAATATGGGAAAGGAAATTGAGTTTCATTTTATTCTAGATAGCAGATTCCATTAATCTTAAAATATCAATGCACACTTTCCTTTAGCCCATCAGGCATTTACTTGTGTATGCAGATTGGCGCCGAAGCACAAAGGAGTCCTCTAATCAAGCACTTCTATTGCTGTGCATATGACAATTTGCATGTGACAGATTGTGGAAGTGTTACAGGCTGTGCTGAATCTATACATATGCAGATTAATGCAAAAAGGATTAAATTATTACCTTTGCTTGTTGATGGATTTTGTAGCACTTCATTATTGCCTAATCTCTGTTTTCCTCCCCAGTTTTTTACGTGATGCAGTTCCAGCGTAATGCCTGGCATCATTTTTAATTTAAACATTGAGACCGAAGAACCTTTCTGTGTTGCTGTCTGATAGTTGTTCATGGCTGGCTATCAGTCTACAAGGTGATTCTGAAGAAAATAATATCTATGCACAAATTAATGCAATAAGGAGAAAAATATGGAATATGGCTAAATGCATGCATGATCTCATTTCCAAGGGAAATATATCCTTTTGGCACTGCCATGTGAGCTTGACATTTTGTAGTGCTGAGAAATGTGTTTTTTAATTATATTGCCCTGCTTTGTACAGTGGGACAGAAATGCTCTTTAAATCAGGCTTGCACATTGGTGGCTGACCAAGCCAAATGTACGGTAGCTTACCAGCCGTGTGTTGTGGCCTGCCAGATGCTTGACAAATCCCAGTTCCAGGCAGGCAGTAAAAGCAGAAGGTGGAAGATCCTCTAGTGGGTGAAAATACATAACTGGTGGCTGCATTGGTAGGTCAGACGTTGGGTAGACCTTCTCTTAATCATTATGTGACATAAAAAAACCCCACGCCTGCCTAAGGGAACAAAAAGCAGAATTATATTCTACTGGAATTGCAGTTTAGTTATAAAACACTTTATCCATAGGAGCAGTAGACCAATCTCATTCCCTGCTTAAGGCCCTAGACAAGGACAGGAATGGTCCTCTTAAGTCCCAAGCATTTTGGTGGCATCATTGGAGAAGAGCTGGGTACAAAACTGCCTGCTTTGCATGCAGAAGGTCCCAGGCCCACCCCCACCCCACATCTCCAGGTAGGAATGCATGGATAGCTCAGTTGGTTAGAGTGTGGGGCTAATAATGCCAGGATTGCAGGTTCAATTCCCCTGTGGGACAGCTGCATATTCCTGCATTATGGGGGATTGAATTAGATGATCCTCAGGGTCCATTCCAACCCTACAGTTCTATGATTCTATGACTGGGAATGTCTCCAGTCTGCAATTCTGGAGAGCTGTTGCCAGACATTGTAGACCATCCTGGGATGAAAGGACCATTTGTTCTTGTGCTATGCATGGGCGTAGGCAGGGGGGCAGTTGCCCCCCCAGAAGCAAAACGCTGAGGGGCGCAGCGTGGCGGCCCCAGGCTTATGCTCCCCACACGCCTCCGGAGCTTCGCGCGGGGAGCTGGAGCCTGGGGCCGCTTCCTCTGAACAGCTGAAAGGTGCAGGCCACGTAGCCCCACCCACATTCCCACAGTGGCCCCTCCCCTCCCGTGCCTTGGCCCCGCCCCTTGCACACCATAATTTTGATCCTGGGTACGCCCCTGGTGCTATGTCTGCAAGACCTTCATGCATGACCAACATGGGAGGGTAAAAAGTGGGCAGACCGTGGCTGTGATCCGGGAAATATCAGGAGGAACCTTATGCTCACTCAAGACTCATTCATTCCCCATTATGTCTATGAAAGATGATGAAATTTAAAACACTGTGATTGAAATGATCAGTCCCAGCTGACTATTCTCCACCCTCCGTGTCCTCCCTGCTGCAATGGAGGACGGAATTCACAACACACCTCCAGGGGCATTTAAGACTGAGCCAGGAAACTATAACTTTACATGGGTATGTGGCATTATGTCCTGTCCCTAGCATGCAGATTGCACAAGTGGGAACATGGTGTGTGGTGCACCCCTCAAAGGCTACAAACAGAAGCGCCTGACAGCAAAGTAGCTCATGTGATGAGCTATCAGAACTGCAGCTTGACCATGGAGTAGTCTCAGGCTCTGGCCTGCCAGCTCCTCCCTAAGGCCTGCCATCTTGGCTGTGAGTCCTGGGAGACCTGCTCCCTGCCTTGTTGGCCTTTTCCACCTGACCTGGGAAGGTCACTGAAGAACTCCAGCTACAAAAGCTAAGACTACTGAACAGACTCTTGGGCTGCATGGGGCATTGTTTAGGGTTTTTTGTTGGGGGGGGGGAGGGTTTGTTGCTGTTATTGATGCTATTTTGCTGTATCTTTATTTCAGTACTTATTATGAGTTGTGTGGAATTGTTTAATTTGGTTGTGTACTTTTTGATGTTTTATTTATTGTTTATGACTACTTTTGTTATGTTTGTAATTATGGTTTTTTTCATATTGTAAAGCCACCTTGAGCATGGTTTGAACCATAGGAAGGTGGCATACAAATAAAATGATGTATGTATGTATGCTCCTGGAAAGTGATGGCTATAAAAGACTTCCTGATTGGACTAGGCAACAAAGTCCATTTACCTGAGCAACAAGGCCTTACTGGTTCTAATGCATTACTGTTCTGACTGCCAGTTCAGTACACTACAAAGTCTGGCATCATGAGCCTGCTTTTTGGCTTTCTTAGAAGGTTGCTCTAGAGAAGGGGAGGTTGGGGGTTCTGCCTCTTTTTGATCTGTGTCACTTTTGCACATGATCACTCATGTGCAACACCCTCCCATCAGATGTCAAAGAGAAAAACAGCTACCAGATTTTTAGAAGACATCTGAAGGCAGCCCTGTTTAGGGAGGCTTTTAATGTTTAATAGATTATTTTATTTCATTTTTCTGTTGGAAGCCACCCAGAGTGGCTGGGGATACCCAGCCAGATGGGCGGGGTATAAATAAATAAATAAATAAATAAATAAATAAATAATTATTATTATTCTTTTCTCTCTCGCTTCTGCACTGATCTGCAATTATTGTTTTCTTTTTTAAAAAAAAAGAAAAATCAGCAAAAAATGTGCATTTCAATATGTAGCCTTGAATGTACTTTCTCACAAAATAGGTAAAGGTAAAGGGGCCCCTGACCATCAGGTCCAGTCATGTCCGACTCTGGGGTTGTGGCACTCATCTCGCTCTATAGGCCGAGGGAGCCAGCGTTTGTCCGCAGACAGCTTCCGGGTCATGTGGCCAGCATGACAAAGCTGCTTCTGGCGAACCAGAGCAGCGCACGGAAACACCGTTTACCTTCCCGCTGGAGCGGTCCCTATTTATCTACTTGCACTTTGGTGTGCTTTCGAACTGCTAGGTGGGCAGGAGCTGGGACCGAGCAACGGGAGCTCACCCCGTTGCAGGGATTCGAACCGCCGACCTTCTGATCAGCAAGCCCTAGACTCTGTGGTTTAACCCACAGCGCCAACTGGGTCCTTACGCGCCACCTGGGTCCCTACTTAAAGTGCTAAATGCACAGTATCTCAAACTGTTCTGATGTGCCTTTTGAATTAGGAGCTGCACACAAGAGAAATGTGAAATCCGAAGAGCAGAGATGTTCTGTTGAGCAGATTAGCCTGGAAGGTTAGTGTGGATCAGGTCAAGTTGTATCTGAATTCACAAAGAAGTAATTCCTCAATTTCTCCTAATAGGAGCAGTTGCTTTCTCTTCTCCACTGTGCCGTGGTGGTCATCATGAGCTGATGTGGTCATTCCCTCTTCCTGATTGCCTAGCTCAGGTTTAGTTTGTGTGTGCTGTGTAGGGTAGCATCACTAGGTATCAATTGATATGGGGTGACATTGTTGGCAAGAGAGCCCATGATTGATGCACACTGATGATGTTTCCAGGGATGCTGTGCTAGTGGCTGTCAGTGTTGCTCTCATTTCATTGCTGTGCTTCTGACTTTCCTGCTGGTTGAGCACAGGATTGCATTATACTACAATTAGGACCTGGCATAGCACAAACTACTTTAACTAGACCATAGGATCCGATTGCCCTGGTCCATGTTATTTAGTAGCTGATGTGTGCCAGACACTGTATGGAGCACATCAGTGATAGGCCTTCTCCAGATGACAAAAGATTCACAAGAGGCAGAGAAAACAGGGAAGCGGGAAGAGGTCAGGTTTCAGATCAGAAGTCAGTTATGAGGGAAGAGGCTAAATTGTACAGAAATGGGAGCTAGAAGGAACAAAGTGAGCTGACATAAGGTGAGCATGTGCAAAAAGTAGAACTAAGGGGGGGGATGATTGAAATGGAAATTTACATCCAAGAAGCTTGCATTTGGTTTCACTGCCTTCCACTTATAAAGTATTAATCAGTCCGAATTCCTCCAAAATGGGTCAACTGTGCTTCTGGTGCTCTGGTCTACACTTAAGGCGGCAGATCTCAATATTTTTTGGTATAAATTGTGAAATCACTGGATGATGGATTTCTGTTGCCAGAAGGAGAGCATTTATAAATAATGTAGCCTTCACAGCTCTCAAAGTCAAAATTGAAGCTTATTCCAGGATTTTTGAGACTCTGGAAAGTGTGCTCCTAGGCAGATCTACTCAGAAGTAAGCCCCGCTACGTTCCATGTGGCTTACTCCCATCTAACTGCAAGCTAAGTGAATGAATATTGTTGCTAACCAACTGCTGCCTGGCAGACTATGTGGAAAGAGCTAGAGCTCCGTGTGAGTTTTTAAGGCAGCTGGCATTCACAACTCAGAAGCCACTGTCATAGATGGCATTAATTAAAACCACTACTGTGAGGCTCCGCAGAAAGGCTCCCTGACTGACTGCCTATGGAGACTGAAAGGAGGAACTGCATTACCCCTGCAGGTGATAGAACTGGTATGCACACCAGGAGGAAATCAGTGATTCCCCCTCCCCCCTCTTAAATGGTAAGAAAGCTTTTCCTAAGCAGATGAAAAAAACAAAAAATTTATGGAAAGGCAGCTTACGCGCCCTCTCTCAAATCAATTCAGAACAATTAAAATAACATAAACATAGATTGAGGTTGAAATCCTAACTCCATTTCCCTAGGATTTACCCCTGAAAATTCAATAGGATTCCGAGCAGACATGTTTAGAATTGCAATGTAATGTGTTAAAAGTTGTTTAATTGTATACCATCTATAAATATGATAAAAGAAAGTGTATTTTTTCCTACCACATCTTTCTTTCATAAAAATGATCAAGGCAGCTGTCTGCTGTGTTTTGATCTTTCCTTCCCATTAAAGTGGCCATGTACTCTACAGAGGACAGCCTGTTTTTAAAGGTGATCTTTATTTAAAGGAATGTACATGCTTAGTTTAAAGATAAAGAATGATAATAAAGCAGAGCAGGACTCTTCTCCTGGATAGCAGACTGAGCACCCCACACGCAGACCCCAGACCCTGCACATGCCATGCTGAGTTACCCTTCCTAAATAGAATAGCCCACATCAGGGACTCTTCTCTCTTTTCATAAAATTCACATATAAAAAAAAAAGTTATCCTGTTTTTCTCGTGGTTGCAAAAAGGTCTGCAATCTATTAGTAGACAGATGCACTGACCATTTTTTGCAATTAAAAAAGTTCCCTAATGAAAACCGCACCTTACACATGCCCTGAAGTGTTTTTTCCTAAATTTTATTGCATATTTGAACATTTTAACGCTTCTCGCACAGTGCTAATTAACACATTGACTGAGTCCCACGTATAGTGTTTTCTAACAAGAATATGCATATGACTTCTCTTTTAGCAGAAACATGTCATTTGGAGTTCAGCTATCATAATGGAGCACAAGGTAAATTCAGACACACTTTGGGAAGGGTCATGGCTCACTGGTAGAGCCCATGCTTGGCAGTTTTGTCGGTACTGAGAGCTTAAAGCAGCTCTCTAGGATCATTCTCAAAGCCCCTTTGGAGAATAGTGAAAGCTACGCTGTTGAAATGGCGAGTGCCACTTGTCTTGAAAATAACAGGTTATTTCCTATCATTCCGAAAGCACCCAGAGCTTCAATCTGCATTCAGGTCTGATAGTTTCCTCCATTCTTGTGTTCAGCGCATTCACCATAGGCCATTTTTCAGCCTTTCGATACTTGAGATTTCCTTCACATTAAGAAGCAACAGTTCATACATTTGCCTGAAGAAGAAGAAAAGAGACAATAAAAATGCCTGTTTGTAATTGTTCTGGCAGGCAATACTTGGTACCTTGTCTCATCAAACCTAATGTGAACCACTGAGAACTGAGTGCTCTTCTTCCTGCATAGTTTGACCTTCAGTTCCTTTGCTAAAGTGTCATACTAGAGTGCGGCAATTTACAGTATTTAGTTTTGCTATGGCCACTGGGTAACACAATTAATAAACTGAATTGGATTGTGACAATGCGAACCCAAGGAAATGTAAAAATGTCAATGCAAGTGGAGTGCATTGGATTTGGAAAAACCCTGGGTTTTGAAATGAAGTGGGTTGCTTTGGAGGAGCTAAAAAGCTGCTCTGAAGCACTTGACAAGTTTGCTGTTACACACCTCACCTGCATTTCAGAGCCTAAGAACCACCAACATAATATTATCCTTTCACTTTTAGTGTTTCATTAATGTTACTCTGTGGTTTGAGGGAGATTCATTCTTACAGAACTGAGAAACTGACATATTTGTTCTGGAATGTTTGTTCTTCCTATTTGGGAAATGAAAGAGCAGAGGGATTTTTTTTTTGCTTGTTCAGCTGACCTGGTGTTACTTTTAACTGTGCCCTAGTTTCTTTTTCTTTTTAATGAAACATAGAGAACATCTTGATTTCCTAGGAGGGTTGGCTCTATTACACCTATGATTGTTTCACTTAGCTTGAAGGATTGATGTATAGCAATGCACAAAACAACTAGTGTTCCTATAGCCAGCATTGGACTAAAAATCACAAAGGCCATGTATGGAGCCACATTATGGGTGTCCTGGCTTCACTGGCTTAAATGCTACAGTTCCTCCACACCTGCACTAATATGGGCATAAGAGGACTCAAGCCATAGCTGCCAAGTTATCCCTTTTTTTAAGGGATTTTCCTTTATGCTGAATAGGCTTCCTCGCGAGAAAGGGGAAAACTTGGCAGCTATGATCAAGCTAGTACTAACAGACACTCTTTCTTTGCCTTCTGAATTCCAAACCGATATAGAGCATCTATACCAGGCACCCCCAAACTTTGGCCCTCCAGATGTTTTGGACTACAATTCCCATCATCCCTGACCACTGGTCCTGTTAGCTAGGGATCATGGGAGTTGTAGGCCAAAACATCTGGAGGGCCGCAGTTTTGGGGTGGCAGTTTTGGGCCTGCCCAACTCTTCTTATGTCCTTAGTCTTGCAGCAAAATCAGGAAAGGGTATTGGGACTCCTTAAGGATTTTTCTTACGGTATGGTTCTGAGTTCCGGAGCACACCGCATCAGATGCATGAAGTGTTGACCTTGGCAGAGGTATATACAAAGGAACAAATTGTAAACTGTGAGGTCACCCTCTGTGATGTACCCACACAATGTCTTTACAAAACAAGAAAAACAGACATTTCTGCCCCATCCGTTTTAGATGTTTGATAGGAAGCTGGCATCAAACTGGCAGAGAGTAGTAGAAGATGGCATAAATCAGGGACTGAGAAGAGCTTGAAAGGAAACCGAAATGTCATGGCAAACTTATTATTTGCAAAACTAAAGCACTACATTTCCCACTAATTCATTTTGACAGATGATCTGCCAACACCTATAACAAAATGTGATTAAGTGGATGTGCTTTGGGAAATGAATATTAAGAGATTTCCTCCACCATCTCCACATTACGATGACAATGAAGCAGGTAATTCATTAAGAAGGAAGCTTGTCATTTTCTACTGACAGATTGCTTTTATCCTACAAGCAAAAAAGAAGAAATGGACAAAAAGCACAGGTCATCTACTTACTCTTTCAGGGTAACATGGAAAATAGAACTTCCCTTTGCTGATTTCTGTTCTCCAAAAGCCATTCTCCCATAGTTGCAATGTTTTTGCTACTCCTTCTGAATCTATCACTTCCCCAATTTAATTCTTGGGAAATTAGAAGGTGTGCTTCTTTGTTCTTTAGAATTCAGCTCTGTTCTGAACTGGCTATGGCTGCTTATCCCCCCCCCCCTTTCTGGAGATAGGCATATCACCTGTAGTAGAGAAATTTGCTGAGATGACATCAACCCCTTTTAAGATCTGATACAGTTGTGTGCCACTGGTCAATATGTCTTGCTGCATTTGGCAAGGGGATGTAAATGCTTCTGCTTTGTCCATGTGGGGATTATGGGGTTAACTAGCTATGCCCTGAGGCAGCAAAACTCCATTGCATATGTGCAGAATGGCACACCTGTCTCTCATGACAGGAAATTTTAAAGTTCTAAACTTACTTGAGCAGGTATCCCAAGGGGAAGAACACAAGATTGACGAGGAAAGTCTTTGAAAACAGATAGACAACCAGTAGGTGGGCAGATGTAGGAGATCTCAAGTGATATTAATAAGTTTTAGGAAGCCTGGGAGCAAGCCTCCAAGGATCAAAAAGCCTGCTTACAAGCAAGAAAAACCCTGCTAAGAGCCTGGTGAGTTGGAATATTCTGAACTAGGGATAGGGGATTGAATTTTGCCAATTTTGATTTGTTTTTGCTTCAATGGAATATGTTGGGTTTCAGGAATGTGAGGGCATCAGTTTTCTTTCTCTGTAGCATTCACTTGCCATTTATTATTTTTCCTTTGTAAACTTATTTCTTGTTTCATAAGCCCTGTCTGGCCTCCACTTAAGGCCTTTATAACTTTAACCTTATGCTACCCAAGGAGGTTTCAAAGAGACCCTTGGGAAGTTAAATAAGAGGCAGGCTGGTAAATAATTGATCTCTTATCTGGTCTCTGCAAGTGCATTTAATGGAAAGGATACAAAAGAGGGGCACCCCTTGTTGTGGCCAGGCCTCCCTTCCCCAGGTGGCACAGGACCATAGCTGTCAAGTTTTCCATTTTCTCGTGAGGAAGCCTATTCAGCATAAGGGAATTTTCCTTTAAAAAAAGGGAGAACTTGACAGCTATGCACAGGACCCAGGGAGCTGGGATATGGCCATTACACATTCACTGCGGGGATCAGCATACCTGTGCAAAGTCTCCCACACAGTGCTGTAAGTTTTTCCATACCTGCTCTGTGCTGCTGCTGACACAACCCAGAAAATTAGTCACTGATGACCATGCAGAGTGAGTGAAGGAAAATTCCCATTTGCCATGAGGATGCTGATCCCTGTGGCAGATGTTATATATAGCTCAAGTCTGACGTGTATGCATGCCTGATTATGACTAAGCCCTTGTCAAATGTACACTGGTCTATGTGGTCAAAAGTCCCAGAATGCCAGAAGGCACTGCTAGAGTAAATATTTGGGGCCAGATCCAACTAAATTGTTACGCTAGAGGAGGCCTGTTCAACAAGTCCTACTTTCCTCTCTCTCCTCCCCCACATACACCTCTCACCCTCTCCAAATCTAGAGGGTCAGGAGAAGCCCCCAAACAGTGTGTAGAGAGAGGAAAATGGAGATTGTTATATCCGGCAAGCAGAAATGAAATTATCACCTTTGTGTGATGCTGAATTCCACCCTTCATTGTGAATCTGAGTTTTGGGGACTGTCTCCCATCTAGAACTCATTGTTAACTTGGGACACTGAAACAGTGTCCCCCAATTAAAGACAATTAAGCCTCACAGATGATGGCTAAATTACTGAGATTATTGGTGGTGATGAGAGTTCCAGGAAGAAGCTGAATGGGTTTCAGATGGTTATTTTATTGTTTTTCGTTTTAAAATATGCTATGCTTTCTATAACAAAATGGTGCTTATGCCCAAGTTAATGTGTTTAGAATCAGGGCAGCAGAAGCATTTTGTTCCAGTAACCATAACGGTGTGATGAATTATGTGAGTTTAAAATATGAAACTGCAAATCTTTGTGGGATTTTTGGTTGTGGTGGGGAAGATGTTGATTAACTGTCTTTTGCTCTTAACATATCAGGATTGTAGAAGCAATTGTAGACCATGGAAGGTGGTAATGGGAAATTAGAAATTGTGCACTATGTTTCTACTTGGAAGGTCATTTAAGTCTAAAATTATCTTAGCTGTGCCACTGCCTGTATTATTTTTGTCAGTCAGAATGGCCTTTGCAACCACAGACATTTGGATGCCATTGGCATCCTAGCATGTGCACCAGATCCAATGGATTGTAGCACATGCTTGTCCCTTTTAAGATCATAGGAATCTGCCTAATACTGAGTCAGGCTGGGATCTCTCCCAGACCTACCTGCAGTTACCAGGGATTGAATCTGGGACCCTGACATCCAAAGCAGATGCTCTACCAATGGACCCTGGCTCTTCAACAAGCACCTGGCAACCTATTCTTTTCTATTCTATTCTTAATTGTATTTAGTGTACAAGCTTGGTCTTTCCCTAACTAATACCTCATTGCAGCCCACTCCATTATTCCCCAATAAGTGCAGCAAGATCTGCCAAGTTTTATGCTAGAGCAGAAGATGCCTGGATTGCTTATACTCCTTTTCCTGCTTTTTTGGCCCTGCACAAACCAGTCTTGATTTATCCTCCTGTGCCTTTAAAGACCTTTCCCTTTCTCTCTTTTCATTTTGAAGCTACAGTATATTGGTTTTATATTCCCACACGGCTTACCAGCTTAAGCAGCAGAAGGTGTAAAGTGAGGCAACCTAGATTTGTTTTATCTTGTGAGATTTCTCAAAGACACTGTTTAAAGCCAAGCAGTATATACACTGCAGTTCAATGATAAAAGTTCTTCTGGAGCTCTGGGTCTTTCAGGAGAAGCCATGAAAATCATTCCAGCAAGAAAATAAAAAATTCAAGTGCATTCAGAGAGGAAGAAATAAAACCAATCTGCAAAAGGCAGAACATTCATCACCAAAATATACTAAGCCCTATTTAGTATTTTCCCCTTGCCTTCCCAGAAATCATATTCAACCTTATTTAAAGGTTGGCGAGAAATACTTGTGGCTTCTCCATTAATTTCAAACTATAAAAGCAAAAAGGCTCCCCCGCTACTTTCCAGATGACTCTGGGACTATGTCTCAAAAATAAACAGATAGTTGTTAATCTATCCAAAATATTTTAAGTGAACTTTTAAGAAATTCTTCACCCTTTCTTCTGTAACTAAACTGAGGTAACTACATAATTTTGTCAAACCTTGTATTTGTATTAATTTATTTATAAAACTATGGATGCATTTAGATTTGAGGATTATCGCATTAGTTTTCCTGGTTATAATGCTAGTGCTTCTGCCCCAATTTCTAATGCTCTTTTTACACTGCATTACCTGTTGTGTTGTGGAACAGTGTTTTTTTGTTCACTATATAATGTTGTGTTGTGCTAAATTTCATTCATACCACTGGCCATGATGACACAACAGCAGATCATCAGACATGTCACCACACCACCCGTTATGTCTTTCTGTGCTTTTGTTCCTCTATAAATCCCCCATGAAAATGGAGGGAAAGAACAATAAGCCACAACACCACCCCAGGGTATTAGCCCAAATCAGACAGATACATCTGGTGCAAACAAAATAGCATGGTAAACTGTGTGCTGAAAGGAAGGAAGGATGGGGCATAATATGAAAAAAAGAAATGCATAAATAAATCATAGAACTTTTTGAATCTATATGAATACATGGAAGTAGTCATGTTCTGTCTGTTCCAAGCAATGGTCACTGCCATAGTGAGGTTTTGGCCCAAGTTTGAAGCTAAGGCAAAAGCCTTAGTTTCAGTGGAGCAGACCACAGTGAGGCAAAATAGGATGAGGTCCATGTGAAGCAAGAATTTGGGATTCAGACAGCACCATGGACAGCTCCCCGTTGCAGAGCAGACTGAAAGGTGGCTTCTGCAACTGGCAATCCCAGACTGAGACTTAAATGGAGGGACAGCTCCATGTGGGTGGCTATCTCTGCCTTCAATGGGAGGAATCTCTTCAATTAAAGCGGCCTAGGCTGCTTTATCAGCTGTTAAATCCAGTAGTACTTGGGAGATTGAAGTTTTTCTGGAGCTTCCAGGCTGGAGTCCTTGGAGTCAGAGCAGGGCAATGCAACCTCCTCAGACTGGAGCGGTGCTGGCACAGTAGTCTCTTGTGGTAGTGCTTCTGAGGTTGTAGGGACATACTGGGCTAGCTCTGAGGGCAATTTCTCAGCCTCAGCCCCTGAAGATGGAGGGTTGCACCCTGAGGGGTCATGACAAAGACTCACAGAATTGTAGGGTTGTAAGGGATCCCAAAGGTCATCTAGTCCAAACCCCTGCAATGCAGAAATAACAGTTAAGGTGCACTAATATGAATAGTACTTACTTCCAAGTCAATGTGTTTAGAATCACAGCCCTTACCGGTACTTTCATGCTACAGAACTTAACCAGACAATTTATTGGCTCTTCTGTAGTTAATGTTTTGCCAACAAATGTTATACATCTTGAGAGCTGATTCAGTCAGCTTTTCTCTGACAGGCATTGTCAGAGAAGTTCTTGTGTAATCAACAGGGGAGGAAAGCCTCCTCTCCATTGGCCTGTTTACTTTCTAAAACAAAATTCAAATCTCTGAGGTAATAGCACACTTGAAAAATGAAACATATCTGACATCCCAGGGCTGCTTTAATAACCATAACCTTGGATGCACTTTTCCTCACGTTGCATTGAGTGTGCGAAGGAATGGGATTGTGTATGCTATCTGCAGCTCAGTATGGAAGATTCTTTCCATGTGATGGGGGTCCCTGGAAAATCAGGGTTGTATGTGTTGGAGATTCATTCCCCGTGTCTGCAGTCATGGGATCTCCTTAGCACTACTTGTAGATTTGTCTATTTCATTCCGTTTATGAATCGCTTCCTACAAAACACTTGAAAGCAATTTAACAACAAAAACGCCAACAATACAAACATATATGAAACAATTTCATAGATAAAACAATTTCAAACCCAGTGTTGCAGACTGGGATACAAATCTCCACTTAAAAGACTTAATGGCAAAGGTTTAATATGTATAAGGCTTCAATATTATAAAACACCTTTCAGCATTGATGATTACAAAGCCATTTACAGAACACACAATACCACAATTAATCAGTCAAGTAATATGATGTGTAAGACAAAAAATACACAGGTAAAAACATAAAACTGCCATCACAAGCATTGGGATGAAAATAGAGACTGCGCCTTAACAAAAGCAAGTTCGAAGGGTTAGTTGCCAACCACATTAAGTGCTCTATTGCTGCATTGTAGAGAACGAACTTCCTGATGAGATGTTATCTGCAGGAGGGTATCTCATGCCAAGTGTAGTGATTTGTAGGGTACATTAGATATCATGGTCCAAAGCTGTATAGGGTCTTGTCTGTGTTCATGTCATGTTTTCCCCCAGTCTGCAAACCAGGCTGAAAATTTTAAAAAGGTCTTTAACTTTCTCTCTCTTTTTTACCCCAGTGGAATGAGGCATGGAAACCACTCTCTGCCCTCTTGCAGTAATTGTTTTTCCCCTAAGCCGGGGTGAGAAGCCTCAGTCTATCCCTAATAAAGAGCCAAGCCTCAGCCTTGTGCTAAGCATAAAGGTTTATCCTTGCCAAAGAGAAAAAAAGACACCCCAAATGTGGTCCGACTAACATTTTCATTGCAGTTTGATCCTTTTTTATGAATGCAGTGAGGAAAAGATCTGCTTTTGAGAGAAATCCTTCTAGAAAAGTTTTTTAAAAATTACCCACAAAAACCCCTAACTAACCAGTGAACAAAAATATCAGATCCCACTATTGGCTTCTCAGCTAAGTTCCTATTTTGAGACAGAGAGACAGAGAGACTTTTTAATAATAAAAAAAACCACTCTGAGGAAAACAAAAATCAACTTAGATTGCCACTGATGAAATATTTTATCACAATGTAGGTAGTTAGTTACCTTATATTTAGTCAGGCCAATGGTCTATCCAACTCAGTACTGCCCTCCCTGACTGGGTGCAGCTCTCCAAGATTTCAGACAGGGGATTTTCCCAGCCCTTCCTGGAGATGCAAAGGGTTGACCTGGGATGTTCTGTGTGCTACAACAACCCTCCATTGTGGCTATGCAAATGAACCGTCTTCCAAGCACCTGGGTGCAAACACATGTGACTTCCTCTTACCCACCCAGCCTGAGAGTATCCCTGATATATAAATAAAGCCACTTCGCTGTGACAAGAAAAGAAAAGACTCACACACTTTACATTACAAAGGCTCCTCCAAATTAGTCCATTTAAAAATAAATAAAATTGAGTTAGAAAATTGTTAAACGACTTAATCGAAGCACCTCTAAGCATGGTACACAATATAATATAAAATCAGAAAATCGTGAAAATCAGAAAAAGTTTTCAACAAGTATTTAAAAATAATTAACATTTTTACTGACTGCTCTGATAGGTACCCCACTGTGATGCTATTATTTCCCAATAATAATTTATAATAATAATAATTTATTATTTATACCCCACCCATCTGGCTGGCTTTCCCCAGCCACTCTCAAAGACCCCCCCCCCCAAATTTGGCCCTTGCAATCTGGCTATCCCTACTTTTTTATACTTTGGAGACACTCACTTTCTCACTTTGGTCATGCCTACTTTTACACTTCAGACACATCCACTATTATACATCATCTCTGGAAGGCCAATCATGAGTCAACATGGCCCTCAACCCCAAAAATTTTGGCTACCCCTGCTTTATAAGCTTGCTTCAGTTTGAGCTTGAGGTGAAATTTCATTTAATGCAAACCATTTTGTTCCTTTCTAGCCTTTATGTAAATATGGTAAGGTGGAGTTCTTTGCTTCTAATATATCAGACATAAAACATTCCCTGATGGTGCATTTTTTTCACATTTACTGTGCAATCCTATGCATGTCTACTCAGAGGTCTTTCCACTGAATTCAACAGGACTTACTCCCAAGTAAATATACAGAAGTTTGCAGCCCTTAAAGATTAATAGGCTACTGTTATCAGCTGTTTGATGCTATTTTTTTTAAAAGAACCAATCCAGCTTCTACGTAGACCCTGAATTTCAAAGACATTTAATTTTATCTGAAGAGTGTGCCTGATTCTACCCCATCCGTACAGCAGACTGGGAACTCAGCCAAGAAGCATGAGCTATCCTGCACTTTCTGAACTGTATGTTATGAATGCAAGATAGCTTGCAGAGAAACCCATTAACAGAGTTGTTCCAGCATTTCTTAGTATATGCAGAATATTTTCCTGTCCATGAGAAACAAATGTTGTTCAGACTGGAAAATCAGACTAAACATAGACATGACAGCATGCCAAATCAGCCAGTTTACTGAGCAATCAGGTCAGGTTTGAGTAATTCTGGAAATGCGTTATATATTGCATAGAGTTGTCCTCCTGTCATTCTTTTTAATGTGTCACTTGGTAGCCATGTGTCTGTTAAATGAACAGTGAAACAGAGCCACTCAAAGACAAGGCAGTGGTTTCCAAATACTGAGAAAAGTATGCCAAAAATTATTAGTTCTTTGTACTTTTTAAGGTAAGGGGAGGAAACAAACCAGTCAATGAGGGTTGAGTATGCTCACTATGCTTCAGGGAACACAGTATGATGAGCCTTAAGCCAGTATGATGAAAGGGAGGAAGAAAAAGAGGCTATGGAAATTTGACTTTGATTGAACCAGGAACTGGAAATCCACTCCAGTATTTTGCCAAGAAAACTCCATGGACATAAAAAAAGAGAAGCTTTGAGAAGAAAGTGAGAGTTTCCAAGGCATGCTATAGTTCAGGGGTCCCCAAACTAAGGCCCGGGGGCCAGATGCGGCCCAATTGCCTTCTAAATCCGGCCCGCGGACGGTCTGGGAATCAGCATGTTTTTACATGAGTAGAATGTGTCATTTTATTTAAAATGCATCTTGGGGTTATTTGTGGGGCCTGCTTGGTGTTTTTACAAGAGTAGAATGTGTCCTTTTATTTAAAATGCATCTCTGAGTTATTTGTGGGGCATACAAATTCGTTCATATTTTTTTTTCAAAATATAGTCCGCCCCCCCCCCCCCACAAGGACTGAGGGACAGTGGACCGGCCCCCTGCTGGAAAAGTTTGCTGACCCCTGCTATAGTTCATGGGGTCACAGAGAGTCAAACACGACTAAGACGACTAAACAAACAACAACAACAACAACAACAACAACAACAACAACACCTTGGTGCCCTCCATATGCTGTTGGACTACAATTCCATCAACCCCAGCTAGCATGACCAACAGCCAAGGGTGATGGGAGCTGTAGTCCAAATCAGCAGCAGGGCACCAGTTTGGGGAAAATCTGACTTTTGGTATCATGTGGGCTGGGGGATGAGGGTCAGGGAATGTGAGAGTCAGGAACTGTTGTCAAGGAAGTCTTAAACTCCTCTTAGAACTCTCTGCTTCATGTTTCTTGATTTCACCTGGCAGAAGGATGCCAATTCACCTCCCCACCCCTCACAATTAATCAAAAGCAAGAAATGATGCGCTTGCTCTTGACTGACTGTCAGCCCTAGTAGATTGGTGTGCCAATGCATAACTAATAAATTACCATTGGACTTGCTTGTTTTGCTTTAAAAACAGATTCAGTCAAATTTAGTGATGATAGAACTATTAGACTAAAAGGAACCTCTATGTTCTCTCCACTCCTTGCGATCTTTTAGAGGGATTTGACCAGCTGCCGTGTAGAAGGAATTTGGGTCCCACTTGGAAGCCATTTGTAATTACTTATTATTGAACACCAAGTAGTCCCTATTGCCATAAATGTTACTCTACAACCTTTAGGGACGCAGGTGGCGCTGTGGGTTAAGAGCCTAGGGCTTGCCGATCAGAAGGTCAGCGGTTCGAATCCCTGCGACGGGGTGAGCTCCCGTTGCTCAGTCCCAGCTCCTGCCAACCTAGCAGTTCGAAAGCACATCAAAGTGCAAGTAGATAAATTGGTACCACTCCAAGCGGGAAGGTAAACAGCGTTTCCATGCACTGCTCTGGTTTGCCAGAAGCGGCTTTGTCATGTTGGCCACATGACCTGGAAGCTGTACACCAGCTTCCTCGGCCAATAACGCGAGATGAGTGCCACAACCCCAGAGTTGGTCACCTAATGATCAGGGGTCCCTTTACCTTTACCTACAACCTTTAAGGAAGGCATTAATGGTCTCTTACATGGTTGTAAGGCAGAATGGTAAAATGAGCTCCAGAACCAGGTTTTTGGTGTAATTCAGCACCTTTTTCATTAAACCAACCTGTGTGAAACTAAAATGCCAACTCTCTGTAAAATAGGCTCTACATTTATTCCTGTATTTGAATTTATGCTCTCTCCTGAAGGCTTGAAGATGAGCAATGATTTTTAATGAAAATGTAATTTAAATCCAATTAGACATATATATTATAAAGCCCAGTAAAGTCCACAAGTCTCCACCAACTTACCTGGCCTGCCTCCACCCAGGAGTCAGTTCTAGTAGAAAGGCCTATGCGTCAAATGCCAACAAAATAGCTACTTTACTTTAAATTGCTGCTCTTGGTGCCAGTCTGTACACAGTGAACCATCGATGTTTTCAGTGTGATGAGGGGGTACTCCTCCTGCCAAACTATGTCACTGCAAACCCTCAGATTCATCTGATGATCTGCATGTGACTCCTTGCGCCATTTGAAGACCAATACCACAGGAAGCAGCTGCTGCTTCTGTGTGGTGGCAGTTTGGGGGCTTTAGGACTGTTCTGAGAAACAGCTCACCAGGCAAGGATTGCTGGAGATTACACTATAACCATTGCAAATACTTATCTATGCATATTACAGATTTCATTCTGCATATGTTGAGAATTGCTGAGGCAACCTTCGGAGAGGTGCTTAGTGGACAGAATTGTTGTTCTGGCAGTGACTACGAACAGATAAACTGAGATAAGAAATGCTTTGGAAGGGCACGCTTTTAATACAGAAAGTTGTTGCTGTTGTTTTTGTTGTGGTGGCTACCGCCACAATTATTTCTACTCCATCTTTTTGGATCCAAATTCTTCCAAGGCAGCATACAGGTAACATTAAAATACACTTTAACAACAACAACATCTCCAAAGTCATCAGGATAGCTGGCAGTATAGTTCTGGATGGGGACAGGACAGTCCCAGTATAAAAAGAGTAGGCTTTGTGGTCTTTGTCAGCTTCCCTCAAGGATGGGGAGCCTGTGGTCACTAAGATGTTGCTAGACTACAACTCTCATCATCCCTGACTGTTTGCCATGTTGACTGGGGCTGATGGGAGTTGAATTCCAACAACACCTGGAGGGCCACACCCATCCTATAAAAGGTAAACATGACTATAATAGTACTTGCATTAAGAGATACTTTGCCATATGAGAAAAGGTTTTCTATGCAGAAATAACACTGGCCTTTTGTGGGAGTGAATCCCTTGGTGTGCTCACAATGCAATGTGGATTTTCTGAATTCTGGTAAAATTGAGACAGCTCTTTCTACACCTTTACAGTCTGTTGTGAGGATGTAAGAGAGACAACAGTGAAGCTGGGAATTGAAGTCCCTTTTATGCTACATTATTTTCTTCCCCAAAAAGCAGTATCTATGAGACATGCTGGTATTCGTATATTGATAGAAATGCCAATATCAATGGCTGCCATGGGCAGCAACAGTGGATACTGTCACAAAAAGGCCAAACACAAATGCACAATGCACATGCATATATTCTTCATAATTACTCTTACTTCCTTTGTTTACATCTTTTGCTAAATGCAACATAATTATCCACTTGAAAAGCTGCCAGTATTTGCATCCTGCACGCGTGTTAATATTCATTTCAGTTTGGTTAATTGTCTTGTGTTTGGACTGGCTACAGAGGCAGACAATATTTGGCCTGAGAATATTCTGTGTCTGAAAGATTCATTATCTATTCACTGTGTGTTTTCTTGCATCTTGTCACAAGGCATTATGTTATTTCATGCCAGGGGCTTGACAGGAATGCTAACTTCTACAGTGCCACGTTGGAATTTGGAACTTTATTTTTCCCTTTTTGGACTCTTATATCTTTGGCACAGTAGATCTTCTGGCAGGTTTTCAGACAAATACTTTGATAGGGTTTTTGATGGAATGAATCTGTTGGCCTGTATAAACAACATTCAAGTTTTACGTGAGACCAAACACTCCGAGCCTGTCTCAAATTAATAAAGATAAACAAGCCACATTGATGCTGAAGTGCTGATGAAATGGATGAGTGGGTTCTTATGGTACAAAAATTGTGGTACAAAAACCTATAAGGCCAGTTCTTCCTGCTCTATCATGGTATAGTAGGAAGTCCCAGGCTGTGTGAGAGGAGCCTGCAATTCAGCCCCTCCACATGCCAGCCATGACCTGCTTTTCAGAGGACAGAAGCTGGTGTGAGAAACCAACTACAGTACAGGCTTCTCCCCTGTGGCATCTCACATTACCTAGTCCTAGGCATACCACCAAGGAGAAATGCTATGGTGGATACTTACCTGGCAGGGGAGATACCATGATCACAGAGAAATGCTATGGTGGATCTCACATGACCACTGCAGAATTTTGGTGTCAAAAAGTGGTGTTTTTTTGGGGGGGGGGTGTTCTCTTCAGACTGCCCTGGATAAAATATTATTCCACAGTATTCTGGGAGGAAAGGGAAGGCCTCACTGGCAGCTGTTATTGTGTGTGTGTGTGTGTGTGTGTGTGTGTGTGTGTGTGTGTGTTAGGGTGGTGGTGTCATTTCCCTCCAGAATGCTCTGGAATGAATGCTATGTTTGGCCTTTTCTGAGGGGAATGATGGAGGCTGCTAGCCACTGAGAGGAACCCTTATATCATCAGCATGAGAATGCCCCTAAATTTCCCCTGAAAACGTACAGAAATAGAATGGGTCATTTCAGCTTGGCTTTAATTTTTTACATGCTTCCTTCTCCCCTAATAAGACTGAGGAACTTCCCAGAGCTATGCCCTGCAGATTGGCACAGTGATTACACAGAGCCTTAAAGTCAGCATCTGGAATCTTTTGCACAGCTCTGACTGTGCTAAGATGTAGTGTTCCTGTCTTGGCAAAAACCAGAGAAACACTTCAGATTTCTGTCCTGTTTGACAAAAGAGCCTTACTGAATGAAACAAACATTTTTGTTGAGCTCCAGGCTGAGCTTCAGGTTGCAGTCCTAGCTCCACTTACCTGAGAGTAGGCCCCACTGAATTTAGTGGGACTTACTTCTGAGTAGGCGTGTATAGAATTGCAAACAGACTTTAGCCCCAGCATTTTCTGGCTCAGCAGCAACAAAGGTGTAGTTTAAAACTACAGCTATTTCAGCTCATGCAAGTAATAAAGGGTTAAAAACACTGTGCTAAACAGATGAGCTAGTTGTCTTTAAAATTAAATGCCCTTAAATTGAAATATTTGTCTTTAGCGAACAGAAAAAAGTATTAGCTCATACTAATGGCTTGCCCTAGACCTTAGCTGAAATTTGCACAGAATTTTTTCATTGGTAACATAATTAACTAATAAATTTTAAACTAAGAAAAAACAGATATTCATCTTTTACAGAATTTAGAGTGCTACGATCAACTGAGGGCACATTTAGTCTAGCTAAAAGGCACTGCATATATTCCACGGCTAAGAAAATGTTTGTCTAAGTCTCTTTAATGATTTTTTTCCTGAGCTTAACAGTAGAAGGGGGGCAATTTTCATCAGGATTCTGAGAGAGGGAATGGATGAAGGTTAAAACTCTGCCTTGCCCCTGCTTGGCTGACTGGGATATAGTTAAGAGTTAGGTTATTCTGGGTTGGTTGGGTGTCTTGCTTAGTTGTCTTCTCTCAACACATGACTGACAATGCCATTCGGAAAAAGCGCTTGACAAAGTGAGCAGGCCGACACTCGCCACACACTCCAGCAAGCTTTGCATGTGCCCCTGCATTGCTCTGCTCATGTTACACATGCTGGTGCCATCACTACTGTAGTACTGCATTTGTTTGAGTGAATAGGTGCTGGGCAGAGCAACAAGCAAGTGGTGGTGAAATGTTGGAGAATGGAACTGTGGATGAAACATGGCTTCTCTTGTACCCCTTAAACTTGCTTGTTGTAGTGGAGGATCCATTGTCCCATCAACTGAGTTTTTACTGCCATTCTGACTGGATTGTGTTTGGGTAATGGGGTGGACAGTCTGAATGAGAAGGGGGAAAGGCTCAATGGTAGAGCATCTGCTTTGTATGCAGGAAATCTCAAGGTTCAGTCCCTGACATCTTGAGGTAGGGCTGGAAAATACCTCTGCCTGAAACCCTGAGGACCTGCTGCCAGCCAGTGTCCATAGTACTTAGCTACTGTAGATAGACAATGGTCTGACTCAGTCCAAGGCAGCTTCCTTTGTTCAAATGTTCTGATGCATAGGTTATTTCACTCTTATATGACAACACTTTACCTTTGTCCACATCAACCTTCATTTTGGTCCAATGCCAACTCCAGCTGAAGAACAGCCAGGAGAAAATCTTTCTGTACTGCCAGGCATTTGAGTGATGTAGTGTTGCTTCTTGGGAGGGCTCCATTTTTATGTATGAATTATGTGACAATCACTAGAGTAGTCATAACTTGTTACATGTTTTACTGATGTGGTCACTGGAATGGAACCTTTTTTGTGCTTCAAATTGTTTAATTTCTTTATGTTTCTGCATTGTGTGATATGCTTTATATTGTAAATTATTTAGGGACAACTTGCGTTAGAAATCAATGAGTTTGATAAACAACAACTATGATGATCATTTTTGTATTTAACTAGCATCCAATTCATTATTATGTCAAACTGATTACTTCTTTCCAATCTGCACCGACTATCTCACCCCACCCCCTTTTGGACATAAGTCCCACAGATCCAGCTGAACTTATGTTATTTTCTAGTGATGTGTGTATATTAAGACTAAAGTGTTTAAATTTTAGCCATTTGTATAGTTTAGGAGAAGCCATGTGGGACTAGGTGAAAAGTCCTGCTGAAACGGAGGCACTCCAACTGCCCTCCCTTTGCTTCCTAAACCATTTTTTTAATCAAAAAAAGGAAAACTAAACTGTTCTCAACAAAGCCATGTTGATTGCTAGTAATCATGCCTTTTTTGTCTAGATGCTGTAGAATAAGTGGCTTTATCATTTGCTGCACTATCTTTGAGGTAAAGTAATCAGATGAACTTGTCCAATAATTCCTTGTGGTCCTTGTGTAAAAAATAGGCACTATATATTTGCTTTTATTCCGTTTTCTGGAATCTGATCAGTTTTCCATTAATTTTCAAAAAAAGAATAGGCTTGTCAGCATGACAGTCTGTTATCTAACCACCCCCTTAATGGTACTGCAATCCTCTCCCCTCATATTTATTTTGTTCCCTCCCCATATCTACCTCTCTCTTCTCTGTTATTATTTTGTATTCATATTTATTACATTTTTAAAATTTACATGATTTTCCCTCTTCCCACTGCATCATCACAATTCTGTGAGGTAGGTTAGGCTGAGAGACAGGGCCAAAGTTAGCCAATGAGCTTCGTGGCTGAGCAGGGGACCAGAACCCTGTTCTTCCAGGTCTTAGTGCAAAACTTTCACCACCACACTGGCACTTCACCAGAATGGCTCTCTAAAACACACTGTTTCTTTACGTTTATATTTTATGTTGATGTCATTGCAGCATGAAGCTGTATCAGTAGGAATTTCATGCATAGCTGCCAAGTACCCGGTGGAGAAATCCGGGATCAGCAGCTGCGTAACACTGGAAGTTGCGTAGACACAACTTCTGGTGTCGCTTTGCCCATCTATGGGCACCGAAAATGGCCGGCGTTGGCGCCGGAAGTTGCGTCTACACATGTCCGGAAGTGCATAGATGCAACTTCTGGTGTCGGCGCCGGCCATTTTCGGTGCCCATAGATGGGCAAAGTGACACCGGGAGTTGTGTCTACACACTTCCGGACATGCGTAGATGCCACTTCCGGCGCCGGCCATTTTCTGGTGCCCATAGATGGGCAAAGCGGTACCAGAAAAATGGCCGTGGACAGGAACAAAAATAAGGGAAATTAACGGGAGAGGAGCTGGAACGGGAGACCTCCGGGAAACGGTAAGTAAAAACGGGGGGTTCCCGGGAAATACAGGGTACTTGACAGCTATGGTTTCATGGGCCTGATGGCTGCCACTGGCTTAGCTTGTCATGTGTGTATGTTTACAAGAGGGACAGGTGGTTAGTTTGCCTTGAACTAGGTTGCTGGGTGCTGTCACGGTCCGGTCGGCGGGCGTCAGGACCAGAGGCAAGATGGTGGTGAAGAAGCAGGAACAGGTGCAGGGCTGAGGGTCCAGCAGCAGGCAGTTGCAGGGTCAAGGAGCAAGGCAGAGACGAAGGTCCACGGGGCAAGAAGCAAGGCGAAGGCTCAAGGAACAAGAAGCAAGGCGAAGGCTCAAGGAACAAGAAGCAAGGCGAAGGTCCAAGGGTCGAGGCGCAAGGCGAAGCAAGGGTCCCAGGAGCAAGGAGCAAGGCGAAGGCTCAAGGAACAAGAAGCAAGGCGAAGGTCCAAGGAACAGGAAGCAAGGCGAAGGTCCAAGGGTCGAGGAGCAAGGCGTCGACAAGGCGAGGGTCCAAGGAACAAGAAGCAAGGCGAAGGTCCAAGGGTCGAGGAGCAAGGCGAAGGCAAGGGTCCACGGAGCAAGAATCAAGGTGTCCGCTAGGCAAGGGTCCACGGAGCAAGGATCAAGAGGCCAGATGCAACCAGGCAGGGAAAGCGTTGCTGTGGCAAAGAGCTGAAGGGAAATGCTGGGCTTTTATCCCTCCCAGCTCCTGCCACCAGGTGAAGTGAGATCCCAAGTGATCTCACCTGGGTGACTACTCCTTGCCTCTCTAGCACAAGCTGATGTCTTCACCTGTGTGGCCACGCCTTGCTTCCCCAGCACAAGCTGAGGCAGGCCCCAGTCCTGCAAAGCACTACAGGCCCCAGAGCCTGACTCCTGCCCATACTCCTGACAGGTGCAATTTCAGGCCTTAGAAGCTGAATTTAGATTTCTCTGGGCAGAAATTATCCTCCTCTGTGTGGCAACTTTTGAACAATATTTTGAGGGTGCAAATTGGTTGACCGATCTCCAGACAAAGCTTTTAAAAAGCAAAACAAAACCACAAAGTTGACTGATGGACCTTGTTGCAAATAAGGCGGTGTAATAGTTTTGAGATTTGCCAAGTGAACTCATTATACCAATCCTTAGGAAAATGTTATTGGAATGCCCTTGACTTAAATTTGTTCAAATTGCTCAAGTGTTTTCTGGAATTCTTCTTAGTCACCCCTGGTCCCTTTTCTTGTCTTGGTTATGTCAGTGCTGATTGATGTCTCATCCCTGCTTCCTTTCTTTGTAAATGCTGAAATGAAGTCAATATTGATTTCTTCATTTGCAAAGGTTACCTGCCATTGCATGCTTTGTAGAATGCTTTTGCATTCTGCCTCAACACACAGTGGTCTTGGTTGTCTCTGCTAATCTGAAGGACTAGGGTAGAAGGTTGAAGCTTCTGCTTGCGGCAGGGGGAGAAAGTAGGTGAATTTTTGGGTCCCTTCCAACCTGACAATTAGAGTACCGCCTACTCCTAAAGCAACATTTCCCAATTTTCAGAAATAATGGCCAAATTACTGAGCCTTGAGCTAACGATACTGGACATGTCTCTTGTTCCCAAGGAATAATACCTGTTCAGAAATTCAAGGTAGCAGCCTCTTTAAGGTAACTGCATTAACGACTCATGTGATTGACAGTACTAATGGGCTCCTGAAATTAAAACTTCATTCATATGTTACAGTTTAGTGGTTATGCTACAAAGGAGGATTAAAATCTGTATTAACATTTCAATTTTTTTTAAAAAAACCTGCTACAGTTTTATCACTATAAGAAGCTAGTCTGGAGTGTGTATTTTTAGAATTATCCTCATTAATACCAAATTATGATGGTTGAGCAATGGGTATGGGGCCACTATCTGTTCTCTGTATGCATTTTCATATTAAAACTACTGTTTCATTTCTTTTTCTAATCTAATTTAGGTTGTATGATGAAAACAATGGACTTTTTTGCTTATGTTCATCTGCAAAGTGACAGGTAGCATGTACTCTGATGGCAGCAAAGGAATTAACATGTTTGGTATTTAATGTTAAAATAATCACTAATTGATTAGGATTACTGTGGGATTACTGTGATTGCAGTGCATTCAGCAACAGAAGATTCAGTCCTAGACACTACTATTAATTTAATCTACTTCATATGCAGGAGATACTAATTTCGCCAGACTGGGACATCTAATACATGTATGCTGAGAGAGCAACACATTCATTTAAAAAAATGGAATTATTTTAGTAATTGTTATTCCCATTACTCTTGTCTTTTTAAATAGGGAGCACAGTTTCATGGCGTACTGTCTTCTGTGTTGCATACATCTTCTGTGTTTTCTGGCTGCTGCTTACAAACTCCTGGGAGAGTGTGATAACTGCCGAGTTAGATGAGACTAGGGATGTTGGAGAATTCTGAAGGAAATGAGAACTGAAATTGCCAATGTTTGCTTATATCTGGAACAGAAATCAATCCAGCAAATATGATCGATATTCTTTCTTGTTGTTTTCAGTCTGTAGATAGTACTTAACATCACCATCATCATCACCATCAATGTATTAAATTTATATCCTGCACTTCCTCTGAAGAGAAAAAACAATTAGATCATCTAAAAGCAAATTCAGTGCAGCTATAGACTAGGGCATATTTCTACTTAAAAGGATTGTTGAAAGAGGAAGGTCATTTAGTTGTGTCCAACTCTTCGTGACCCCATGGACCAGAGCACGCTAGGCACTCCTGTCTTCCACTGCCTCCTGTGGTTTGGTCAAACTCATTGTTAGCAGCTTGAAGAACACTGTCCAACCATCTCACCCTTCTCCTTAATGATGATCAAATGAATCACACAATGAATTACATCAAATTTCACCATTACTGAAAGTAAGACAAATAATGTAGTTTTACAGCGGAACTGAAACAAGTGCTGCATGCGATGAATATGAGGTGGGATGGAGATAGATGCCTTCTTACATCTGTAGTTGAAACCTTATACTCTGTTGTGGCCTAGAGGGCAGTGAGGGGGGAAATGGGGATTTTAGTTACTCCATTTTAAGTCTAGCAACTCTTGCACAAGCAACACCCAGTCCTCCTAGCTCTGTCCAATTTTATCCCTTGCACTGGTAGGGTTTTTCTGGCAGTACCTAGGCTGGTTTTTCTTGACTTTTGCCAGTACCATGGGCCTTAAGAGTGATCCTGTCCCTCCCAGTCAGCATAATTTGGAAATAGGATCAGCCTGTTAATTTCTGTTTAAACATTTATTGCATTTATGGGCCTTCTCCACCATTTTGCTCGTTTGTGAGAGGGAAATAACATACCCACTTTGATGAATCACAGCAGCTTAGGTACCTGCAGTGATGTTTAACAAATTGTTTGTGAACACTCACATCTCTGAAATGTCAGTTCGTTTGATTCGCAATGGAGCAATTCTCCTCATGATTTTTGGCCATACTACTATAAACAGTGGATTTTTTTTAACTTCAAAATCTTGATCCACAGGACTCTTCTCTTTATCTCGATTTGGCTCAAGTTCTACAGTGCTTGAGTAGGTAGGATGTACTTCAAAGAGTGTGTTTCAAATGGTTTGAGCTGCCTTGCTGTCATGTCGGTGATGGGCCATTTTGGATTCCTTGGCAGCAAATTTCCATAGTACTGTGCAAATGATTAGGTGGGGGGCAGGGTATGTGTATGCAATTAGCGTATCCATTCATTGTCTTATTGAATTAATACACGTTTGAAGGAAGTTACAGGACCACTAGTGTTAACTGTGGTGGTGCTAGTGTTGTTATTGGTTGATATGAATGCAATTGATAGTTTCCTGCAGAGGGGCATAATCAGAAGATGAAGAGGTGACTTCTGATCTAATTAAATTCTTCTTCACTACTACAACAGAAGCCTTTAGTCTGATTTTTCATTTGAAAATGTACAATAATACGGCAGAAGAATACAATACCATATTACATATTTGGAAATAAGTAACCCAAATATTTGACAAAGGTTTCCTTCAATCCCCTTCAATATTTAATAGCCATACTAATAGAAGTGTGTGAGCCAAATGGCACCAATAGCCAGAACAAACAGAATGCAAATTTATGTTTAAGGACTTCACAAAAAAGTTTTTGGGTGGTTCCTTTTCTTGCACAGGAAAGGCAAGAAGAACAGTAGCAATGAAAAACATAAATCTGGTGGTGGTGATGGTGGTGATGGTGACATAATATTCATTTGCTTTATAATTATCTGATTGATGGAGATTTTCTATAAAGTTGTTTCATATGAACTACAGAAAGATTACAGAGGTCTTTACAGTCCTTTGGAGGTCTTTAAGCTTGACAGCCATCTGTCAGGAATGCTTTGATGGTGTTTCCTTCTTTGGCAGGGGGTTGGACTGGATGGTCCTTGTGGTCTCTTCCAACTCTATGATTCTATGATTCTAAATGAATATCAGGATCCCCCCCCCAAGTGTGCAACTGAATATATTCCCCATGCAACCCAAGGAAGAGATTGGCTCTTATGCTATGGTTTTCAGTCATAACATAGCTGTTTAATGGGGCAAGAGAGTGGAGATGCTCAATGGAGTATTAGTGGCCGAGTTCTACATGACAAGTACTTCCAAATATATAGCAGTAAGTATGTTGGTTTGTGTGTGCAGATTCCCCAAAAGGATGCAATCTATTGCACCCATGTGGCAGATGCAGTCTGCTTCTGTCTTGATCTAATATTTATCACTACTTTCTGTGGCAGCGAACACCATAAGCACATTATGCATCATATGACAGGCAACTTGCATGTGACATTGGCATATATGAATTTCACTATTTGTGACAATGACACACACGGGTTTCCCACTATATGAACACATGGTGTGGATGCAATGGGACAGAAACCCAAACTTAGCTTGCCAGCATGAATACATGAGGCAAGAACACCCACATGTTGTCAAACATGACAATCTGACAGCATATCCTAGCCCCCTATCACACATGCACACATACAGAAGAGCCTTCTGTTCTATTGTCTGATTTTATCATCATTACCTTGCCAAAGGCAACTCAAACTGACTTAAAACAAAAAATAAAAATAAACAAAGACCCACATACTGTAGATACATTCAAACCAATCATAGCCCTGAGAACTCTCAAATGTGAACTCATGGATTTCATACATGCAAGATGCCCCACATTTCAATGGAAGCTGGAAGAAGAAACGTGCACATAAAGGTAAAGGTAAAGGGACCCCTGACTGTTGGGTCCAGTCGTGGACGACTCTGGGGTTGTGGCGCTCATCTCGCTTTATTGGCCAAGGGAGCCGGCGTACAGCTTCCAGGTCATGTGGCCAGCATGACAAAGCCGCTTCTGGTGAACCAGAGCAGCACATGGAAACGCCGTTTACCTTCCTGCCGGAGCGGTACCCATTTATCTACTTGCACTTTGACATGCTTTTGAACTGCTACGTTGGCAGGAGCAGGGACCGAGCAACGGGAGCTCACCCTCTCATGGGGATTCGAACCGCCAACCTTCTGATCGGCAAGCCCTAGGCTCTGTGGTTTAACCCACAGCGCCACCCGTGTCCATAGATCAGAGCGATTGTGTTTTGCTGAACACGGGCAAATATCTTTATAATGGATGTGTTAGGCTTCTTTTATTACTGTTGCTTTATTTTCAGCTGAGTTGCTCACCTTTTATGGATATCTGTGTATCTGTTTTAATTTTTTCAATTGGATCCAAAAACCAGCAGTCAAGTAATATGACTGAGGAAAGGCACAGCCCCTTCTGACAGATACACCTCTGCATCTGCTGCAACCTCTATATTGTGCATTGTTACATTGATATCCTTCCTTTCAAGTGCATGGTTTCCCCCCTTCTATTTAGAGGGGGATAAATTGCATGAACACATTAGCGACTCTCCGTTTGCTGGGTGGAAGTGTTTTCTGCTCCTTCTCTACTATGTTATTTTCGTGCTGACCCATGAATTAACTGCTTCTATCTTCAGATGCTGTCCAGGGTGCTAGTCTGGCTCTGTTCCCATTCTTAATGACTGCTAAGTTTCATGACTCCCAAGAAATGCACCTCTTCCTTTGCAGTGATTATTTTTGTACAAGGGAGTGTATGTCAGGGGAAGAGGGGCTATGCCCCATAGATGAGACCCCCGGGTTGATGCTTCTTCTCCCAATCCAGCCATGCTTTCTTAAAGAATGTGGAAGAATGTGGATGGGAATGCACACTCAGATACACAAGAAAGTCATGCTGCATGGGATTATGGCATCTGTATTCTGTGGCACTGTGGATCCCTATTCTTATGCCCATCTCATCCCTTAACAAGTCATATGTAACTCTGCATCAAGAGCTGTATCAGGATGCAAGTCTTGCTGTGCAGAGCTGGTGAGCAATAAACTTGCTAAAGCAGCATAACAAAGTAGGGAAGGCTGGGCTGATTGCATGGGGAATGGGGGTGTAATCCTCTCTCAAAGCAACAGCAGATCAAAGAAAAAATAAACAGAAACATGTATGAGGTGAGTGGGAAGGGGTTGTTAACATTTTCACCCACCTCCAATGGCAACATTTCAGAGGGAAAATCTAACCTCATAAAACGCACACTGCAGCACTCATGAAAACTATTGAACACATACAGTAGTTTCAATTGAAAACTGAACTAGCAGTTAACCAGGAAAATTTACATCTTCAAGTAAAAGCCCTTCCTAAGAGCTATTTTGCTCATAATGTACTGGGATTTTTGTAGGATACACCTTGCATCAATATATTTGCTTCCTGTTTGGACGTCTGGTGGTGGTATTTTGTAGTGTTTTTAGCTAAATTTTGATCAGTTTTTCAAAGTTCCCAGCTCCATGTCAATCATTCTAGCAAAGCCAGTCCCAACTGGTATATGGTCTATCCCAGGCACCCCCAAACTTCAGCCCTCCAGATGTTTTGGACTACAATTCCCATCTTCCCCGACCACTGTTCCTGTTAGCTAGGGATCATGGGAGTTGTGGGCCAAAACATCTGGAGGGCCACAGTTTGGGGATGCCTGTTCTATCCTGTTATCTGAATTCTGGCTATAGCACATCCACAGGAGTCTCATCATGAATCCCAAGCTGTCTGTGTTTCTTTCCACCAATCCCCTCTGAATTGGTCCATCAGGCTGTTTTCCAGAAGCTACATCCACATATCCCACACACAAAATGCCTGGTATGTGGCAGAGATGCTGCTGCAGAAACGAGAATCAACTCACCTATATATCAGCTGATATGCAGGGAGTTTAATCCTGCTCAGATGAGGCCCACACCAGTCAGTCCTGATTGGTCCACTACCACCACCAATGAGGGCCAACTTTGGCAGGTGGGTGGGACAACCCACTTTTCAGTCACCTGGCATCAATATGATGTCAGATGATTGACAGGTAGGTGGTCCCACCCACTTGCCAAAGTAGGCCTGATAGGACAGGAGAGATAAATATCACCAGGCAAAAAAAATGTTCCCTATCCCAAACTACAGTCTCATAGTGTGAAGGACAGATTTTTCTTTCCTGTTCTCTGTGAATGTGTTTATGTTAGGATGGCTCTAAGCACATGTGCTGAGGGTGACTTGCAGAAATCACCACAAAACAATGTAATAAGGTTTAACAGAACCAACAAAATGTTATCATATAGACACAAGGCTACAGCAGGAAAAGAACTTTGGGTCCTAAAAGACTACATCTGATATCTTAGTACTTAACCACCAAGTAGTAAAGCACAGTATAGTGGGACTTGGGTCAAGGAGATTTGAGTTCAAAACTCCACTTAGCCATGGAGCTCCCCAGATGACTTTAAGCCAGTCATACAGTGGGATGAGCCCCATTTATGCTGCTTTGAACTCCTTGTTGTGCAAGGCATGATCCCCTCCCCTCCTCTTCATGAATGGCCGGTCCCATATGCAGTTGAGATGGATGCCAAAGCAGGCCAATGAAGAAGGTTCTGGATATTGTGGTGAGGCAGATCCAGAAAGCAAGAAGGATTGAAAGCATTAGAAAGGACATCCTCTGCAGTGGGAATGGGAGACTCATGCCTGTGTGCTTCCCTCTGAAAGTTGGCAGCAGAGAAAATATAAAGAAAGATGGCCCAGCAGGCCTAGCTGGAAGCAGAAGGAGGTTAAAGAGAAGCAAGTGGTCCAGCTTCCCTTCAGCCATCTGCTTTGTGGCCATAAGGTATGGTGGCTGTGTTCAGTAATGTGCTAGGTCTTAAAGGATGATGAATGTGAATTGATCTGTTTAGGGAACAGGAATTGGATAAGTGGTCGAAAGTGTATTTATTGGGTGGCTCATTTATCCATATTCCCAGACTCTACAAAATTATGTGGTTGCCACATAATAAGCTTCTTTGCTGGGCTTTGAGCGTGTAGCTTTACCCTCTTGTTTATATAAAACCTCAGAGGGGCTTGTTTTTGATGGGAGCTTTTATTCTTAAAGCAGAAAGCATTTAGAGAATGCTGCTGCTCAAACTTCAAAGTGCGAAATGTGCCCTGTATTAGCTTACTA
This sequence comes from Zootoca vivipara, assembly GCF_965207765.1. NCBI lineage: Eukaryota > Metazoa > Chordata > Lepidosauria > Squamata > Lacertidae > Zootoca > Zootoca vivipara. The sequence continues at coordinate 61,741,525 of NC_142586.1, forward strand.
GCTGCTACCTCGGAAGCCTGTCCAATACGGATCTTTATCAGGCACTCTGTTACCATAGTATCAGATCACCTCACCAATTTTTCATGTATTTATCCTTACAATTCCCATATAAGGCAGCATATTACTAAGCCTGCTCATTTTATAGCTAAGGAGTTAAAGGAAAAGGGGACCATAGAACACTGCATGGCTCAGAGGGGCTTGAAGGTTCTTTGTCATTACAGCCAACAGACCAGATAATGTGCTACAGTAACAATGATCAAGAAAGATCAAGGTGTCCCATGCTACAGCTACTTAGATAACTGAGAATACATTTAGTGAAATGCAAGAACTACAAGCCTAATGCACCAGGAACTGAGGCTCATAACACAACAGAAACAATGTGAAGTACTAACACTCATTTTCTCAGAACCCTTACTGAAACCCTTGCTCGGGACTCCAGATACAAATACCCACCGGGAATCTCAATTCTACTGCTGCAGCTGATGCTGTAATGACATGCCGCACAGGTAAGTCAGAGAGAGGGAGAAACAGTCATGGCTACAGTGTGTCTCCCCACCCAGTACTGTATAGTACAGTCATACCTCGATTTAAGTACGCTTCGGTTTGAGTACTTTCAGTTTAAGTACTCCGCGGACCCGTCTGGAACAGGTTAATCCACTTTCCCTTACTTTCAATGGGAAAGTTCACTTCAGGTTAAGTACAGACTTCCGGAACCAATTGTGCACTTAAACCGAGGTACCACTGTATGATGAAGCTATGTATTAATTAGTTATATTTTAATAATAATTTTATTATTTAGATGCTGCCCATCTGACTGGGTTGCCCCAGCCACTCTGGGTGGTTCCCAAAATATTAAAAACACAATAAAACACCAACCACTAACTAGCTTAACAACATACCCAACAGGTTAGCATTGGCTGTAAAGCAGGATTTATTTTACCCATGGTTTATAGACCAACCATGATCAGTCTGGGAAATGACCTAGGAAACTATGGCTTATTTTACCCAATCCTGATTTGTTCTCTTCTCACAAATGCCCTTGCAAAGTTCCTGTGCTGCCATTTATTTGAAAAAAATTATATACTGGCAACATTAAGAATAAAGTCTCATGGCAGTGAGTAGCATGAAACCAACAATTGCACCCATAAAACAAATACAAAATACACCATAAATCAGCAGCTCAGATTAATGCATCAACACAGCTGGATCAAGTGATGTGGCTGGCATAGGCTCACCACATTACAATGCTTAAGGCTTCCATACAGATTTCCCTGGACATTACCGAGATTTCAAAGGTGGAATTGACATCTTTGGGGGAATTTCTGAAAGGTGGTGCTGGTTTTTACTTTTTGAAATATGGCACGCCTAACTATGCTCAAACAGGGCATGGAACTTTCCTTGGGCATTTTGGGCTGCTTTCAGCATGCTCCACAACCTGCCTTCCTCCCCTGCCCCACAATGTAATCTTGAGACCAGAAATTAATATCCCTTTCGTACCAGTGCATTGTGAAATTATGGAATTTCCTTATGCGACATTTAGGGATGGTGACTAACCTGGGTGGCATTAACTTTAAGGATTGTCCTTAAAGTTATTTGTTGACTGAAATTATTAATTCACAGAGGTGAAGGGTTATGAATGCTTTCCTTGACACGCCGACAACACCCACTGACCCTTAAGGGAAATTTTTACTACACCTTCCTGTTAGTGATTGGTATCTTCAAACTTTCAGCAAAGCATTGGCCAAATTATTCCTCACAGACCACCTAGCAAGATGGAGCATTCCCCTTCCCCTCCAAAAAGGTGCTCTTTTGCCACCTAGCATCCAACTCTTTAGCAGGAAGCCCATGCAAATGCATGCTATGTAGTTGGAGTCTGTGCTGGGTCTGCAAGGCACCACTGCAATAGCTGTCCCAGGATCATTGATTGGTCAATTAGGTGTCTAAGTAAGAAGATCCCAGCAACAGTGCTGTGGAGTGGAGACCCTAAGCTTTGGTCTCTCTTTAAAAGTTATTTGTTTTTATCCTCAGAAGGTCATCCAAATCTGCTAAGCGTTAAGTTGTGCTTTCAAAGTACACTCCTGGATAGATCTTAGTCAATTAGCCAATTAGTCCATTTTCGTCTCCTTGCAAAGCAGTAGCGAAGCTAGACAGGTTGACTTGAGAGGGAGGACTTGTTGGGAGGGAGTTGGAGAGGAAAAGCAGTCTGTTACCAAGCAGAATGAGGAGGGAGGGCTAATTCTCAGAAAACACCAGTGAGAGCTGCTTGGTTTTGTTTTCTAGCTGTTCTTGCCTGTAGCTTAGCGAGCAGCTGGGGTGGCTGCCAAAACAAACCAGAATTAAGCCAGGATCATGAGTTCAGGTGTAGTGACAAACCATGGTTAAAGAAAGCAGATATTCTAAAGCTGGCAATAAACCATGGCTTTACACTGTGGTTTGTTGCTGTAAAATAAACCATGGGACATTCAACCAAAGCACAACTTAGGTGAAACCAACTATGGCTCAACATTAGGTATGAAGTGTAGAGTATCTCCCCAACAGGGGACAAGGAGTAAGTATTGATGTTGGAGAAAGTTTTTACCTATTGGTTGCAAATCGCAAACTGTAAGTAATCTTCCATAATGAACAACAAAAAAATCCAGAACTCTATTGAAACTGGTAGTGAAACATCCAAGACTCGTTCTAACTTTCAGGTTCAGAGCCAAGACACATGGAGCAGAACAAACAATGAATGGAGGTTCAATGCCAGTACATTCCACTATATGAGATGTGTGAGTATTGTCTTTATTACTACAACAGGTCAATCTCTAAATATAGCCCCCATGGGGAATGTCACTGGGGAGAATGGGAGTTGGGCTGGGGCATGCAGAATTGAAGATCACCTATGGTGATTCTCATTGTCTGTTGCAGCTGCTAACTTTTATTCATCACACTCCTTTCTTGTCTCTCAACAGGCAATGGGGAAGTCTTCCAACATGCAGAGATATAAGGATATTCCTCACCCAATGTCAAGCAGGCAACCAGAAAGGCTACAACAGAAGCAGCAGTAACCAGTAGGAAGCTTGCTGTTCCTGTGAGGGCCACCATCTCTGTTCCCCCATGTCTGCTCCTGCCTTTCCAAAGAGCATGACTGGCAGTAGTGTAAGCGATTCAGTGGTACCCAGCACAAAGTTACAGTGAAAGGGAAAGCTGTATCTTTATCCTACTGTCTTTCATATAGCTGCAGGAGCAGAGACAGACTCTGCAAGAAGAAAATGGTTGGCAAATGTACTTTTATGCTTTGCTTACAGAACTGATGTTCAATAAATACTGTGATGGTTTCAGCAGTGTCTGTTCTTGTGAAGGTTAGGCCTGCCTTTTTACTTGAGCCATCTGTCTTTGTGATTGAGCATAGAAACTGGAGCAGGGAGCATTGCCTTCTTCACTACAACACCCATCATGGCTGCTTCACATAATTGATCTCACCTCTTTGAGCCTCAGTGAGGGTTCAAGGGAAGGTCCCACCACCCCAGTGGCTTTCTGAATCCCTTTTTGGTTACAGCTGGTGTATTAAGTCAAGAAGAAGTGAAGTGATAAAAACCAAAACAAGAATATATATCCCCTGGCCAATATACCCCACCTGTATATGCAAAAACTCAAGGGTTTTTTTTAATCTTTACATATACTGCACATGCAACTTCAACACAATTGTCTCATAAAATAAACATCACAGCTAACAATGGCTAATGGTTAGGTTTACTTTCTATATCACACAAACCAACCTTCTCTATGTGTCGTGATCTGGCGGGACAACAGGGAGGAGGAGGATCCTGGCAAGGTGTGTCGCTTGTCCTGGGACACACCGCGACAAGCCGGGGATGGGGAAGGAGAGGTTGGTGTAGGAAGTACTCACAGGGCTATGGAGGATGTCGTGGGGATGGGAGTCAGTACACAGGAACCAGAGCAGCAGGACCCGGAGCCAGAGGGGTCCCTGTCTCCACAAACATGGCAGGCTCTGAGGTGTAGGAGCAATGGGTGGGGTGCTCCAGGAGGTCGAGGCAGGCAAGGGCCCACAGCTCAGCTCCCTAGCTGGCCAGGTGGGGCTCACTTGCTCCGGGAGCAGGTGTGTAATTCCTCGGCTGGAACAGGTGAGGTTCATATGCCTCATCAAGCCCAGATGCTGCAGTCAGCATACAAAGTATAAAAGGGCAGCAGAGCTGAGGTGCTAGGTCTGCTTAAGTGCCCATGTTGATGGACCTTAATTTGGATGTTCCAGGATTTCTGTGGAACTGCTTTGGTTTGGACTTTCAACATGTGGCTTGACCCTGGACTGGGGACTTGACATGCTGACTTGCTACCAGGTAGGACAAGGGTTCAGGACAGATGTCGTATATAGAACATATAAGATATAGGTTTCAGGCCAATGATCCACACACCCTAAGGTATATTGGCACCTCCTACTGTAAATGTCTAAGATTCTATGCCTCTGAATATTAACTACCCTACTTAGTCTTCCCATCGGCATCTGGTTGGCCACTGTGAGAACAGAATACTGGACTAGATGGGCCATTGGCCTAAGTTCTGTTTTTAGGATCCATGTGCTATTGTAAGCCTCAAAATGCTGTAAAGGTCCATCTGGAGAATATGTTGAGCAGTAAATGAAACAAAAAGTCAGGACTACCTTGGTCTGGTTATTTTCAGTTTCTGATTCCTTGATCCAAGAAACCAAGTCTGTTTGTCTGCGTCTTTTTGTCCTTAGACTTTCTCCTGCAGATATCCTCTTAATATATACAGTCTTGTGTGTTCTCCACTTCAGTTGCTATCAGTTGCATAGGTAAAGATCAGAGGAAACTTCCTCATAGCAAACAAATGTTCTTGGCTGTCACACACAATTAATAGCACTGCTTGAGTTTTTCAATAAAAAAGATCTCTTCAGGGAATATTTTTTAAAGTGTTCTGTCCTGACCTAAATTTGCTCCCATTACAGTCAATAGAAGTTTTATATAAAATTTAAGAGAAAAGGCCAACTCCAGACCTCCTGCCAGTCCCCCCTCCACCTTTCGATGACACATGGACGCTTTAAATAGAAATAGTATCATCCATATAATATGGCTGAGGCTTGTAAAGTCAGGGGATCTTTAGTCTGCTACATTCTAAAAATGTGTCTATGTCATGCCCAGCTTTAACCTGGACACCAGCTCCTCAGAGGATGAATTGGACCTCCAACTGACTGACTGAAGACTTGGGGGAGCAGGCATCTCCACCCCATTGCCAGCCTTGAGCGTTCAGAGAGTTCAGGGGGAACTTTGCAGGGTCCTTCCAGAGGTGCCATTTGTGTGGGTTCCAGTTGGAGCGTCAATGGATGAGCTCCTGGTGGAGTCCATGGGAAAGGTGGAGCCACCACTACCAGCAATCTTTAAGGGCATGGGTACCTAAAGATTGAAGCTGTAAACCCATGACAAAGTGCACAACTGAGAGCCCAAAGTCACCATGTGGCTCAGTAGTAATAACAACTCCTTATGAGTAACAATACTTCTCAAGAGGAAGGGCTTTCAAAACACCAGCAGTTGGTATTAGAATAATAGAATTGTAGAGCTGGAAGGGACCCTGAGAGCATAGCTGCCAAGTTATCCCTTTTTAAAGGGATTTTCCCTTATGCTGAATAGGCTTCCTCGCGAGAAAAGGGAAAACTTGGCAGCTATGCCCGAGAGTCATCTAGTTCTGCAGTGCAGGAATCTCAACTAAAACATGCATGAGAGACGGCCACCCAACCTCTGCCTAAAAACCTCTAATGAGTTCAACACCTTCCAAGGAAGTCTGGTCTACTGTTGAATAGCTTTTAGTGCCAGAGAGTTATTCCCGATGTTGAGTTAGAATCTCCTTTCTTAAAACCTGTGGCCATTGGTTCAGGTCCTACTCTCCAGAGCCAGAGTAAACAAGCTTTCTCCATCTTCCATGTGACAGCTCTGTCTCCTCTTATTCAGGCTAAACATATCCAACTTCCTCAACCGTTCCTCATAAGGCTTCATTTCCAGACCCTTGATCATCTTGGTTACCCTCCTATGGACTGGGAGGCCAGGCTATATTTTGAGCTTCCTACTTGCTGAAACAACACAGTTCTCTAATTCTTTGATCAGGTTGCATGATCTATGTTGCTCCCCAGGACTTTAACCTTCTGATGCTGCCCTTTGGATCATGTTCAGGACTCAGATTGATTACTTGTGCCAGACCCTTGTCTTTGCATGCCTGATATATGCGACCATTAAAATTTTTTCCAGTAGCACCTTAGAGACCAACTAAATTTGTTCCGGGTATAAGCTTTCGTGTTCATTCACACGAAAGCTCATACCCGGAACAAATTTAGTTGGTCTCTAAGGTGCTACTGGACAATTTTTTAATTTTTAATTTTGACTGCATCAGACCAACACGGCTACCTACCTGAATATACTACCATTGTTTAACGATCTTGTGTGTGAAGCCTTAGCTCCCTCTATAGGTTGGGTCTACCCACACACTAAACTTGCTGAAGCAGGATGATCTAAAGTGGCCAAACATGCTAGTGATGAATGAACTCTGTATTGTTTTCTAAAATAGCACCCAGTAGGGGTTGGTGAGGGCAGCACAGGTAGGATTTCTCACCTTTCTTCCAAAATCCAAGTGTTGTTGCTGGTTTCTGAGAGTGAGAGGAGTGGTGTGTGGGAAGCTCATTGTGCAACCAACCTGATGCTCCCAACACCTCACCCCTCATCCTCTCAGGAACCAACAGCATTGCTCGATGATGGGAAGGCAGGTGAGCAGCCATGCCCTGCCTGTGCTGCGACACCAACCGCTACTGAACTGCACTACTGTATAATGATTTCCTCTCCCCTGTGCTGTTTTGAGGATTTGCCAAAAATGGGAGAATGGCCTTTACCAAAGCATGGTTAAATCTGATGTCTTCAGCTGCTTTAGAAAAGATAAAGGAACAGACCATATTCTGAGTGTGACTGCCCTTGTACTTTAAAGACCTTGTGCATATTGTTATATATTGTCATTTCTATAATGTGCTGGGGGGATAATACATGGGACAAATTTTAGGGAGATGAGTGGAGAGGTCCATCCATGAGATGGCAATTCAGGGGTGGGAAACCAATGACTCATCAGATGTTGCTGGACTCCTGCTCCCATCATCCCTGAGCAATGGCTATGTTAGCTGGAGCTGGTGGGAGTTGGAACCCATCTGGAAGGCCACAAGTTTCCCAGCCTTTCTGGACTCATTCTGCTCTGTTGGCAAGATAGCTATAGAACTGTCATGATGACTGAACATGACAGAGGGATTCAGAATTTTTTGTGTGCTCATGCTTTTATTCAGGCTTTACATAGTTTCATTCAGTTTTGTGTAAATTTTATTTATGTTAGCATGTATTAAAATTATTATAATATTAGTATGTATTAAAATAAAGACTCGTTTTTTAATAAGGTGACCATTCTGATTTTCCAGGGAGCTCCAGTATGTTAAATTTATGTTTAACATAGTTCTATTTGATCTATCTGATGAAGTGTGCATGCACACGAAAGCTCATACCAAAATAAAAACTTAGTTGGTCTTTAAGGTGCTACTGAAGGAATTTTTTTATTTTGTTTCGACTCAGACCAACACGGCTACCTACCTGTAAATAGTTCTATTTATTTGCCTCTGTGTTGACTTTCATATGTTAACAGTTTGCTTTTATATGGATATGTAGTTCCTTTTGTTATTAGTCTTATTTTGTGATGATCAGACAATGAGCTACACTACACTTACCCCTTACACCTAGCCCAATCTCATAAAACCCTGCAGAACAGGATAAGAATAAGATTAATCTCCTATCAAAGGAAATGGAAGAGATATGGTTTTGTGCAACAAATGAAGACTCCTAAAGGGCAGAACACAAAAAGCATAGCTAAGCCACCTGTGAACTCTGAACCAATGGAGGGCTGCTCTGAATTATATTCTGATTGCTGCAGTTGGAAAGAGAGAAAATGGTACCTTGCCCATCTGAACACTGACGGTCTTGGTTCACTGCTTATTCTTAGCGCCCTAACAAGCTGACAGCACCATTGATTTTCTCCTCTGTCTTTGGCAGTAACAAGCCCCCAGAGACAGTGGAATCCTTGCTTTCTTGGTTAACCTCTGCACTGCTTTCCTTCCTTTGCCTTTCCCCCCCCAAATGCTTGCCACTTTCCAGTATCTGTTGACAAGGGAAAGTCAGCCTCTCTAAGTCAAGTATGTTTTTCTTGCTAGAAATACACATTATGTAAATCACTGTTGCTTTTTTGGCCAGATAGTAAAGGAACCACAAAATGAAGAACACATCATCTTTATTATGCTTGGACCCTGTTGCCCCACAGGGATTGGTTTGGTTGTACAGACTTAGTTATCCACCAGGCTTGGATATAGATAGCATTTTGACAACCCAATTTGAGAGTGAAGTTTCCATGCATTAATTCCCCCCCAAATAACCAATAAAGGAAAGGCAGTGGTTTAAATTGCTTATGTGATTTAACTAGCCAAGATTTACAATGGGAGACAGCAGCTGTACTATTTCAGTTTACTGTGTCTGTTAATTCAGTAAGCTTTCTGATGCCGCTGGTGTCAACCCTGGAATCACAATAGTAATAATAATCCATAATATATATTTTTTCTAGGAAACTATGGGGAGAGTGGCATGGAAGCCTTCAAAGAGCTGGCTGCTCAAGAAGGTCTTTGTATTGCTCATTCGGACAAGATCTACAGCAACGCAGGTGAAAAGAGCTTCGAAAAGTTGCTTCAGAAGCTGCGTGACAGGTTGCCAAAGGCCAGAGTTGTGGTTTGTTTCTGTGAAGGCATGACCGTCAGGGGAATACTTATGGCTATGAAACGTCTTGGAGTGCTGGGGGAGCTCGTCTTGATTGGCAGGTAGGTTATTTCAGTCATGTTTTACTGGTGTATTGGGATATGGACATTTCTGTTTAGAGACAAGTCACAGCAGCTGATTATTCTAAACATGGGCATTTATTTACTTATTCCCTTTATATACAGTACTACCTTTCAGCCAGAACTCACAAAGTGATTTACTTCAGTAGCACCTTAAAGACCAACTAAGTTTTTATTTTGGTATGAGCTTTCGTGTGCATGCACACTTCTTCAGATGCACACTTCTTCTTCAGGTATCTGAAGAAGTGTGCATGCACACGAAAGCTCATACCAAAATAAAAACTTAGTTGGTCTTTAAGGTGCTACTGAAGGAATTTTTTTTATTTTACTTCGATCCAGACCAACACGGCTACCTACCTGTAACCAAAGTGATTTACGTAAGGCTATTACAACACCATGTATTTTATAATACAATAGAATGGACTTGTTGGTTTAGAAAAAGCTGTTTACTCTCTCCTCCCCTCAGGGCAAGATGGGGGTCTCTGTGGTGGCAGCTGAAGGAATGGGCCACTATGGAACTGGATGGTGACACTTTTTCAAGCCTCTTTCTACTCCCCTCAGGGCAAGATGGTCCTTCAGATTTAAGGGACAGTGAAGATAGTTAAAAAATAAAGCAAACTATTGACATAAATGAAGACAGGAGTGCCTGGCGTGCTCTGGTCCATGGGGTCACGAAGAGTCGGACACAACTAAACAACAACAATTGACATAAATATTTCTCTTTACGGGTCTCAAAATGGTTTGTTTTGTTTATTTAATTATCATTTAGGAAACTTATCTTTTGCCTTTCCCCTAATCTAACAAACATGGCTTTAGCTTGAATTTACAGTGGGGCATAATAATAATCTTATGGCAATCCAGAATATTAGTTCCCCACTCAGCTCTTGTTCTGCACATCTTACTGCCCCATACCAGATGTATCCAATTACTTAATTTTAAATGCCTTGTTACATTTCATATATCACTTTTATGAAGACTTCTCAACTGGTGTTTTACAGCAAAGGCTCTGCAGAGTAGTATACCCTGGCCCCAAATTAATGTTTGAATATTTTGCCCACAGGAACAGTTTTTTAATTACATATTTGCAAAGTATTACTTTGACTAAGGACCAAAATAAATATTTCATGGCAGAGATTGTGATACGTTTTCATGCCTCTTTGAGAAGATGCTTAATTTGATCACAGCAGCAATGTTGGAGGATGAGTGTTTAACTCTTTCCCCAATATGATTTGCAATCTGAATTCCCTTTTTCCACTCTAACATACCCACTGGGAGGAGGATATTGGCCACATTTACACCACAGATTTAAAGCACTGTGATGTCACTGTAAGCAGTCATTCTGGGAGTTGTAATCTGTTAAGGATGCTGACAATTGTTAGGAGGCCCCTCTTCCCCTGAGTGATTTAACAATAAAACCCTCTTCACAGAGTGAATACACCTAACCCTCAGGAGCAGATTTTGGGAGCAAGTAGGAGACTACAGGGAGGAAGAGAAATAGGGGAAGTCCTGTTCATGCTGTGTTGGTTACAGCCCATTTTAAATAAAGTTGGAAGCAAACATGCGCACATACAATTGCTTTTCCAGTGTTCCCAGCTGTACAGAAATAACCCAACATATGTCAAGTGTTTATGTGTAGGGCTTGTTTTGACCTTCAGATGAATGTGTGAAGACTGGGAGCAGGGAGAGCAGATACAATTTGCCATCTACCCTCTCCATGTGTTGAAAGAAGGGTTGAAAAGGTCAAAATGTCTTCCCAAGACTTTCTCTTGCTGATCAATTTCTGGAGTTGGATTTTTTTGGGGGGGGGGTGGGAATCTGGTTCTCCCAGCCTATGAAGTCGTCCATCCCTGCTCCAGGTTATTTCCTATTTATCAGAAACCCTCCAGTACAGATCTAGACTTGGCCATGAACTCAGCAGATTTAGGAAAGTCACAATCCTATTCCCCCAGTAATATGTACGTAATAACACCAGCCTAGTCTGCAAGATTGTTGTGGGGATTACTGACAATCTATGAGAAGCATTTTTACGGAAGTGGCCACCTGAGAAAAACACAACAATGCACTGTGGCATTGTGGTGGTAAATTGGATACTGGGATTTGTATTAAAAGTATAAAAAGGACCTAAGTTCTGTGTTTTTGAGTTTCTGCCTAAGTTAATGCTAAGAAGGGATTTCAGTCGCATACATACAAGGCTCCTACTAGTCTTGCTTCAGGCCCAACATGAAATTGAGACAGCATTGGTAGTATTTTTGGATGATTCCTCGTGGTGATAGACATAGGTGAGACAGTTACGCAGATGATGATTAAAAAGTGTTGTGACTCTGGCAGCTTGCCCCAACAGGAGACAGTAAAACTTGTTAAATTGCCTTCATTCATGTCTTCCTATCAGATTTTAAATAGCTGTGATAGGTAGCTGTTCTTCCTCCTGTTGCCTGAAGGATTAAATCCTGTCACTGCTTCAGTGGTTTGTCTCTTATGGCCCTAGATGAAGTTTCGTTGTAGTGAAGTGTTGTGGACTGAGCTGTCAAAAAAGAGACTGATCATGACTGGAAGCTCTGAGGATTTTGTTTCAGTTGGCACAGAGACTATTTGATACCAAAATGTATGAAGACATGTGGGTGAAGAGGAACCTCAAAACAAGGTTCATCTCTGGACAAACTTGTTCCCACAGCTTTGTCTATTAATAAGTCATCCATTTTGTATTTGAAAGTCACATACCTTGAGGGCAATTGCACACACACACACACCCGGGAAAAATCTCTTACGCCTTCATTTCATTAAAGCAAAACATTCTCATGAAATTAAAAGGTGCACAAAACTGTAATAAAGAATAGAGCTAAATAGATAAAAATAACTGGTATTTGCTCCAGTGCATCCCTTCGTCCACATGGCATTTGCTGCTTCAGTTACTTAAACCATTGTCTCTTCTGACATTATAATAGCTACACAGATTGTCAGTTACAATTATTTTATCAATATCAGTTAACTCCATAATATCAGTTCTCTGTGTGATCTAAGGGACCCCTCATTTTTATTATTTGTTTTTATATTAGATGTGCTATGCTGTGTTAGAACGCCAGTTTCCTCCCCTTAACACGGATTTAGGGTCTTGCCCTAAACTTATGCAAAGCAAGCATAAATTAAACCTATTTCACACCTTATAAAATTTCCTTAATTTAACTCTTTTCCAGAAAACACCCCAAGAGTGGGCCAGATGAGAGTAAATGAGTTGGGTGTGTCTCCTGGATGTAGTTCATCTGACTCCAAAGATTTTAAGTTCCAGCTTTCTCTTTCCCCTTGATTTAAAATTCCCTCTGATGCTAGAAAGGGAGAAACTACAAGAATCCTTCTAAATATTTTCCTTCTTCTTGACCAGCAGACTTGCTGCTGTGATATAACATTTCCCATTAAAATGGATCTCTGTGTGCCCAGGTCACTTGTATTATAGATTGAACCCATTCCCAGGCCAAGCCACATGCTCAAGCTAGAACAGAAGTCTACCTTGTTTTGTTTTTCTTGAACAACAGGCAATGAAAAATGTAACAGAGCAGCTTATCTATTCTTCACCATGTTGCATTATGCAAGAGATTGAGCATGACAATCTGCCTCATATATTCTGTCAGATCATTGGTCCATCTAGCACCGTACCACCTGTATCCCTGAGTGGCAGCAGCTCTCCATGGCTTGGGAACAGAGATCTTTTCCTTTTGAGATTCCTTTTAACTGGAAATGTCAGGAGTTGAATCTGAGGCTTTCTGTGGTCAAAGAATAGACAGTACTACTGAGCTCTAGAGTCTAGACACTCCTTAAAAGTTAAGTATTTAACACTTTCATTTATATGGCTGTAAGAATTATACTCTTGATCTCTGAGTAATTAAAAAAGAAACATGATAATGTATATCTGTTTCTGATCAGGATGTAAGCTTATTGGAATAAAACCCCAACCAGGTTGGTATATGGAATAAGACCCTCATTGTAATAAGACCCTTGGAGCCTGGTAAGGCTGATAAAAGTATGCAAAACACTGTTGTTGCTGGCAGGGGGAGCTCATTTTCACTATAAGATAACCCTTTTCGTATTGTTGTTGTTTAGTCATTTAGTCGTGTCCGACTCTTTGTGACCCCGTGGACCATAGCACACCAGGCACTCCTGTCTTCCACTGCCTCCCATTGTTTGGTCATACTCATGTTCGTAGCTTCGAGAACACTGTCCAACCATCTCATCCTCTGTCGTCCCTTTCTCCTTGTGCCCTCCATCTTTCCCAACATCAGGGTCTTTTCCAGGGAGTCTTCTCTTCTCATGAGGTGGCCAAAGTATTGGAGCCTCAGCTTCAGGATCTGTCCTTCCAGTGAGCACTCAGGGCTGATTTCCTTCAGAATGGATAGGTTTGATCTTCTTGCAGTCCATGGGACTCTCAAGAGTCTCCTCCAGCACCATAATTCAAAAGCATCAATTCTTTGGCAATCAGCCTTCTTTATGGTCCAGCTCTCACTTCCATACATTACTACTAGGAAAACCATAGCTTTAACTATACAGACATTTGTCAGCAAGGTGTTGTCTCTGCTTTCTGCAGAGACACCACCCTTTTCGTTTGATTTAAATAATATGATAACATTGCTGGTGTGTGCCATATATGAGCTGTGTTGTTTGGGGTGGGAGTTGTTTCATTAAAAACCCTTCTGGTAAGCTATGTTGCACTTTGCACACTGTAAAATGAACTCTGGAAGCTCAGGGTAAGTAGGGTGGATGTGAAATATTTTTGCATAGAAGTTTCACTGTTGAATACTTTGAGGATCTGCAATGAAAACAAAGGGGGGTGGCTATGCAAACAGATCTAGTAAAAAAAAGAGGTAAAGGTAAATTGGGGGTGGGTGGGTCATTGCCTCTCTTTTGCAGTCAACCAAGGGATGGTCGCATCTTTTAATGGTTTTTGTATTTATTTATTTTTCTTTGCTGCGTGTGAAATACCATTTATTAGCGCTTCATAGAAATATGAATTGAAAAATATAGACAGTCATTGTTTTGCAGATTTTAATTATCCTCTCTATGCCGTCATTATAACAATGGGGAATATAATGAATAGCATAACGCAGGTGTCACTGTGGTCTAAACGACAGAGCCTAGGGCTTGCTGATCAGAAGGTCAGCAGTTCGAATCCCCACGATGAGGTGAGCTCCCGTTATTCGGTCCTTGCTCCTGCCCACCTAGCAGTTCGAAAGCATGTCAAAGTGCCAGTAGATAAATAGGTACTGCTCCGGTGGGAAGGTAAACGTCGTTTCCGTGCGCTGCTCTGGCTCGCCAGATGTGGCTTAGTCATGCTGGCCACATGACCTGGAAGCTGTCTGTGGACAAACGCCGGCTCCCTCGGCCTATAGAGCGAGATGAGTGCGCAACCCCAGTCATCCACAACTGGACCTAATTGTCAGGGGTACCTTTACCTTTACCTATAATGTCAATAGTGCTGCTCTAATTGAGAACAGCTAAAGATCTGGTCTAAGGATTTAGGCTCTTCCCATCCAAAGACATTCAGACACAAATCTACTGATATAAATTTGATTTAAATATGCTAATTTGCAGGTCCATTATCTGATGCCTCCAGTGAAAACTTACTCCCTGACCACATTGGGCCTGATCCAAAGTCTTGTTTGTGCGGTGGTTTTCTATCAAGTTCTCTAGTGGAACAGGCTCCATGCCCAGGAATTGCTCTGTTTTTTAATTGCCTCTTCATTCCTGTTCTCCTATGTACACAAGGAGAGAGGACAGCTGAGGCAATAACTTGGAGTCACTGAATTATGGTTGTTACATGGAAGTAGGTCCTATTGATTTTAACAAAACTAATCTAATAGGGTATTGTAGAATAATTTCTACTGACACTGGATATTGGACTGTGTTGAGAGTATCCATCTACATTGTACAACCAATTTAGTCACATTTTCTTTGAAGCAAAGGGCTGTGCTGTGGTCACGCACCTAGCCAGCACTTTACAAAAAGGAATGCAAGCTTTGCCGCAAAGGTCCTCCCTATCCTTTGTGCTCTGGGTGCAGAAGATAATTAGTAATGCATTAATGAAGAGAAAGATTTCCTATCTCTAAACCTCCTCTTAATCTCCTTTATGTGACATGCACACTTTTGGTGGTAATATCCCAGTGTAATGTGGGATCACTCTGCTGTATTTTGACAAAATGAAACAAAGAGATGATAGTTTCATGTGGGATTTCAGCAGAGGTTTATCACCATACTTTTTTTTAAGTCATGAAAATATTAGCACTAGCGTGCTTATGTAGAAAATTACCATATTAGTAGGGGGCTGACTCTGCATGCAACAGTTAATATGTTAAATGAATGCTGCAAGTCTGGGGAATATAGCTCAAGAAAATATGTCTCTATGAAAGCCACGCCATATAAAAAGAGATGAGCTCTTTATGGCTTCAATACATTTGCATCTGATTTTGTCAAGCCAAAGAACCAAGGGGAACATCCATCAGGTTTTTTTTTCTTTTTGCTGATCAGTAAAAAAAACCCCCAAACAAATCATATTTGTGCCTCTCCTACATAGACTTCTAAAATTGTATAAAATATGGGGTTATATTTTTCTGAAGCTTACAGGGACTTCAAAATGGTGGTAGGGTAATATTGAGCAGTTAGCAGTCCACAATACATGGCTGATAGACTGCACTTGGCTTGATAGATTTCAAGTTGAGATGTCCTCCTACAATTCCTGCAAAACACAGACTTGCCTGGCCTATACTGGCTTTATTTATTTCCTTACCTCCTTTTCTCAAGGAGATGGGACATGGGAAGGAGTCCCAATTTGCCCATGCATCTTCCTCCTCCTTGTACTATAAGTATGAAAGGAGGGCCAGCATCTCACATGTTTCTGTAATTTTGGTGTGGTTTGTGCATGGATGTTATAGTTGCAGCATATTATCTGAGATGCAGTAACTGAGCCATATTTTGCTTAAATGAGCCTTTCCCAAATTGGGGCTGTCCTGGTGTACAATTCCCATCGTCTTTGACCACTGCCCTTGCTGGCTAGGGATGATGGAAGCTGTGGTCCAAAACTTCCGGAGGGCGCAATGTTGTGGAAGGGATAGGTTAAAGGGTGTATGGGGAGAAAGGGGTTGCAATTGCTGAATGCCTTCTGTGTCTTGATTGCAAAGGTAACATTTTCCAGATAAGATGCAGGATCTAATAGAGTTATCTCAGTACATCCAATTCATCTTGGCTCTCTTGCATTGAAGAGTCCCATTTATGGATCACTGTCAGCCTCCCTGATGAGTTCAGTACTACAAACCGGCTGAATAGTTTCAGTACTATGACATCTAAGAGGCTGACGTACAAAAGGGTTCAATAACTTCCATATAAGCTTTGTGGTCTGATCTCTGTGTCAGACCTTCCCACCCCCACAAAAAAAAACCTGTGAAAAAAGCATAAGTATATTAAAGTATACTAAAGGATAAAGATATTATTCTGCTTCACATTGGCAACCCCCCCCCAAAAAAAACACACCAAGGAAACAAACCTTGAGAAAATAAGTGGGGAAAGAGTCTGCCCTTAAAGCAAATGCCCTCCCCCCTTGCAAAAAAACAAGGCTTGCTTTTAAAACATTTAATTCTGGTTTTGAATGTACCATGGAAACATAATTAATAAGAAGGCAGGTAATCATATTGTCACTGACTTTCTTGGAGGTGTAGAGGACACAGGGAAGAAAGCAGATTAGAGATCTACTAAAAGCATCCCTTCCTTTCTCTCCCCCCCCCTCTCTCTCTAACGCCCATTAATGCATATAAAAGTGCATCCTTGGAAAAATTAGCCTTATGAAGAAATATTACTAGGTTGGGCTGGATCTCCTCCGTAGGACTTACTATTTGGCAGAAGATGCCAAAGGGACACTATGTTCCTGAATGGCTAATATGTGAATGTCTACTCTGAATGTTAATGCATGTATTTCACATAACTTTTGCATAATAAAAGCTAAACAATGGTTTTCTTCATCTGTGGCCCAAGGTGTCCTAAGTTGGGCCATGTGTTGTCATGATGAAAATGAAAGAACAGTTCAGGCCTTTTCCAAGGCCACAGTGACAAGCACAGATTTCAACTTTGGTGTCTTCTGTGGGATACAGAAGTGCAG
This sequence comes from Zootoca vivipara, assembly GCF_965207765.1. NCBI lineage: Eukaryota > Metazoa > Chordata > Lepidosauria > Squamata > Lacertidae > Zootoca > Zootoca vivipara. Next base: position 61,758,567 of record NC_142586.1, read on the forward strand.
ACCTTACTAAACAAGAGCCCTGCAGATGTTTAGGACTATAACTTCTATCAACCCCAGCCACCATGGCCAATGGATTATGGGATATGTTGTCCAGAACACCTAGAAAGCACCAGGCAAAGGACAGCTGGTGTATGCATTGAGTTCTGGACACATTTATCCTTCAAGACACTACTGATGAACTGCAGGTGTTTGCGTGTGTAGGGGTCTACACACACAGATACCTGCAGTCTGAATAAATTCAGACAAGACTCAAATTTTAGGTTTGGTTTTTGGCAGAATTTAGGCCACAACTTTATTGATTACAGCAAGTGAGTGGTTGCATAGGCTCTGGTTCGACTAGCTCCCTGCACCCTTGCAGTCAGCGGTGACCCAGGGCACACCATAGGTCAGCCTTGGGTGAACACCTGGCATAGTGGAAGGCGGGGTCAAGCCAGTCCACCAGCCAGATGCCTCCCTGGACTCTGGCTCCAAGCACAACCCCTCTCAGGGTTGACCAACCAAGAGTCCCATGATTCCTTTAACGGAATACCCATCGCATAGGGATGGCCAGACCACTCTGCCACCCCTATCCACCTGAACCAGAGCCTATCTGCAACCTTACAAGTTGTGACGATTTGCTACGTGACGATTTGCTACGTGACGATTTGCTACGATTTGCTACAAATGGCACCAGCCAATCAGCCAAGTGGGGAAAATTCCTGCCGTGCCCCTGTCCCAACGACAGACGACACACGACGGAGTAGCAAGGTCATGCGTGCAAGCCCTAAATATAGGGAGAGGTGGGCGGGTGTTCCGATGCACTGGCCCAAAAGAGGAAGCTCAGGGACACGTGCATGGGTTTATATAGAGGTCCCTTGATACAATTTTGCTGGTGTCCCATTGGTCTAATTGCACCCAGCATCGAGGGACCTCCAATAGGGTGTTGTGGCCATCCAGTTGTTCCCACCCACAACACAGGGTCTGGTTGCCAGGTCCCACCACAACACATGCCCTCTTGTTAGGGAGGACCCAATTTATCTTACACATGACAGCACATCTGAATTAAAATTAAAGTGCTTGTCAAAACAAAACAGGTACTGTACAGTACAGCAAATTGAATTATGGTAGGTTGTGTCATTGCATTGATGGATACAAATATCTTACCTGATGAGAATACAAAGACATATACCAAACAGATAAGAATCATCTTTTTGAAGATGTAACCTCCTGCTCTTTCACTAACTTTCTATGTCATAAAACAACAAAGAGCCTTATGGTTCCTTTAAAACTAAAGTACCCTATGTATGATGCGTTTCACAGAGAGGACCATAATATGTATGTGTACTTTTTAATATACAAGCAACATATACTTTTTTAGGACTGCAAATACCTCTAAGGACAGCAACCCATCAAAGATCCCTAAGCTTCCCCAAAGTGTTCCTGTTTAGCATCCAGTGAATTTAAAATGGAACACCTTTAGTACAAAAATAAATGTGTTGGGCTGAATGAATATCAAATGAATTCTCCTCATCAGTACAATTACAGTGAATATAAAATGAACTCAAAATGTGCTTGGAGGGTTCAAAGTGAATTCACAAGAAACTTGCCACCTTCAATTGCAATATCTCTGGTAAGGAAAATGCTATGAATAGGAATATTTGAGTCAGGTCCTTTAAGATCACAGAATAATACTTGTGTGGTCAAAAGTATTTGAAACAGTTTATGGACCCGCTGAAGCAACCTCCCACTGGAGGGGAAAACACAGGGCAGACCATCCAAATCTGTCCACCATCCCTGTGGGATAGGGGTGAAATTTCACCATGACAGCCTGTCCACACAAACCCATTTACTCCACCAGGACAAAAGGCCAAGTTGATGATACGCCATACTGGACAGATTATGAGACTCCATGGTTATAATGAAGGCCATAAAGTCCTAAACTGGAATGCGAACCATCAGCATTGATGTCAATAGCCCCCAGACCCCCCCAATGGTCCTCCAACTGCAACGGATACCAACTCTGCTAGTTTGACCAGAGAAGCTGCTGGGCATCAGCATGTATGATATATCTGCAGGCCCTCACCAAGGGGTTTTCTGGAGATAGAGATGGAAATTTTATGGATCTCAGCCACTCCCCACCCCCACCCCACCCCCCAGTATCTGAAGCCTGTGCTGATGCTGCATTGAGTATCCAAGTGCGATGCAGGTGGGTCAGATCAACTGCCCCCACCTCACCTAACCAGGACTTGGTAATGCATGCCAGATCAGCACCCTTATCCTGTACCAACCTGGTGTTAAATAACAGCATGCACAGTAGACAAGTGATTAGGAATCAGGTTAGGGGAGGGGAGGGAGCAAGGTGCAAGGTGTAAATAGCTTTGCCATCATCTTCCATGATGAATTTCCTCTCCCTATGGCCATGTCTCTTATACATGATCAAAAAGGCTGGGGAGAGCAGCAGGAGAGACGTACTGCACCTATGTCAGGATTGTGCTGCAGCTAATTTGGTGCAAGGTCTTGTTGTTTCAGCCACATATGTGCTGTTTCAGTCACATACGGTGGTGTCGGAAGGGGTGTGTGGTGGGTGCGGGCCGCCCCGGGTGTCATCACTGAGGGGGGTGACCACGGGGCCTGGCCTGCAGTGCGCCTGAGCCACATGTCTCTCCTGGGGAGTTATGCAGTGGTTCAGGCACCTGCAGGCTCCACGCTGCCCGAAACGGCAACATGGGGCTTGCGGACTTGGTGGAGGTTTCGCGTGGCATGCTCTGCCTCGGCTTGCCCCGCCCCATGGGTGGCTTGCCCCGCCCCCAGGTGCAGGGCATTTGCACTGCCCTGGGCACCCGAGCAGCTAGTTACGCCACTCGTCACATAGATCCTAAAGCACTGGGTCTACCTCACCAAACCTAACTGAGCAGATAATTTAAAATCCCAATATTTATAGGGCCACTCACATGGTATTAGTGATCCACAAGGAAGAAAAGGAGTGCTAAGTGGGGGGTATCACTGAAAGCTCATCATTCTTCAGTGTATTGTTGATGTTCTTTTTCTTTCAAAACTAGTCTAGAAAACAATGAAGGGGGGGGGGTTACACCAAAGTGTGGATATGTTCTGTAAAATATTTCTGAGCACGGTGGTAATGACCTGCTTGTTTTGAAAGCCATGACAGGATCTTCTGTCTGCCTGAATATAAAAACTGGAGGTGAAAGGTTTTTGGCTTTGTTTTTAAAATGTTAAAGCTCTGTGTAATTACTGGCCCTGCAATGAGACTGTTTACCCTTTTTTATCAAAGGGACACTTTCAGATGTTGAAGATTTGTTATTTATAGTAAAGAACCACATCCAATTAATCAAATGCTTCATTAATCCTAGAATCCAAAGGGAATCAATTGCTTTTGTATAAGAGATTTGCACATGAAAGGTTTCCCCTCTTTAAAAAGCCAAAATCCCTACACAGAGATTTGATTTTGGAGACCACTCTACTACCTGAGTGTGCCCACATAAAGTTGCCCCTAGTTGCATGCCTTTGGCAGCAATCCAATGTTGGAATTATTTGTTTTTAAAGGATAAAAAGGATAATTCTGGGGCAAATGGGGAATGTGCAGGATGAGAGTGAGAGAGGATGCTTATTTAGCACCTAGACACACATACTGTACACATATTTGATTTACAGCTGACTTAGGATAGTAACATGCAAATCACCAAAATAGCACAAACGCTATTTCCGGTGCTCCTTCTGGCACGGAGGAGGCATGCGCAGCTTCCCATTGGCTGCAGGAGCTTCCATTAATGGGACTGTCTGAAAGAGAAAGAGCATTTTCGGCAATAAATTCATTTTCACTGCGGCAATTCTTCCTAATAGGGAAAGGTTCATTCTACCCCATATTTCTAAATTCCTTTTTATCTCACACCATACTTTTTCATAATTGTGTTTATACACATTTATATTTCTTGCTGTTAACCATATCCCTAAATATTTTACTTTTTTGTGAATTTCTATCTCAATACTTTGTGCCAAATCTTTTTTCTCTTCTTTTAAATTTTTAACTAATAATTTAGTTTTACTTTTATTTAATTTAAATCCTGCTACTTCCCCAAATTCCTGAATCTTCTCTGTTACCCTAGGGAGAGAATTTCTTGGATCTTCTACCATAATTACTAAATCATCAGAAAAAAGATTTCAATTTATAGTCATTTTTTCCAGTTTTCATCCCTATAATCTCTTTATCTGCTCTTATATTTCTTGCAAGTACTTCCAGGACCAAGATAAAAAGTAACGGTGATAGCAGACATCCTTGCCTAGTTCCTTTTTGTATCTTGCATTCATTCGTTATCACCTGGTTTGCAATTAATTTCGCATTTTGTTCTGAGTAAATTGCTTGTATTCCTTTAAAAAAATTATATCCACAATAAATTTCTTCATGCAATTTTTTCATGAAATCCCAAGAAAGGGAAGCAGTCTTAAATGCTAACAAGCAATACAATGAGGAGAAATAAGACGGGAGAAAGAACATAGGGAGAATGTGAATATATTAAGCTACACCTGCTTAGACTTCATTTGGGTTGGGTTCTGTCATTCAAGGCCAAGCATCTGCGTAAATATTTTACAGGATGAGGCACCTCTGCAGTTATTTTTGTCACCAACACTTATCAACAGCACACATGGAATCTTTTATACGATTATCAATCAGTGTGTCATCTTCTGAGCAGGCAATGTTTACAGACTACCAAACTCAGCTGTGATGAAAGCTCAAAGGATGCAGACTACCTTGATTTATTATTTCATTTACTTTCTCCCATCCCCCCAAATAAATCATGGAAATGTCTATCATACTTCCTGAATGAAAGACAATATGCTACCTAAAGAAAGGGAGAACTCATTTCAGAAATTGACAAGAGTTGTCAGCTGCTCATCAGTGATTCCACAATCAACATTTATAGGGAAGAGAGGGTACAGTCTCAAGGACTGGAAATCAAGCCTGTTTTGGTAGCAGCAGCTGTCTTTAGAAATCCTTCTCAATATAAACTGATGGGCTAGTGTACACTATCCATGAACGCTGATTTTCAAAAGTACACAGTGCTATTTGCCATAAAATGAGCATTCGCAGAACACCTTTACCTTCCTCCAGCTTTATGTTTCAGCCCCTAAAGTATAAGTCTTATAATTATCCTTGAATAATTGTCTGGACCTATTTAGCAGGCTATGCGGAATGCTTGTGTTTATAAATGTGGGCTCGGAATGCAAATTCAACATCTGGTTTCTGGGGTAGAATTTGTGTGTTCTTGGTATTTCATTTTGTAGCTCTCTTACATGTAGAGAAAGGTTTGGGAAAAGCCAGGTGGTATCTTCTGAAGAGTCAGAAAGAGATATTTCATGTGCATACTTTCATTTGTCTTCTGGTTCTAATGGTGTTCTAATACCCTGGGTTTGTGCATGCGTCCACTTGTGCTATGCTTAGAAAGCACAGGTCCAAGCAGTTTTTCACTTGCCCCACTTCTTCCCAATGGAAAATCAGAACAATAGATTCTTCCCAAAGCAATAGATCAGAACTAATAGCAATCCGGGGGACAGGGGGACGGACTGAATTGCTGTTTGCTCTGACTGAGCACTAAAGAGCAGTTTTCCCCAGGGGAAAGGAGTGGGACAAGAGGAGTGAGCCCCCGTTGTTAGTCCTTAGCATCTGGCTGTCCAAGTTATCCTGTCCCTGAATGGTAAACTGCACAAGCCAAAAAGGTGCACCACATGATCCAATATACTGTACCTTAGAGGACAATTCAAGAGTCCTACCTCAACATATTTTGCAACATTGCAAAAGAAACTCTATGGTGGCTCCTCTCCATTTTCATACTGCCTGAAAAACACAGCAGCTCCTGAGATACATAAGTACAAAAAGGCAGAGGATTAACAAGTATAGGGAGGTGTCCAAAATTTTCAGTGTTTTAGGCTACCATCAGGAGTTGTGTTATTTTTCTCTGATCTTTTCCCAACAACATGCTATGGATAAGGTTGGAAACATTCAACATTCAACTAGGGTTGCCATATCTTGAACAGCAAAATAGAGGACAGCCTGAGCCAGAGAAGGAGGTGTGCGGGGGCGCTGCTGCCACGCCCGCATGCCTTTTCCCCCAGCTTGGGCTGGCAGCGGCTGCGGCGTGCAGAACAGCCCAAGCCCCCCCCCCCAAAAAAACCAGACATTTCCTTTAAAATGCAAAAATCTGCTTGGATGTGCCAACCTTCTTTTGTTTCAGCCATTTAACTCCTGGGCAGCGGTATGATGTATATGGTCTTATTAAAGACCACATGATCAGTCCTGGGTCTCAAACATTGTTTAGCTGCTGTGTAAAGAATGAGAAAAATATTATGAGATTTTCAAGATTCCAGCAGTGGGGCTTTAGGAAAACACTTGATTTGAAATGTGATTATTATTATTATTATTATTTACAGAAAAGCACATTTCATTTTTAAACCATAATTGTTAGGTGTGTGCTAAGAATCCAGTGTGCGCATGCAACAAATCCCTTTTTTCATGTATTTGTGACTTGCAGGCTTAACTGAGAGAGAGCAAGAATTGGCTGCAGGTCCATATCACAGGTTGATCCATTTAGTGGCAAACCTGGACTTGCTTCTGTATAATGTGTGAAGTGGTTCTGAGGGGGCTAATTAGTAAAATCCAGAAATACTAGTTGATAGAACTGGGGACTTAAAACATCAGCTTCAACCAACCAGTAGCATTTTTAGTATTATGTTTATCCTGTTTATCTGGCTTTTCTTTTCTTCTCCTTTGTCTCCAGCCAGAAGACTGCAAAGTCTAGTCTATAATTTTTGAGTATTTTGGGGAAGGAAACAACTTGTGATGCACTCGGATAATTACTGGCTGACATAAGCCACTAGCTGGCTGCATCAGAATGGGGTGGGGTGGGGGATGAAAAGGTGCTCTTCAACACATTGAGATTGTGTATACAAGGTTCTTACTGGGTGCTAATTGCATGCAGTTACAGGATTTGTTTTTCTTAAGTGTTACCAAGCCAATGTCAAAATGATAAAAGGCAGGCAATTCTCCAGCATTGTGTATGTGCTAATTTATAAAGTGGATTAGCGCTTCTTTTTCCATTTTCCTCTCTTGCTTGGGAATACAAGCAATAAAAAAAATTCCCAGATATGCAGATACCAATTAAAATGTTCTAAAAATGAAGACGGTGTCAGTGCCTAGAGCAGAGAGTTTCAGACTATCGCTATTTCTTAATACGTGCAAGATTGCTCTACATAGCCAGCTTATGCTGAATGTACTGCAGTGTAAAGGATAGAGTGTTGTATAAAGCATACTTTTTGCAGTAAGAATTGTATCGTTGATTTTAAGCAATGCTGCTATTATGAAATATTTTACGGGAAATTTTGGCGTAGGGGAAAAGGGAATAGTAAACAGAAATGGGACTACTGTTCCTAATTTGGCTCCCAGTGAGAAATGCATCTTGTAGATATTTAGTCCAAGTTAGTGTGGACCTCATTAGCAAAAGTGGTGTGACCAAGAGTCACCCACATTTATAGCTTGAACTAGGATTAAGATACTGGGCAGTTAGCTAGTCAAATATTGCCAAATATTCCCTGAAGCGAAGAACATCCTTCTGTGATTACCGGTAGTAGCTTATTTTTTAAATGGCATCACTGCAAGGGTAGCAGTGAGGTCCCTTTGCTTTCCAAGCCTGCGGGAATCAGGTACTGAAAGCATACACAAGACCAAACTAGATAATGCTTGGAAATGTATGGTTGCATTTCACATATTGGTGCCAGGAACCAATCATGCATGTGAGGATCATGCACTGCTTTTGAAACCACTTTGGATGGGATTCACCTAATGAATCCCATCAGCAAAAGCCCAGCACTAGGGCAATATGGCTTACCCATTCTCTACCCATGCCCCCTTAAATTGGCTCAGGCGGGTCAGGGGAACCCACAGAACAGCACACAGGGGAGGGTGGTTGTTCTGTCTGGCAAGCTGATATGCTTGCCTGGTGCAGGTGGAACGTTTGTAGCAACACAATATTGAAGTCCACCCATTGTCTTGAAGTTGTTGTTCATCTTTGGGGAGAAGCTGCCACTGGTGTCGATAGCACCATCTTTCCTGTGGGAAACTACGGTAGTCGCTTTGGGTGTGTGTGTGTTTGAATGTGTGTTTCCTTGCATGTCATAGTCCTGTTGCTGATTGTCTCCCCAGACCTTTGCAGCTGCATTGTTCTTTTTTAGAACCAAAACAACATTTAGAAACTAGTTTTGTCTTTAGTTGCTCTGTAAGGTTTATTTGTTTAATTTCACTTTGAGAATGCAAAACTGTTTGGGCTATCCCTCAGGTTCCAGGAGAGAACATGAGAAATACGGTCTTTGGAATTTCATTATCATGCATTTATGTTTGCATAACTTAGCCGTAAATAATTGATTGCAGAGATTTAGATTGTAATGTCATTGTTTCATAACAGCAGCTAATTAACACAAGTTTTTAACTTAAGCTTCACCCTTCTAATAATGCTTCTCACAGTTCTAATAATGGCCTCAATACGTGGCCATTTTTGGACATCAGATCAACTTGTCAGTGGACCATGTATTTTTATGGTTGGACAAACAAACTGTAGATTCAATAAAAGCTGATTCCTGTGTTCATCAAGGCCATTTGAAATCGTTATATGTATCTATCCACTCTCTGTGGACCTGCTCTTGACATGTACCCAGTTGTGATAGTGTACACACACACACACACACACACACAGAGAGAGAGAGAGAGAGAGAGAGAGAGAGAGAACCACAAACAGGGGAAAATGCTTGCAGCAGTTTCAAGCCTGACCAATACGGCTTTGTGAACTTTACAATGTACTGGTAGCTTTACAAAAGCTGCTCCTGTGCTGAAGCCATTTTTATAATCCGTGTGCCCCTCAAGTCCTTTCAAGACCATAGCTAAGCAATGTGTTATTTCCTTCATCCAAAATGTAATGTGCTTACATGCTGTAGGATATGGACCAGCCTTAAACAAAAGCCAGCCATATGGGAGGGAAAAAAACACTGAATCCAGAACAAATCACCCAAATAAGTGCTCCTGCACTTGGCATAGATCTCAGGAAGATACAGCTTCATCACCATGGAGTCAAAACATTTAGCGTTTGAGTTCACTTCAGGTTCACCTGAAAAGGAAGTTGTTCTGGTTTGCTATTTCTTTGTTGTTCAGGTCAGGGATCTTACTAAAGAACTCAGGGCACAGGCCCGTGACACAAATTTGCATATGATAATGTATACGTATGCATGCCTCTAGGAAATTAATATGTTGGGTGACTGGGGTCTCAACAGCAGTGTGTCCAGCCATCCTATAAATAAAGGGAAACAAACAAAACATTTGATAAGGGGTAGGATATCCATAGGTAAAGGTAAAGGTACCCCTGACTGTTAGGTCCAGTCGTGGATGACTCTGAGTTGCGTGCTCATCTCGCTCTATAGACCGAGGGTGCCGGTGTTTGTCCGCAGACAGCTTCTGGGTCATGTGGCCAGCATGACTAAGCTGCTTCTGGGGAACCAGAGCAGTGCACCAAAATGCTGTTTACCTTCCCACCTGAGCAGTACCTATTTATCTACCTGCACTTTCAAACTGCTAGGTGGGCAGGAGCTGGGACTGAACAACGGGAGTTCACCCCGTCACAGGGATTCAAACCGCCAACCTTCTGATCAGCAAGCCCTAGGCTCTGTGATTCAGCACCACCCGCATCCCTACGATATCCATAGCATAGCTGCCAAGTTATCCCTTTTTTAAGGGATTTTCCCTTATGCTGAATAGGCTTCCTCGCGAGAAAAGGGAAAACTTGGCAGCTATGATCCATCGTCTAATGCAAAAGATCTAGGGTATGGGTCACCCCTAGCAACACCCCCTGGTTGAAGTTCAGTTTGACTGTCTGCTCTGCACCCAACCAAATAGCTGCTTAGGCTAGGACTCTTCCAAACAGTTTTGTAATAGCATGGGAATCATTTGGGCTCTTTCATCAATACCCTTAATTCCAGGGGGTTTTATACAATAAGCCCACAATTTATGCACATTAAACTCGTGGGCATTCAGATTTATGTGCTTGGCAAAAATATTTTAAAAATTAAACAGGGGGTGGGCATCTGGGAAACAAGATTTTCCAATTCCATCTGCCATTAAACCCAATGATTCAATGGGGTTGTGACTATACACAATCTTAGTTTTAGGTATGATTCCCAGAATGTTACTCCCATGTAAGTTGCAGGCTTGCTGTACCACTGGAATGGGTCCAAACTGGCAAAGTGATCCATGGTATCATCAGATTAGCAACAGCTGGGATAAGGCATATAGAACTAGTGCGGATATAGCATTCTCAACATCTTAACCGTGGCTACAACATCACAAGGGGACAGCAAGATCATGCATACAATCACCCGGTCTCTCACTTGAATCCTTCTGTTTTGCTTTAACTGTGGTTTTGTGTTATACTGGCATTAATAGTAACACAGTTACCACAAATGTGGTTGCCTCTTAACTACAGAAGCAGCCACAAATATGGGTTTAGAGGGTGGGTACCCTGGTTAAGGCTGCCAAAAGAAAATGGAGGCAGGAGAGGAGAGAAGAGTGCAGTCCTTTAGCTCCTAATTTTCTCCAGTGTGATCTCCTTTTAAAACTGCTGCTTGTTTGTTGGTAACTGCTGCTGGTTTTGCTTGTTACTTTGTTTTGCACTCAGGTTGCATTTTGTCCTGTTTTTAGGTTACACTTTTCTATCCAGTTCTGGATATTTTTGTAGAAAGCTGGCACACACTTTAAGAATGAATAAAAATAGGAAATGCATTTTCCCTTCAGTCTGATAGCAGATCGTCATCGAAGGGGGCCCCTTAGATGATTGATGGCACCCGTCCCAGACCAGGAAGCCCCATCAAGATGGACTTACACCAATTTTGTATAACACAACAGCAGTGGCATGTAAGAGAGCAGCTGCCACACAGCAGGATGGTGATGAGGTTTGCTAGGTGGTGGTGAGGTTGGGGAAGCTCTGGGCTGGCACTCCTAAATAATTTTTAGATAACCTCTGAACATGGAAGAATGTTCACTCTGGGGTGTCCTTAGGATGTTTTATTTGGAAGCTTCATACAGTACTTTGCTCTGCCTGGGTAAGCAGAAGAAGGGACGTGTGGCAGCTGGTGAAACAGCAGACCACCAGATGCATATAAATGAGGTGCAGGAAAGTCTCTGCTTACCAGGAATAGTTGCATATCATTGCAGAACACTGTGGCCAAAAGAAAGCCAAAATGGGAATCATAGAATCATAGAGTTGGGAGAGACCACAAGGGCCATCCAGTCCAACCCCCTGCCAAGCAGAAAACACCACCAAAGCATTCTTGACATATGCCTGTCAAGCCTCTGCTTAAAGACCTCCAAAGAAGGAGACTCCACCACACTCCTTGGTAGCAAATTCCACTGCCAAACAGCTCTTACTGTCAGGAAGTTCTTCCTAATGTTTAGGTGGAATCTTCTTTCTTGTAGTTTGAATCCATTGCTCCGTGTCCGCTTCTCTGGAGCAGCAGAAAACAACCTTTCTCCCTCCTCGATATGGCATCCTTTTATATATTTGAACATGACTATCATATCACCCCTTAACCTTCTCTTCTCCAGGCTAAACATACCCAGCTCCCTAAGCCGTTCCTCATAAGGCATCATTTCCATGCCTTTGACCATTTTGGTTGCCCTCTTCTGGACACGTTCCAGCTCATCAGTATCCTTCTTGAACTGTGGTGCCCAGAACTGGACACAGTACTCCAGGTGAGGTCTGACCAGAGCAGAATACAGTGGTACTATTACTTCCCTTGAAGGTTAAAAGCATATTTTGTAGTAGCCATTTGAGCTCTGCATGCAGAACAGTTTAGGTCTGGGATTCCCCATGAACCCTCTTCCCCTCTCGTGTGTGGGTGGGTGGGGTTTCAGTTGCTTGGTGATGCCTGCTTTTTATTTGTTTTTTGGAGGTATGGGTTTTTGCTTGGGTGTGGGTTTTTTGAGGTGGTGGTGGTTTCTGAGTTTTGCCAGTTTTTTCTCCTGTGAAATGGCTATTTGTGGTGTCCACATCCATTTTTTTAGATTTCTAGCTTGGTCTCTGGGCCCCCAAAGGTTGGAGAATCATTATTCTAGAACTAGATTATGCCCCAAACTTGTCATGGACTCCATTCACACAGCAGTTCTGTTTCTTCCTGCATTGCATTTTAGCTTTCACATGACATAAAAGCTATTTGCAGAAATACAGTTCTTTCCCCTGTTATTTGCTTCCAGGAGAAAGGTCTGCTTGCAAATAACGCAGAAGTAAGTAGTAAACCTGCATCATATTCCACTACATTTCTGGAAGTGGCTTTTATGTTGTGTGAAAGCTCAGATATCATACAGAAATTAACAGTTAGGAAAATGTCAGGAAAACAGAATGAACTGCCATGGAATAAACCACCTTGGTCCGTAGCAGCAAATGCCTGGTGGAAAAAAAGACAACACTAAAAGCTTGTAATTTTAGAGAACATTGGAAGAGATAGAAGAATATAAAACTGTACCACCTGGGATTACTTTGCCCTAAAAAACAACAACACCCACTAGTGCCTTTGAACTCCCTTTTATAAACTGGGGCATATCATTAGCTAAGATAATGACATTTAAAGGTTTTGTCAGTGTTTGCACTTTGTTCTTGCTGGTTGCACCGCTCCTGCACAACTTTTTGAAATTTAAACTACAGCTGCTTTTCTCCACACAATTATATACCAGGAAAAGACGGGTGTGTGATTAATCCCACATGAATAATTGATGAGACCCATGACACTGTCTTTCAATTTGCAGCTTCCTTAAAAATATGCATCCATATATCTCTTTAAGATTGTTTGTTGCATTGTATATTATATCCCATTAAGGCTGCGATCGCAATGATTCCCACAATGCAGCATAAACAAGGAACAAAGAAGAAATATGGGCAACAGGACTTTCCAGGCCAACTGCACTATATAGGTTTCATCCAAGCAGATTAGGTGGCCGCTCATGCACTGGGACTTTGCCTTTCACTCCTCGCGCTTCCAGTCATCCATGTGTCTCAAAATCTTGGAGGATGCAGAGTTTGGGGATGGGTGGGGCTTCAGGAGAAGGAGAGGATGGCAACGTCCCATTGCATGAGTGGAAGTCTGCTCACACAATGTTGGATTCCATCATGTTGGATAGGGCACACTTGCAGAACAGGACAACCAATCTGTGTTTAATTTGAATCAGTGTTCCAAAGTTCAGCATGGTGGGGATTTTGCCACAGCCTCACTGTTGCGTACAGGGCTTAACACGAATCAAAGGTCACCTGGAATAGTTCTGGGAAGCTCTAACATTATGCTGGTCTCTGAGACACCTGATATTTTGTAGAACATTTGGGCTTTGGAAGAGAATACTGAATGGAAATTTCTGTTCACAAGAGGTCACACTTTGGGTCTGCCCTCCATATTTGAATTTGAACTCCAGTCAGCCCCATCCAACATGGTCGACAGGCAGGGATGTTGGGAAACTGTAGTCCAGTAAGTCTGGAGAGCACCAGGTTGGTGAAGGTTGGTTTAAGAAAACAGTATTTTGCCATCTCTTGAATTCATTAATTGGCTACTGCTGCAAGCCCTTGCATTCCCTCCCAGCTTTCAAAGAAATCTAGAGCTTTCTTTGTTCTCTATTGGCCAAACGATTTCTCTCTGATTTCTCTCCAAATTTGAGTGCACCCCTACTTCTCAAACAATTCCTCTTTGCCACCCTAGTCAACAATATCTTTGTTCCAAATGAAACTTCCCAGGAAAGACAGTCCTTTCTGCAGTCAAGTGATCCAGAGAGCCACTTCCCCCTTCTGCTGACATGGGTAAGCTCTGAGAAGGGACAGATGAAGAGGGAAATGACAGCTGCTGAGGTCACAGAGGAAACCTTGTGGGAAACGGAACCATGGAGCACACTTTTATGAGCCCTCATTTGCAATTATTTATGACATCCCCAAGTGCTTTCCCTCAGACTGAACCGCTATGGGAGTCCTGCGGGTCACAGCAGAAGGCTCCTATTGACCTGCCTCTGAAGAGGTCCTTGCTAATAGTCACTAGTCCATCGCATCTGGAGACAAGGACACGGCATATACTCTAGATACTTGAATGTGAGCCAAGGCCATGGCATGTAAATTCCTATTCAAGTAAATTCCTATTCAAGCGGCAAAACTTGAGGCTTGTTTCTCAGTTTCAGCCTGTGTGATCAGGCCTTTAACCTGTAGAGAATTATAATTCCTTTTCCTGAATTGGTCATAAACAAGACAGAGGCCTATGGCACGTTTGCAGCTCAGGTAGGTGAGCAGTCAGAAATCAAAATCACAACTGTACTATTTTAGTCCCATAGTGTCCCTGGAGAATTCAATTAGCCTGAACTATGGGAACAGGGATATAGGAAGCTCCCTTATACTGAATCAGACCAATGCTCCATCTAGTTCAGTGGACACAGATTGGCAGCAGGTGTCCAGGGTTTCAGGCAGGGGTGTCTCTCGGCCCTACCTGGAGATGCCAGTTGCCCTACCACTAAGCCACAGCGCTGCAGCTTTGGGAGGAGGGGGAGGGGCCTATTCCATAGATGGGCTCCCAATCTGATTCCCAGGCACAAGGACCATCGTTCGGTTCCTTCGCACACGCAAGCCTAGCAGCCTGTGCGACATGGTGTGCTGGTTCCTGCGAATTGCAAAATGGAAATAATGTCCACTAATTAACACTGCTGCTGCAGCAGCACATTTTTATTAGCAGGGAATTATTGTTGCTAATCCTCCTTACTAATAGTGTATAAATGTCTAGGTTTTCTGTCCTCACGTCTAAGAACTTTATATAGTTAGTATGCCGTTTCTGACTCCTTGCTGTTTTAGTACCAATGTTAGCTGGCTGCCCTGGCTGCCCTGTGGGAGACTTGTTGACTAACAGAGAAAGGTAAGGGTCAGGCCTGCTTTTAAGAGTGCATACCAGCAGTGTTATTAGGGCACAAAGCTGTTAAAAAATATTTTAATTTTCTGTAAGGAAAGAATGAGCCATTATGTCTCCTCACCACCATTTCCTTACAAGGGTTTTAATTGAGGCCATTGACTGAAGAGGATTGATAGACACACACAAATCCCTCTTTAAAAAAAACCAAACAGTAGAATTCCTAACATATAGTGTGCAGTATTTTAGCATATATCCCCCATCTCTTCCTTCTAGCAGTAAATGCTTTCTGTTGCCATGCCAACAATTTGTTTGAAAGTTCAAAATGTGCTACACTTCATTGTCTTGAATATGAAGGCCTTTACCTTGCGAATGCTGTTGGTATTCTATTCAAGTTTTATAAGAATACCTAATTGGGAAGAGCAAAATAAAGCAACAGGAGGTGGGATAGCACCAGTCTGAAATAAAAAGAATCCACTTCTTTTATTTAACTCTGAATGCATTTTCTTACTTTGGGGGGGGGGGTTTCAAAGATTCCCACGCATTCACCTCTGCCATCTTGGAGCCTATAGAAATCATAGTCTTATGAGTAGAAATGTTGGATTACTATTTCCGGGGGAAAGTAATGACCGCTCCCCACATCAAATGGGGGGGGGCACATTTTGCATGGTCGTGTTCAGCCCCCCAGATCCCAGTGCAGCTCCCGGTAGTAGGGCTGGCTTCTCCCTCCCCAAGCTGGAGGTCTCCGACTACCTCAGCCAATCGCCCAATCATGCTTGGGGAGGCATTGTCAGGGGATCGGCCAGGTAGGGGGAGGGACCACCCTGTCCACACAACAGAAGGTGAATCTTACCTGTGATGTGTCAGTTGGCTCCAGAGCTTCTCCCACCCTGCCCTCCCTCAGTTAAACTTTCTTTTGCAGGTTAACCTCTTCTCCACAGAGAAGAGGTCATGGTCGCTGTTGAAGGGCTGGAAATGAATTTTCCTGCATTGGCAGGTTTTGCCTTTCCCGTAGCAAAACGTCACAACTTTGGCGGTTTCAGCCCTTCGGCGGAATCCTTTAGTCTATCTACCTAAAGGGGGGGGGAGGCGTGAAGTGGTGATCCATGCCCCCCTTGTGGCAGTGATCCCAGGGTTCCCCATTAAAGGGGTCTTGAGGGGAGGCATTGGCCATACGCCAAGAGGTTGTCATTGCTCTCCCCTGTGACAGTGGCGAAACGGGGGGCGGGCTCTTTGCTTGAACGTATGTTCTCCAGATCCAGCCCAATCCCCACACATTGTGGATAACCCTGATGTCTCCCAGATCCCCGGCTGGGGACTGGGAAGGATAAACACCCAATGCCTGAGCCCAAGGTCTCCCTACATCTGAAACTTAATAAAGTTGTGGCCAATTTTAATCCCATAGCACTTTGTCTTGAGTCATTATTCCGCTCAGGGGTCGCCTGGGGTTTGGGGGGACTCCCCCTGTCCACACAATCAAAGCTCATTTCACTTGTTCCACTTGAATAGATGGAAGGGAGGAGAGAAATCAGGTACATGCTTCTCATTCAACAACCTTCTAAGCAGCTAGCAAAAATATGAAATAAAACAGTGAACAATATCAATACTGTGTTGGATATCAGTGTTGGAGTGAGATTTAATGTCCAGTTCAACTGGCTTCTCTTTGTGGAAACAGTGGATATGTGTGCCATATTGTCCTTTGCCTTAGGCAGCAAAATGTCTTGTGCCAGTCCTTGGCACCACAAAAGATTGACATGCTCATACCACAATAAATCTGTTTCTCTACTGGGCCCCTATTTTAAAAACAAATGCTACAGTTGTAGATTCCACCCATATAGCAGCAGAAATATATTCATGCCTAGTTTAGTTGGGAGGAAAAACTAACTTAATAGCAGTTAAGAATGCAGAAATAATTTATTTTTTCATTTGCATCATGTGAATTATCAATGAACTATTGAAAATTATTTCAGAGGCAATGTGTTCAATTATGATTGCAACAGTTCTAATTCTAGAGTTTGGTTGAATCCAGCTAAGTTCTCCTCACTGTAGAGGCCCATTAAAACCAATAGTCTTAAATCATAGGTCTACTCTGAGTGTACTTTGAGTCTTTCTTATTACTGTTTGAGGGAAAATGTACTTCTTAGAAAGCAAAGTGCTTAAAGAACACCCTTATGTAATAATTTTCTAGGGCTTGCAAAGTATCAACAAATATATCCCAGTAATGTTTTGGCCATTCTTGAAGGAATGACATGAAAGACTTGGTTAACTGTGAAAAATAATAAATGATAGATAGACTGGTAATACAGATGTGGTATTGTGACAAAGCATGTTAGCATCAAAGGGACATGTATAAATAAAAGATTCACACACTGAATAAAACATGTAAATAGATTTCAGGGAAGGAATTGATGGGTTGGTGAATGGATTAAAAGAGAACCGAAAGAATGTGTATTAAATGTGTTTTGAGTACAGCAGCAGTAGTCAAATTATGCTGTGGTGGAAAATTACTTTTATAATAATCTTGGCAACTGCATGACAAAATGTAGTAGCTGAATGCATGTGTTGTACTTGGGATAGCTGTGGCCTAATGCAGGGATGGGGAATTTGTGGTTGGCCAGGGACGCGGGTGGCGCTGTGGGTTAAACCACAGAGCCTAGGGCTTGCCAATCAGAAGGTTGGCGGTTCGAATCCCCGTGATGGGGTGAGCTCCTGTTGCTCGGTCCCAGCTCCTGCCAACCTAGCAGTTCAAAAGCACGTCAAAGTGCAAGTAGATAATAGGGACCGCTACAGCGGGAAGGTAAACGGCGTTTCCGTGTGCTGTTCTGGTTCACCAGAAGCGGCTTTGTCATGCTGGCCAGATGACCTGGAAGCTGTACGCCGGCTCCCTCGGCCAATAACGCGAGATGAGCGCCGCAACCCCAGAGTCGGTCACGACTGGACCTAATGGTCAGGGGCCCCTTTACCTTTTAGATGCTGCTGGACTCCATGTCCCATCACCCCTGACCATTGGCCATGCTGACTGTGGCTAATGGGAGCTGGAGTCCAACAACATCTGGAGGGCCTTCCTCTTCCACAGCTGAACGAAACCCAAATCAGCATTTTCCATGGGAAGCTTCCTGTTTCTCTTCCCATTTCATCTCCCCATGTGCTTTACGTAAGTACTTTTTGTAATATTTTCCATTGTGCTAAATTTGCTGTGCTTGGTTCACAACAAGGTAAATCCTTTACCAGGGGCAAGAGAAAACAATTATGGCACATTATATTTGAACTGGGATCCACACAGTCCATTGAGTATGTGGAAGGCATTTAAAATCATGTTCGTTTCCCTCCTCCCCATTTTTGCTCCTTTCCTCTCCTCCTCTACATTCCAGCCACTTCCTTGATGGTTAGGAAGGGCAAGGTGGAAGCCCCATTGAGTTTGATCCTAAGTTTCTGTCCATGAATGCAAAGATGCTTCCCCTGCCTGCCTTCCTCTGCAGCCTTTTTGAAATCCTTTGTTTGAAGGTTGCGGGGTCCTGGGCAATGGTATGGAGGTATTGGAGATATCTATGCTGTATAGACAAATATATGCTCTGCCTCCACATTCGGAGTTGCTCTTGTGCTTGGGTCCTGCCTGCGGGTTTCCCACAGGCACCTGATTGGTCGCTGTAAGAACAGGATGCTGGACTAGATGGGTCATTGGTCTGAACCAGCAATCTCTTTTTACGTTTCTTTTGTGTGGGAGTTGCAGACTGGGTGTGTATGGAGTTGGTGGGCTTTCTCTCCCTCCCTCTTAATGTGAACGGAGGAGCAACTTAGGATCCAAGCATTGGTGTGAGCTGAATTCTAAGGAGACTTTTCAAAATCCTGCCCATTGTCTTTCATTGAGTGAAAGACATCGGATATACATAAAAAACTCAAGATAATAAATGACAGAAATGCAAGTTGCCACTATCTTGCTTATATTAAAAAAGCAATGAAAACCATTTTTCAGTATGTCTTTCCAGAATTAGCAACAATAGAATTTTTGAGTACTTAAAACTTTTGGTTGTATGGAAAAAACCTGGGGGCATTTCCATAGGAACAACAGTTGGACTTCCGATGTCATCTGTTGCCAGCAAACAAAGTGCATAGTATCCCCCAAAACACATGCACGCACATCAACACACGTGTGTGTGTGTGTGTGTGTGTGCGCGCGCACACACACACACAAACAATGCACTGGATATACAAACAATGCACTGGATATACAAATACAAATAGGTAGTGTACAATGAAAATAATTGCTGAGAATTATCTCTAATTGACACCAATCTGAATAGTCTTCCCTGAAATTGCTGGTAGTAAATTTGAATGAACATTTCTCCGGCGGGGTGGGGAGCACATGATAAATAAATAATAAAAGTTAATTTAATATTCTCAATAAAATGCTCATATGAATTTTGCAATAACACTTCTGCGACAAGAAAAATATTTCACAGGGACAGAGAAACCCTGTAGCACTGGTACACCAGGCAGCCACTTCTCCCATCTTAACACCAATTTAAAATAGTTACACAATCCTATGCTCAAACAGCAGTGGAGTTAAACACCAAGAAAGAGCTGCAGAAACAGGTACTGATGCTGTAGCATACATAGAAATGCCTACGGTGTCCCTGGAAACTCTGCTGTTACCAATAATGTGATTTTGCCACATTTCCCATTACACCAACACCCAAATGTCACTCAATCCAGCACACACACCTTTCATACACAACTCTCAACCAGGCAGCCAGGGGGGTGAAGGAAATAGCAATACCTTCCTTTGTACAAGCTCCTGTGGTTCAGCAATGAAAAGTGAGATAGTCAGATTTAGCCAGACAGTCTGAATGAGACAATTTCCCAGCCTGGGCATGCTGCAATAGACCCCGCTACCTCCCATACCTCTTATTCACTGGGTTGATTACCCATGTTATAATGTTTTGCATTTGTTAGCTCAGTTTTGTACAGCTCTGTTGCAAATTTGTTCCAAATAACACATTTTGGGAAACTTTGCATCTTGCATACTCTGTAATTTTAACCTTGTAACAGCAAAACAGTGTGAATTCTGGACAATATGTCTTGTGGGTGGTTCAAATAAATTTTAAATGGTTTCTGGCTTGACAACATTTCCCCGACCCCACACTCCTGCACCATACAGCACCAGTGGGATTGCCCTTCCCTGTGTTGTATCAATCCAATGTTAAAAGCGCTCAGCAGAAAAGCCCCTGGACCTCTTTGCCTGTAATTTGGCAGGTTTTAACTACTCTGGAGAGGCTACTATGGCTGCAAATTTCATTTACTTGTGTCAGAAGTTTGGTTTTATTTAATTACCGTGGTACCTCGGGTTACAGATGCTTCATGTTACAGACTCTGCTAACCCAGAAATAGTACCTTGGGTTAAGAACTTTGCTTCAGGATGAGAACAGATATCGTGCTCTGACGGCAAGGCAGCAGCGGGAGGCCCCATTAGCTAAAGTGGTACCTCAGGTTAAGAACAGTTTCAGGTTTTCAGGTTAAGAATGGACCTCCAGAACGAATTAAGTTCTTAACCCAAGGTACCACTGAATAGAAATTTCTTCATTTCTCAAAAAGCAGACTCAGACAGACCCTGAGCAGAACCAGGCAGTGTACGGTGTTTTTCAAAATGCCAAATTGGAGTGAAAACCAAAAATTTTGTCATTGCACACCCCGACTTGAAACTTGGACACCTGCTTTTAAACTCATGCTATAGATCATTCTCCTTTAGGACTTTCCCAATTTCTCACAAAAAGACACAGCTTTGCAGTAGAAGGATGTTAATGCTCTAGAGATATCAACCTTGAAAAGATTTTAAACTTGATGTTATATAAGGCATTATTTTTTAACCTTACTATCTTAAGTCAGTCCTGAGTTTGGACCCTTTCCAGCCAGTCATTTACTCAAAGAACACAATATTGAATGTGCATGGTAGTAGTAAAGATTGAAAGGCCATTTGGTGTCACATTAACAATAAAGCTTCAATATGTGTGTAATGAATGACAGGTCATAAATAATACTTGCGCCATTCCACTCTTGCACAGATTATGTGCACATTTTCATTCATTCCATGTCTGCCCTTTCTCTATTGCTGCTCCCTTTTTTGGAACTTCCTGAAATATGTGTTTCTCCCTCCTAGCAAATCCTTAAAGCATGTCTGAAAATGAATTTTCTCTCGAGCCTTTAATAAATGATCTCTGCCTCTCATTTTCCTTCCCCTAATCATATTGTCTGGATGCAAATTCAGGCAGAGTGTTCCCCAACATTATTTTTGTAGTGCCTACTTCTTCAAGAGATTTGTAATTAACATCACAACAACCAGGATTATTCTCAAAACCCACAAGAGTTAGCTGCCATATTTAAGTACATTTTTGCAACTTCACAGTACATCTCTCAAGCAACAATACATCCCCTCCCCCTTCTGTGCTCTGTTTCAGATTCTCAATTTCAAATTATAAAATGGCAACAACATTTCAGAGCATAAGCAATCTGGTGTTGATTCCATTGTAAGCGTAAAGAATGGGACACATTGGCTTCCTGTCAGGTGCATTTGTTTTGAAAGGATGCAAGTGTTTACAACATCTAGTCATGTTATTGGATTTTGTTGGCATCTCTATGGTGACATAATTTAGGCACAACAGTCTACAATTCCATTGAAACGCAAAAGGAAATATGCCATTGGTGTTGCTGCACCAAGGGGAATGTTCAGGAAGGGAAATAATCATCATTAAACTGCATTTGCACAAGGATTAAAAACCTGGTCTTTGCCAGAGTAATTTTCTCAGCAGCGTTCCTACGTGACAGCAATAACTAAGCTGTGCTTTTTTTTATAAAAAAAAACTGGTTCCATTCATGCTGCAGGCAGCTTTTTTATTCATATATACAATATGTGCAAAATCCTTGTACAAAACAAAAATGTCTAACTACTTTGCTCCTTTTGGATTCCTCGCCTTCAGAATTCCTGTTAGATTGCAAGGCGGAAGGAATGGTCAAACAGGAACAAGGATACCACCCAAGTTTTCACTGATATTTTACACCTCGTCAGGCGTACACAGTGGGTAGCCCACCAAGCTATATGCAGCCTACAAAGGCATGTATTGTTGCTTGACACCCACACACATTTTGCATGCCCAGGCAAGCGGCAAAACTGGAGTTCTACTGACCCCTCCATATGTGACTGGTGGGCTGCATTTGGTTTAGTGGATCACAAGCTGTGCACTAATGAAGGGGTAACACCACTCTTGGAGAAGAGTATGTTAGGGTTTCTCTAAGCAACCTAAGAGCTCTGCCTTAGAACTAGAGGCCTTTGCTAAAGAAATTTTCCTGGAAGAACTGATGGCTATTCATGGCTGGCAACCAAAACTATTGGTTGTTTAGTCATTTAGTCGTGTCCGACTCTTCGTGACCCCATGGACCATAGCACACCAGGCACTCCTGTCTTCCACTGCCTCCTGCAGTTTGGTCAGACTCATGTTGGTGGCTTCAAGAACACTGTCCAACCATCTTGTCCTCTGTCGTCCCCTTCTCCTTGTGCCCTCAATTTTCCCCAACATCAGGGTCTTTTCCAAGGATTCTTCTCTTCTCATGAGGTGGCCAAAGTATTGGAGCCTCAGCTTCACGATCTGTCCTTCCAGGGAGCACTCAGGGCTGATTTCCTTAAGAATGGATAGGTTTGATCTTCTTGCAGTCCATGGGACTCTCAAGAGTCTCCTCACCATAATTCAAAAGCATCAATTCTTCAGCGATCAGCCCTCTTTATGGTCTAGCTCTCAAAACTCTTAGAATACTGAAATCTGTTGAGCCGATGGACTTATTTCCTTCTGCCTCTCTCCACTCACTTCCCCACTCAGTCTGCACAAAGGAAGGAAAATGGTGTTTTGTTAGCACACCATTTGGGGATGAAGTGATGGAGTCAGTGGCAGCCTGGTTTGTTGATTCTTGCTAAAGCAGAAATTTAGGCCTATTTATCCTCCACTGCTCTTGGCACCTCATGGGAGCTGCTGTCAAGTGAGCCTGCTGGTGTGGTTGCTGTGCACAGCCGTCAGGATGTAGGTCCCTTGGGCTTAAGGAAGCCCCCGAAGCAAGTAAAAACAAGCCCTGATTCAAGTAGTTGAAGAACCATCCAAATAATGCACTTCAATGTTGTCTCACCAAATACTTCCCATTATTTTATTTCGTTCTATAATTTTAATCATAAATGGATTTCAGGGTGGTATGTTTAAAATTACAGGGGGGGGGGAACCACTACAATATAAACCAGGGGTCAGCAAACTTTTTCAGCAGGGGGCCGGTCCACTGTCCCTCAGAACTTTTTTTGGGGGGGCGGACTATATTTTGGAAAAAAATATGAACAAATTCCTGTGCCCCACAAATAACCCAGAGATGCATTTTAAATAAAAGAACACATTCTACTCATGTAAAAACATCAGGCAGGCCCCACAAATAACCCAGAGATGCATTTTAAATAAAAGGATACATTTTACTCATGTAAAAACATGCTGATTCCTGGACTGTCCACGCGCCAGATTTAGAAGGCGATTGGGCCGCATCCAGCCCCCGGGCCTTAGTTTGGGGAACCCTGATATAAACCAACAGTACAATAAATTTAAAAACAATTAAACTACTCAACAAACGAATAATATCACAATCTAAAATGCATAGGCAAATAGAAAGGCTTTAATTTGGCACTGAAAATAATGCAGTGTTTGAGCCTGTCGTTCCTCTCATAGGAGACCAACCCACGGGCGGGGCACCATTACAGAAAAGGCCCTCTCTTTAAAACTCATGTGTGATGTCCTTCTCCTAGAGATAAGGAATGGCTTCCTCTGATGATCTGAGTGTATGGAAGGTTGGTACGGGAAGAGGTGCTCTGTGAGGTATGTGGAGCCCACGAGGTGCGAATGTCCTGGTCCTCAAACACTCTGCACTTCAATTGGGAGAAAGCTGCACTCACATAGCTCAGGCAATGCTGGATTTTGGCATCAGTGTCGCCGGCCCTTGTGGAGAAGTGATTGACATTTTCCAACATTACACTGTTAAATTGGATTTGTGGCGCTGCAGAGGGGTTGTTTTGTGCTTGTTGGTGCAGCACTTTTGTTTTTTGGATGTTGAGTGATAGGCCAAGCTTTTTGTAAGCTTATGCAAAGATATTTTGGATGGTTTCGAGGCCATCCTCTGAGTGTGCATACTGAAGTTCTATCATGGAAGTTATGGTAACGTTACGCTTTGCTTTTAGCCTACTCAGATTAAAGAGCTTTCCAACTGTTTGATATATGATTTCTGCTCCAGTGGGGAGTTTCCCTTTGACAGAGTGTGGGATCATGGCAATGAAAATAATAGGGTTTATTATAATTTCCCCAAAAAAACTGGAGGCTTACATGTAACTGGTTATAGGAAGGGGCCAGTGCAATTTGAGACAGGCAGAGTGCTCAGTAAGCCTCAAAAGCACGTCTACAGCATACGTGTTGCATTACAATCCCATTGGGGCAGTTGACGCCTTTGGGTGATGGTGTTCCTTGTGAATCTCAACCATGGGGTGAAAAGTCACCTCTCAGTGGGGGAAAATGTCAGATCAATCCACCCTAACTGTGTGATGGTTCTGCAATGTGGCATTTCAGTAAATGTTTTACTTGAGATTACAAAGATCAGGGATATTTCCCGAAGCACTTGTTTCAGGATGCTAGGACACACACACTCACTCATCACCCAACTGGATTTGCCACTGACTTGTTTGAGCATGACAATTCCAGTGATTCAGCTAGATGTTTTCCATGTAATTCATGTTCCCTAAGGCTATATGGGTTATTTCAGTAAGCCTCCGTTACAATGACGCCGGGTTACTCTTTCTCTTAGAAGCCTTATAGTGGCAACCAGAAAGGCATCATGTGTCACCATGGGGCCATTTACACTGTTATTTGGTGCAGTAATTACTAGACTCTCTTCTGTTAGTTCTACTCTTTCTTTATGTTTTTGTTTTAAAGAAGGGAGAAATAACAGCTTGTCGCTTGGAGAGCAAATAGCACTCTTTTAAAAGCTGTTACTAGGCAACCTTTCAGCTTGGGTGGGATACTGCATTTGAACTCATATCTGAGCAAAACCAAACCTCCAATTAATATCTGAGCTTTATAGATCTAACGGCATAACCTGATAAGGAACATGAGATTTTCAGAGCTGTATAGAATAATATGGGTTTGCATATAGCAAGAGAAATGGGTGCAGGCAAACCGTATCACTACCCCCTCCCCCCCCCAAAAAGCAACCTCTTTTCAAAATTAATTTGTTCTCTCTCATCACAAGTTGGAAGGTGAAGAAGAGGAAGAAGCTAATGAGTGCCTAAAGTAGAATGATTACATAAGGTTCTCTGCAGTGCAACATGCTGGTTCAGTTGGATTATTGAACAGCTGAAGCACTCGTGCAGTAGCACCAATGGCATAAACACTCTCAGGCTTCATTTGCAAGGATTGTGAATTGTAACCGACAAGCTGGGATGAGGGTGGAATGGAGGACCATCATAAGGCAGCCTTTTAAGGTATATATTAGGTAAAGGGAAGGGACCCCTGACCATTAGGTCCAGTCGTGACCGACTCTAGGGTTGCGCGCTCATCTCGCATTATTGGCCGAGGGAGCCGGCGTATAGCTTCCAGGTCATGTGGCCAGCATGACAAAGCCACTTCTGCCGAACCAGAGCAGCACACGGAAACGCCGTTTACCTTCCCGCTGTAGCAGTTCCTATTTATCTACTTGCATTTTGACATGCTTTTGAACTGCTAGGTTGGCAGGAGGTGGGACTGAGCAACAGGAGCTCACCCCATCACAGGGATTCGAACCGCTGACCTTCTGATCAGCAAGCCCTAGGCTCAGTGGTTTAACCCACAGCGCCACCTGGGTCCCTAAGGTATATATTAACATTTAATAATTTAATGATTGTCATTAATCAGCCCTACTGAGTATTCAAACCTGAGGTCTCTCAAATGACGGGTAAGGGGTGTTGGCCTCACCAGCATATCTCTTCCACATTGCCAAAAATACTAAGAAACCTTTAGATCTGAGCATCCATGCCCCAAGAGTGGAGTTTGCCAGAGCAGATGCCTGAGTTCCTGACTGGCTCTCAAGCAATCCCACCCCAATCTCCCCCCCCCCCCCGGGCCACAGGAGCAGAGAAGATATCAAGCCAAGCAAAATTTCAGAACCTTCAGCAAAGAACCGAGCTAGCTGCATATGAGGCTACTTAGATGAAGAGGGAAGTGCATGGCAACACCTCTTTGGATCAAGGCCTGACTGAGAGCTTGGAAGGAATGGAACCTCCAGCTCCTCTATCTGCTGTCAGTCTGAGCTGCCTCATTGCTGAAGCAACAGCTGTCAGCCAAGTGCCAGCCTTCCTGACCTGGGGAAATGGAAAATGATAGAGTATTGTATATAAGTGCCTCTAATTACACAGATCAATGTGAAAATGAGATTCTCTGTGGAATATTGAGACCTGCTGAGAATTCCAACACATTCTGGGATTTTGCATGGTCTCTGATCACTTCACAATGTCTTACCCAGATTTATTTATTTATTTGAAAGATAATAACTGTGACCACCTTGGATGACCTGGCAATGGGAGGAGTTTACTTCCCTGTAGGACCATGTTAGGAAGCAAAGCACAAGTTTACTGGCTGGCAAAAACCTGCACAAGAAATGCCGGCTGACACTTTTAACACGCAATAGCTGTAGAGGCACAAAAAGTATTGTCCAGCAAGTGAACATGCTTCAAAAGTTCCCTACACTCTTTTGTAGCAGATGAGCTGTAGCCTCCTGGCTTAATGAAATGTAAAAGGCTGGATGGCTTCCAAAACACACACACACACACACACACACACACACACACACACACACGGTTGTTTGGTTACTTATTTCCTTGACTTGGGGGTTGCATAACTCCATAGCCTCCAACATTTCTCCAGTGAAATAGGGACATCCTAAGAAAAAGCAGGACATTCTGGAATCAAATCAGAAACTGGGGTGGCTTCTTTAAATCTGGGACTGACCCTGGAAAATAGGGACACTTGGAGGGTCTGAGAAGCACCAGTGGCAGCTGTTCATTATCTGAGTGCCTTATCTGAGTGGATGGAGCAGCCAAGTAATTTCGTTGTTCCAGCAAGGGGGGCAATGACAATAAAGATTATCTTATCTTATATCTTACCGGTATCTTATCTTATCTTCATTGGTCTGAATTATAACACCAATAAGCTGTAGCACCCAACCAGGGATGGAAGCCGTGACATGGCAGACTTCATAAACTGACAAATGACCAAGATCTCCCACATTCAAAGAGACCAGGCCTAGGGTCTAGTAGGAATGGCAAGAGTGGTATCTGAGGGAGGGATGAAGTCCTGTACGAAGTTCCTTGAGAATCTGAACGTAAAGAAAATATTTTCTGTACTCTCCATCTATTCTCCCTAACAAGTGGAAGCCTTTTATAATTCATAGATTTCTTTCCAGTGTTACTATAGGGTCAAACTACAAAGCTGCGAAGCACCATTACAAAGCACTGGGCTGGGCTGGGGGAGTGTTTTGTCCAAATTTTATCAAATGATCCTCATACATAGCACCTTTTCAACCTAGGTGTGAAATATGCATACAAAATCAAAATTAGGTAGATTTATCTAGTAGTTATTTTCCATAGTTTGCTGTTGATGATGCCCAGGAGCCAACCAATTAACATCTCATGAAAGGAC
Organism: Zootoca vivipara; assembly: GCF_965207765.1. NCBI lineage: Eukaryota > Metazoa > Chordata > Lepidosauria > Squamata > Lacertidae > Zootoca > Zootoca vivipara. The sequence continues at coordinate 61,786,244 of NC_142586.1, forward strand.
TTTCCAACCCCTTTCTTTTCATATATTCTGCCTCTGAAATAGGGACATTTTTACCTATAAAAGTAGGAGTGCAAAATGTGAAAATAAAGACAATATAAAATGATTGATAGCACTCCCCTTTATCAAACTGCAGGGGGGAAATGTAGGCAAGATTGGCCAGAGACAAAAAGATCTTGTTAGTTACATAAAGAGATCCACAATATCAACTAAAATGGACATAACCTAGAGATGAAGGGAGATGGATGTTTATTATCTGTGCCATTTGCTCAAGCACCACATTGTGTCGTAATCAACACCAGGGACAGGGATTTAAAGAATATAGACGCAGCTATGCAGCCAGGTTTGAGGGGTTCCTCAGCAAGATTTTGTCCCCCTTCCTTCACCCAGTTGCTGCTTCTCCTCAGTTCCTTACACCTGGTAAGTGTGTGGGGGGGAGAGGACACAAATTCCTCCCCCCCCAATGGAATTATTTTTCATTTCCTGCTACCTGGTTAGCCATTAGGGGAGGGAATGGACAAATGGGTTCTTTGTTGAAGGGAAGAAAAAGTAAAGAAAAAACTCATCTCCCTCAGTTTACCAGGTGGCACGATTAAAGGAAGAGGTGTGCGCCTGTTGCTTTCTTTAATATGTTTTACAGAATATATGCTCCGGTGTACCAAACAATGTCTGCAAAAGGTTTTAAAGAAAGGAACGTGGACCTGCTCTATCCTTCCCAGCTACGCACTCTTCTCCCCTCCTCCCCCTTACCAGCTGGCAGGGGTGGCAATCACAGCAATTACTTTCTTGCCCGCAGGGCCAGACCCAGACATGGTGCCTGAGGCAAACCACAAAATGGTGCCTCCTTCCCTGTCAGGGAATAAAGGGCGTGTGAAGATGTGCATCAGGAATGAGGGAGGAATAAATATATATGTAGGGATCTGCTGCTCCTGTGGATCCTGCTGCCTGAGGTGATTGTCTCACCTTGCCTCATGGGTGGACCAGCCCTGCCTGTGCCCACCCCCCAACAGACACACTGCAGAGCTAAATTCCTGGTCCTCCATCTTCATTTCCCAGAATTCCACATGTACCTAGAGGCACATTACTTAGTGTGACTACTTGGAGCTTCACTCAGCAGCAATCTGATGTTACAAAAAAAAAAGTAAAGATGTGGACAACTGCAGTTACATATATTTATCTGATGAAAATAGGGGTATCCTGTTGCATTATAATAATAATAAGGATAATTCGCCACAGCCACGCTGGGAGACTTCCAACAACAACAACAACAACAACAACAACAATTAATTTATACCCAACCCATCTAGCTGGGTGTGTATGTGTATGTATATATATATATATATATATATATATATATATATATATATATATGAAAACATTAAACATTTCCCCCCCCCCAAAAAATCTATACAGGCCTGCGGTCAGGGACACAGGTGGCGCTTTGGTCTAAACCACTGAGCCTCTTGGGCTTGCTGATCAGAAGGTCGGCGGTTCGAATCCTCACGATGGGGTGAGCTCCTGTTGCTCTGTCCCAGCTCCTGCCAACCTAGCAGTTTGAAAGCACGCCAGTGCAAGTAGATAAGTAGGTACTGCTGCAGCGGGAAGGTAAACAGCATTCCTTTGCGCTCTTGTTTCCGTCACGGTGTCCCATTGCGGCAGAAGCGGTTTAGTCCTGCTGGCCACATGACCCGGAAAGCTGTCTGTGGACAAACGCCGGCTCCCTCGGCCTGAAAGTGAGATGAGCGACACAACCCCATAGTCGACTTTGACTGGACCTAACCGTCCATGGGTCCTTTACCTTTTACCTCAGATGTCTTCTAAAGGTTGTGTAGTTACTTATCTCCTTGGCTCAGGAGTCGCCTATCTCCCTACCCACCAACATTTCTCCGATGAAAGTGGGGACATCATACCATACTTTCCAACATTTCTGATGAAATAGGGGCATTCTGGGATCAAATCAGAAACTGAGACGGCTTCCATAAAACTGGGACTGTCTCTGGAAAATAGAGACACTTGGAGAGTCTGCAGTTATTTGAGAGATCCCTGAGCAGCAGGACCTGAGAACTGTGCTCCATTATTCAGCTGTAGTGACACAACAGCATTAAAGCAGGAGAGTCCGTTGTCTGACCAGCTGCCTTATGTTCACCTCATGCAGGGCTAGATCTATTTAATACAGGGAATGTACATTTGCTTAGAATTGCAACATGTTGGTGGTTTCTCTTTCTTCTAGGACACAAGGCATGGCCTGTGGTACTATTCAGTAGCTGTATGCATTGGTTGTGTGTTGGAACCAAACAATGAGATAAACTGGAGTAATTTGGGTGCTTATTCTTTCTCGACTCTGCGCAATGCCTGAGTCAAACTGGGCTACAGAGACACAAAGTTACAGAGTGCTCTGTTTCTGTGGGGATGCAGCACTATGCTCCCCTATCAAATCTCTGTATCCTCTAGATCTATGGGCTTTGCAAGAAATGAGGCTGTCAAAAATGTTCCCTGCATAAGACTGAAGAGCTCTGTGTTTGTTTGTTTGTTTGTTTGTTTGTTTGTTTGTTTGTGCAAGCACAGCAGTGGATGTTTTTCTTAAAAGCCAAGAGTTTCATTTAAGTTTCTTTTAAAAAGCCTATGTTTCTCTGCTTCAACAAAAACGAAACACAGAGCTCTTCAGAACTCCACTAGACAACCTCACTTTGTAAGTCCTGTCAGGAGGAATGGCGAACACAGCCACCAAAAAAAAGGACCTCTAGGAAGTGGCAAAGTTTTCAAAAGGATTCAAGCAAGAATACCCACCACTTTGCCACCTCTTAATTATTTTGATGCCAGAAAAAGACAAACCCCTGCTCCCTTCCTTAAGGGATGATGGAGGAAAGTGGCAAATATCTTTTTATAGTGTTTTCAAAGTAGAGGTTAACCCACGGCAGTAATTTGAAGTAACTAAGGCTGCAGATCTCTGCACTCTTACACAAGAGTAAGTGCCATTGAACTTGGTATGTGGTAAATCTGTTTCTTACTGGGCTGGACATTGTTGCAACTATTAAGAACCTTCATAGCAGCCTTGGAGCATTAAAAGATTGAAGATAATATAAAATTGGTGTTTCTGAAGAAGACTTGTTGCTTAAAATAGACATGTCAGTAGTATATTGTCCTTTTTGGGTGTTTTACTGAGTATTTGCTGAGCCTTCATGCGGTTTCAAAGAGTTTGATATATACACGCACTACTAAATTTGTATTGCTGACAATATGTCATCCAGACAGCAAGTCATTTTTGTTCCATCTGCACCATTATATAGCACATGCAGATGCTACACTGGGCTCACGTTGCAGTGACCTTGAGGTGAAAAATAGATGTTTGTTAATGGAACGTGCAGAGGGCACACAATTAAGAAGCGCCAATAATATGTGGAAGGACTAGGAAGTTAAGCAGCAGGGTTGGGAATCCTTTTTCAACCTATGGGCTGCATTCTCTTTAAGGGAATGTTCTGGAGGTCACATGCCAGTGATCTGAAGAGAGTCCCAAGGGCCAGTTCAAGATGTCTGGAGGGCCACATTCAGCCCCAGTCCTTTCATTTCCCATTCATGTTAAACAGGATAACTTCAGAAACAAGACTTTGCGTGGATAGGCAGGGTCCCCCAAACCCCCAGGCGACCCCCTGAGCAGAATAAAGATGCAGGACAACGTGCTATGGGATTCAAATTGGCCACAACTTTATTAAGATTCAGATGTAGGGAGACCTTGGCTCAGGCATTGGGCGTTATCCTTCCCAGTCCCCAGCCGGGGTTCTGGGAGGCTTCGGGGTTATCCATATGTATGGGGGTTAGAGCTGGCTCTGGAGAACATATGTTCAAGCAGAGAGAGCCCGCCCCCTGTTCGCCGCTGCTGGAAGGGGGAAGTGATGATGCCTATTGGCATGGTCAAGGCTTCCCCCAATACCCTGATCTTGTTGCCGCCATGGGGGTGAGGTCTCTGCCTCACACCCCTCCCTCTAGGAAAATCGCCAAAGAATTCCGGCCAAGACCTGACACTGCCAAAGTTGTGACTTATTGCTACGGGAAAGGCGAAACCTGCCAATGCAGGAAAATTCCTTTCTGACCCTTCAACAGCGGCCTTGACGTAGCAGCACCTGTGTACCTGTAGAGAAAAGGTTAACCTGCAAAAGAACTTGAATGAGGGTGTGGAGGATGGGAGAAGCTCTGGAATCAACTGCTGCTTGGAGGTAAGATTCAAATTCTATTGTGGGAGCTGGACAGTCCCTCCCCTTACCTGGCCATCCCCTGGCAACACCTCCCCAGGCAGGACTGGACGCTAGGCTGGGGTAGGCAGAGACCCCAGGCATCCTACCTGGAAAGGCAGTGCCAGCCCCGAACTACCAGGGAGTCGCCCTCTGGGATCAGGGGGTTGCGCATGACCACGCAAAAGTCGCCCTCCATTGAGGTGTGGAGCGGTCATTACCCAAGAGTTTGCTATTTACCCAGACATTTGGTTGTTTATTGGATCGTGTGATATTAGGACCCTGCCTGTTATGGTGTTCATCTTGTAGCATAGTGAGGGTAGACTTTGTTCCTTTTATAATCGCAGACTAAGCGATTTTAGTAAGTTAATGTTGTTTTATTCTTCTTGATGTTTGCTTTAAATCCTTATATGTGTGTGTTTTGTACAATTGTAAGTTGCTTTGAGAAATTATTTTTGTAGTAAGCCTCTTATAAATATAATAATTATTAATACTAATAATAATCTTCAATAATACAACATGTATTGTATTATTATTATTGTATGTAGCTGAGAATATTGTATGTAGCTGAGAAATCTCTATGTGGGACAAGAAGCTACAGTTAGAACTGGATATGGAACAACTGATTGGTTCAAAATTGGGAAAGGAGTACGACAAGGTTGTATATTGTCTCCCTGCTTATTTAACTTATATGCAGAATTCATCATGCGAAAGGCTGGACTAGATGAATCCCAAGCCGGAATTAAGATTGCCGGAAGAAATATCAACAACCTCAGATATGCAGATGACACAACCTTGATGGCAGAAAGCGAGGAGGAATTAAAGAACCTTTTAATGAGGGTGAAAGAGGAGAGCGCAAAATATGGTCTGAAGCTCAACATCAAAAAAACCAAGATCATGGCCACTGGTCCCATCACCTCCTGGCAAATAGAAGGGGAAGAAATGGAGGCAGTGAGAGATTTTACTTTCTTGGGCTCCTTGATCACTGCAGATGGTGACAGCAGTCACGAAATTAAAAGACGCCTGCTTCTTGGGAGAAAAGCAATGACAAACCTAGACAGCATCTTAAAAAGCAGAGACATCACTTTGCCGACAAAGGTCCGTATAGTTAAAGCTATGGTTTTCCCAGTAGTGATGTATGGAAGTGAGAGCTGGACCATAAAGAAGGCTGATCGTCGAAGAATTGATGCTTTTGAATTATGGTGCTGGAGGAGACTCTTGAGAGTCCCATGGACTGCTAGAAGATCAAACTTATCCATTCTTAAGGAAATCAGCCCTGAGTGCTCCCTGGAAGGACAGATCGTGAAGCTGAGGCTCCAATACTTTGGCCACCTCATGAGAAGAGAAGAATCCTTGGAAAAGACCCTGATGTTGGGAAAGATTGAGGGCACTAGGAGAAGGGGACGACAGAGGACAAGATGGTTGGACAGTGTTCTCGAAGCTACGAACATGAGTTTGACCAAACTGCGGGAGGCAGTGCAAGACAGGAGTGCCTGGCGTGCTATGGTCCATGGGGTCACGAAGAGTCGGACACGACTAAACGACTAAACAACAACAGCTGAGAATAACATAAGAACAGCACTGCCCTGCTGGATCAGACCACACATCCGTTTACTCCAGCATCCTGTTCTCAAAGTGGTCAACCAGATGGAAAAGCTGTAAGCAAGTTCTAATATTATGGGATAAGAAGAACTCTCTTCATCCACACCACCTAGTTTTATAAGATTCCATCAAGTCTCTCCTTACTTGCCTTTTTAATAAAACTAAAAGGTCCCAAACATTGTAGGCTTTCTTCATAGGGCAATTGTTCTAGCCTCTAGATCAAATGTCTTCCAATGCTGTCAAAGCAGATATTGGAATAAAGACATTATGATATTGGTAGTTTTGTTTCCTATACCTTCTCTAATGATCCTTGGATCATTAGCTAATGTTTTCATCAGGCTATCCCTCCACAATCCCAAGACCCTTCTCCTTCTCAGTCACTGTCTGTTTTGGTGTTCATCTTGTGGGGGGGAGGATTTGATTCAGTATGGATTTAAAGCTAAATCTATCCATTTTGCACTTTCCAAAACAACACGCAAGCTGAAACTCAGCTACCATATTCTTCAGAATTCATTCTTTTTTGAAATTTGCAGTGCAGTTCTCCAACCAAACAATGTTTCCAAAAATGCATATCCTAGGTGAAATTGTGCACTACATTTCCCATGATTTCTGCTGGCCATGAATAAAATTAGACATAGAAGAGGAACTACTGGGAGCCACATCAAGGGCTATTGGATACATTTTGAAGAGGGAAGTGGCTTGTACGAATGGGTAGGAGGAAAATGGGGAGGTTGGAAAGAAAGAAGTGTGTATGCTTTTCTGCACAATTATGCTTTTCTGCACAAATGGCCTGTCATATGTTCAGAGGCCCAGTTCATGGGGTCTTTGACCACTTCTTTGAAGGGAAAGAATCACCTAAATTTATCCCAAGTAGAATTCATGTAGAGCAGACATGGCCAAACTTGGCCCTCCAGATGTTTTAGGACTACAATTCCCACCATCCCCGACCACTGGGTCCTGTTAGCTAGGAATGATGGGAGTTGTAGTCCCAAAACATCTGGAGGGCAAAGTTTGGCCATGCCTGATGTTGAGGAATCCAATTGACAAGGAAGGCTTTCTGCATGGTGCTATTAAGAGCTTGTTCTGCTTTTTCACCACACCATTTATGTACTGCCACCCACTAAATGTATAAGCCATGGCTTGATTATGGGCAGTTTGATAATATACAATATTATATAATGCTGTACAATATTTTCTAGAGATGTTTAAATCAACATTTACATTATACCCTGTGAGACTTGGGGTGTGAGTAGAGGAAATAAACCAAGTTTTTTTATTGCCTCAAGCTTTGATTAAGCAGATTTTTTTTAAAAAAAAAATAAGGCTTGAACTTGAACTGACAGTGTCCTTTATGATATACAGAATATTTAAAGTATGACTCATGACCTTGCTATAATCTTAGCTTCACCCTGTTTATGCTGCAAGAGGAATGCCAAGGGTGAATTGTATGTTTCAGGTTTTTGAGTAGAAAATATAGTAAGGGTCCACTTAGCCAATCATAGAATCGTAGAGTTAGAAGGGATCCTGAGGGTCATTCTAGTCCAGCCCTCTGCAATGCAGGAAAGTCAGCTAAAGCATCCATGACAGGTGGCCTTCCAACCTCTGCTTAAAATCCTCCAAGGAAGAAGAGTCCACAGCCTCCTGAGGGAGACTGTTCCACCCTCCATAATAATAATAATAATAATAATAATAATAATAATAATAATAATAATAATAATACTGTGGCACATAGAAGTCAGGTTGGTTAGGTATTTCCTCTTCTGATACCTAACGGTCCTTAAAATACAAATAAGTGATGAAGGGCAGATAACAAAATGTGAAAATGTCCATACTTGAAAAACCACATATACATGTTTGCGTTTCTGAATGTGCACACAGAATAGAACGAAGTGGACAGAGTTGTTGATAATGAGGAGTTGTAGAAGAACATGTTTTGAAGAAAAGAAAAGTGAAGGCAGAAATGTTAGGACAAAGACTGGAATGCTGGTGAAATGGTTGTTGGTTTGACAAGCAAGGGGTAATCTGGGCAAGCTAACTTCTCAGTCAATAAATAGCTGATCCAGGCAAAACTCAGCAAATTGTGCACTTGGAGCTATCCAAGGTGCTGAGAATCAAGCTGCCTTAGCTTTTAAAGGACACAAGGCATGGCCTGTGGTATATTCAGTAGCTGTGTATACATTATCTGAAGAAGTGTGCATGCACACGAAAGCTCATACCAAAATAAAAACTTAGTTGGTCTTTAAGGTGCTACTGAAGGAATTTTTTTATTTTACTTCGATCCAGACCAACACGGCTACCTACCTGTAACCTGTGTATACATTGATTGGGGGGGAACCAAATAATGAGATTGGTAAAGGTAAAGGACCCCTGACAGTCAAGTCCAGTCATGAATGACTCTGGGGTTGCAGCGCTCATCTCGGTTTGCTGGCCAAGGGAGCCGACTTTTATCTGCAGGCAGTTTTTCCAGGTCATGTGGCCAGCATGACTAAGCCGCTTCTGGCAAAACCAGAGCGGCGTGCAGAAACACCATTTACCTTTCCGCCGGAGCAGTACCTACTGTATTTATCTACTTGCACTTTGACGTGCTTTTGAACTGCTAGGTTGGCAAGAGCTGGGACCGAGCAACGGGAGCTCACCCCGTCGCGGGGATTTGAACGGCCAACCTTCTGATTGGCAAGGCCTAGGCTCTGTGGTTTTGACCACAGTGCCACCCATGTCCCAGTATGGGAAGAAAGGGGTTGCAATTGCTGAATTCCTTCTGTGTCTTGATTGCAAAGGTAATGTTTAGACCACAGCACCACCTGCTTTATCTCAGTCCATTAGGAAGTTTCTCTGAAATTGCCTTGCCCTCCTATTCCCAAGGCTTGGGACTTTTCTCAAGCCTGGCCCTGTAAGGTTGCACAGGAACTGCATTGGAACTTTTTCTCACTTCCTTCAAGTGGCCAAGACTTTGAATCAAAAATAAAATATTGAAGGGAAAGGGAAACACATGCAGCAGCACATTTTAACTGCAAACAGCAAAACTAAGACTATAATTGTAAGATTGATTGGAGTTTATGGTACATAACAAAATAGAGTATTTTTATTCCCCCCCCCAACACACATACAAACACACATATTCCCAGTGGAAGGATACAAAGACAGAAGAAAAAAAATAGAGGGAGACGCATATGCCTTTTTTGTTTCTTTTTGCTATAAAGCGAAATGCTTTGGAATAAAATCCAAAGAAGATTAAAGCTGACATTTAAAGTACTTCACAGAGAAAGCTTACCACTGTTTAACTAGCATTAATTAAATGGTAGGGGCGTTTTGGTGGGTGAACCTTTATTTTGCCCTTTTAAAGTTCTGCACATTCAGTTCACCCATGTGACTGCATGATTATAATTAATGCAAGTGGTTAGTGTGTTTTTTTGGGAGGGGTGTAAGAATCATAGAGGAGTATGTATGTTTTCCTTACCTGGAGAATATGTTTTCCTTGTCCAGTTCCTAGATCTGGCTCAAATATTAAATATTCTGTAAGGATACGGAGGGGAGATGAGAAGTTCAGATAGGTGGACCATTAGCTGTCATGTCTACTAAACAGACTGGATGTTGACTAGCATTCCGTGGCTCACAAGTCTCAGCTGAGATGAAACGTCACAAGGAACACAGGGTTGTTACTGGAAATGATAACATCATTCCAAGTTCTCCCTTTACTTCTGCTAATATTGTGCTGTGCAGCAGAAGCAGGGATCCCACTGAATGCTATTGGCTGGAGGGTGGAGACAAACATAGCATAATGTCATCAGAGCACAGGATAAGTTGTATGGGATGTTATGGAAGAGAGAGATGAAGAGAGAACTAAATATTACAATACATTGAGCATCTGAAAGAGAACCTGAGACCAGAAGTCCCTTTAAAACCAATTGTGGAAAACACCTGGTTAAAGAATATAATAATTTTTGAGAGGGGTCACATTCACTTGCCTATCGAAGAAAATATTTTGTTGATCATTCCATCGGAAGCCAATTATGACTCTCTTGAACTTTTAAAAGTATATAGTACATAAAGGATGCCTGCTTGGCTGCAAGGAGATGCTAGCTAAAAAGATTGGAATTAACTGCTGTGCATAACATGCCCAAATGTTCACAATATGTTAGCATCATACCTCAGGAGGCATTTCACTCATGCAAGAAATTGAACATGGACTGAAGATTACTGTAGAGCCCAGTAGGCATTTGCTACAGCACACTCATTTTCCATTATAATTCTCATGACTGTGGAAATCCAGCTTGCTCCAACAACTGTTTTTTTGAGATAGAATATGGAGGGGAACAGGAAGATGTTAAATGGTAAATGATTCAGTAGCTGGCAAGTTCTACTTTTGCATGTACTTATGGCCTAATAGCTAAAAGCTATAGTAAAACTTGAAGTAAATATTGTGAAACATTTAGCATCTGAGACCTGGAAAACCTCTAGGCAAAATCCCATAAAAACCACCATACCTACTCCATAGGGGGTAGGGGACGGAAACACATAAACTATTGTTCCCTTTGAGTGCATTAGAATGGATCAGTAATTACAAGGTGCTCAAGGACTTTTGAGTGGGTGAGTTGTACAGAGAGTGGCAGTCCTGATTTCATTTAGCCATGCCTACATGTTTGGAAGTATTCACATTCATTACTCCAAGCTATTTTAATGTTTCTGTTAGGACTAAGCTCTTCCTAGCAGGTTTCTAATTCTCTATGTCCGTGACTGAATAGTCAAATGCTAAGGTTCTTAAAACTGGGAAAGAGTCAATACGATATTCATACCTTATAATTTTCTCTCAGTGTGTGTGTTTTCTTCAACATTCTTGCTGTGAATTCTCCCAGTGAGTCAGGAATTCATATGCAGGCTGTCTGCTCCAGATGTGCTTTATTTCTTTTCTGTGGTGATGCAGAAAAGTTCAAAATTGCACTGTTTTGGCTCAATAATTGGAATTACTGGCTTTCTTGGCAACCTCCTATCAACCTTCAAAGGATGTTCTTGAGACCATTGTGGTGTGTGCTTTATGGCGTTTTTGTTTGCAGGATTAATGATAGACATCCTCATACTTATCCCTGAAAGCAAGGAGTGTGTGTGAGTTAACAGGCCTCCCAGCAGGGGAAAGAGTCTTGGGCCAAAACAGGTCATTACCTACTGCTATTTTCTTGTTTCTGCCAGGGATACAGATTTGGAGCAGACTTCCCAGTTAAACAATGAATATTTAAGTGGACTCAGTGGGGTTTCAGGAAGTCTAGAACAAAGAGTGAAAAGAAGTGGACAACCAGTCTCCTGTTCATTAGCTTTTACTACTACCCTTTCCAAAATCTGAAGCTGTTAACATTGCTCTTGTGGACTGAATTGTTAATTTGTGTTCTATGGGGAAGCAAAATACCTATACTTCGGACAACAAAGCAAATGGACGTTTCTGGTGATGCCCCAAAGCGAGGATTTGAATGCTATGTAAATAAATTCATATCAGACGAAATGCAAAGTCCTCAAAAATCTAGACAACACATCCCTTCTTTTCTGAGTATGAATAATCATGTGTCCTTATATATCAGAGACCAACAATGTTATCCCCACAAGCCCTTTTCAGATGACGTATGTATATTCACTTAACTCATGAAGCTTGGAAACAGAATCAGTGTGGAGTTTCAGCTGTGCCAGAGCCAAACTTGGGGAAGGCTTCTTTACTTTTAAGGGTTGCATTGAAAAGAAAAATTGCAGCTGGCAAAATTATACATTCTATACAACTCTGGAAAGAAAAGAAATGCTCTATGCCAAATAAATGCTCTCTCATCTGGTTGGCAGCCTAGAAGGCAGAGCCACTAGGGGTGGAAGAAGAGTTTCTATTTTCTCTCTATGCAGCTAAGAACTGGAGTGATAAGAGAATAAGATGAGCCTGCTGGATCAGGCCAATGGCATCCTGTTTGCACCATGGCCACCAACCAGATGCCTGTATGAAGCCTGCAAGCTGGACATGAGTGCTGCAGCACCTGGGCTGGGTTTACATATAACACAATGCCATAGTGTAGCATTATGTGTGAGCCAGTCTCTGTGGGAATACATAATAGGAGTTATAAGGAGAGTTGCAGAAAAGTTTGCAAATGTTAGTAATGAAACCATCAGTCCTGTATTTGTGGAATTGTTGCTATTGCATTGTTCCTGTGTTTTATTTGTGCTTCATTGACATGTCTTAGGAACTCAGGCGGTTGTCTTCCAGGTCACTTTCAAAAAAAATATTGGGTCACTTTTCTTCTGCTAATTTCAAACTTTCACCAATACCACAAGGAGAAGGTATTTATATCCTGCTGATATTTTCTGAAGTCTAGTTCATTATTTGACATTTACAGTCTCTAGAACAGTCCCTGCTTAGGTTGTATCCCCCTGAAAGCCTTTTTTAAAAATAGTCCTGGATCTCTTTTCTCATGGTACCATTTGATATTATTAAAGATTTCTCAGTTTACATCTCATGGTACCATTTGATGATGCTGGACTGATTTCTCTGTTGTTGTTGTTGTTGTTGTTGTTGTTGTTGTTGTTGTTGTTTTCTTCACTGATGTATTTTTTCATCATTAGTAGAAAGGCTTTTGATTTATAAATTAGGTCGGAAGTATTTCAATCAGAGAAGGAGAAAAAACCCAACTTTGGTCTTCTGAACTCAGTCTTTTGTCAATACTCATCTCATTTTATTTTAAAATTTACTATTGTGTCCTTCCTCGGAGTAAGCTTCATATTGCCTGGAAGGCTGATCATTAAGGAATAATTGAGTTTAGCCTCACTGGTTATATCACATCTGAGGAGTCCGGGAGGAGTATGATAGCTTAATTAGAATGACTTATGGTTGGAGCTGCAATGGTCCCCAGTGCCTTAAGGCTTTTGCTCCTCAGCCGAATTTTGGTTTAGTCCAGGCTATGGCCAGAGTACTTTGTAATCAGCAGAATGAAGACTACAGATTGCTACAGCTAGATATATATTTAGTGCCAACTGTAATTAGGTGGCATGCAGAACAAAGAAGTAATCCCTGTCCAGTCAACTTGCGTTCAAAAGATTTATATACTTTCCCCTTTTAAATTCAGGGGAAGGGGAAATTCTTCTGCTCCTTTCAGGTACTCTGCTACTAGCGGCACACTGAATCCTGCTTTACTAGACTATGCATTTCTGCCCCACATCACTGGCTACAACTGGTGGAGGTAAATAAATTTATAATGTGACGGTGTCAGATAATGTGCAAAGAGAGGGGCTCTGGGACAGTCTCCTACTCAGGCAGATAACAGGGCCAGACCTTCATGAACTTTTGTGTTTCTGCATAGAAAGGAAAACATACAGGTTTCTATATATGCAGTATTTTATCCGGTAGAGGCAAAAGCAGCTTGTTGGTGGGGGTGAATTGTTGAGAAGGAAAACACTGGAGATGAGAATGAAATGTAGCCTGGAATGTAATTGCAAAGTAGAATGACCTTTAAATATCGTCTCATAAAACGATTCAGTGTCCCTTCCCCTCTGCTCTTGGTTCCTCTCCCCTCTCCCCATACCCAGTCCCCCTGCCTCACCACAGCATTCCACCCTGGTGCTATGGCAAGCTTAGAGATACTACTTTCACTCTCAGCAGTCACCTTTCCTTCAAAATGGTAACATTTCCCTCAAAAATCAACCAGCACCAAAATCTGGCACTTCTGTATCTACAGTCAAAAGCAGGCATCCCCAAACCACGGCCCTCCAGATGTTTTGGCCTACAACTCCCATGATCCCTAGCTAACAGGACCAGTGGTCGGGGAAGATGGGAATTGTAGGAGGGCCGAAGTTTGGGGATGCCTGGTCAAAAGCATCCTCTGCGTAGAACAATGAGTGGACTGGACAATTAGGGCTACCACATTTTTGTGTGCATAAATGAAACCAGGGCAGAGGGCCTAGTCTAGATATCTCAGCACAAGCGGCAACAACAAAACAATTTCCCATTATTTTAGAAGGAGCTCACTACTATAAATGTATTTTTCGTTTCACGGCGATAAGATCACAATGAGCTAGTTAATTAGTCTGGATGATTCTAGACAAAATAGAAAGACCTTCAGACTAATCTATCCACACTCCAGTGCCTACAATTATTCTTATTTCCACATTGTAGTTGTAGCCTTTGGTAGAGGACTTCTCTGGGGATAGCCAGACAGCACTGTTTCTGTTCATCTCACTGAATGAATGTCTTTCAGGTCATCCTCTCACAGCTTAATAATCTTAGTTATTTCTGGACGTTATTTAGGCAGCTGCAAAACAAAGAGAATAATCTTTCCTATTGCAACCATTCACATTATTTGGAAGACAATAAGTGAAACGCTATGGCTGTATTTCCCCCCCAGGATGCTTCACTTGATTAAAGCCGCAAGGCAAAACAGACTCGGTACCAGAGACAGAAAGAAGCCACAGGCATCCATGTTAGCTGTCCATGAAATTCCTTTAATACAAACCAGAATAAATGCTTTACTCGGTGGTGGCTTTTGTTTGAAATAACCAGCACATAAAATGCCAAGAAGGAAGGTGAACGGGTGGGGTGCCAGGAAAGAAATGTCGTTTAAATTGCCCTTGGAATTACCATCAATACCATCCAAATAATGTTTTAGCTGCCGCACTCAGTGGTTGGGCCTTGCAGGTATGTCTGCCTTTTGATGCCTCTCATGGGGGCAACTGGATCACTGTGTCCTGGGTGAGGTAAGGTAAGGAGATCTGAGATGATGGAGAGAGGATACCAGGGCTTGCCCATTCTGGCTCGCCAACTACATCATATATATGTGGAGGTGTTCGCTAATGGGTTGTCACATTGTGAAGAAAGTAATAGGGGAGTTATAACACTGTATGGCACACTCAGTGCTACTTACAAGAGAAAGGGAACATGAGGTACACTTGTGGGATTTTTTAAAATTTATTTATTCCATTGATAGGGCACCTTTTTCTCCAAGGTGCTCAAGATGGAATACTTGGTTCTCCCTGCCCCCATTTAATTCTCACAACAGCCCTGTGAGGTAGGTTAGACTAAGAGGCAGTGACTGGCCCAAGGTCACCCAGTAGGGTGACTGAGTGGGGATTTGAAACCTGGTCTCCTAGAACCTAGTCCAACACTCCAACCATTGCACCAAACTGGCTCTCAGTGCCATTTTTATGGCATGTCATTATTGTATACTGGTTAAGGCTTTACAATAACTGTGTACAGTACAGTGTAATTATTGTGTTTAAAATTCATACTTTCCTGCGCAGGTTTCTGTGCCTTCATCTAAGAAAGGTTATTTTTCTCTCCTCTCTCAAAGCTTAGAAAAGATGCAGTTGCTGATATAGCTATTAATCATAAGTTAACATGTGCCATTAAGGTAAGACGGGGAATAAGCAGGAGAAATAATTTTGTGGAGATATGGAAGGTATTTGTAGAATCTGTATTGTTAAAACAGAAAGGGGTCAAACCATCGCAAGATATGTTGAAATTTTGGGAGGTTGGATAGTTACAATGGAATGGTCTTGGGCACATTTATTATTATTATTATTTATTATTACTTTGTCAAAATAATAAAAAAGATGCAGTTGTTGCATGCACATAAGTGGGTGGTGTGTGTGTGTGTGTGTGTGTGTGTGTGTGTGTGTGTGTGTGTGTTTAATGCCACAAACAAAGTGAAATAAATGTACCTTCTGTAAATGTGTCTTTATACACTTGTTGCCACAATGCTGTCAGGCAAGAATGTCCAGAGTGAGGAATTAACTCTTTATTTTCAAAAGTACCCTTAAAAGTTTCCTGCCCATCTAGCAGTTCAAAAGCACATCAAGTGCAAGTACTGTAGATAAATAGGTACCACTCCGGCGGGAAGGTAAATGGCATTTCCGTGGGCTGCTGTGGTTCGCCAGAAGCGGCTTAGTCATGCTGGCCACATAGAATCATAGAATAGAATCAGAGAATCATATAATTGGAAGAGACCACAAGGGCCATGCAGTCCAACCCCCTGCCAATCAGGAAACACCATCAAAGCATTCCTGACAGATGGCTGTCAAGCTTCTGCTTAAAAACCTCCAAAGAAGGAGACTCCACCACACTCATTGGGAGCAAATTCCACTGTCGAACAGCTATTACTGTCAGGAAGCTCTTCCTAATATTTAGGTGGAATCTTCTTTTTTGTAGTTTGAATCCATTGCTCCGTGTCCGCTTCTCTGGAGCAGCAGAAAACAAACTTTCTCCCTCCTCTGTATGAAATCCTTTTATATATTTGAACATGGCTATCATATCACCCCTTAACCTTCTCTTCTCCAGGCTAAACATACCCAGCTCCCTAAGCCGTTCCTCATAAGGCGTCATTTCCAGGCCTTTGACCATTTTGGTTGTCCTCTTCTGGACACGTTCCAGCTTGTCAGTATCCTTCTTGAACTGTGGTGCCCAGAACTGGACACAGTACTCCAGGTGAGGTCTGACCAGAGCAGAATACAGTGGTACTATTACTTCCCTTGATCTAGATGCTATACTCCTATTGATGCAGCCCAGAACTGCATTGGCTTTTTTAGCTGCTGCATCACACTGCTGACTCATGTCAAGTTTGTGGTCTACCAAGACTCCTAGATCCTTTTCACATGTACTGCTCTCAAGCCAGGTGTAACCCATCCTGTATTTGTGCCTTTCATTTTTTTTGACCCGGAAGCTGTCTGTGGACAAACGCCGGCTCCCTCGGCCTATAGAGCGAGATGAGCACCACAACCCCAGAGTCGTTTGCGACTGGACCTAATGGTCAGGGGTACCTTTACTTTTACCCTTACCCTTAAAAGTTAGCAAAAGGCATGGCATTTCTCAGCTACTGTTAGATGTGCGTCCAATGAGGCAGCTGCCACAACAGAACAGCACACAACTAAGTGAAGACTCCTTGCGTGTAGCCTCCTGCTCCTCCTGCTCCAATCCTCTTCTGGTTTTGGGTGACGGTGGAGCAGGAGAAGTAGTAGCAGAAGGAGGAAGTGTGGAAGCCCTTGATTCTATACCAGCCTGGCCTATCTCTCCCTCTTCCTGCACCTGTCCTTCACTCTCCAGTCCTTCACCTTCTCCTGCGCCTTCTGACTCTCATCTCCTAGGTTTTACAGCCTCCCACCCAGTTCACTGATCCCTCAGTCTCCAAGCCCCTTTCTCCCAGTGCCACTCATCGGAATCCTGCCACCATTCCCCAGTGTCCAACCAGTCCCTGCCCCCCCCCAAAGGTCCCTAAATGCACATGCATTTAATGTTCCTGGTACATAGATGACATCTTCTGCATTTCCAGGGCTTGCAGAAGAAAACACCGACGTAGCATCACTCTGCCCTTGGGCTTGCCACCTAAAGAGTCATGCTACTTGTGATTGATGCCTGTATGGTGCTGTCTTGGGCTTAGCCAAAGACAAATACACAGTCCTAGATAAGAAATAATTTCTGAACAAATGCTGAGGTGTTATCTACAACTCTTCACAGGCACAGCTCGTGCATAATTGACTGTGTAAACAAATATTTCAGCACTTACATAGCCTCCTTCCCTCTAATCTCAGAAATTGCTCACACCTTGTATGAGGCGACCCAAAATGCAGCGTGAAGATATCACAATTCACAGATTTAAAACTCCTTGGGGTTTCTTCCACTTAATAATCTGCTTATTGTCATAAATTAATAGCACACGCTGCTCCTTAGTAGGTAGATGTGTAAACTTGCCTGATTAATTAATTCACAATATATAAAACTAATAAAATGTCAAATGTTATGGTGGGCTGTGGAAGGGAAGGTGGGTTTGTGAACTACAGGGATCCTGAACAAGGATAGATTCGGCTCCTGTTCAATGGCTCCCTGAGCATATACCATGCCTTATCCTTTAGAAATGAATGGCAGCCATTGACTTCAATGGGAAAAAGCAAAGTATTGAACAGTTCGCCAATTATTTGCATGTCCAATTTTTATAACTTCTGTAGGACAGCTTTTAGTTCTCTTAAAAGACATCTACCTTCTTAGATGTGTTCAGTGAATTAGCTCTGTCGTTCCTCAGTTATTTATGTGCTGGAATGGCCAGGCCCACCGACTATTCTCCTTCCAGTCAGTTTCTAAGGTATTAATCAGCAGCAGACATTGACATTCATCTACCTCAAGGGAGCAGCTTATCCATGCTCTGTACTTGCTTGCCCCTCATTCATACAAATGGATGCTGAGCTGGAAACGTGCTGCGGGATTTTACCTCTCTGTTTTAGGCTTCCAGCATTTGTACATTACATGACAGAACATTTCTTCTTTTGCTTAACAGCTCACTACTGTGTATCCTAAATTGTAATTAACCAGCCAGTCCCCAAAGACTTGTGGCTGTTACCAGCTTCTATCTGTATGATCTCAATTTCTTCCCTGTCATCTTCAGATATAGATCTCCTTTATCAAATGCATCCCTAGAGGATGCCTTTGGGATGAACCGTGTGCTTCTCTGCCCTTGAAGAGAGCTTCCCTGCCAAGCCGGGCTTTGTAGAGCCCTGACATTGCCCTAGAAGAAGGAAGTTCTTCCAATTTAAAACAATAAAACTAAAACAATACCCCTTTTCTCACCCCCTCCTTTTTAAATGCACCTTTTGTTTTGAGACATGACAGCATATGCATTCTGGGATCGTGTTTAAGCTGAAATTTTACTGAGCAAATCACATAAGCACATTTGCAGAACCTCAAAGCTCTTCCTAATTATTATTATTTCAATTTATCTCCCTTTATCAAGGACGGTATACAACATTAAGAACACATTTTACCGAGCATAATAATAAAGCATAATAATAGACACCTTATTAATAAAATAGCCATAACCCCACATTGCAGCTTTAACAGGCCATAGATTTTTAATGGCCAAAAACCTGGGTAAAGAGGAATGTTTTTGCCTGGCGCCTAAAGACATGCAATGATGGCACCAGGCGAGCCTCTCTGGGGAGAGCATTCCACAGTCAGGGAAGCACCACTGAAAAGTCCCAATCTTGTGTTGCCACCTTTCAAACCTCTCAGGGAGGGGGAACATAGAGAAGCTTTTGCCCAAGCGTAGTTGGGGCTCCTGCAATGTTGCTCATGTTTTTCTGCAGTGACAGAGAGTTGGTTGTGTTGCAGTAAAAGCAACAAAGAGTGTTGTGGCAACTTAAAGATCAACAACTTCTATTTCGGCATAACCTTCTGTGGACTAGAGTCTACTCATCTGTACAATATCAGAAGTTTGGTGTGGTTTTTTTGCTTTTTGCATACTAATATGGGGGCATTCTAGAAGTCATTTGGAAGCATTTTGGCATCTAAGCAACATATAAGCAACAGATTGAGGTTGAATCCTGACAAGACAGAAGTACTGTTTGTGGGGGACAGGAGGCGGGCAGGTGTTGGGGACTCCCTCGTCCTGAATGGGGTATCTGTGCCCCTGAAGGACCCGGTGCGCAGCCTGGGAGTCACAGCTGTCATGGAGGCGCAGGTTAATTCTGTATCCAGGGCAGCTGTTTATCAGCTCCATCTGGTATGCAGGCTGAGACCCTACCTGCCTGCGGACTGTCTTGCCAGAGTGGTGCATGCTCTAGTTATCTCTCGCTTGGACTACTGCAATGCGCTCTACGTGGGGCTACCTTTGAAGGGGACCCGGAAACTACAATTAATCCAGAATGCGGCAGCTAGACTAGTGACTGGGAGCAGCCGCTGAGACTACATAACACCGGTCTTGAAAGACCTGCATTGGCTCCCAGTACGTTTCCGAGCACAATTCAAAGTGTTGGTGTTGACCTTTAAAGCCCTAAACAGCCTCGGTCCAGTATACCTGAAGGAACGTCTCCACCTACATCACTCTGCCCAGACACTGAGGTCCAGTACCGAGGGCCTTCTGGCAGTTCCCTTGCTGCAAGAAGCCAAGTTACAGGGAACCAGGCAGAAAGCCTTCTTGGTAGTGGCGTCCACCCTATGGAAAGCCCTCCCACGAGATGTCAAAAAGAAAAATAACTACCAGACTTTTAGAGGACAGCTGAAGGCAGCCCTGTTTAGGGAGGCTTTTAATGTTTAATCGATTATTTTATTTTATTTTTCTGTTGGAAGCCACCCAGAGTGGCTGGGGAAACCCAGCCAAAGGGGCGGTGTATAAATAATAATTATTATTATTATTATTATTATTATTATTATTATTATTATTATTCATAGAAACATAGAACTGTAGAGTTGAAAGGGACCTTGAGTGTCATGTAGTCCAGCTCCCTGCAATGAAGGAACACTGGGCTCAAATCCACGACCCTGAGATTAAGTGTCTCATGCTCTATCGAGTGAGCTGTTCGTCATTTCTGTATGTTGGATAAGAAACAGACAGGTTGCCATCAATCATATACAATATAAAATACAACCTACGACCAAGCTATTCTTCACTTATGATATAGATAGATTAGATAGAGATAGAGATAGAGATAGAGATAGAGATAGAGATAGAGATAGAGATAGAGATAGAGATAGAGATAGAGATAGAGATAGAGATAGAGATAGATATAGGGTGTGTGTGTTTGTGTGTAATTTTGCTTGAGCCAACATCTTAGATTTTGCAGAAAGCACTCAGAAAAGAAACCATGTGTACGTGAAATGAAACAAACAAGCCTGA
This sequence comes from Zootoca vivipara, assembly GCF_965207765.1. Taxonomy (NCBI): domain Eukaryota; kingdom Metazoa; phylum Chordata; class Lepidosauria; order Squamata; family Lacertidae; genus Zootoca; species Zootoca vivipara. Next base: position 61,806,678 of record NC_142586.1, read on the forward strand.
GCTTTGTGTACGCTATAGTTGTTCAAAGCAACAGTTGTTCAGGTGACAGAAGGGCTGAAAAGGCTAAGACAAATATAAGAGAAATGCGTTCTGACTTCTTTTCCCACAACTATTTACATATGAACAGATTGCCAAACTCTCAGATGAATTCATTATTCTGAACTACCTTCACATTTCTTCAGCTATTCATCTGAAAAGTCTCCACAAGCTGTTCATTGCAGCTGGAGTGTTACTCATGTGGTGTTAGGGGGGGTCAGAAGTCTCATGGTGTTACTTCTGTAAATCGGTTGAATGATTTATGTAACCATCCAAATTACTAGAATTTGTGTGCATCCCCATGCATAGTCTTGAACTGAATTGTGGTAAATACCTGAGGAGGTTTAGGGCTGTGCCAATTGTTTGCCTGTTTCTGGGAAAGATAATGTTTTGTGTGGGGCATCAAACCAGAGAAAATGCCCATCTTTTAAGATAAGGTCAACCTGTTTCTGATTTGCCATCCTATTTTTCCCCCTTAGCCAAGGCTTTATTTTCCTTCATTATATGACCCTAGACAACCAGAAACTATATACTATTTGATCCAGACTGTGGGGGAGCTCTGCCTGTGAGGCTGTCTCACTGAAGGAAGTGGGGAGTGATTTCTGCCCACCCATCAAGTTCTACAGCTATCCTGTGGCCAATGAAAAGTTGTTCTGGAGGATCCTCTGGAAGGGAGGTAGAACTGGTAGTTGCAAAGGAAAAGGAGAATCAGTAACAACTGCCTCCCACTCCCACCCTCCTTCAGCCGAATCTTCTTCTGGATCTTTGTCCCCTCTGTCACTAAGGGCACATGAAACCAATTCTGAGGAGGGAATAATGCTTTCTGAACATGAAATTTGAGAACAAATTCCCTTACACAGCCATACTACTACATTCTCCTAAAGGGCAGGTTGCAACTGTTCATGAAAAGCATTTTGATCTCGACCTGGCATACCTGAGGGAGTGTTTCCATCCCCGTTGTTCAGGCCAGACACTGAGATCCAGCTCTGAGGGCTTTCTGGCGTTCCCTCACTGCAAGAAGTGAGGTTACAGAGAACCAGGCAGAGGGCCTTTTTGGTAGTGGTGCCTGCCCTATGGAATGCCCTCCCATTAGATGTCAAGGAGATAAATAACTGCAGTCAAACTTTGGTTCCCGAACAGCTTAGTTGCTGAACAAATCGGCTCCCGAACGCTACAAACTCGGAAGTGAATGTTCCAGTTTGCGAATGTTTTTTGGAAGCCGAACGTTTGACGCGGCTTCCACTTGAGTGCAGGAAGCTTCTGCAGCCAATCGGAAGCTGCACCTTGGTTTTCGAATGGTTTCAGGACTCCCAGAACAGATTAAGTACAAGAACCAAGGTACCACTGTGTACAACTTTTAGAAGACATCTGAAGGCAGCCCTGTATAGGGAAATTTAAAATGTTTGATGTTCTATTATGCTTTTATATTTGTTGGAAGCTGCCCAGAGTTATTATTACTATTATTTCCCTGACTTTCCCATTACCAAATGTGCTAGGAGCTGACCTCTCTAGTCACCTTGCCCAAACCTGAACACTGAGTGTCTCCTTCATGTTCCCATAAAAATGTGCTGGCTATTTTCAATAGGCTATTTGTCATTAAGCAATTCACACAATGTATACTTGCTCTAATAAAGAGGGCTTGGGATCGCCTAGATGTACCTTGATTAGAAAACCATCTATACAGTTAACTGTGAGAGCATGGATTACGGGAGCCCACGTTTACCAAGACGTGCTATAACAGGCATCCTTGAGAAGAGCTAATATACAAGCATAGCAGTCACTCCGACAAAAAGCTGAAAATGCTAACAGTGTCAGGGCTCCTCATGGTAACAATTCCAAGATGACACGTGTGATAGGCCGATACAAATGCATTATGAAAATAAATATATGCAGTGCATATGGTACTTTTGATTCTTGAATACATATTTACAAAACAGACTGTCATAGTCTTACAAGACATAACCTATATTTTTCATGGTTTGTGAAATATCTGTTGGAAGTTTAAGAAGTGAGACCCTGAAATATCTGTTTATGAGGGAATCCTGTCATCCACCTGTTGGAGAGGAATGCTGTTCAATTCCATTCATCACAAAGTATCTACATGCGTGCTTAAAAATCACAAAATATGCACGGTGCAAGATCATGGAATCTTATGAATTGCGCAGGTATCTTCATCAAGAAGCAGACGTCCCTTTTTTTAAAAAAATGTTCATCTAGTTCCAAGCGATTGGGGTTGGAGCCCAGTCTCAATATTTGCACAGGAAAGATGAGAATTGCAAGAAGAGAGATTTTCATTTGCTTAAGTGACCCTATTGTTTCTTAAACAAAGAAAGAAGAAATAGTTAATATTACATTAACATTCTTAACTAGTTCCTAAAATACTGATGGTGTTTCAACTGAAGCTCACTAATCTGAACCAAAAAAGGACATCTATTACATTTTAAAAATAATTAGGATAGAAAGTTGCTGATTTTCCCACGAGAGCCTATTTTCTTCATGGGTGAATTATTTAAAACCACAGCCACCTTCAGCCACATTGACTGATTGCTAATTTCAGTGTGACTTTTTCAGGGCAGTGCCCTACTTCTATTTAATAGTACTAAGAATGCAGATTCAGACACACCATCCATTTATATGCTGTATCTGGGCCAAGTGAGCCATATTCACTATCACTGTAATATATCAGGTTTGGTTTTTTGAAGGAACATAAATCCTACTAAAATATGACTGACTTTTCTCAGAACTATGCAACTCGTGGAGCAGAATTCTGCCTGCAGTTTTACATCAGGACTAATAATATGACTGTATTTGCTCTTATTATCATCTGTGTAAATACCAGAAGTCAACACTTAAATCTCTCATTCTATTTGTCCAAGAGCAAATGGATGTTTACGGGTGACTTGATGAACATAAGCTTGCTTTTGGACTAACAGAATGAGAGATTTCAAAGTTGATTTCTGGGTATTTACAGCAAAACAACACACTTTTAAAAGCAAATGAATAAATAACATATAAAAGCACCTGCAAACATATAAAAACAGTCACGTGCTCACAGCCAATATGCACATCTATTAAGTTTTTAAATTAGTAAATTGGTGTGTAGGGGAAGTATTAAATTATTCCACCTCCCCCCCCCCAGCATGCGGCCCTTTGCAGCTGCCAGGGTGGTTAGTCATAGAGCTCTACATAAGGTAAAGGTAAAGGACCCCTGGATGGTTAAGTCCAGTCGAAGGCGACTATGGGATTGCTGCGCTCATCTCGCTTTGAGGCCAAGGGAGCCGACCTTTGTCCACAGACGGCTTTCCGCGTCATGTGGCTCGCATAACTAAACCACTTCTGGCACAACGGAATGCTTTGATGGAACACTGTGATGGAAGCCAGAGCGCACAGAAACGCCGTTTACCTTCCCGCCACAGCGATACCTGTTTATCAACTTGCAGCGTTGTGCTTTTGAACTGCTATGTTAGCAGGAGCTGGGACATAGCACGGGAGCTCACCCCGTCACACGGATTCGAACCGCCAACCTTCCAATCGGCAAGCCCAAGAGGATCAGTGGTTTAGACCACAGCACCACCCACGTCCCTATAGAGCTCCACATAATATAGATTTGACCCCTAGATCTGAAGTATTAAAGTTGCCTGGAAGTTTAAGATCCTTGCAACCTCAAATCTTCCTAAACTTTATGCTGCAAAAAGCTTTGCAGCGAGGTGTACAAGCCTCTACACTGAGTATTGGCTTAGAGGAAGTCAGTAGGAAGCCACACAATCCAACTCGGCATCATGAGAAGTTCACACAGACCCTGGCAATGCTTTAAATCAAAGGGTAGGTCGATGAAAAGGGCAGTTACGCCTTGCCAATTTGCCCCCAAGGCAACACTTGGCAAGGAAGCATGCAGGCCCAAGCACTGACTTGAGAGGTATCTATAATTGTATTCAATTTCAGGTATATCAGTACAAACAGTGGAAACAAATAGAAATAGCAGCTGCTGCACAGTAGCACAGAAGGAAACCCCCTTCAGGCTTCCTTTTTATGAAATGAAATGGTGCCAGTGGGAAGCTATGCCTAATCCAAAACAACAGGGAGTAATCCTTAGGTTTGCACCATTTCTTTTTGTATTGGATTAAAAAAAAATCGCCTGTAAAACGCATACATTGTTGTTGTTGTTGTTGTACAACATGAGGCATCTAAACAAGTGCAGCTTGTAGAAAACTGGCAGCCACTTTACTGTGGCAAACGCACTGTGAAACAGCAACGAAAACAGTTGGTTGTCTCTTTCTTCATGACAGTGAGGAGTGCGATTGCTGGTTCTCCACCCACACACGCACGTCCCTTCCAAGCAACCTCTCTGCCTTCACACTTTCAACGCCCTCGCCGAGCATCAGTACTTTTAATTGTTGCACAAATTGCCAGATTCAGAGCAAAACTACAAGGTTACGCTATGACAAAACAAGCTAGTTAAGTAGGTTTTAAACGTGGATTAGTGGCTTGTGTGCAGTTATTTATTAATTTGTCAGCTAATCTTAATTTTTAGGTTGACTGTTCAGATTTTAGGATTGTAAACTGGTATTTTATTGGTGGGGAAATGATTTAACAGAAGGGGGCGGTAAGGGGCTCCAGTCTCCAATGGTACAATTCTTTATTATAGCTCAACAGTTGTTGTATCACAGCCTTTGTTTTGGTTTCTTTTCTTTTCTTCATTTGAAGTCTCCCTAGCCATTTTTCTTGGGGAAATATTTTAGGCAGAAATCCTATGCACACTTTCTTGGGATGAAGCCTTAGTGAACTCAGGATAGCTAACTTCCGAGTAGACTCTGTAATATTTTTGTGAGAATCTTGCATCTGATTGGCAGAACTAACAGCTTTGCATTCAAGACTACAAACACTTTTTGAAAAATGGTTGCAGGGAGGAAGAAAAGATGCTGAGAAACAATAGTTGAGGAGGGCTAATCCCAAAGATCATGTTTCTAAGATAATTTTAGCACTATTTAGTCCTTGGGATGCTTTATATATTTTATTTTTTCCCCATTTTCAAAAACACAAAAATATACCTTGGTAGCATATCTTGCTAGCCTCTCATGCCTAGCAACTGCTTACCAAAAGTAAGCAGAAAGCAATTAAAAAGAAGATGTTACATAAAATTTTAGGAAAAGACAGTGAAATTGGGACTGCCTACTCAGAGGAGAACTTAAAAGGAAATTATGAGTGGTGGTGAAGAGGTAGTTGGGGTGTGTGTGTCAGTGAAGTGTCCTATTTGGAGCCATCTCAAAAGCAAAATAGGCAGCAGCTGAGTGGAGTGCGGCTGTCCATTTTGTCACATGCATCAATTATATTACCTGTGAGTAGCAATCAAGTGGTATCTGAATCTTTTTGAAATAAATAAAACTCCCATCATCCCTGAGCATTGACCATGCTAGCTGGCGAGGGCTGCAATTTAACCCCATTTAACTATTGGTGCTGTGGGTTAAACTACAGAGCCTAGGGCTTGCCGATCAGAAGGTCGGCGCTTCGAATCCCCGCGACGGGGTGAGCTCTCATTGCTCGGTCCCAGCTCCTGCCAACCTAGCCGTTCGAAAACATGTTAAAGTGCAAGTAGATAAATAGGTACCGCTACAGCGGGAAGGTAAATGGTATTTCCATGTGCTGCTCTGGTTCGCCAGAAGCGGCTTTGTCATGCTGGCCACATGAGCTGGATGCTGTACGCCGGCTCTGTCGGCCAATAACGCGAGATGAGTGCTGCAACCCAGAGTCGATCACGACTGGACCTAATGGTCAGGCGTCCCTTTACCTTACCTAAGTATTGACACTCTGCAAAGCCCTATAGTTTTAAAAGAACAAGTAGGTCTCGTGAATTCCTTTGGTGTTTTTGTTCAAGTTTCCAGGTTGTGGAACTTACTTCCTAGAAATATTTAGCAGCCCACTCTCTGTTAAAACATCTGTAGTTCACATCAGTTTTTGAAATCTGTATTTTATTCTGCTGCTGTTTTTCATGTATGACATGGTTTAATTTGTATTAAGTTGTTTCATTGTGCCTGAAAAGCAGCATGCAAATGCTTTTATAAGTGAATGCGGCTGCAGTTCTATGTATACTTGCTAGAGAGTGTTGTTGTTGTTTAGTCGTTTAGTCGTGTCCGACTCTTCGTGACCCCATCGACCAGAGCACGCCAGGCACTCCTGTCTTGCACTGCCTTCCGCAGTTTGGTCAAACTCATGTTTGTAGCTTCGAGAACACTGTCCAACCATCTCGTCCTCTGTCGTCCCCTTCTCCTTGTGCCCTCCATCTTTCCCAACATCAGGGTCTTTTCCAGGGAGTCTTCTCTTCTCATGAGGTGGCCAAAGTATTGGAGCCTCAGCTTCAGGATCTCTCCTTCCAGTGAGCACTCAGGGCTGATTTCCTTCAGAATGGATAGGTTTGATCTTCTTGCGGTCCATGGGACTCTCAAGAGTCTCCTCCAGCACCATAATTCAAAAGCATCAATTCTTCGGCGGTCAGCCTTCTTTATGAGTGTAAGGTCCATCAAATGCAATCGGACTTACTTCTGAGCAGAGGGTTGCATGGGCTTGCACTGTAAATAAATACATAACAGCCTAGACAGGGTTTGACCAGATATCTGCCCTGGAAAGCTTCTTCTTTAAATATTGGTTTGAAATCACCAATTCCTTGAGTGCAGTTTTGATTAGGTTCATACTATAAGCAGAGTGAGAGAATCACCATAGATACCCTTATGACTTAAAGACTAGTTAAATCTTCATGAAGTTGTGCCTGTATTGATCTGTTTTTACACCAGATTTACTCTAAGGTTGCACATTGACCCTTACAATGGAACCCAGGTACATTTTGTCTCCTGGGTGTCTGGAACAATTCTTGCAAGTAACTCCTTATCTTGTGGCTTAGGTCAGCTGTACGTTCTTTATGGTAAGTCTCATTGATTTTTGTAGCACTCTGCTGCTTTGAGAAGCAAGCAGATTAAGCTCTTTAAGCGACAGAAAGAGTTGCTGGTATCATTCCACAAGGATGCCACCATTTCTAAGATGCCAACATAATCTTTTCTTTAGCGACATGACCACACACATTAAAAATTAAATGCAGACTGACTTGCATTTGCACTTAAATTAAACTCCAAGCTATTAGTCTCTGGGGGACAACAGAAAGATTTGGAGAAAACCACTAAACTATGATCCAAAGAGTTTATGAGCTAACCTTTACAAAGTCAAAAGCTCCTCACCCAAGTGATTCATTTGAAAAGCATTAAAGTGGATCTTATCAGATAAATATCACCAATAAAAATATGTCCGTCTGTATTGGAAGGGTTTAGAATTCTTTCTCATTTTTAGCACAGCCAATTTGCCTTGACAATATCACAGGAGGAAAAGGATTATTTGCCTATTGGAAAAAAGTGTTTGTGTATGAATAGCAGATGGATGGTTTTTCAGTGGATTGAATTTTCTTACGTACGTTTCATTCCTCCCTGTTCTGACACATTGGGATGCATTTCTTGGTCCTTACAGTGGTACCTTGGGTTACAAACACTTCGGGTTACAAACTCCACTAACTCAGAAGTAGTTGCTCCAGGTTGTGAACTTTGCCCCAGGATGAGAACAGAAACCGTGTGGCGGTGGTGCGGCAACAGCAGGAGACCCCATTAGCAAAAGTGCGCCTCAGGTTAAGAACGGTTTCACTGTATTTGGTTTAAATTAGATCATCAGCTTTATGAGTTGTGCTTGAATCCTCAAAAGGGTTATTATAGAGCTGGAAAAAAGGTGCACACAAGAGCAACCAAAACGATCGTGGGGATGGATCAGCTCCTCTTATGAGGAAAGTCTTTAGTTAGAGAAAAGGCAAATCAGAGGGGACATTATAGAAGTGTGTAAAATTATGCATGATGTGGACAGAGAACACACACACAACTCTAGAACTCAGAGGCAAGTGAAGAAGCTGAAGGGTGGAAGATTCAGGGCACATGAAGTCCTTCTTCACACAGGATATAGTTAACTATGGGGTTCACTACCACAAGATGTAGTAACGCCTGCCAACTTGGATGGCTTCAAATAGGGATTCGATGAATTTTTGGAGGATTAAGCTAGCACAAAATTAGTAGACACATAGCCATGAAACACATTGGGTGACCAATGGCCAGTCACTGTCTCTTAGCCTAACACCCTCCACAGCAATAAAATCAGGGGGGGGGGACCATATATGCCACCTTGAGCGCCTTGGAGGAAAGGTAGGGTATGAATCTAATAAATAAATACAATTATGGCTTACATATTATCTCCAGTATCCTTCTGAATACTAGTTTCTGGGGAACATGAGTGGGGGAGAACTGTTGTGCTCATGTCCTGTTTGTGTGCTTCCCATATATGTTCGGTTGGCCACTTGAGGACTATGATGCTGGACTAGATGGGTTGTTGATTTGATCCAGCAGGGCACTTCTTATGTTTTTATGCTTGTCCGAAGCCATGTTCAGCTTTACAGATTAAAACCGGTACCCTGAATGGGGCTTAGGCATGCCCTGGCAACCAGTGTAAGCGAACAAGGACTAGTGTCCTTTAGCAAGGATGCAGCTGAGCACTTCTTTGGGCCCGGGAGTTAGAGACTTGGAGAATAAAGATTTGCAGTACTGCAAGTGGGGATGACAACAAAATGTTGCTGCGTATAGTGCTCCTGTTCAGGATTCCAGACAGCCAGTCATGCCCTGTTCCAGGATACTCCATTCAATGCGTACTTCCCCTGTGTTTTCCATCCCTGCCCCCACTTAAGCAGCAAGTTAGGACTCCCACCATTATTTTTAATACTTCTGCACATCTTGAAGTTTCCACAAGCTAGTTAACACTCCCTTCTTGAGTGCTGTTGGCTACAAAAGGGCTGCTACAGAAAGTAGATCAGCCACCGTCTCTATAAAGTCTTCTTTTCTGCAAGTGATTTTGAGTGCTGTACCAAGCCGGATAAATAACAGAAAGTTATATTACATAGAGGTGATGTGGGAGGCGAAGCATATATTCTCATAGTTTCCTCTAATACATCATATTGAAATGACCTTTTGATTTGCTAAGGGGCATCTGCTTCAACAAGACCGAGATGCCTTTTGACATGCTCTCCTCCCTCCTTTTGGCTCCCTCCTAATAGCTTTTCCTTCTTCTTTTAAAAGTGATGGATGGGCAGATAGAGACGAAGTCATTGAAGGGTACGAAGCTGAAGCAAATGGGGGCATCACAATCAAGCTGCAGTCTCCGGACGTCGTGTCATTCGATGACTATTTTTTGAAAATACGGCTGGAAACCAACACGCGGAATCCCTGGTTCCCAGAATTTTGGCAGCACAGGTTCCAGTGTCGCATTCCAGGACATCCTCTAGAGAACCCCAACTTTCAAAAGAACTGCACTGGTAAATATATACATATATTATTAATAATAATTTCCAAACAAGAGCTTGCCCTGCCTTGCTCTGCCCTGCCCTGCCATGTGTCTTCTCTTTTTCCTGCTTGAGCATTGCAGTAAAAGCCTATACAGTACATGAAATCATGGAGGAAACCCCACCATCAAATCATGGTGGGGTGGTAGGCAAGGTGCTGTGTCAACATGGGGCAATCTCCACTTTGCTACTACTGGTCTTTGATGAACTAAGGAACTCTGTCCCTGGCACTCCAGCGGTGAATGTTCAATGATGGGATATCTAACTGGTGTGTTAGGTCAGGCTTTCCCCATCGTGGTGCTCTCCATGTGTTGTTAGACTCCAGTCTCCATCAGTTCCAGCCTGGATGGCCTAAGGGCCAGGGCTGATGGGAGCTGTAATCCAGCTGCATCTGAAGAGCATCGCATGATGGGGAAGGCTGCCTGAGATGTCCTCTGGCTGTGCTTAACCGGTTCTTAATTGGTTTTTCTCTCCTGCCGCAGCAAAGCAGAAGTTTTTGTTTGATTTCAAAATGAATTTGCAGGTGGTAAAATAGGAGAATACTGTAGAGTGAAAACCTGGCTTGATTGCTGACAAGGCCTGAGGCATTTTTTCAGACCTTCACACAAGGTGCTGAAAGTGCCTTCCAGCCTCTACCCTGCTGTTTGTGTGTACATTGTTAAAGCAGTCGGAAAGCAGGCAAGAGCCATTTGTAAATCAAATGCGCAGTAGAGCCGGTGGACACGCCTGCTACATACATGGGGAAAGCACACAAAAACCTGCTTTCAGTGAAATGCCAAAAAGACAGTGAGGTTATAATACAACTAGTGAGCCATCCCTGCTCCCAACTGAATGAATTGTTAATACAATTATTTCTTAGGAACTAAGGAAGATGCTTTATGCCAAGTCAGACCAATAGTCTATCTAGCTTAGTATTGTCCATACTGTTTGGCTGCAGCTCTAGTCCAGAAATTTACAGGAGAATCTATCTTAGCCTTCCCTGGATATTACGGAGACGGAACCTGACAAGCACCATTTGGATACAAAGAATGTGCTCTACCAATGAGGTGCAGTCTCTCCCTGTTATTATTTAGAGACAATCCTATGATCTCTGGGAGAGTGGGCTTGGCACCCCAGGTCTCCCCACCATTACCACCAGTAGGATTGTTCTGCGTGACAAATGGACAAACCTCTTCTCGCCCGCTGGGATAGGTGTCCCCCTCCCAACCAGCAAGTGCCCCCATACTGAGGGGGTGGAAATGACAGAAGGCGCAAATAAAAATGCATGTTCAAAAATACATAATTTGGGTTTTCAGGGTGCATTTTAAGAATAATTGCTTGGACAATGTGCAGGTGTACTCAGCAAAATCACATATTAAAATTAGCACTAAAATGCCAATGAATTGATAAATAGCAAGAACTAAAATGTTGGTGAATTTTCATGAGGAGTTTTAAAAATTCACAAACTTGTGGAGAAATGTGGCAAATGGAAATAAAGTTTGGGCAGGAAGGGGAAACGGAAAGCAGAGTGAAACTGAAATGGGCAGATTCACCCATCCCTATCAGGGTGGCACTTTTCTTTACTTTAATAAGCTGTTTCTTTTCAGAAGTGATTTCCAGGGACTTCTGGCAAGGAATTAAGGCCCTCTCCTGTTTTTTGTCCCTTTACTGAAACCCTTTGACTCTGTACAGTAATCATGTAACTATCATAGGTAGTAGCCATTGATGTGCAACAAGTATGGAGTTCTCGCTGTTCAGGATTCCAGCTGCTCCATTTCTCTTCTCTGATTTCTCATTTCCCCATTTCATTGTCAGTGTTCTGAGCCCACTGAGCATATTCGGCCTTCACTGGGCTATTTGAGGTTGTTTGGGATTTTTGCCCCCTTAGGTGTTTTCTTTTATCTTTTTCGAAAACCCTTTTTGTACTCTGTGCAAGTCTCATGGTGTCCCCTGAGTCCAGCTGACACCTCCCTCTTGTCTGTGCTGGCACCTTTTTTACATAAGTAAAACTATTTTCCCCTCCAAGATTAGAAATAAGAGGGATTCATAGATCTATTTCCCATAAACTTGTTCTTATCGTTTCTGAAATGCATTCCATGCTAGTTTATATATTGAGGGGGTTGGAAAAGATTTTGTAAGAGACAGGAAATGCAATGTAAATGTGTGGGATTCCCCCCGCCCTTGTTTTCTTCAAAGTAATCACAGAAATATGCTGTGTTTGTACATTTTTGCTCCTCTGAAAAGGCCCAGCACAGCTGATTTTTGTTCTAAGCACTAATTTTAACCCCTTATTGATCAGAAGAGATAGAATTAATATGTGCAATATGGGATTTTATGTTAGAAGCCTAGATACAACACTAAAGATCAGGGATAGCAAATTAATGTGCCCCAGCTTTACCTGCCTAGATATCTGGCCATGTCTTTAGGACGCACCGCACATGGCTGATGTGCCCCATGCGATTTCCCCCCACAGACTGCAGATGTGATCTTCATTTTAAGCTTCCTTGGGAATTGGGACTGTTTGCGAAATGGCGTTATAAGTTTGGACATATGGAATGTGCCTTGGTATGCAATCTGTACTGTGGGTACTGGTTGGTTTACTGGCACATTAAAGCAACAACATTAAGCGGGTCCATATTACAGGAGGAGAGTGCATTATCCACCCTGCAGCTTTCTGTCACGTCTTTGAAATTAGGGTTAGTCTTGTGTTGGCACTGTGTCCCTTGAGCACCACTGGAAAGCGCCAATGCGCTAACCAAAGCTAAGGACAAAACACAGCATGGAACAGATTGCATGTTAAGGTCTGCATTCCCTGTGTCTAAGAGCATCAGTCTTGGTCTTAAACAAGCTCGTCATGTTGAATGATGTGAACAGTCACTCAAGGGAACAAAGAGCTCAGGAACAGAGAAGAATGGGATATTATGTGCAGACTACAGAGACGGAAGAACTGAATTAACCCTGAGGCTGAACATAAGAAGAACCCCGCTGGATCAGGTCACATACCCATTTAGTCCAGTATCCTGTCCTCACACTAGCCAATCAGATGCCTGTGGGAAGCCTGCAAGTAAACACATCTGCAAAAGCACATTCCCCACTTGGGAAAAGCAGCAAATGGTGTTCAGAGGCATACCACTTCTGTTACTGGACGTAGTGCACACTCATCATGACTATTAGACATTGACAGCCTTATCCTCCATGAATTTGTCCAAATTGGTGGATATTGCTACATTTTATGGCAGCGAATTCCATAGTTTGAATTATATGATGATCGTGTAACTGGTTCCATTACTATGCCTCTGGTAAGGCAAACTCTCTGTCTGGTAGCTCACAACAGAGAGCTAGTGTGATGGCTTAATCATGGTGTGTTACTAGCTGATAGTTCAAATTGAGCTAACCTTTGTGAGGCGGTTGTTCACCCAGTTAGCCAGAGGTTTCTTATTTAGAAACCACACAGTCCTTCCAAAGAAAAAGGAAATAATGAGTACAGTGAATGAAAGGTTTCTTGCATGACACTACTGACTCCATACATTTCATCAGATACCTTGCAAAAGTGTATTTAGTAGTATTTCATATTTAACTATATACACAATAGTATTGAATATCTGAAATATTTTGCAGACAGCACGATGCGTTTAACAGATGATATCAAAAGAATTTAATGTATTCAAATTCAGGAGGGTAAAATGTTGCATTCAGCATTGGAAATGTTGATGAGTTTAAATATCAAATATTTGGTAATACCTGCTTCAACTCTGTATTCTACATGTTCCATGGTATAATTGTGTACTGTAATTAAGTGGGAAGTGTTGACGAAACAGATGTACAGGGAAAGCACACAATGCTGTGTTCAGATGTGTATATGGATGCTGATGTCAGCATTTGATGAAGAGAGTAGTGCCATTTTTATATATAATGACATCCAGTGGACTCCTGGCAGCATTTTAGGGCTGCCACCCCTTTCCTATTTTCCATTTTTTAATGCTGTTGGGGGGGGGGCGTATGAGGGATTGTCTCTCCAAATAAATATGTAGGATTTGTGACGGACCTGTGAGGAAGGTGGACTCATTTCTGTCCACCACTGCTGAGAGAAACCCAGCAGCGGTTTCCCTCCATCTCCTTTACCTCAGGAATGAGGAAATCTCATTAATGTCAATCTCTGCAATAGCTACCATACAAGTTGACCTTCATTTTTGCTTACCTCAATTTTTGATAACTAATTTGCTTCGTTAACAGGGATGAGGGTTTGGCATTAATTTCACCTTTTCTAATATTATCCCTTGGAAATTAAGTGGAATGAATATTAAGGTGCCCGGTTTTCCCCCCACTGAGAGTGAGATATTCTAATTTTAACATGGAGCTGGTGACACCAATGTTCGTGTCAGATGAAGGATTCCAAATTGTTGAATGTTTTACTTTCCCTAATTTTCCAGCTTTGTATCTGAGCAAGAAACAAAAGTTCATGGCAGAGAAGAATGGTGTGCTCCCTCTTGTGGGCAAAATCTAGTCATTTCTCCTTTGTGAATGCTATTTGAGATACAGTAATTAATGTGTATATCTGGATCTCTTTCAATCTTGAGACATGAAAAGGTAAATTGAAGTGGGCTGGATTCAAAAGGACTATAGGTCCATGCATATTATTTGAATACAATGCATTAGTAACTGATTTGAATAGTTGCTTGGATTGAAACTTTAGGCTATGCCATAATCCACTGAAACTACAAAATCAACATTCTCCACATTTAGGCTCAGAATCCTAAAAGTGTTTGTGCCAGCAGATAAAATGGTGGAACTACATCTTGTTTCAAAATATCCCATCACTATAGAAAATACTCTGGTATCTAAACCATTGGGGGAAATTCACTTCTGTCCTCTCACCTACTACTTACATTCTCTTCTTATTGATAATTAATACTCATTTCTGGAAGAATGATGTTCCTGGTTCCCATATATTGGCTCCTCAGAAGGACTTGACTATGTTTACATGGGCTTTCCATGAAGGGCTAGAATACTGAACATCCCCTTTTCAGAAACTTCCCTAAATCTGAGCTCTTTATGGCGAAGCCCCTGACCATCAGGTCCAGTCGTGTCCGACTCTGGGGTTGCGGCACTCATCTCACTCTATAGGCTGAGGGAGCCAGCGTTTGTCCACAGACAGCTTCCAGGTCATGTGGCCAGCATGACAAAGCTGCTTCTGGCGAACCAGAGCAGCGCACAGAAATGCTGTTTACCTTCCCGCCGGAGCGGTCCCTATTTATCTACTTGCACTTCGATGTGCTTTCGAACTGCTAGGTGGGCAGGAGCTGGGACCGAGCAATGGGAGCTCACCCCGTTGCAGGGATTCGAACCGCCGACCTTCTGATCGGCAAGCCCTAGATTCTGTGGTTTCACCCACAGCGCCACCTGGGTCGGCGAAGCAGGAGGTTTCAAAAGAGCTGGAAAGATGTCCTTTTTCCTTCCCCTCTCTTGAAACCTCTCCCACTCTAGAAACCTCATCCACTGAACAGCAGTGTATGTGATACAATAAATCTATGAAATAAATACATAAAATACCTGGGCAGGGAATATTCAAGGTATGCATCAGTATATTATTTTGTAAACTAAAAGAAAAAAAGAAGCATGAACCTTAGCTCAGTGGTTCCTGTGTTCCATAGAATATTGAGGGTATAAATTTCCCCCTCTCAATATTTTGCAAGATTTGTGTCAGACAAATTCATTCTCTGGGTAAAGGAGAAATTCACCAGTTTCTTGGAAGTGGGGCTAACTATTAGTCATGGCTCAGACTCTTTCCCCCTCATCCCCCCTAATTTGTGTTGGCTCTAGCATTGTTCCAGGGCATTGTAGAGAGAAATAGGTGACTGCCACAAAAGAAGGTGGAAAATATTCTGGGAAGTGGAAAGGGAGCAAGAGAGATTTTTTACTTTCCCCCAGAAAAACCTTTTCTAACAACTTCTGCCTCAGCTTTGGTTGTGGGTAAAATACATGGCATGTTTAGGGTTCATGGGGAGGAAAGTAGAGAGGGGCGTACTGGCCTGTCAGTCTTCCTTAATATCCTAGAGGATGTCAAAAGTGTTGGCAGACATTATAGGGAGTTTTCAGAAGGGACAAAAGGAAAAATACTCCGGGTACCCTTTTCCAGTCTCTAGAGACTTTCCTCCACTGCTGTAGAGAAATAAAGTACATAGTTTTGGGGCTGAGAGCTTGGCCAGAACCTTCAGCACAGTGCAGCAGGGGAAGGTTTCAGGAATGTAAGAAAGAAAGAAAAGTGTGTGTGTGTGTGTGTGTGTGTGTGTGTGTGTGTGTGTGTGGTGTCCCCCAACATTGAAAGCCTCGAACAGCACTACGAGGCTGCTGTTGCAGGCTGGCTGTAGCATAGCTGCCAAGTTTTCCCTTTTCTCACGAGGAAGCCTATTCAGCATAAGGGAAAATCCCTTTAAAAAAGGGATAACTTGGCAGCTATGGGCTGTAGTGCTAAAAAGGAGCGTTCCTATTAGGGACAGCTGTTGAGGGTTCCTACTAGTAAATGTTGTATAATATCTTCCAAGCAATATTGTTGAGCTTCCTAACTCTATATTCTATGTAATACAGACAAAGCTATTTAAATGTCAATAGCTCTGCTATTCAGGTTTAAAGTGACATTTCAAACCCACTGAAACTTTTAAATTAATATAAGCGCTTGATTTTAAAGGTACTTCTTGAAAATGCATCAAGTACTGCTAGATATTTTGCAGCTTCACAGGGTATTATATAACAAATCACAATAAATAATAGTATATATGCACAAGGATTTCAGACCTGAAGGCCTTATACTCAAAATCAAGGTCTCTATATCTCTTCAGAAAACATAACAATGTATTATTTTTATATAGCTCATTTCAAGGAGTCAAGCGGTGTGTGTGTGTGTGTACATGCCCCCCCCCCATTTTTATCGTCACAACAACCTATTAAAGCAACAGGTCACCACCCATCACACTTTTGCTGCGCAGATACTTGTATGATGGCACCTCAGTAAACCGCTTTCCAACTATTTAGCAGAGTTGTCATTTCCTCAGTGAACAGTAGGCAGTAAGCAGTGAACAGTAGGCAAGTTATTCTGTGATAAAACACTCAACGACGTCTTGATATCACGGTCAAGAGATTTATTACCTGACCAGTCATAAAAAGCATTCCAGTAGCAAACAGCTATTAATGGCATTCTTTCAGTTAAAAGTCTTTCAGTCTCTTCAGCACGGCATAATTACAGGAACAGTCCATCATCTCATTAGCAGTCCTGATGCAGCTCTCCTTGTCAGACGTCTTCCATCTGCCGTCAGGTGTCAGGCAAAAGCGAAACTGATCGTTCCTCCTTTTATAGGCATGCTTAAAGGGCCACAAATGTTCTGGAACCTTCTAGAAACTTCTATCTGTTTCTGCCAGAATGATTCCCTAACGCAACTGTGTGAGGCAGGTTGTGCTGAAAGAGCATGATAGCCCCCCCCCACCTTGTCTTCCTCTTCTGGTAAGCAACTGCCAGGTAGCTAGCACTGTGGCACTGTCCCATCGATCAAGCAACATCCAATATATAACCTACTGTATTATATTACATGAGGCACTTTTGTTTTCAGTATTTAGAATGCAGATCCTTTAACAGCTATTGTGATTCTACTCTCTCGTTAACAAGGCAAACTTGAATTATGTCAGTGGCTTTGAATGGGTGGGTGGGCAAAGCCTCTGTTTTCTTGGCAAATAAAATAATACTTCAGAGCACTGGAATGAAACCGCACTCACTTAGTGACATCTTGGATGTGACGTCTGCAGCCTTTTGAACTCATTATTGCTTCAGGTGCCCTGCAAGCTCCCAGATGCTTAATGCATTTCAGGCCTCAGCAAAGTGCTTGTATGATGTATTTTAATTCCAATTGCTGCTTGCAGAAAGGTGAAGTTTATTGTATTCCAGCTAAAAAGGAGCTTGACTCAGCATATGGCAGGGAGCACTGATTTTGTTCAAGTCTGTAATATGCCAAGCAAAAAGCTTCCTAGCGCTAAAAACACATTATAATGTTGGGTGAGTTGGGTGAGGAAAGTAGGCTATATGCAGGATCCTTTTAAACCCTAGATCTAGGAAGTGTTAAAGCCACGTTGGGTTCCTGTGTTGAGGTGATTGCCTGGGTGATGGCCCATTCAGAAAACAAAAGAAAGGAGGTTCTGTGCGAAATGGCAAATGGTGGAAAGAAAAAGCCTGAGTTGAGAGCTAGAGAGAGAGAAAGAGCCATGTTTGATTTCAGAGACTATGAAAGAAACAAGACCTTTTTGGGGTGCTAATGCTGTGAACCCCACCATTGTAGGCTCAGGTTGCATATATGTGTAAATAAACCATAAAGGCACCACAATCTCTGCTGTGCCTCATTCCAAAAGGAAATGTGAACCCTGAGTAAATGTCTGGAAACGCTGGAATCTCACACCACTCAGAGATTGGTGTGGTGTGAAATAATAATTTCAAATAATTTCTCTTTTTATATGCATCTGGTATCGAAGAATCTTTTTTTAAAAAAAAACAATGTATACAATATTTCCTATATACAGCATTTTCCACTGCCCCCCCCAGTGGCTCCAGAAACTAGGCTGATACCAACCTCATTTTGCAAATGGGGAACAACTGAAGCTGCCAGGACCACCCCTGACCTCGTGGCTGAACAATAATTTAACCTCTGGCCACAGAATCCAAAAGTCTACATACATCTGGCTGTCCACTGGCCATAGTGTTTCAGTTGCAGTAACAATCTGTTAATCATTTTATTTAGAGAGTAATAAGATATCTTGGTAACAACGCAGCTTAGCTCAGTTTGGATGCCATCCCAATGTGCGGAGGAGCAATTCAGATGGCACCAACTACCACACATTCAGTTTAAGGTTTGCAGGAGTGCCTGTGTGCAAAACCATTCTGCATAGAGAGCTCTCATTCTATTACTTTATCCATTTGGAATATTCCAAGATCCTCTGTGAAAAGAGGCCCGGTCCTGCTAAATCATGGTTTAAGCTCAAGCAAAGCCTTGGGATCACCCACTCTCCCTACTCTGTCCTTCTCCCACATGACTGGCAGAAGGTCTTTGCCAGTGCTTTGTTTCAGTTTCACAAATTCTCGCTTGAAACCAGTGATTGTGGTTTAAAACAAACCCTGGTCAATTTCAAAACAAGCCAAACTGAAACCATGAGCTAGGAAGCTGGATTGTTTAGTTAACCAGAGTTCGTGATACAACACAGTCTCTACTAACTATGTAGTGACAAACTCAGGTAGAGAGGGGATTGGTTGTATGTGTTGTGTTAAAAACAGTTTTAAAATCACAAAGATTACATAGTGTTTGCAAAGGCACAAAGTAGAAAAAAAATGCTAAACAATAGTATCATCATAGAACTGGTATTTTCCTATGTTTCTTTAGTAATAAACCCCTACTTTTGAATGCTATGTAGGGCATCCAGGAATCACAGTCCAATGGAAGGATGTTGAGTTTCCTCCCTTGCCTCATTATCAAGTACTTTGAAGCATGGAGTTGACTTGTAGTAAAAACACTGCCTGGTGTAGTATGGAGAGCACAAGGAATTTAGGCATGTATTAATGCGGGTCAAAACACCACATACGTTTATAGAAAGATTTGAATAAATTAGGAGTAAAATGTTAGTGAGCTGAGAATGCTTGATCAGTTGCTATAAATATATTAAGTTTTACATAGATAATTGTATATATTGTATGATATTGTATATGAAAAACTAGTTAAAAATTAATAGTAGCTAATAATACAAAGAAGGTTGTGTACGCACCACCAGAACTTTGAGTGGTGGTTCTACTCCAGAAAGGCTTCATTGTATAGATTAAACACATCTGAAGAATTCCGACTCTCATGCATGACTAACATAATGCCTTCAGCTCTAATGTAATGAAATTTGTTGTCCAATACTCCCAAAAGAATGGGAAACTAATTCACACTTTATTATTGCATATATTAATGAGTTGAGCCCTCATGTTTCTTTTTTAAAAGTGGCATGTTATTTCAAGGGAAAGTCAATTGTTCCAGTGATTATTAATCCCTACCAGCAGTCATGTTTACTGGTCATAAAAAGTAAGTAGTAGTTTTTTAGCAAATGAACATAGAAGGGAAGTTAATTGTAATTTCATTTTCTAATGCTTTATATAAGTAACAGACTGATCCTAGTATAGACATGCTTTAATTGTACTGTTCTTACCCATTAGCTGCAGTGTTGAGGTACAGTTCATCTGCATCTCAGTGCTGGATTGAGAGTTTAGCTCAAGGCTGGAACACCTCCAGACATTGCTGAATTACAACTTCCACGATCCCTGACCACTGGCCATTGTGGCTGGGGCTGATGGGAGTGGGAGTCCCACAGCCCTGCTCTAGATCTTTGGGTCCATAACTACAGTGATTGTTATCATTCACAACGACTCGAATACAGTCTGGAGAAGATGGGCTGGTTCCCTGTTTTCTCCAAGGACAGGACTAGAACCAATGAGTAGAGATTGCACAGACTTCCCATGGGCATCTGGTTGGCCACTGTGAGAACCGAGTGCTAGACTAGATGGACCTTTGATAGGGTTGCCATATTTCAAACAGTGAAAATCCGGACAGAAAAGTTGCTGAGCTTTTTTTGGCCAAAACAGCACTGCCTATTGGGCTGTCGTACATCTGCTCAGACACTGCTGCCGAATGAAGTATTCCAGATCTGTCCAGAAAATTCCTTTCAGCTAAGTATCACTAGAAACTTCCCAAGGGTGAGAGCCATTCAAAAGTGGAACAGATTGACTCAGGAGGTGGTGGACTCTTCCTTGTTTGCCGTATTGATGCAGAGACTGGATGGCTATCCATCAGGGACACTACAGATGCAACTTGCATTGCAAATCCTGCATTGAGAGGAAGGGTTTGACTAGATGATCCCCATGGTCTCTTGCAACTCTGTAAATTCAATTTATTCAGACACAGGATGCCTTGCTTGCTCTTAGCAGCCCATGTTTTGCACCATCACCTCTCTGGTTGTTGCAGCTGTTATTAGCTAGCCAAAACAGCTTTTTGGGGGGGGGGAATTGAAGGTTGTGTTGCAATCGATAACCACCACTATCTTCACAACCTCAATCAATAGCACAGTGTGAATAGATCTGGGACAGTTTAATCTCTACAGTTGCAATAGAATGCATTGATTAATTAATGTTTTCAATTAACCTCCTTTGTAATGTAAAAAGGAAAGGTTCTGACATCTCAATTTGAAACATTTGAGTGTCAGTTCCATGTGATTCCTCCAATGTTACTTCAGAAATGCTTTAAAACTTCTCTTACTACAGCAAAAAAGATTATTATCCAAAGATTGGGTGGGCGATATAGAGAAGCAACGCAATCTTAAGCTTGGTGGGGGGACATGTTCCCCAGGACATTTGGGCGTTATTCCTTCATTTCATGTGCCAACTTACTTATCATCCCTTCTTACTGCCACTCATCGTTTTGCTTTTATTAAGGCACGTTTTTAATGTCTTCCCCTCAAATGTCCTCCTTCACAGATTTTCTAAGGGCCAAGTTTCGGTTTTATGTGCCTGTGATAACTCCTCGATTGAAACCCTGCAGCACATAGTGTTTATATATCCTTTATATTGTGCTGTCCGGAAGAATTTATAGCTCCCACTAATTCAAAAACTCCCTGGGCATCTGGAAGATTCTCACCTTGCTTTTTTATTGCAAGACACAAATCCGTTTGTAACTCTACAAATGGCAAAAAAATTAACTTCTGTTTTGACATATAAGAGACGGAATGGATTGTTATATACAATTTGAAATTCTTTTATTATATCCTTATCTAATTCTGTATATCCTTTAAGCTATTTTACCTTTTAATTGTAAATCAAATTGTGCGCGTTTCTGTTCTTGTTTTATTATGTCTATGAGCTTAAAGCTGAAATAAAGTGATTTGGATTTGGATTTAAAACTTCTGCCCATATTGCTTTGCTTTAGAACAGAGGGGCCTAAGCTTACTCAAGCCAAGGGTTATAGTGGCCCAAAGTCAAAGTTTTTTTTATTTATAAGGAGTTGTCACACCACACACACCAAAATGGGGAGCCTGCAGAGCAAAACAAAAACAAAAAACCCTTTGGCCTAATGACATCACAGTGGAAGACCCATACCTACACTAAAATAACAATAATGCTAATAAATTTATTTCTTTTTTAAAATAACAAATGGGGATGGGTCTTGGGAGTCCACAGAAAGCAATGGCAGACAATCCACAGCCCATGTACACCACTGGGCTGTGGGTTATCTGTCATTGCTTGTTACTATGTTAACATAACATGCAACTGATACCTATTCCGCTGGGAGATGCTTTGCTTGCACCGTTCTGTGAAGAAGCTCTATACTTTTCCTGGAGCAATATTTGAGCAGCTATGGAGGTGATGCCATCGCACTGAAATTCATGTGATTGACATACAAGTAACAGTGCTCCAGTCTGAGATATCAGAAATGTTAGGCTGTGAGTATGGCTGCTGAATGGAGAACATTGTATTTGTCAAATTTATTTGGGTTTGAGAGCAACCTAGTGGAAGGCAGTAATCACCCACCTTGCTCAAGATGTGGCTAAGGAGAGCCTAAGTATGCTGTTTGATCACTTGATCCTTTTGCCTAAATATTAAGAAGTTTCAAATACCTTCTTTCTTTTTTTGCACAAAACACAAAACTTTCAGATATTTACATTGCCGCAAGGGATGCGGGTGGTGCTGTGGTCTAAAGCACTGAGCCTAGGGCTTGCCGATTGGAATGTCAGCGGTTCGAATCCCCGCAGTGGGGTGAACTCCCATTGCTCAGTCCCAGCTCCTGCCAACCTAGCAGTTTGAAAGGACACCAGTGCAAGTTGATAAATAGGTACCTCTCCGGTGGGAAGGTAAACGGCGTTTCCGTACACTGCTCTGGTTTCACCAGAAGTGGCTCAGTCATGCTGGCCACATGACCCGGAAAAACTGTCTGCAGACAAACATTGGCTCCCTCAGCCAGTAAAGTGAGATGAGCACCTCAACCCCAGGGTCATTCGCGACTGGACTTAACTGTCAGGGGTTCTTTACCTTTTTATTTACATTGCCACCGCTAAACATTGATACATATTTTCCCCAAAAATGTGGTGGAGGAGCACACAGATGCCACACATAATGAAAACAACACTTTGATGCTATTGGGGATGATTGTGTACTTGATACTAAGCCATAGGTGCAAGCAGAGAAGACAACTTTGCATAATAGGATCGTAAGAATCATAATAGAATTGTCATATTTTCTGTTACATGAAAACAGAGAGATAAAGAGCTGTCCTGTGAAGGATTAAGGAAAGAAGGCTGACATTTTGGATTTATCTCTTCTGGCATACGGCACAATTGAGGGCCCCCTCCAATACATGAGGGAGGCTTTGAGAATGGCACAGAAGCGCCGGAAGCGAACATACGAGTCTTTTTTGTGATCGCATGTCTTCCTTTCAGTGATATGTATGGGGACATCTCATCATAGGAGAATAGTGAAAAAAGGAGATGCAGGGGAGGCTAACAGTGCATTACAGTATATACAAATGGGGATAATGGAATCCCAGACCCTTTTAAAAAGAAGAAAAGAGCAGTCACTTTTTGAGGGGGTAATTCAGAAGAGGGAAGCAGCATGTGGGTGTGCACTGAACTTGCTTCACAGGCTCCCTTTAAAAATAAATAAGAATGTTTATATATAAATAAGGTCTGGTATTTTTGTATGTTTAAATTTCATCCTACGCAATATCTTTAACTTACAGGCAATGAAAGTTTGGAAGAAAACTATGTCCAGGACAGTAAAATGGGATTTGTTATCAATGCCATCTATGCTATGGCTCACGGCCTCCAAAGTATGCATCATGCTCTTTGCCCAGGACACATTGGACTGTGCGATGCCATGAAGCCCATTGATGGCAGCAAACTCTTGGATTTTCTGCTCAATTCTTCATTCATCGGCGTTTCAGGAGAGGAAGTTCGAATTGATGAAAATGGAGATGCTCCTGGAAGGTAAGCAACTATGTCACCCTGCCTTGCCTAGCTTGTGCAGTTAGAAGCTGATACTTTTAACACTGTGAATAAGGGATGGTGCTCCTCTAGTCGCTGCTGTACTTCAACTCCCATAAGCCCTAACCGGCATGGCCAATCGTCAGGGATAATGGGAGTTGTAGTTCAGCAACATCTGGAGGGCTGCAGATATCCCATCTCTGCTATATAGTACAGCAGATGGATAGTACCAGTAAGAGGGAGCAACGTAGCCAACCACCATGTTAATCAACAAAAGAAAAGGCCATTGAGTTCCTTCTTTCATATGATAGCGTTAAGCACCAGTAAAGAAGGCATGGCACAGGTTCCATTGAAGCAAAAGTAAAACAAACAAAAAAGTTTCATGTAAAGAACTGTTGGCGGAAAATAATTCATTTTCATACTTTTTAAAATAAGAATAGTTTTATGTTAATTACCTGCAGTAGAGGTTTAAAGCTCAGTTATATGAAAATACTGTTATGCTATTAGGCTTCAAATTCACACATTTTGCCGCAGCATTACAACAGAATATAACAAAAAGGTAACACTTTTCCTATAAAAAAATAATAATGAACAAACACCACTTGTGTAAGAAGCCTCTGATGGACTCAAAGCCTTAACATAAGGTGTGCAAAGCTGAGCAACAATGCACTCCATATAAGTTTATTCACAAAGAATCACTCATTTTTATATTAAGAATTCTTAATTACATTTATTTTCTTCATTGACGAAATAGCAGAGGCCTTTATATTTGACCATGTTTCTATACAACTATATTCAGTAAGTATCAAAACAGGAACAAAATAAAATGCAATGATACATATCAAAAACATTTTATGCTTTGCTGATTATTTCACAATTGACTTCTTTGATGGTTCTAATTACAAGCCACAACTTAAATAAACTCTGTAGACTGTCAGATCATATAAGTGTTTTTAATCTTTTGCATACTGTGTGTATCAAATTAATGATAGAAAGCAAAGTTCTGTTCCAAAACATGATTCATGTAAGATATCCAGTACTCCAGCGCAACATTTGCTCATTCAGATGTTTTGGACTACAACTCCCATCAGTGACAACAAGCATGCTGTAAAAACAACTATTTAAAATATTCCAAAAAAAGGAGTAAAAAACAGGTGCTGAAAACAGTGCAGTGAAGGCATTTACCGGATGTCACTAGGCAGGTTCCCAGAGTATAGATGCTGCCACACAAATTAGGAACTGGTATTGTGTGGCACCTGTAACAGTGGCACTTTTGCACATCAAAGTGGTTGAGCAGGCATATTATGGGGCAAGGTGATCTCACAGGTAAACTGGTCCCAAATTGTTAAGGACTTTATATACTACTAGTAACACCTTGAAATTAGCCCAGTAGCAAATTGGCAAACAGTGTTGATACCTGGGCACAGCTGTTCTACGCTGACACAGTCTAATTCCTTACTGCAAAGTATGTACTTAAGAAATATTAAGTGAATATATCCCTGTAGAGCTTGTGGGCTGGTGTTGGCCATAGTAAAGATCTATAACAAATATTAAAGGGGGAAATTCTTCAGGTGAGACATAAATAGCCCTGAGTCCTTTACTAGTGCATCAAAACAGACTAATCTAATGTTCCTTCACAGAAGATAACTGGCTTCTGGAAAAAAGATAAATGATGTTTATGCAGCCTGGGGTTTCCAAAACTGGGAGACTTTTTGAGCATCTGGCAAAGTGTGATAAATAGCTGGCATTTTATGGACAGATTAGGGGCCACAGCTTTGACTGGCCATCTGTCTGTACTTTATCAAAACACATTGCAAATTCTAGTCAGGTTTTAGTGTCCGCTATATGCTCAAAAGCAGAACATTAGAATTAGGCTCTGTCAACAGCAGGTGTGTCATTAAGGCTGTAGACTAAGCCCCACTGAACTCAATAGGGCAAGCATAAGATTGTAAGGTGACATTA
The DNA here is from genome assembly GCF_965207765.1 of Zootoca vivipara. Lineage (NCBI taxonomy): Eukaryota > Metazoa > Chordata > Lepidosauria > Squamata > Lacertidae > Zootoca > Zootoca vivipara. The sequence goes on from NC_142586.1 coordinate 61,832,098, forward strand.
CAGATGTAAGAAACCATGTTGTCATGACAATGTGCATCAGGTTTGTGTGCTGCCCAGGGTGGTAATGCATCCTGCTTTAACTAGAATAGCCTTCTATTTGAAGGGCCTTAAGAAGGCAAGCCTCTCTTTGAAGTCATCCTCTAGTTTAAGAGCTGTCCAGTCTAAGATCAAGAACTGTAAGAAGGGAGAGCAGGTGCCTTGAAGATGCCACACAACAGTTGACAACTGTGCAACAGACTGAACAACTGCACTGGTCCAAAATCTTCTTTGCACAAACCCACATTCCCTGTTGTTTTAAGAGCCCCTAGCAAACTGGGGGAAGCTCAGGAAAAAAAAAATACTTGAAATGTTTACATTCAAGCATACAGAAACTGAAGTAAGATGCCCTTGGAACCTTTGGGCAGGAAATCTTCCGAAAATACAGTTTACAATTGACTTGCAGAAATGTGAGACAGGAGTTATCTTGTTTCAACCTCAAGGGGGGGAAAGATTGGGGCACTGTCCTTCTGCTCTTCAGAATCTGTTTGCCTGCTCCTCATTACTATGCAGGACACAAGCACCTGTCTGGCTTTTCTGTACAATTTTTCTCCGCATCTGTATGGTTGTGACACTCAAGGGGGGAAATGCCTTTGCCTGAGCCTAAAGCCACCAGCCAAACAGACCAAGCAGCTGCCCTGAAAGAAGCCTGTCTCTTGCAATTTCTAGGCAAAGTAAAGGGTTTCTAGCTGCTTCTTTTTCCTGTCCCTGAATCTTGATCAAAACATTCCTCTGCTTGCCACCCACAACCATCTTTTCTTCTCTATCCCAACAACCAGCTTGTCTGTCTAGACTCAGTGGTGATTCCGCCTCCTCCTTCCTCTGCTCCTTTCACTCCTACTTCTTTCTCCCCCCACCTTGAAATTACTGCCGTCAATCTTCCCTTTTGCACAATCCCTTTTCCCTGTAAGAAGAAAAAGCAGCATATCGTGGTGGCAGCAAACGACTCCTGACAATGTAGTGCTGGTATGTGGTGGGCAAGGAGCGTGGGCAGAGGATGAAAAGCCTTTGGAAACATGTAGGCTGACTTTGTTTTGGTCTTCTGCAAACATAGCCTACCTCCCATGAGCAGGCGAACAGCAGATTTTCCACTTGGATAACTAAATGTTCATGAGATGCTTGCAAAGCTGCCTTCCATCCATTATTAAACACAACCCTGTGATTAATTTATGTCAAGGATTCTCTGAGCACATCATAAGAAACCTCCGTAAGTCAATGAGAACACGGCTTGGGCCTCCACAGGTTTAACAAAGACAGGTGGCTCATCTGCCAGACCACTTTAAAAGGATTTGCCTGCTGTTCCCTGAGAGAAGGTGCTAGGAAGAGAAAAGAAAAGAATGGTCCCTGAGCCTTCCGGCTTATCTTATCAATGACAGAACCACTTATTTCAACCTGGGACTTGCCTCATTCACAGGCAAAATGGGGAGGTGCAGTTTGAAGGGCCAATGGAATTTTAGTGGCTGTTCCATACAAAAATTACAAATGGAGACTGATAAAACTAATGCCACTCCCCATGAGTGTTGGAGAGCCATTGATAGTTCAAACCTCTGGTGACCACACCGCAGCCGTTCTTCCTTACTCTTCCCTTTCAGACACTGCTAAAAAGACTACAGAGATTTCTTCACTGTTAAAATACATTCAGTCAGAAACCTTTCCTCTGTATAAAGAAACTGATCAATAACATCCATCTGATACTGTATGTTAAGGACTGGCGCTGCAGATTTTATAGTGAATTTAAAATACTAGTATTATTGAAATGAACTACGGTTTGTTTGATTGCAGTGAATCCATCCTAGAGCTGGTCTCTTGTAATGGTACTATTAATTTGCATTTCTGTTCTAGTCTTGTGAGATGCTTTGAACACATTAATGTGGAAAGGTGACAATAATATTACAAATAAATAACCACCAAGCTTTTTCTGTCTTAAAATGAAAATCATACATGCAATTATTTCCTTATTTCCATTTTTATTTCAATAACTCAGCATTGCATGATTGTGCTTTACATTACTTAATTTAAATGAAACACATACAATCACTGACACAGGATGGCATCTTCATGCTGCTAAAGCCAAAAGTACCAGCAAGATGGTGGTTCTTTCTTCGATAAATTTACATTAACAGGCAGGTGCCCTGGAATTTTGGTACCCCAAGTAGTTGCCTAGCTTATCTTTAGAGTTGTGCTGGCTCTGGGACTAGCCAGTTATTTCATTGCCCTGACTTGATCCTGACAAACTGAAGAGAAGTTGCAGCCAAAACAGTCACTTGTAATGATTTTATTGCACATGAAGAGCATGAACTGAAAGAAGTTAATTGGAAGAAGTCTTCCATTTAGAAGCTGAGTGGAACAGGAAAATGAGACTCTGGTCCACCTAGAAAATTTTAATTTGACTTACCACACTCTGCTCTTGTTCCCCAGGTATGACATCATGAACCTGCAGCACATAGAAGCTAACCAATATGATTATGTTTATATTGGGACATGGCACGAAGGGGTGTTGAATATTGATGACAATAAGATTCAGATGAACAAAAGCGGAATGGTCCGGTCGGTGTGTAGTGACCCCTGTTTGAAGGGTCAAATTAAGGTATGTTGCCAGTGCTTGCTCACCTGAGGTATCTCTATTGTGCGGTGGGTGGGGGAGTTAGCGTTAAGATAAATTGTAGCCCTCCCTTGGGATGCAGTGCAATCTTTGCCGGGGGCAAAAGAAATGACAAATTCTGATTCATTTCAGTAAATCTGCATATCTTTGCAAAAAAATTCTCTGCTCCCAGGAACCATGTGTACAGCCTTATTATTATTATTATTATTATTATTATTATTATTATTATTATTATTACGAGCCTCTCCTTTGTTGGAGGTTTTAAAGCAGAGGTTGGATGGCCATCTGTCATGGATGCTTTAGCTGAGATTCTTGCATTGCAGAGGGTTGGACTAGATGACCCCTGGAGTCCCTTCCAACTTACCATTCTATGCCCTCCCCACCCTCCCATGGTGACCCAACCCTCCTCAGCATATCTTTGGTGTGAGGGGCTGAAGCGAGAGTGATAAGAAGTCATCTCCCGCTTCCACTCTTGGAAGGAGAGGCTGGATCCAAGTTTCAGTTTGTATCCTAGGTATCATCCTGCCACTGTGACATTAATTCATTTCACTAGCATTCTCTCTTTAAACTTCTAACAAATGCTTGTCCCTTTGGATACATGAAAAGCCTATTGATCTTGCACATGAAACCTGGCTTTAGTTTGTATAATTAGAACTTTGGTTTCTTCCTCAATTGACTTTCCTTAATGGGGCAGACCGCATTATGTGTACAATATGTGATGTAAATGTTACTGAATCCAATCAATACCCAGCATATTAGCAAGTTGTTAAATGTAACAGCAGATCCCTTGGGTGGGATCTGTGCTCCCACCTCACGAGCAGTTTTGAACGGCATGCAAAATACCTATCTACCAACTCAGTTTGTATCTCACTAACAGCAATTCGCCATCCACCATGCTCGTGTGGCATAAAAGGAGGTATTAATGAGAATATAATGCATGTATAAAGTTAGCTTGCAGAAGCAAAACATTCCTTTAAAAGGGGACTGGGAATAAATTTTAAAAACCCTTCAGTTTTAAAGGTTAAAGGTAAAGGTACCCCTGACCGTTAGGTCCAGTCACGGACGACTCTGGGGTTGCACGCTCATCTCGCTCTATAGGCCGAGGGAGCCGGGGTTTGTCCACAAACAGCTTCGGGGTCATGTGGCCAGCATGACTAAGCTGCTTCTGGTGAACCAGACTAGTGCACAGAAACGCCCTTTACCTTCCCCCCAGAGCGGTACCTATTTATCTACCTGCACTTGACATGCTTTTGAACTGCTAGGTTGGCAGGAGCAGGGACCGAACAATGGGAGCTCACCCTGTTGCGGGGATTTGAACCGCCGAGCTTCCGATCAGCAAGCCCTAGGCTCTGTGGTTTAGACCACAGCGCCACCCGCTGTGGCGGGACACCCTTGGAGTCCAAAAAGATCTAAAGAGCCACAGGTTCTCCATCACTAATTTATTTCAGTATTTACATGGAGGGTTGTTTTTAGACAAAGGTATTGACTTCTCCCCTGCTGAAACCAAGGATTCTTTTATATAGAGATGTCAAGGACTGACCTTGGGAACACCTGCATGCAAACCATGTGATCTTATGCACTGAATCTGTATCCATTGTAGTTTCTGGGTTTATTTGTTTGCTAGTTTGTGGAGTGGGAGACGAGAAAGAGTGTTGGAAAGTACAAATGAGAATTTGTACTTGTAAAAAATTAATTTAGACCAAGCAAGTTGAGACATGAATACAAGTTGAAAGATTCAGTTATCACTATTTCCCAAGGCTGTGTTTCACTGCACTATACTATACATTATATTACTGTAGGTGGAACAGAGTGAAATTGAGATGCCATTTAATATATTTTTAAATAACGTCCATTGTTTTTGTTTTTTTTATTGCAGGTTATAAGAAAGGGAGAAGTGAGCTGCTGCTGGATCTGCACAGCTTGTAAGGAAAACGAGTTTGTGCAGGATGAGTTCACATGCAAAGCTTGTGACCTGGGATGGTGGCCCAACACAGAACTGACAGGTATTGGAACTGAGAGGGAAAGTGTGCTTAAATACAAAGGGGAAATGCCATGACACTAACAAAAGTGTGTGTGTGTGTGTGTGTGTGTGTGTGTGTCAGACCATTGGTCCATTGAGCTCCGTATTGTTGACACTAACTGGGAATCGCTCTCCAAGGTTTCACGGTGGAATGCTCCATTCCAGGAATTGAAATCTTATGGCTGGTGCACACCTCTGTTATATACTGAGATCTTCCTCAGAGGCCCTTCTCTGGGTGCCCATGCCATCTATTTAAGGTGGGGATCAATGGAGAAGAGAGCTGTGGCACCTCACTCATGTATGGCAATTTTTTTTCTTAAAGCTCATCTAGTGCCTTTGATCTGCCAGGCACAGAACATTTTATTTCCCCATGTCTTAATTCCATGTATTTATCCCCTGCTATTATTGTTTCCAGCATGGCCTTTTTCTCTTTGGGGTGTGTGTGTGTGTGTGTGTTTATCAGGTATTATAAACCACTCCGAAAATGTTGAATTAAAGAGTGGCAAATAAATAAATCAAGGGTCTTTAGGCATTTTTCCCCTTAAAGATGGCCTTCAAGTCATTAACTCAAGGTTGTACAACTGCTCTGTTCCAAAAGCTTAGAAATGTGTATTTTAAAGGATCTAAAACAGCAGGTATATTTACAATAGTTTATCACCTCACAATGTTCCAACAGACTCAGTGCTGCTATAGTCAAGCATAATAATAGTTTATCACCATTATTATGCTTGACAAAGCAGCACTGAGTCTGTTGGAACATTGTGAGGGAGTAAAATGGTTTGTGACAAAGAATTATTTAAAACATCCAACTCATACATTTCTTGGAAACTTCTATGCCTTTTTCTTGTGCACAGTAGCCACATATAATGTAAGCATATACAGACATTACTGTACATTCCCATGCCTACACTTTCAAAACAATAACTTTTAGCTAATCAAATATGTTAGCACATGACATTGGTCAGTTAGCATAAACATGCTAAGAAAATAAAAATGTGGCTACTTTTAAAATGATATAAAGTACAAATAGATGTAGTTTTCTGACTCTACAGTAAGGTTACCAGATTTTTTTCAAAGAATCCATGGACACTTTTCAACTTCCTACTAAATAGATGGATTTGTCAGGGGACTGATTTGTAAATCTGGGGACTGTCCCTGGGAAACAGGGACGTCTGGTAACCTTCCTCTACAGGTCACACCACCAAGCCATGTTCTCAAATGATCATGCAGCTCTTATGCCAGACAGAATAAAAACTGGCATACGGGTTATTAAAAGTGTGTGGTTATATTTAAAAGAAAAGTAATGACTATAATTAATCCTTTTATTATCTAGCTTTGCTTAATAATAGCCAAAATGTTCCAAGTTCTTTCTTTCTTTTCTTCCTTCTTTCCTTCTCTCTAATTTAGTTTTTGCATAGAGTGAAAGAATTTTACCCTTCCAATATTGGGATGGAGGTATAAACTCTAAGTTACACAGGGGCGTACCCAGGATCAAAACTAGGGAGAGGCAAGGCCAAGGCACGGGAGGGAAGGGAGGAAGCGCGCATGGCGGGGCAGGGTGGGGGAGGAGCTGGAGCATGATGGCTGCCGGGTGAGGGGGGCGCCAGCGGCGGCAGCAGCAGCAGCAGCTGGATCGGTGGCAGCCGGGGAGTCTCCAGAGGCAGGCGGAGGAGGAGGAGCACAGCCCAGCGGAGCGTGAGTTCAGCGTTCTCGCCCGCCGCGCCCTCCAGCTTCCCATCGTGCTCTCTGGTTCCCCACCGCGCTTGGCCTTGCCGGAGGGCGTGACGGGGAGCTGGAGGGAGGGCACGGCGCGGCGGGCGGACACGCCGAACTTGCACTCCGCCTCCGTCTTTGCCCACCAGCCCCGCCGGCAGCACCGCTCTCGTGCGCCGGCCCTGCTTCTAGGGGGGCAGCTGCCCCCCGCCCCACGCTGGGTACGCCCATGAAGTTACAAATCATTATTGTGTGTGTAAGCCACCCTAGAAATGTTAGAGTTATTGGGTATAGATTTTAAAAATAAATTACGCTTGATAAATAAGTATCTGTTAATTCAAAGTTTCTCTTTGGGGAAAAAACTTATCTGTCTTTCTTTTCTGTATCCTTTAGGCTGTGAACCCATCCCTGTAAAATATCTCCAGTGGAGTGACATTGAGTCCATTGTGGCTGTGGCCTTCTCTTGCCTGGGTATCCTGGTCACCCTGTTTGTTACGCTTATCTTTGCCCTCTACAGGGACACCCCTGTTGTCAAATCCTCCAGCCGGGAGCTTTGCTACATTATACTTGCCGGGATCTTCCTTGGCTACATCTGCCCCTTTACCCTGATTGCTAGGCCCACTGTCACCTCATGCTACCTCCAGCGCCTCCTCGTGGGGCTTTCCTCTGCCATGTGCTACTCTGCCCTTGTAACCAAAACCAATCGCATTGCGCGCATCCTAGCAGGGAGCAAGAAAAAAATTTGCACCCGCAAACCGCGCTTCATGAGTGCTTGGGCCCAAGTCCTCATTGCCTCCATCTTAATCAGTGTGCAGCTGACCTTGGTGATTACCCTGATCATCATGGAGCCCCCCTTCCCCATCCTTTCCTACCCTAGCATTAAGGAAGTCTTCCTGATCTGCAACACCAGCAACTTAGGTGTGGTGGCCCCAGTGGGCTACAACGGACTCCTTATCATGAGTTGCACTTATTATGCCTTCAAAACTCGCAATGTGCCCGCCAACTTCAACGAAGCCAAGTACATTGCCTTCACTATGTACACAACATGTATCATCTGGCTGGCCTTTGTACCTATATACTTTGGGAGCAATTACAAGATCATCACTACTTGCTTTGCGGTGAGCCTGAGTGTGACAGTAGCCCTGGGGTGCATGTTCACACCCAAGATGTATATCATCATTGCCAAGCCCGAGAGGAATGTCCGCAGTGCCTTCACCACTTCAGATGTGGTGCGTATGCATGTTGGGGATGGGAAGACACCTTGCAGGTCCAACAATTTCCTCAGCATATTCCGGCGGAAGAAGCCAAGTACTGGAAACCCAAAGTAAGTAACTTGATTTTGTGCATCTGTCAGTCTTTGTTTTTCACTTTCTTAGTCTTTTCCCGTTTTCAGGAACCTTCTTACTTTTTCAACAAGGTTTGTGATTCTGCTACAACTTCTTTGCATGAGGACACAAGGGAGGAAATGAGACATGAACTCTGCAATAGTCTGCAAGAACAACCTGTTCTTCCCCTCTGCTTCTCCTGTGCTACGTGTCAGGTGCAACAGGCCTACGTGCTTTTCTGCCATTGACCCCCAATCCTGCGTTTAACCTATTCTGCTTCGGTCCACAGTGACATGCATACAAAATCGCGGTCACTTTTTAGCACTGTAAAGTAGCAACAAATCTTGGTAGCCATGTTTCTACATTTGTTCAAAATATTATATTTTATGCTTATCGCAGTACTGCCACATATGAAGATGGCGGCCCCTGGCTGGTGAGCAGTAATCCCTGTTATACTTGTTGACTGGTTGAGACTGAGTTGAAAAAGCTAACCTGAACACTCCTGTCTTGGAAGAAATATTTAGTCTGAAATACAGCTGTGCATTGACTCCCCCCCCCCGCTCGCCTAGAGCTTAGGAGAGAGCTGTTGCTTCAAGCAATGAAGCAGTTCAGACTGGAAGTTTAAATAGGAGCTGTCAGCCAACCCCTGATCTGAGCAGGTGCTTCCATGCACCTCCACTCCTCCCATGTAGCTTCACATGCAGCTACCCAGGCCTTTCATCAATGGCTATGAAGCTCCTGCTTGTTTAGATGACTCTTCTGCTTCTGTGGCCCAGGGGGAGGTAGGGAGATCTGAGAGCCAACCAGCAACCCAGGCAGCTGGTGTGGAGATCTCTCGTCCTGGGGCAGGGGTATCTGGGTCCATTTGCTCCCCAGTGGAGCTCTGCTGGATGGTTTTGCACCCCCTGCTCCTCCTCTGAGGAAACCTCAGATTTGAGGTCTGGGCAGGGCTGAACCCCAGCAGTGAGATTTCAATGTAGTCCCATCTATGGCAGGTAAGTAAACTGGAAGGATTTCTAACTGCTATTCCAAATCCAGGATTTTCACCTCTCTTGCTTAGCATAATATGAACAGCCATGATGGAGTGGCTACTCTCACCCAAACCACCTTTCAAGTAGTCTGGGAAAGCTATTGAACTATGCAGCACGTTTCTAGCAATCAGTCAAATTCAATTTAAACCAATGTAGTCTTCAGGTGACTGAATATTTCCCTAAGAAATAGTAATTCTCAAATTGTTTATGGATCAGGTTTCAAGGCTTGGTAAGGAAATTACATCTTCTTGCTCTGTTATATGAGAGTGACAGAGCCTTACAAAAAGTTAACCTAAACATATATTTTTTTTTACACTTCAATATGAGGAATCCCAGTAATTCTTCTGTCTAGAGATATAATTACATACAACCCTTCCAATGGAAATTAACAATTAGATATTTATTGAGCTAGATAGAGAGTATGGGATGGAATGGAACGGAACGTCTAAATCTAGAAAGATTAAAGGGATTTCTCAACTGAAAAATACAGAAATATACATTCACTTTTATAGTACAAGGTTTTGGAGAGTTTCATGAACATCATCAGACTATTGCTCTTGTATTATATGCATACTTGATTAAACTAATAGGATTTTAGCCAGTCTTATTTCAGTCTTGGACCTGTTGGCAACAGTTGTCTATCTTAGAGTAATAGATAAAGATGAACAGAATAATCTTGATTAATTCTGCAGAAGTTTCAACTCTACTAGATGTCCTAGTCTGATGTCACCAAGGTTTCAAATTTTGGATGGTTCTGAACCAATTTTCTGGCCATATGTTTCTTTCACAGAGTGCATGCCAAAGAGACAGAATATTGTAAACTGCAATATAGAGACAGGTACTATTTTCCTTGAATGTAATTCAACCTAATTTTCACAACTCTCAGTATCTTTTCTCTCTGAAATAACTTTATTTGTTGGGTAAAGGTCATGGGTAATTGCTGTTGATGTTTCACAGTCAGTAACAGACTGGGTTCTAAGGATCCTCACCAAAGTTATTTTGTGTGCCTTGAATCATGAGCAACTTCAGCAACCACTCTTTTTCTCCACTCTTAGCAAAGATTTCAAATCAAATAATAACAGAACCTGGACTAACCCCTTCAAATGTAATTTTGAATGACAGAGAATGGAACTAAACTGGAGGAGCAATATTCGCCTTCTATATTGTTCATTCATAATTTAGACTTTGCACTCAGCCTTAAGTACATATTACAAGAAAACATTTCTCTTCCTTCGGCCACTAAACAATCTGATGCATTTTGAAAAGCACTGAGCACATTCTTGAGATATTTTCCTTTTCTCTTTCCCTCTGGCTCTTCTCCACCCAGGAAGTATGTAATGATTGAAACAAACAAAAACAAACGGTCATTGTACCTCTACTGTGACCTGGAACTAAAAGCAAATTAGTTTGTTAATATGTCTTCTGTATTTTGTGTTTGTTCGGGGCACATGGATCATTAACACACCCAAAATAAAAGCAGCAATGTGACCTAAGTCTCCTAATAGGCTATTCCTGCCAGCCTTAGCATTCACAAGGGCTTGCTTGCAAGGCAGGAATATGCTGCTGCTACAGCAAATCTGTTTTCAAGTGGGGGCACACAACCATGCTATTATTATGCACCAACGTAAACATGCTGATGGGCATCCCAGAAGATAACTTTGGCTTTAAAGCACTGCGTCAGCAGCCCAAGATAAGCTATATTTGCACTTCTTGAGAAGATAATCATAGAGTTGGGAGAACTCAATGATCATCTAAGGCAGAGAGGCTGGATCTGCCATGACTAAGCCATCTCTGACTGATGTTTACTCAGCTTCTTTAGGCAAGAAAGCCCACACAGCTTCTCCATCTATTTCCCTGGCCAGTAGCTCCCCACTTTTCTGACTATAAAATATAATATTACCTTTTCGTCTTGTAAATCTGCTACCTCTTATTAGGAAAAGGCACTCAGCCAGTTGCTGGTTCCTAATGGAATAAGCAAGGGAAACGGTTGCTATTCTGGGAGGATATCTGGGAAGATAAATTCAGAAAGAGGAGACTCAATGTCCTGCGGATGCATTGCAAATATAGGACCATAATAGTGGAAGTATGAGTTTATTCTCTACTTTTTAAAATTCAATTTCAGAGGATTTATTTTACCTTTCTAACATTTGTAATAGATACAGAAATGTGTGTAGATAGCTGGTTTCTAATTCCTGTGTCAAATAATACTTATCAATAGATCTAGGGCATTAACCTCCTTTATTCAAGGTCTCATAAGTTCTGGCTAAAGATAGTTTCTTTGGAGCAGAAGGTTGATGCCATCAGCCTTCAATGGACTGCTTTGTTTTCCCAGGCTAAAGGCATGTTGCAAAGCATCTAGACACTTTTCAAACTGTTAACAACAGTTTAACAGTAGTCTTAGAAATGTTAGATCAAGTGAGATACTTTTATTGGTGAAACACTGAGAGACATAGACTTCAGAAAAAGGAGCAATTCAAAAAAGGAAAGTAAAACAATACAACTTGAGATAAAGATCAAGTGCTGGTGTTAAACAGAACTCAAATTGGATTAAGTCAGTGCAAACAGCTGTCCTTACTTGCTCTGTAGGCACTGTAGACAACTTTCTTTAAATTGTTGCTCATCTTCATTTTTCTTGAATGCTCACCTGTCCAAAGCCTGATTTTGATTGTAAGTGCAGCAGCGTAGAAAGCCACTGTGTCTCCCGGGGCGGCAAATTGCTGTGCACCCAGGGGGCGGGGCGTCGCTACGTAACGACGCATGTTTTGCTACATAACATCGCATGCGCATGCACACTACGTAGCGGGTAGTGCCCCCCCCCCCACGACTCCAAAGTGGAGCCTCCAGCCTCCTGGTAGAAAGCCCGCTTGGCACGGCGGGCAACCCGCGCCGAGCGAGCCTTTCTACTGGGGAGCTGGAGATGTGCACCCCTGCCATGGCAGTCATGGCGGCAGTGGCCGTCGTCAGTGGAGGTGGGGAGGGGGTGCTGCCCCACCCAGAGTGGAGCCCGGGGCGCACCGCCCCTATCGCCCCTCGTTGCTATGCCCCTGTGTAAGTGAAAAAGCTGTTGGAAGCTCATTTTTAACTCACTTAACTCAAGTTAAGTTCCACTGAAATAAATAGGGTTTATTTCCAAGTGATGATGTTTAAGGGCACATGATGAATTCCTGGAGAAAGGGGCTAAACTGTTGTTTTTAAACAACTAAATTAACAACCCTGGGAAACAGAGAAATAAGATGAAACAACATTAATCAAGAAAGGAAAATAAGGACAGACAGGAAGGCAGGATATGTGGCGGGGCAAAAAGAGAAAAGATTCATTCATACATTACATAGAGGGTGTGAAATGAGTTATCCTCAGCTATGAAAAAGCATTTCTTTCTAGCTTAATCTTTCAGCATGTGACTCTGCCTAATAAATTCACTTAAAACTCTCCAGATTCTGCACTTAATAAAAATAATTCCATAAAGAATTTCTAGTTTAGTATTCTGAAAGATAGGCTATTTATTATTAAGTGATTTGGCCAACACCCCACACTGTATGCTGGAAAGCCAGGGTGATAACTCACCCTTTAAATGCCCAACTCAGCTATTAAACCCAGAGTTCATCCTTCCTCTTTCTGTAGCTCCGTTCATGAATATATATTTACCACAAATCATTCACCGTACCATTTTGGCACAGACTAAAGCAGGGACCCCAAACTAAGGCCCGGGGGCTGGATGCGGCCCAATCACCTTCTAAATCCGGCCCGCGGACTGTCTGGAAATCAGCATGTTTTTACATGAGTAGAATGTGTCCTTTTATTTAAAATGCATCTCTGGGTTATTTGTGGGGCCTGCCTGGTGTTTTTACATGAGTAGAATGTGTCCTTTTATTTAAAATGCATCTCTGGGTTATTTGTGGGGCATAGGAATTCGTTCATATTTTTTTCCAAAATATTAGTCCGCCCCCCCCACAAGGTCTGAGGGACAGTGGACCGGCCCCCTGCTGAAAAAGTTTGCTGACCCCTGAAGCAAAGAGTCTAGAGTGAATACAATGTAATCAAATAATTACTCGTTGCTGTAGGATAAACACTTCTACATTGTAAGATGCCCATGAAGGAAGGGAAATCAAAGGTATCTCTTTACTGAGAATCCATAAATGTCCTCAGAAATCCTGTGGGATGGAAACATTTACTCCTCAGGATCTTTGGAATGGGTCAGAGGACCCCATATATTGTACTTTGCTTTGGGATTGATTTTAATGAAGGGAAGAGTGGGCTATAAATCACATAGATGATAGATAGATAGATAGATAGATAGATAGATAGATAGATAGATAGATAGATAGATAGATGATAGATAGATGATAGATAGATGATGATAGATAGATAGATAGATAGATAGATAGATAGATAGATAGATAGATAGATAGATAGATAGATAGATGATAGATAGATGATAGATAGATAGATAGATGATAGATAGATAGATAGATAGATAGATGATAGATAGATAGATTAGATAGATAGATAGATAGATAGATAGATAGATAGATAGCTGCTGTGGTCACCCCTGGGCCAGCACATCATCCCTGTCTTGTTGGTGAAAATGTGCCTTGGCTCTTACCACCTTTGCAGATGCCTCTTAATTTTTCTCATAGAAATGTCTCCATCATAGGAAGTCTGTCTCCCACTGGAGCACTAGGACAAGCCCTCGGAAGAATGCATACTTGATCAGAGGTGCAGCTGAAAACATGTTCACCAGCTCCATATCTAATGTTCCTCTGCCCTTTCAGTAGAGAAGACTGCCATGCCTCTAATTTTGGTCTCTGTATTTGCTATCGCTCATGCTCAGTGCATTTTTCCGCTACCGTGTTTCTCCAAAAATAAGACACCAAAATAAGACACCGTCTTATATTTATTTTTCCTCAAAAAACAAACAAACACTATGGCTTATTTTCAGGGGATGTCCTATTTTTTTTAATTAAGTATGGTACAGTTTAACCTACAAAGTTAAACTGCCTATCACTATGGCTTATTTTCGGGGTACGGTTTATATTCCTTGAATGCTTAAAAATCCTGCTATGGCTTATTTTATGGTTACGTCTTATTTTAGGAGAAACAGGGTATTTGTTATTTATTATTTCTTTGTGAAATGTATAATGCCCCCCTCCAGCAGGTGGCCCCAGGGCATAAAATACATGGGCTAGTTTGCAAGGAGAGACTCCCTTGATTAGACGCTGCCCAGTGAAGGGCCTGACCGCTGCCCAGTCCACCACCCCAGGCGCTGGCAACCCACACTATGCCTCTGTGCTAACAGTCACTCTGCCTGACAGAATAGGGAAATAGTAAGGATTGTGATGGAATTCCCTTATACAACATGTGCTAGATACAGCTGATAGGTGAGGGAATTTGTCAAAATATTTTTGAGAGTCAAAGCAGAGATCACCATTCCTGATCACCCCATCCACATATTTGCTGACACTTCCAGAGAACTCTAAAAAGAAAGTGAGCCAAGACTAGCCATGCTGATTCTTCTTCAGCAAGACTTGCTCTTTTACATGCTTGGTAATTCTATATTAAATAATGCTTTCCATATATTTACAAAGAACAGAATTGATTTACTGGATTCCCAGATCTCTCAATTAAAAATGGTATTGCATTGCTCTATGAGGCACTTACATTTGTATCTTAGGCAGACAGAGGACGGGTTTGTTCCCAAACCCCCAAACTTTAGAACAAAACCATGTTTTATTCTTTACTGTTTGTTATTCAGATTTTACCAATTATTCTGACTTCGGTAAATGCACCTTTCCCCAAATTCTGCAGGCAGGTGTGCAGCTAACACAAAACAATAATTAAAGATTTAAGTGCCAAGCATCCACCCCAGACAGTCACACGTTTGCCAACACTGCTGGCTCAACTTCAGTCCTTTTGTAGGACACACAGGACTGTGACAAATAATGGCTGTTTTCCAGCTCTTCGTTTTGTGTGAGATGAATTTCAAGTAGGAAGTTCAACAAGCTTAGATGTGTTTTATATTGTCAGCTTATAGACTTAAGAGAATATTTAAAGCCCCCGCGAGATGCAGGGCAACAATTTTTTAAAGGAACTGTCACAGTTAAAATGGGTTGGTGGGTGGGTGGGGGAATACAACGGAAACTAATGCAGCCAACGAGATCCGAATTAACATTTAAACCTTGATTGCACGAAAGCCGAAGGCTTGCTCAATCGATTCAGTCTCTCTATTTATACTTTGCCTCATCTCATTTGCATTTAATTTCATAGTGTAAGCTGCTGTGGCCCTGTCCAATGCAAATGAATAGGGACACACACAGGTTATTCCATATTTGACAGGTATAGGTTACTGAGTCAGATTGGGATGGAATGAGAATCGGAACAACCTAAGAACATAGGAAGCTTCCTTATACCATGTCATAAAAAGGTAAAGGGACCCCTGATGGTTACGTCCAGTTGCAAACGACTCTGGGGTTGCGACCTTCATCTCGATTTACTGGCCGAGGGAGCCGGCGTTTGTCTGCCACCAGATGGCACTGCGGAGTCTCATTTTTCTCCACCTGTTTTCCCTGTTTAAATTTATGGCACGTTTAACTCAAATGCTTCTTTGATGTGTCTAGATCCAGCCTTTGTATGAAATCAGCATGTTAAATTAAGTGCTTTACCATCACCTCAGTCAGCAATTGTCTGCAATATATATTCAGTGAAATAGTTTTAAAAGGTAACCTAGGTCCAGTCGCAGACGACCCTAGGGTTGCACACTCATCTTGCTCTATAGATGAAGGGAGCCGGTGTTTGTCCGCAGACAGTTTTTTCAGGTCATGTGGCCAGCATGTCTAAGCTGCTTCTGGCAAACCAGAGCAGCGCACAGAAATGCTGTTACCTTCCTGCCAGAGTGGTACCTATTTATCTACTTGCATTTTGACGTGCTTTAGCTTAGTATCACCTTAATGGTAGGAGGATCCAAAGGACCTTGAAATGAGTTTGGACAGCCCAAAAGGGTCTTAGACTTTCCAGCTCCATGCCCCATGTCCAAATGTTTTGGAAACTGCAGAGTGGGTAAAAATAAAAAATAAAGTTGGAGGTCACAAATGTATCACTGTGGAAAACATAAGGAAATGCTTTGGTCATGGCATAACATGTCAGAAATAATAACATGGCATAACATGTCAGAAGTAATGCACACGCCAGTTATAATTTAATTTCCTGCTTGGCTGGATCTCATACTACATTTTCTTGTATTGGTACCTTTGTGAATATACGCCAGGCATGTCCAAAGTCCATTTTGGGAGCCTAACCCGGCGCCTGTGGCAGTTAATTTCCTGGGGTAAAATCCTAAAAAAAAGCTCAACAACTTCTACCCTAAAAAAATGTCAACACAGCCTTTCACTTCATCAAATCTGGCCCTCTTTGAAAAAGTTTGGACACCACACTGATATACGTATATTTCATTTGAGCAATAGGAAGAAACTCACAACAATTCAGTTAGCCTGACATGGAGAAATGTCTCTATTTAACAGTGAAAACTGTTCTCACCTGTATCAAGTGTTTGTTTGTTTTTTGTGCCATCCAATTTTGAAGTCCTTCTATCCATATCATAAGTTCCATTTCTCTTCTTACTGGCTCAGATAAAAGCTCAGCCTTGCAGATAAGTATCTGGTGCACAAATGAGAATCTTTCCTTTTTATGGAGTCTTTCTCGTAGAACTTGCAGTGACAGTATCTTACTTAGGGTAGAACTATTGGGGGGGGGGGGTTGCATTGTGATAAAAACTGTTTTTCTTACTGAATAAGCAGAGTAGTACGGTAGTTCAATGGGTCATGAAAATTATGTTTTCTAAATGTTTGTTCTCAGGGATGGGGTGTTTTGTCACTGCACTTGAGGACTCGCTGCATATACTCTCCTCAAAACAAAGATATATATGTGTCGCTGTCCACCAATACGGAGAATTGCTGCAATAAAATGAAATGCAAAAGAGAGTCATATTCTACAGCTCTGAACTGCTTCAGGTTTCTTTACACCTTTCACAGTAACATGGGATATAACTTGTATTTATGATGTAGAATTCCTGAGATCCAAGAGTGTCACAGACTTTTCACCTAAAAATAACCCTTACATGTCTGTTCAGAAGGGAGATCCTGATATGCATCTGTGGGCACAAGTACCTGCTGCTGGCTATGAAAATATCTAGCCTGGAACTTAAGATGCCCTGAGAGTTAAGCCAGTGTAGTGGTTATGCAAGACCTAAGAAGGCCAGGAGTGGTGTGTGGTGAAATTTTCCATAGGTGAACAGTTAGGGCCAGAGGCGCCAGCTTGTGAGGACGATGGTGGGGAGCTCCTGGACCCCACCAGGCCTCCCTCCCTTAGCCAGGAAGAAGCTTCCCTGGTTTTGGGAAGAAGGTGACAGGCTTTAATACTCTTTCTTTCTTTCTTTCTTTCTTTCTTTCTTTCTTTCTTTGGTGATCACTCGTAGCCGAGTAAGATTGTCTTCTATAAGCACGATTTTAACAATGGGTCTGTAAGTGACTGTGGAGGCCAATTCTGGATCCGCACATCCTTCCACAGTGGGGACATTGGTTTCCAGGTGGGAGTTGATCACGGTGTGGATTTGCCAAGCGTGCCTTCCTCTTAGCACGTTTCTCCCTTGCGTCCTGAGATCGAGCTTCTTCAAAGCCCATGACACCTTTGGTAAAGGCTGTTCTCCAACTGGAGCGCTCGCAGGCCAGTGTTTCCCAGTTGTCAGTGTTTATGCTACATTTTTTTTTAGATTTGCCTTGAGACAGTCTTTAAACCTCTTTTGTTGACCACCAGCATTACGGTTTCCATTTTTAAGTTCGGAATAGAGTAGTTGCTTTGGAAGACGATCATCAGGCATCTGCACAACATGACCAGTCCAACGAAGTTGATGTTGAAGAATCATTGCTTCATTTTAGGGGACTAACATAGTCTGACATGCCACTGAAGGCCAGGGTTCAAATCCAAACTCAGACATGAAGCTCACTGTGTGTATTTGGCCAGTATTTCTCTCAGCCTACCTCACAGGGTTACTCTGAGGATAAAATGGAGAGGGTGGGGGAGCATGTAGGCCTCTGTGAGGTCCTTAAGAGGAAAAGTGGAATGTAGTATTAGTAACCAACATCACATTTCATCGAACTCGGTGGGATATTGTGGCCCAGGTGCCTGCGCTAGGGCTGTTGGTGGGTGGAGATTTTTGTGATTAGTTGTGATTAGTTCTATATCTCCACCAAGCACCCTACACTTGGGGAGAAATTTGGAGCATTATATATGTTCAAGTGTCTGTGATTGAGCTGTTCATCACTGCACTGTGTTAATGGACACAGGGTAATCAGGGCACGACCCTTCAGTTTGGCCTATGCAAATGAAGAAGTGGAAATAGGCAGATAGGATTCTCAGTCGCTTCCCTTAAACTATATGTGACAAACAAAATTGAGTACCGTGCATTAGGATTTGGGGGGGGGGCAGGCGGGGAGCAGCTCTAGCGTTTTCAATCCTATAGCATCAAATCCCTTACCTGAACATATTGTTCTCCCTAATTTGAACCAAGACAAGTAGATAATTAACACATAATGATGCACATCATTTTTCAACCAGGAGTCAAATGTTCACATATCAGGCTGCCTTTCAACTTGGACTAGTTAATCAGAAGCATTGTGAATTTGAAAGGCCTAATAAAAAAGGTCACAGTCGCTAAGCTTCAGACTGTCATTGCATGTAGAATTTCTTGTGAATGGAATGAACGTAAGGAAACGACCCTGGAATGAGACTGACTTGCACCTTTAAATTACACCAAAAATTCAAGTAATCATTCAGTCAAAGAATCCTTCATTATCTGTGCCAAATGCAATCTTAATACTATGCATACTGATTATTTGGTCGAGAGCAAAAATTGCAGAGTTTTGTTCTACATGCTTTTAGAGCAAAACTACATTCTCATAGCTGCCAGGTTTTCCCTTTTCTCGCGAGGAAGCCTATTCAGCATAAGGGAAAATCCCTGTAAAAAAGGGATAACTTGGCAGCTATGCATTCTTTTTCTTTTTGTAGAATTCTGTCCGGTAGAAGATCTGTGCCAGGACACTAGGTGAATAAATTTTCTTTGAAATCTGGGATCAAATCTTCTGTGAAATACGCAATCTGCCAGAATGTCATATGTAGGGCACCCTATCCCTCCTTCTCATCATGGTTATAGTTCCCTCTATTCTGGTGAAACTAACCAATCAGCTATATGCAACAAAATTCTTGCATACACACAGAGAGCAAGCCTAACACAACTACACTAAACAAAATATTCCCATATGTTCATCCATGCCCTGCAAGAATCTTGCTCCCAGGGTCCCTGGTCCTGCATAGAAAAATGGTTCTTACATTACAGTTTCTCAACAATTATAAGACATCCTCTACCCCAAGGGATTATTCTGCTTCAAGCAGTTCCATTCATTAAAACCCCAAGCCTTCCATGGGCAAATTGTTAGGCACCTCATTGTCGCGAAGCCTACAGCAGGGATGGCAGAATATGGCTTGAGGGCCATATTCCCTTGTAGGCACCCTTCCAGGGGCCACATGCTAACTGTGGACAGGGCCAGAGGCAAGGTCAGCAGAGCAACAGATGTGACTTCTACCATTGTAGAGTACGCTCCATTACAGCTGCACACAAGTCTAAAGGTTTTTACATACACACACCAATAATAATAATAATAATAATTATTATTTATTTATACCTATTCATTCAGTCAAGCAAGGTTCATTTGCTTGGTACAAAGACACACTTCATCCAGGCAAAAGCACTATAGGAAAGCATGGAGCAAGACCAGTGAGCAGGTGTGATCTGGGGAGAGTTTTGAGGACTGAATAAAGAACCCCAGAGAGCCATACTTTGCTCCCAGATCTGAAATTCCCTGCCTCTTCTGTCACATATTTCCAGGCACCTATTTCCAGGCACCAACACCTGCCTCTTCTTCCGAGCCAGCAGATGCAAGAGAACCAGACCTGGAGCAACTTTCTCATTATGGTGGCTTTGTGGCCTACTTTAGAGTCCTCTCTTTGAAGAGAAGTCAGGGGACAGTCCTCTGTTTGTAGGACTGTCCAGCCCGTCAAGTTTAAAGACAAAGAACCATGTGAAGATAGAGTACAAGGCTTAGAAGTTGCCCATCAACAGTTATCACCTAGAGAGCTGACTGAGCAATCACATATAGATCAACCGGTCACAGTCTTCTCTTTTTTTAGTGACATGTAAGTGCCCCCCCCGCTTATCATAGTATGTAGTTTAGTGCTCCACGTAAACAGACACATCAACACACACCCTCCCCCAAATCCTAAGTCTGAATGTGCTAATAGCACGTAATGCTATGTCGGCTTATGGTTGCAGTAGTTCATGGTCACTAAATCAGCTCCTGCTAGCTGACATTAAAATCCTGATTAGACTTAATTGCTGGTCCAAGCCAGCAGAAAGGTAGCATTCATGACTTGTTAAAAGAAAACATTTCTGTTTAACTTTGGGAACATTGCATTGGCAGCTTGCCACTGCACAGTTCATCGAAGAGAAGAAAACTGAAATGAAATGTAATTAACATATCTATAGTTATAGGATTCCAACCAATCATAACTTCCAAGCCAGATACATTAAAAGGGAGATATCTATTTAACTTTACAGGGCAACTTTTGCATATACATGAGAACCATATAGTTCCTCAGGAGTCCAAGAAACCTTTTGCAGTAAGATATTCCAACAAGTTTCTTCTAAATTCATTTATCCTTGCATCTTCACCCCATTCGCAACAATAGCACATGCCTCCATATGTCTGTTGGCCCTTCACACTGAAAATTTAGCCCAGAGTTATAAGAATATTTGTAGCAGAAGTAGCAGTTTATTGTGAAGTCTTTGCAATATGACACAAATGTTAGCACAATATAGCACACACATCTATAATAAGTACTGTAATTAACATAAAAAGGAGGGGGGGGGAGAAGCAAGGTTTAGACCAGGCACGGCCAAACTTGGCCCTCCAGATGTTTTGGGACTACAACTCCCATCATCCCTAGCTAACAGGACCAGTGGTCAGGGGTGATGGGAACTGTAGTCCCAAAACATCTGGAGGGCCGAGTTTGGCCATACCTGGTTTAGACAGTCTGTTCCATCACTCCTACAGTTTGGTTCATTCTTGTCCACAAACTGAAACCAGGACATTTTGCCACTGAGGCAAAACAGAAAATGCCACCTCACCAACTCCTCCCCCACCCCCGATGACAAATCCTCCCCACCCCCCAGCCCAGGCACCCCAAAACTGCGGCCCTCCAGGTGTTTTGGCCTACAACTCCCATGATCCCTAGCTAACAGGACCAGTGGTCGGGGAAGATGGGAATTGTAGTCCAAAACATCTGGAGGGCCGAAGTTTGGGGGTGTCTGCCCTAGCTTCACTGACCACCTTTGCCACTCCCCCTGCAATGATGACTATGAGAAAAAAGGGAGAAAAGGGAGACCAAAAATGAGACCTGTGGAGGGGAGGAAGAGGGGGAAAGGCAAAGGGGGAGGGGTGATGCTCTCCTCATGGGCCCGGATGCGCCATCCATCCCAACTGTCTCATATCTGCTGTCCTGAGGCATCTGCCTCACTAAGCCTCAGGGGTGTGCCAGAAACTGGATAATTTTTAAAGTAACAAATTTATCTACATAATTTTCACAAATATATCATGTGAAACCATGGCCAGCCTACTATTCTAGCAAAAAAAAAAAGTGGCGTTGGGGACGAGGACAGGCTAGTAGTTCCTCTCTAGCAGCTCAGTAAATGAAGCACAGAATGTTTGTGAATATTCTTATCCTCTCACCAGTTCAGGTAAGTGCTAGCCTATGCTGACTTCGAGCACTTCGTTTTTTCCCTCAAGTTCCTGTGACACTTTTGATGGTGACATAACTGCAATTATATCAGTAAATGTACTGTGTTTTAATTTGTCATCTCCCTAATTACTATGGCACAAAATGTCACCCATACTGAGACTCTGAGTTTGGAAACAAATTCTAAAAATAAAAAATATAAATAAAAAATGAGAAAAGCAAATAGTGACAATGGCTTTTATGGAAAGGCAGGGCCTGTGCATTGCGAAAAGCTATCAGCAATCCAAAAAAGTGGATGTAGAATATATGTGCCCTCTTTCCAAGCACTCGATCACTGGGAAAGGAAAACCTCCATATATTGTGCAAGTTTCCAATATGAATGTGGCATATAGACCCACCTTGCAAATAAATTACTACCCCACAATTCCCCCCTAAGCCTGGCTATCCCTACGTGTTAATTGTGCTAGTTACTTCTGACAATCAGTAGTCCAAGAGTAGAAAAGAACCAGCTGACCGTGATTGCTCAGAATCAGGTCTAATTCACCATAGGCAACCAAACAAATAGCTAATTACAAGCTATTTAAGCATGACTAAGAGGTGTTTCCACTCATGCACAGCACCATTATCATCTGGACCAGGCATAGGCAAACTCCGGCCCTCCAGATGTTTTGGGACTACAACTCCCATCATCCCTACCTAACAGGACCAGCGGTCAGGGATGATGGGAATTGTAGTTCCAAAGCACCTGGAGGACCAGAGTTTGCCTATGCCTGATCTGGAGGTTATATGTTATTTAGATTTCTTTCCTGCTCTCCTGTGGGAAGCTCTGGAGGACAACCATTATACATTTCTCTTATTTTAGCTCCAACATAAGCCATTAAGGGTGCTAGTGCATTGCCCATTCCATGAAGCACAGGGATTTCCACCTGGCTGCCCCCCTCTCCAAAACAAAAAAAACTCACAGCACTGTATCCACTGCATAACCACCCTGATTTTTAACTGCATAGCAAGTCGGTAGGTGAAGAAGAAAGGAAAGGTGAACAGGATAGATAGAACCACTTAAGTCATGCAGACCGGGAGAAGACACCTGAAGCGGCACGAGGAAGGCTGGAAGTAGGCCAGGGACAAGCACCCAACTGAGTGGTACAGCTGCCATGAATGTGCATGTGGATAACCACTCACTGGGTGTCTTTTTCTTTTCAATCCTCAGGAAGAGGCAGCCAGAATTCTCGCCCACCAGCCAGTGTCCGTCGGCCCATGTGCAGCTTTGAAAAACCCCCAAACTGCAGTGAATGTGTAAGAGAAGCTGCATGACAAACAGTGGTGTTTGTTGTTATATCTTTTTTATCTTTATTTTTTACCCATTGCTTTCTCTTTCTCATGACTTTTCTCATTCCGGATAATGGGACAAATGTGGTGCATGCCATTAATGATGGAACAGTTGCTTATGTGTCCCATTTTTCACACTGCCTTGACTCTTGCTTGTCCATATATTCTTCAAAGGACACTGTGGAATAATTTTTGAAAGAAACTCTTTCCCCCCCCATGGTTGTCACTTTCAGCATCTGCTGATCAAATTGCAAAACGAAAACAAAAATACGTACTTTTCTTGTTCGTTTTATCTTAACCCCCATCCTTTAGCCAACACTGTTTCCCCCTGTTCAGAGTTCTGCATGGAGCTGAAACAATCCTGCCTACTTTCAATGACAGCTTTATATTTTCTCTAGTGGCTGCTGCAGCTTTGCTGTGACCGATCCTTCTTGACAGCCTGGGTTGGTGAACTTCGGCTGCAGGTTTTCACAAAACACTGGTTTGGTGGAGTGTGCAAAACACAGAGCTTCATGCTGACAACCATTTATGGGATCTCTAGCTGGCCATGCATGAATTTTGAAATGCAAACACTCAAGCAATGAGATAGAAGATTTTAATTATTACTTTTGAAAGTAATAATTAAACCCAATTGATTCTTGCCTTTCTCGTCACATTAACATGTGTCTACAGATTAGTAGGTGCTATGTCAAAGATTTTGGGGCTGGTGAAAACTGGTTAATAAGCAGAATTATGTTAGGAAAAGGAGAAGAAAACAGTCGTTATAGAAGCGGTATGTTTTCCAACATGATGCTTGTGGTAGAAAGTGGGAGATAATTAATTTTATTAAAGTTCAAATCAAGCTGATAATGAGAACAGCAGTATTCTGGTTGGGAAATTTAACACAGAGAAGGTAGTGCCAGACAAAAGTAGTGAGAACATGAACCAAGTAGAAATAAGAATATGACAGAAGCCGTGAAACAGCTGTTAGCCAAGAAAAAGAGACTTCACAGATATAGTGGTCATCTCAGTGTTTTAACAGAGTTGCCACTGAAACCCAAATTGAATCTTCACAGCAAATGTTGACTTTCCTACTCAGACAAAATACTCAAGGAAGGAAACAAAGCACCCAACAATATGATAAAATATTCTTTGCATAGAGGATGTGCACCCCCACCTAGGAGCTATAGAAAGATGCATGCTATTGACTGACAAGCTGTATTGTTGGCAAATTCAGCATCTCACCAGCACCAAATATATGCTGCGGGTTCAGGTTTTCTGGGGAACCTCTCCATGCAATTGACAAAGATCAAACCTCTGGAGTAACCACCAAATTTAACCCACAGCAACATTCACAGCGGGCAGGTGTGGAGGACTCCCTGGACCAGGTGCACAGCCTGGGAGTCATTTTGGACTCACAGCTGACATGGAGGCGCAGGTCAATTCTGTGTCCAGGGCAGCTGTCTATCAGCTCCATCTGGTACGCAGGCTGAGACCCTACCTGCCTGCAGACTGTCTCGCCAGAGTGGTGCATGCTCTAGTTATCTCTCGCTTGGACTACTGCAATGTGCTCTACGGGCTACCTTTGAAGGTGACCCGGAAACTACAACTAATCCAGAATGCGGCAGCTAGACTGGTGACTGGGAGCGGCTGCCGAGACCACATAACACCGGTCCTGAAAGACCCACACTGGCTCCCAGTACATTTCCAAGCACAATTCAAAGTGTTGGTGCTGACCTTTAAAGCCCTAAATGCCCTCGGTCCAGTATACCTGAAGAAGCATCTCCACCCCCATCGTTCTGCCCGGACACTGAGATCCAGCACCGAGGGCCTTCTGGCGGTTCCCTCGTTGTGAGAAGCCAAGTTGCAGGGAACCAGGCAGAGGGCCTTCTCGGTAGTGGCACCCGCCCTGTGGAACGCCCTCCCACCAGATGTCAAAAAGAAAAACAACTACCAGATTTTTAGAAGACATCTGAAGGCAGCCCTGTTTAGGGAGGCTTTTAATGTTTAATAGATTATTGTATTTTATTTTATTCTGATGTAACGTCTTAGGAGAAACATCCTTAAGTTTAGACTCAACACTTTCCAGCAGTGGCAGGGAACCTGTAGCCCGCCAACTATTAATAGACCACAAGTCCCATCTCTCACAAATAACCATGGTGATGGGAGTTGGGAGTCCACCAACACCTGAAAGGTCACAGGTTCTCCACCTCTGCTTTAGAGGAAAGCAAAAAGAGTTTCAACAAGGCTAGCCAAATTCCAAAGGCCTGTGAAATTTAGGCTGCAATCCTAACCTGATAGTAAGCTTCCTTCAATAGGACTTACTTCTGAGTAGACATGGCTGGGATTGCACTGTTAATCTCTGAATCAGATTGAAAGTCTAACACATTCATGTATGCAGTTTTAAAAAACAAATGTTTGGTATACAACTATTTCTGATATATTTTATTAATATTTATTAAATTTCTGGGGATCACAGAAGGGTTTACAATATGAAAATTAAAAAGTAACCAACGAAACAACCACCATCACCACCCCAGCCCACGCTCCACACACAGTTTAAAAACCGTAGATTGCTTAATTAGCCAAAGGCCTGGAAGAAGAGGAGTGTTTTTTCCTGGCACCTGAAGATATGTAACAAAGGCATAGTATGAATGAAGCAGGATTTGCATTATTTACTGGCAGCTCCCAGATTTTTAGCAAATCATGAAATGTCAGTTATAGTGACTGAAACACCATTTAGAACCATCTAACTGTAACTGCAGCACAAACCTTTATCTATGTTGAGTGCAAATCCAGCAGATCTTGCTTCTGAGTAAGGTGAATTAAAACATGATTTGCTAGGAAACAGGTCCTGATGAATTATATGTAAGGTCAGCTATATTGGACCTTTCCTTAACAGAAAATCATCCCTGCTATAATACCATAATATCAAAAGTCCATTAGGATTTCCTATTTCAAAGCATGGTTCTGTTGTAAATAGATTAAATTCATCAAAGCAGCCTTATTAAAATGGAAATTAAAAGTGTTTCAGTTCTGTGTCTATCATGCAGGTAGGTTTTCTGTTTGTGTTTATATGTATTAATCAGTATAACTATTCAAAAATGTTTTATAGTGTAGTGTGTATTGTCTTCCATTCTATACAAATATAGAATTACAGAACTTAGTCACATGGACAGCTGTGAGTCCAAAATGACTCGCACCTGGTCCTTCAGGGGCACAGTAACTCCATTCAGGACCAGGGAGTCCCCCACACCTGCTCGCCCCCTGTCCACCCAAAACAGTACTTCTGTCTTGTCAGGATTCAACCTCAATATGTTAGCTGCCATCCATCCTCCAGCCGCCTCCAGATACACTGCCTTCACTGGTTCTGATTTAAAAGAGAGGTAGAGCTTGGTATCATCCACTTACTGATGAACACCCAGCCCAAACCCCCTGATGATCCTTCCCAGCGGTTTCATATAGATGTTAAAAAGCATAGGGGAGAGGACAGAACCCTGAGGCACCCCACGAGTGAGAGCCCAGGGGTCTGAACACTCATCCCCCAACACCACTTTCTGGACACAGCCCAGGAGGAAGGAGCGGAACCACTGTATAACAGTGCCCCCAGCTCCTCTAGATGGCCCAGAAGGATGTCATGGTCAAAGTATCAAAGGAGGCTGAGAGATCCAGCAGAACTAGGAAAGAACGAGTGTGAGGAAATTAACCAGGAACTTTCTTTATGCAGCAAAGAATGCATTTTATCATTGAGTTCCAATCACCCCCCTTCCTAGTTCTTCTTTAACTCTCCCCAAGCCCTTCCCAAATGGAAAAGCTCTCCTTATTTTAGAGACTTATTACCTGAGAGCAAAATCCTGCCTCACCTCCTAGCTAAGACACAACAGATTGCCTGGGCCACAAATCTCCTTAGCATCCATACCTTTACGACTCCCTTTGTCATGATGCCTGAGTCCTGCTTAAAGTTTTGTGTGTCCCTTGCTTTAAATGGATGTGGTATTGAGTCTCACTGTTTACAGTGCCTTTGTACCCAATGGTCTCAATCTTCTGGATGCTGCCATATTATTAGCACACCCTTGTTTTTAACATATTTGGGTTTTTCCAGGGCAACTGGTTGCTCCTGCAGCTTACCTTGCATCCTCCCCCACACTTCTTGAAAATTTTGATGTACCTATTTACTTACTTACTTACTTACACACACACACACAATTGTATTGTATAGTCATAGGTATCAAATATGTCTCCATTTGTATTTTATTACCTTTTTTTGTGTTAGTGATTACTGAGGCTGAATTTTGTACCGTGGAACCTGTGTGTTTGTTCTAAACATAATTGGGGGAGAGGGACCCCTTCAAGCTTCTGTGTCTCTAATCGGCAAGATGAATGAATGAATCAGTTCATTATGGTCACGGACATATACAGCGATAGAGAAAATTGGCAAGATGGGATAGATGAGTGACAACATGTCTGATAGGTAGAATTTCAGTCGTCACATAGTTTGAGCCAATTTTGCATTGCTTTTTTAAAAAATCAATTCCCATATTTATTCAAGTGATACAAATGCGGGCCAAATGCACGTTGTAGATTTTGCAGACTTGTGCTGGATGGGTGTACTAAGGCTACATTTTTTAAAAATAATGCTTTTAATTTGCTATTTGTGCTAGCACATGACAACCAAGTCACTGGAAGCCTCCATCCCAATAGCCACCATTGAAAAAGCACTTCTCTATGTAAATAGGCTGCTAAGTGTTTGTCTGAGTTCACTCTAAGGATGCTTCCAGACAGGAGTTTATATTGGGTAATTGGTGCTCGTGAACACAATTCTTTTTTTGCAGTGCCCACACAATATCCTTGTCAACAAAATGTCAGCCCGTACTTTTTAAAATTTTAGTCCAGATTTCCCCTTTCGAAATCTGATTCATAAAAATAAACCTTAGTGATCCGCAGTCACTTATCAGCACATTAATTTAGTCTTGGACCATGGTTTGTCACATATTGTGGCATTTAGTGGATGGATTCTAATGCCACACTCATCCAGCCGTTCTGTTTCCATGGGCTCAAGTGATGCAAGTGTGCCTATTTCCAGCAATTGTCACATGCTGAGGGCACACCTAAATTTCAGCAAACCAGTTGCTATGAGTTTTCTTAAAAGATCTCCTAAATTACCTCAGAGGTTGTATTCACAATACATACATCTGTCTTTTTAATTATTATCAACAAAACCAATACAGTGATCTTGTGCAAGATCTCAGTATCACTCTTGTACTAGGCTTAGATAAACATCACTCATAAGCAAGTCCTCAGTATTTTTTTTTTAAATGGAAATGGATATTGCTCACACCCATCCCTCAAATCACAAGTTCCCATTTTGCATGTTGTGCCTGGTGATATTTCCTCTTGCACTCATAAGCGCTTCCTGGGTTACTGTTGTTTTTTAAAAAGTTGAGCACACACACAGAGAGAAAATACCACAATACTTGCCCAACAACAGCATTGGAGGGCTGGAAATGAGTGATTGAGGGGAATGAAATGGGAAGCCCTCCAGGTACATTTCCTCAACCTTCACCCACCTGTGTGGACAGCAAGCAGCAGAATAGCAATGAATATCCATGACTGAAAAAAACAGGAATGCGTGGAAGTTAATGTGCTTTGAACAGCCGACTTGCAATATCAGGCCCCTGTCTGGAAGCACCCCCAAGTTGGCTGGTATTAAGTCTGCTGGAAATTCCAACAAAGGCCTTTTAAGTAGAGATCTCCCCCAGTCTGTGTCTGTATTGGAATGGTTTCTAATATGTTTTTGTTGTTTTTTCATTTGTGTGTTTGCCGCCTCCAGCTCCTTTGGGAGGAAGGGTGGGAGCTAGGTTTAATAAATAAAATGAATGGGACTTAAGTCCCACTAGGCTGTTAGTGAGGATAAGAAGAAAGTAGTTTAGCATATTGTTTATTTGCAAAAAGAAGAAGTCTATAACCACTAATGTTAAGGGTGGGGAGACCATGCTGGTGAACAGCTGTAAATTGAACACCGAGATTACATGCATAAAACAAGTACAAAAAATATCACAAATGTGTACATTAGCTTAATACATCAACATAGCTGGCTCACCCCCTCAAGGGAAGCCTGGGTGAAAACATGAGTTTTAAGCAGGGCACCTGAATTCCAAATGCATGCCTGGTATTGATTTGGGAGTACATTCCAAAGGCTAGTAACACCACACTAAAGGCCATAGTGGACATCAGTAACATACAGCACCTCTAAGAATGCCTCGCCTGAGGATCAAAGTGACCAGGAAGTTAAGGTGTTATTGGGGATAACCTGGTTCCAAATTCTTCAAATTTTTCTACTTTTCAGAATGAAATTAACATTCTGGTATTCCCTTAAAAACTGCCATCATGAGTCACAATTGACGTGAAACTATTTCGATGTCTTAAAGACACAATTAAAACTCCCAACGGTAATTACAAACTGTTTAATGGAACATGGTAACTGTCCAAAACAGCTAAAAGCATCATTTACCGGCAAATAAAGGAGAAATCAACTTTTTACTGCAGCTTCCAGTTCTGGCAAAACAGATTTACTCGAAACATCAATACGCAATTCCTTCCATGGGCCATGGAATCCTTTGTCTGGAGCAATGTTGAAATCTCTTCCTTTGGTGCTTTCTATAAAAAAAAATGTATGAGGGACATTATCAAATTTTATTTGGATATAAGATTATTACCATTTCAAGGGAATAAGCTTGATCATGAACCTCAATATACTTATTATGAGTGGACCAAACACTGATCATTATTTTTAAAGCACGATGGAATAAGTTGGGATTCTGTATACTAGAATTGCCTGAGAAATGTGGCAGAGAAAAAAGCACAATAGAAGCTTAGATGGGACCCAGAAATGTAAAGTGTATGGCACGTGGGAATATAACATTAAATATTTTAATTCTACTGCCATAGATTTAGATGAGTTCTAATGATTATGGATTGCATCTTCCAAAACTTTCAAGTAAAGTGAATCTAACATTGATTAGTGGTTCCTTATCCCTGCAGAGAACTTTGAAACCAAAATAACTGAAGTCATCCAAGTTGCCTGACCAGGGGGCACATTTGGAACTTTGAGAAAGTGCCTTTGTTGCAAGTCACAAAATTGCTGTCATGGGGGTGTTATGTGGCAGCATAACACAAAATGGCTGCCACATCTAAAACGGCTGAGCTACTGGGCCACAAAATGGTGCAGGCATACTCCCTCATCAATTCACAGTGGGGGGAGCACCTACAGCGGCCACCATACTCACTCAAAGAGAGATGCCCTTTGCACCTCTTCAATGTTCAGAATGAAAGGGATAGTAAGTGCCCAGTCCTGGCATACAATCCGTGGCGGAGCTACATGCTTTGGCACCGGGAGTGGAGAACAGGCGGGGGTGTGGCGCTTGTCCTGGGGGGTGTACGGCGCGTGTCCTGGGGGTGGCTGCGATGGCACCCTGACAGGGATGGCACCTGGGGTGGACCGCCCCCCGCCCCCCTTCATCCTCCAGTGCATACAATAAGTTGTGGGAATGTTTAAGCAGGTGTGCTCAATGTAGGAGAATTTGAGCAAATAGTTTCTTGTATATTGTGGATCTTTTAGGGACTATTTACTGAGTGGCATAGAAGGCACTGGCAGGCACATTGGTACCTATGGGCGCCTCGTTTGTGACCTCTGTTCTACAACATGTTGCCCCCACAACAAAGAATAATTTGGTTTTCCTTTTTTAAAAAGCAGCAAGTGTTTGATTTAAAAGTCCTTGCTGTTTCTCAATGTAGTATTTCCCTGTACAGTAATTGCTTCTGAATGGAGGCAATATTACAGAACAGAACTAAGGACAGTTTTGCTATTGTTGCCTCTGTTTTCCTGAAGCAAACGCAAACCAACCATCTTTGCTTTCTTCATAGTTCCAACGGCAAGTCTGTGTCCTGGTCTGAACCAGGTGGGAGAGACGTTCCCAAGGGACAACATATGTGGCACAGACTCTCAGTGCATGTGAAGAGCAAGGAGCCAGGAGGCAATCAGACCGCAGTGATCAAGCCCTTGACTAAAAGCTACCCAGGCCAAGGCAAGAGCCTGACTTTTTCAGACATCAGCAGTAAGACTCTGTACAATGTGGTGGAGGAAGAGGAGAGCGAGCCAGTGCGCTTCAGCCAACTAAATAGTCCTTCCATGGTTGTTCATCGGCGAGTCATGGCGACGCCTCCCCTGCAGACAACAGCAGAGGAAACCCACCTGTTCTTGTCCGAGCAGACTCCGCAAATCCTACCACCTCCACCACCACAGAGATCCGTTATGGAGCAGCTGCAAGGCGTGGTCAACAAATTTGCCACTGGCATCCCGGACTTCAACTCTGTGATCCCCGCACCTGGTGCCGGGAACGGAGTAAGGCCTATCTATCACCCTCCATTATTGCAACAGCAGGTGTTGCCACTCCAAATGGGTACATTCAGCAAAGAGATAGTTTCATCCCCAGCTGAAGAAGAGGGGCAGGAGGAAGAGGAGGAGGAGGAAGAAAACGAAAAGTTTAAACTTATCCAAGGGTACGTGTATGAGCGGCCAGGGAACCTAGAGGAGGATGAAGATGAGGAAGAGGAGCGGGCAACCAGCAAACTGACTCTAGAAGACTCACCAGCACTGACGCCTCCATCTCCTTTTCGAGATTCGGTGGCCTCAGGCAGTTCTGTGCCCAGCTCCCCGGTATCTGAATCAGTGCTTTGCACACCTCCCATTGCAACCTATGCTTCTGTTGTTCTGAGGGATTATAAGCAAACTTCATCAACCCTGTAGAACGGAGGCTGTGGTGATGAAAGCAAGTGGACCACATCTCCTTGGTCAGCTTTGGTTTGATGGGGCAAAGCAGCACAAGCTATGTGAGGGCAAAAGAAGGCAAACCAACATGGTGTTGTGTATAGGAGGGGGCAGCAGCAACAACAACGAACAAATGTGTATCCTGCACTAAATCTATTAGAGGGCTTCAATTCCTTTCTTGTTGTGTGTGTGTGCGTGCACGTGTTTTAAAGGGGAAGTGTTGTATTGTTTTCAAAGTATTGTATTCTGAGAAGACAGTAGGCATTTTGACAAAGCACAAATCCCATCTACAACTTCTATAGCAAAAACAAAATTCAAAGGGGTAATAATAAGTACAGTACACAACGTTTCACACACACTGTCACACTCTCTCTTGGCAACACTTGAATAGGACTCTGCATAACACAAACCACAGAGGAGACCTTAGCACATCTCACCGCTGGACATCTTCATTGAATGCAGCAACGTTCCCTTGGAAAGGAAGGAATAAAAGACTTCTCTGCGGACAGCACACCTGGGTATATCTTTTCTTATGCTTTCTTAAGTGGGTGACCTGGAAATAACAAGTTGTCATGTGAAGTTTGTGTCAGAGAAGCAAAAAATAGCATGTGAGAATATAGTTTATAAGGAATGTTTAGAACCTCTGATTTAGTATTCCCCCCCCCCCACTTGTGCTGATTTTAAAAAGAGCCAGAATAAACACAGTGAAGACACGAAAGGGCTGCCGATGAGAACCAAGGTAGAAATTCCTGTAGTGTTGAGCCTTTGCCCTTTTGTAGATGATTGCAAGCCAGGTGGCTAAACTGTTAACACTACATTTCCTGTAGCAAAACAATATTTACCTACTCGACTTTCATAATCTGATGCATTTGCCATGTGGTTACATTGTTTGTGTTACTATGGAAACAACTACATATGAAATAATTATATATTTTGAGCAACAGTTACTACTTTAAAGCAAAAAGCAATTCTTAACCGTGGCTCATTAGATTCATGGTAGAGGCAAGAGAATGAGTGTATGTTTGTGTCTGTTTGTGTGTGCGTGTGTAACTGTATAGAACATGTGCTGTATAACATCTAATAACTGCCACTGGATGATTGTCCTACAAATATATTATCGATATTTTTATGTTTCGATCATGTTTTATATTGCATTGTTTAAAAATATACTATAGATCTTTGAAGGTTTGTAAGCTGTGCTGAAACATTTTTAATAAGCTAAGCCTTCCCTTATAATAGGGTGCTTGATTTTGCTGATATTTTTGCCATGTGAAATTATGCTGTTGAAAATAACCAGTGCTCCAATAATTTGTTATTTCATGTATTTTAAACAAATGTATTTAATAAAGGATGCAACTCTTTTAGAAATCTTGCACACACCAGAATTAAAAAAAAAACCTGTAAAGGCAAATTTGGAAAAAGTATTTAGACCATTTCTCGTTATGGATAACTCAAAGACCATACCTGTGGCAAAGAAATTTCTATGGTGCTTGAATCTGTCTACCATTGTTATTCTTCCTCTCATGCTGTTTCCCCCCCCCCTTTCCCCCAGTTTCCGGATTTTGTGTAGGTTTCTTTTCTAATAATCGAAATCATTGTCAATTATTAACATGCTGTTTTAACAACCTATTTCTATTACTTTTTTCATATAAGGGATTGAAGGAAATGCATAACAGAATTGAATTCGGAGAATATGTAACTGGAAAATGTTGTATGCAGTGGCGGCTTTGATTTAGCTAAAAATGCTTTGGGCACGGACAAGTGAAAGCATCCACTTTTTAAATGATCCTACCAGTTGCAGCCCTCTGCATCATATCCCATTCTGTTGCTGATGTTTTCTCTACTCCTAAAACCAGCATTTCAGGCTGGGCTTAAATGGGCAGTGGGGACTGGAAACAAGCAAATATCTCCAGGGTGTACGGATGCATTCCACTAAGACACAGATACCCACAGAGTTGTATCCAAAGATACACAAGTGTAGGGGTGCTTGTGCAAAGGGACTTTATTTCTCTCTTCCTGACATCAGTCCCGTGAGCTCCTGACCTGAGATCAGGCAAAGCTCTAGAACAGCATAGGATGTTACCCAGATCTTACAGTGGGTAAGCGTGGGCAAATCTATCAACTTCATTTTATTTCAGTTTCTATGTCCCCCCCCCAATCTTAAATTCAACCCTTCACATTTACACATCAGTTTGTGGTTTTTTTAAGTCAACGTGGAAGTTTGGAATATACATTTTTTATATACAATTTTGCCTAATATGAATATTGCAATGATTTTTTCCCCAACAATTGTACATCACAAATATATGCATTTTATGCACACTTTCCCGTAATCCATGCATTTTTGCTTGTTTGGTTGGAGAACTGCCTCACAAAATTTGGAGGAGTGTAAATTTCAAAGAATGCCGTCGGTGATGTCATCATGCAGCCAAATTTAATTGACCATACTTAGCATTGTGATGCAATTCCATCGACTATTTAATCCCTGATTGGCTTCAATTTCCCTGCCATGCCATGGTTTAAATTCTCCGCAGCCACCCCCACCCCCATTGGTGCTGATTGGTCACTGGGGCCCGCCCCTTGAGCAGGGCCCCCATGCAGCGCCGATGGCGTGGCAAGCAGCGGTGGGGAGGGTGCCAGTCTCTGTCCCTGGGCTGGATCAACGCAACACTGCCCACCCAATAAGTTGAGGGGACCTTCAATCACCCCCATATGTAATCCAGAAGGAAGAAACAGTAGCTGGAGAACAGGAATTTGCACGGAAATAATATCAGGAAGCCAGAATGTTGGCACTGAACATGACTGGATGGTGATGGTAAATGTTTACGTAGTCTAAAGGGATATTTGTGGAAATATTTTACACCACCAAAATCACTATTTTTGCCTGAAAAAGGTGAATATTAGGGAAGCCCAAAAGAGTACTTAGCCATTGTAATAGATGGTTTGATCCACACTTAATTATTGAAATCAAGGGAAATTAAGTAAGACTAAATTTAATTAATTTGTAATCCATCAGGTTGGAAAGGCTGCTCTAAAGTATCATGAAACTCAGCAAGTTAGAACAAGGCTGGAGCACTTTGCTTCTGCTCATGCGAAGTGCCTCTGCCCAATTTTTGTCAAATCCCTTCGCCCCTTGTAACCCCCCCCCCCAAATCTCATTGCAATACAGTAGCCTGTCTTCTTGAGGCTGTAGATTTGACAGAAAAGGCTGCAGCTTTCTTATTATAAAACATGTAAAATGAGTCCAAATGAAACAGAACAATATAAATTCAGCAAAAAAGCAAGGTCCCCAAAAATTTAAATACCTTAACTGACAAAGGCCAGCGTAAAGAGACATGTAGCAAAAGCTAAGGATATAAAGATAAGGTTTTTGTACTATTTGGCAAATTTAGCAATCCCCAAATAGGTTACCTTAGTGAAATCATGCATGTTACACATGCAGTTCACAAGTTCAGAATATTTTTCTCCTGCCATGTAAATATCACTGTATACAAGAATAGAATGACTTTTTTTTTAACTGGCCTGACTCCTCAGTTGGCTATTGCTTCAACACAGGTTGAAGACAGCATTCTTCATTGCACCTGACAGCAGAATGCTTTAGTGGGGCAGGACAGTCCATGTAACATACACAGGGAATGGCTTGGGGGCTTAGAAGAATCTGCCAGGGGGCTATTGCTGCCATCTAGCCTCTGCTGCTTGAGGTGGTCATCTCACCTTGACTAATGGCAGGGCCGGTCCTACTCTACCACTGAAGAAACACTGTTTGAACAAAATCTTACAATAAGCCCTCTCTAGTTACTAAGAAGGCAACATTTGAAATAGGATAACTCACCGTTATGACTGATACAAAATCAGTACCGCAGTGAGAATAGCTTCCATATTCAAAAATAAAATGTGAAGAGGAAGCACATCATCTACCTGCACCTATTTTTTCGCCTATTTGATGGTGGCAACTTGTACTCTGATCTAGTCAATCTCAACATAATAAGTAATCATTTTACATATATATTGAGGCTCCTTATATTAGCTCTTAGTTTGTAACTGGAAACTGGAACTGTGATATATGTCTCTAATGTTTATCCAAAGGTTAAGACCTTCACATGTGTGGTTGTACAAACTTCTAAGATTTCTGTAAAAAAGTATATTTTGGGCCTGTCATATGATTAATTAAAATTGCCTTTATAACACTGTCTAATGAGTATTTTATATTTACTTTGAAAGAAGATACTCTTATATTTTTACTCCGTGAAGTTATCATGATTTAAGATACAAACTACATATCTGAAAAAGTAACACTCCAGGGGTTTTAATATCTGCACATAGTGTTGTTATTCTTTAATTTATAAAAATATTTATATACTGCTATTCAACAATTATACATAAAACTATACATCAAAAACCACATAAAGAGTTTAAATCAGTAATAATCTTTTGTGAGCTGCAGGGCCGTCTTAACCATATCTGGCACCCTGGTGCCAAGATCCCTCTGGCGCCCCCCGTGTGTGAGGCGGGCAGGAGGGGCGCACGGGGAGCTGAGAGGCGCAGAGGAGGCAGCCCCAGGCTCGCACTCCCTGCGCGCCTCTGGAGAGCGGCCTGAAGCCGATCAAAAACTGAGAGGCGCGGAGGAGGCGGCCCCAGGCTCCCGCTCCACGCGCGAGGGGAGTGCGAGCCTGGGGCTACCGCGCTGCGCCTCTCAGCTGTTCAGGAGCCCCAGGCTCGTGCTCCCTGCACGCCTCCGGAGAGCTGCCTGTAGCCGCTCAACAGCAGAGGTGCACGAAGGCAGACACCAGCGTTCAGCACCCCTTCCGTGCCCCTGATGGCCAGGCGCCCTGGCGCCTTGCGCCACCCGGCCTGGGCCTAGGGACGGCCCTGGTGAGCTGATTAACACATTACTTGATCACTTCAAGTCCCCATCCCACAGTCACTTGCAAAACTCGGCCATTTTTCTTGGCTCCTCCTATACAGGTGCGGTTTTTCACTAAAAGGTTGACCACAACCACATGTGTGAGGCTGAGCATGTAGTTCCTTTCCAAATGAAGGTGGGCCTACCCATCAGATTGGCCCCTGGTATGTTCTAGTGACATTGAGGCATACCAGAGCGGGTGGTGCTGTGGTCTAAACCACTGAGCCTCTTGGGCTTGCCAATCGGAAGGTCGGCGATTCGAATCCCCATGACGGAGTGAGCTCCCATTGCTCTGTCCCAACTCCTGCCAACCTAGCAGTTCGAAAGCACACCACTGCAAGTAAATAAATAGGTACCACTGTGGTGGGAAGGTAAACGGTGTTTCCGGGTGCTCTGGTTTCCGCCACAGTGTTCCATTGTGGTGCCAGAAGCGGTTTAGTCATGCTGGCCACATGACCCAGAAAGCTGTCTGTGGACAAATGCCAGCTCCCTCGGCCTGAAAGCGAGATGAGCGCAGCAACCCCATAGTCACCTTTGACTGGACTTAACTGTCCAGGGGTCTTTTACCTTATCTTTTACCACAGCACATGGGATAGAATCACAGATACAGTAGTACCTCTGGTTACGAACTTAATTCGTTCCAGAGGTCCATTCTTAAACTGAAACTGTTCTTATCCTGAGGTGCGCTTTCACTAACAGGGCCTCCCGCTGCGCACGCACCTCTGGCACGTGATTTCCGTTCACATCTTGGGGCAAAGTTTGCAACCAGGAGCAGCTACTTCCAGGTTAGCGGAGCTCATAACCTGAAGCGTTCGTAACCAGAAGAGTTTGTAACCAGAGGTACCACTGTAAGCTGCTTGATGAGTGAGAGAGGACTTAGCTCAATGTGTAAACTGTCTCTGGAACAAACTTACTTGCTTGAGGGAATGTCACCACACCATTTTGCACAGGATCTTGTCTACTTAAAAATCTCCTCTTCTGTATGTATCTTTTCTGTATGTATCTTTTCAACCTCATGGCCCTCACTCCTCTCTAATACATTACCTAGGAAGCAACTTGAATTGCACCAATTTAGACCATTTAAAACAACAAAACTCATGTTTACTGCTAAGCACAGAGAGAAGTATCAAGAGATGCAAGCAAAAGATAAGCATAACATTTCAGTTCTGGTTGTACTTGCCAGCCCTAAGACTTTAAAAGTGCCTACTTCAACACCAAATACGTCTGCCTATGAACTATGGAGAGCAGCGCTTTCCCAAGGATGGTGATTTCTAAACCACCGTCCTCTCCTGTCCCATCAATCACTGCATATGCATGCTGTGTGAATGAATTCTGAAAAGAACAGAAGTGAGAACCAAGCTTTGAAATGTAATTCCAATCATTTATTATTATTATTTTAAAAAAATGTTGGCTAGAGGACATTTTTAAAAAGGTCAATGGGACACAACTTAATCTTTGCTGAGTGGAAGAACCAGAAGCAGCCAATCCCACCACTCCCCTGCTGAAGCCTTGCTTACTGCGCATGTTCCTGTGAAACCTTGCCAGAGCTCTGTAAGATCTCGCCAGAACCTAGAAACCACAGCCACTTCTCCTTGCTTCTCCAGTGGCAGCAGTGGGGGTGGGGAGAGAGGGTGCCTTTCAGCCATGGGAGAAGTGAGGAGAATCGGGGGCCATGGCGAGATCTTGTGTGAGCTCTGTGAGATCTCAGAAGAGTTCCATGAGATCTCAAGGGCCTTCTCGGTAGTGGCACCCACCCTGTGGAATGCCCTCCCACTAGAGGTCAAAGAGAACAACAATTACCAGACCTTTAGAAGGCATCTCAAGGCAGCCCTGTTTAGGGAAGCTTTTAATGTTTGATGGATTTCTGTATTTTAATGTTTGATGGATTTCTGTATTTTAGAATTTCTGTTTGGTTGGAAGCCGCCCAGAGTGGCTGGGGGAACCCGGCCAGATGGGCGGGGTATAAATAATAAATTATTATTATTATCAAGGGGTTTCGCAAACAGCTTTCCCTCCCTTCTCCACTGGTGCCACCCCTTGGGATTCTACTGCCCAAGGCTGCCTCACAAGTGGGCTGGCCCTGGGTAGAGCATCTGCTTCACATAAAGAAGGTCCCTGTTCAATTCTCAGGTAGAACTGTGAATGACTCCCAGAGTGAAACTCTAGAGAGCTTCTGCCAGTCAATGAAGACAATGCTGAGCTAGATGGACTGATGGTGTGACAGCTTCCTATGTAATCCTAACTACTTGAGCTGAAGTCTTTGGGAGTATATCTTAACAACCTCTTGAAGGGTATTTTTATATAATTGGATCAGTAAAATGATACTTGGCAAGTACCAGCCTGCAAATTCATCAAGGGAAAGAAGCAGCCAGCCTACAGCATGCCTTTCTTAATGAGGTATTTAACAGACACTTCTTAAAAACAAAAAAAAACATCCTGCTGGCAAGTGATGTATGTGATTATTACATCATCATCTTCTGGAACAGAGCCCAGAGCCTTTGAGAGTCCAGCTACTTTCGCAAATGAGATGTTAAGAGCAGATCTCTTTGGAAAGCTTGCAAACTAACTAACAGCAGTTGGTCTAATAAAAAAAAAGATGCCCTGAACCACAGCATGTCTTGCTCATTGTCTGGGATGACTAAAAGGAATAGTAACACATCGTACAGTCCAATTTGCAGCATTAGAAAAGAAGCTGAATAATTCCCTTACGGATATACAGTATAAACCTGTCTTATGCTCAGCAAAGTCACTAGCCCATCCAATTCTATAGCATCTGCTTCTGACCGGCAGAAATTATCCAAAGTATGATGTAAATAAAGGAACTGAGAGTCAAATGTCCAATGTAGTTCTACTGCTACAGTGGCAAGGCTGAAAAAAAAAACAAAAAACAACCATGGACTCCTGCAACCTTTATTAGTTGTGTAGGCTAAGCACACAATTTCAGCAGGTTTGGTTGTCATGCATTAAAGCTTAGCGTGGCTTGAGCCCTGCCAGAAAAAGACGTTTTTTATTTTTTATATTATTATTATTATTATTATTATTATTATTATTATTATTATTATTATTATTTATACCCCACCCATCTGGCTGGGTCTCCCCAGCCACTCTTTTGAAGGGACTCCTCTGTCTTCAATCACATATTGCCTAAATGAGTCCAAAAATGTATTATTTGTCATGAAAAGGTTGTCTTCACATCTCTTCCTCCAAAATCCTCACTGGAGACAGGAATGTGTGTGCCCTGGGTAAGACTTCTTGTACAGTAGTTTTCACCTTTACACAAACCTCAGGCTGATTCCTCAGCGTTTTGCTTCCTGTTGCCTTGGGGGTGAAATACTTGGCAATTCACGCATTCAAAATATCTCTGGTGACATTTGTGATCTCCCAAGAGGCGGGCGCTTGTTGCTAGGGCATTTACAGTCAAAAGCAGGTTTGCTGGTACAGAAGGTAGCTAGATTGACACTCCCAATATTGAGACTGCATATATATTTTAGGCCTCCCCCCCCCCCCCACAACACCTCCCCAGCTCTGCAAGGAAAGATTGGCAGGACTCACAAATCCCCAGAGGAATCAAATGAATAATTGACAATAGAAAAGAGAGAGGAAGATTGAATACACAGAATAGCTTTTTTTAGATAGACTTTTCCTCTCTCTCCCTCCCATCTAATCTGTTAAATAAGACCCGAATAGTTTGTTCCTTATCCAGTTTTTAGAAGGCTGTACAACTGAAGCAAAATTCAAAAATAGTATTCAATCGGATAAATTGAGTCTGAATCATTAATGACTTTCAAATTTTCATGGTTGCAATAAATAATAATAATAATAATAATACTTCAATGATTTCAAGGCAGCCATTTCCGTTAGGATGTGGGAATATTCTCAGTCTCTAAACCGGTGCATCTTATCATAATACTGTGCTGTATTTGAAAGGTTAACCATTCACAACTGAAAAATGCAAACACCTACCGTAGTTTTCCACGTCCAACCCATCACCTTTTGAAATATACAGTCCAAAAGCACGGCAGTAATCAGAGGCTATTGCAGCTGGTCAGTCATTGATGGTCCACTGACCAAAAATAGCAGGATAAAAGTTGGTTACATAAAATATGCATATAAACTATTGCATAAAATATCAGAAGAGTAGCCACATTAGTCTCTTGCAGGAAAAGAGTGAAACAGTCTTGTGGCAGCTTAAAGACAAACAAATGTATTATGGCCTAAAGCTTTGTGGACTCAAGCTTACTCCTTCAGACACATGAAGTGCTTGCAGGTATAAGAAGGGGAAAAATATAATATATATTAAAACACAATTTATAAAAAATAGAGTCGGCAAAACAGATCACAGCTGATAAAACTGAATTAAATCTCATATTAATATAAAAACAGAGGCTTTTGCAGAGATGAAGGATCATCAAAATATTAATTAAAGGATAACCAGGATGATTTCCGCCCCCTAAAGAACTTCGTGGTCATCATACATCTCCTAAAAGCCTAAGGTACAATTTGCTTTTCTCTATATATTAGCATGTACGGGCTTCTGAATGCCAGCTGCTGGGAATCACAAGTGGGGAGTTTGTGCTCAGCTTCTGCTTTTGGGCTTTCATTAGGCATCTGCTTTGCACCTGTGAGAATGGGATGCTACACTAGATGGTCTACTGGCTTGATCCAGCAGGTTCTTCTTCTATTCTTATTAGGCAACAAGTTAAGGCATTGTCATTGGTTTTATTTTTGCCTCAAGGCATTTTATCACAGTTGCCTGCATATTTTCAGAAGAAAGGGATCATTCCTCACTGCTGCCTCGCAAAAGAGTTTTCATTTCTTGAAGTAAGATAAGCCACAATATCTGAATTCAATCCAATTTTGGCTTTGATCCTAAGGAGACTTGGGAAGAAGGCAGACAGACAGGCATTTCAAGTGTGGGAAAAGTGGTTTTGCAGTATGTATATTTTCTGCCCTGGAAACAAATGGTTTTAGCCTAGTTCAGATGCCCCATATCTGTTTTGACTACATGGTGATAGTGAGCAATTGAATGGGAGAAGTTCGTAGGATTTGGGTTTCATTTCTGGTCCAGAACTTGAGTGTTGGGGCTGCTTCCC
The DNA here is from genome assembly GCF_965207765.1 of Zootoca vivipara. NCBI lineage: Eukaryota > Metazoa > Chordata > Lepidosauria > Squamata > Lacertidae > Zootoca > Zootoca vivipara. The sequence goes on from NC_142586.1 coordinate 61,873,796, forward strand.
TATGCCCCCAAATATTGTTTCTGGCCCCCAGCCTCCCCTCTCTCTCTCTCTCAGAAATATAGGTTCCCTGTATGAAATAGGTGGATCTGTCTGAAAAAGTGAATATGGAATATATTATGTAAAATGAAGAATTTTTTAATTTTCCTGTTGTCAATTCAGCACTTATTGTTCCTCTCCAAGTTATTTAACAAAAAGGAAGTTATTCATCTGTGGGTGATTTGACAGTATAAATGATGCTATGTTGTGTTCTTGTTGTCATTACAATTAATCAAGCAAGAGAGTCTGACACATTCTGTTTCCAGCATTGTTCATCTTGAAGTTGAATAACCAAGATATGGTATTATCCACACTGTGGAGTTCAAGATGGGCTTCTCCCACTTCATGACAAAAGTTTAGAAGGTCCATTTCATATATTAAATGTTAGAAGTTGTAGGTTACTTGATTCTAATATATCCCAGCAACCAGACTGAGATGCCCCAAAGCTCTAGATAGGAATTATAGAGAGCCACACCAAATCTCCCAGGTCCATTCTTGACAAGAAATTGCTTTTCCAAAAAATTTCAAAATACCCTGTGCTGGAACCAAATTGAATGTCACATAGAACAGCATGAAAATAATGGGATGTGTCACTAAACTTCTGAATAGCTTACCTGTAGTAAATTGTTCATATGTGTGAGGGACAGGGGATATCGGGAGGTCCCTCCCATCTTGAGCTCCAGCCCATCTCCGAGCGCTGGGGAAAGCAGGGAGAGTTTCTCTGAAGTAGCCCACCCAGGCCACTGTGACAGCATGTTTTTTAAAAAAGAAATTCAGTCAGGAGTACTCAGGTATCCCAATACAAATGTGTCACACCCCAAAACTCTAGACATGAAGACTAGACAAACCTTCCTGCCCATCTCTCATGGAATTTCTGGGTATGAGTATACAGACTGACAAGCAGAGAGAGATGCCATGATAAGCCTCCATCTTGCCCAACTAGAATATGGAGAGCAAGCCAGCATTGGCTGGAAGATGATCATCCCTCTTTTATCTGTTGTTATTGTCAGATGAGCACATGAACTGTGTTAGTATTGAGGAATACATTCCACTCCCAATGTTATCTTCTTAGTGTTGTTGTTTTGATTTAGGCAAGGAGCTGTGCTTTCTGAGCATAGTTTTGCTCAACCAATTATAAAAGCACCGATGCCCATGGATGGTGTGGTCTAATGATATCTATGGCCCCACAATGGATGAGTGTTTTTGTCTCATAAACAGTCATGGCCAATTCCATGTGCAACTCTAATTGCTACAGCTTCTCAGACATGCCCTGCACTTCCCAAACACTTAAATGTCCTCTTTGGCAAATTGCCTGGTAGAAATGCCTATTAATTTCATGAGAAGTGTATTGTTAATTAAAAGACTGCCTCCTGAAGCTATTAACGTTAAAGAGATTTCTTCAGTGATTGGCATTCCAAGATCCTCTTCCTTCCTATTGTGAGTTCCATTAAACCTCAGAGGTTACTTGGTCAGTAGTATTGACAAAAAGCACACTTTGAATAACCCTGGTGTGTTGCTAAATAACATTGGAATCTTTGCATAGAATAGAAATCATGAAAGTAGGTGTAATAGCCTCAATTTTTCATTAACGATATTATAATAATACAAGTACTTCTGACAGCTGAGATACGTGTTTTGGGACCCATTCTATTCTTGTGCATGTAATATGGTTTAACTGTTTTTAATTCTGAATTTAAAATTGTTGTAACCTACCCTGAACCTGTTGGTGAAGGGTGGATAATGTTGTTGTCGTTGTGAAGAAGAAGAAGAAGAAGAAGAAGAAGAAGAAGAAGAAGAAGAAGAAGAAGAAGAAGAAGAAGAAGAAGAAGAAGAAATCATGTTGCTGTTATCTATAGTCTACAACTGGCCATTGATGCTGAGCATGACACAGTAATTTATTACAAAAATAATAATAAATCATGGCACAATTGCGTGAACTACACAGTACTCCACTCTCTACAGTTGTTGTCAATAGAGAAAAATCCTGGCTCAGTGCGCCTCTTCCAGGAATGAGTGCCTCTCCCTGACACTTGCTTATCTGACCAGATACTATACCATCCCTTATGTAATCAGAGAGACGATGTATGGGGTGGTGCTAATGGAATGGGGCTGTGAATTGATCAGCTTCAAAACAAGAGACTCTGAACCAAGATAATTTTTAGAGGTGTGTCTCAGCACTGTGATTTTTCTTGGCATTGAAAAATTCCTTATTAGCTAGAAGAACTGGTGAGCCGCTGAAATGCCTCTGAATCCACTTAGAAATAACAGAAAGCAGCACCTTACATACAGTGAAAAGATACAGCAAGCATAGCAAGATGCAAGCAACACACCAAAACCTCCAACCTCCGACTTTGGTGACATGTTAAGCAGTCTTTGTTTGCATTATTCCATTTTATGTTTCTGTGTTCCACATCCATTTGGGCTTAAGCCAATCTCTTAAGCCAATCACAATGATTTCTGGAGAGCTTTCTCAGGATTCCTTCAGGAACTTTTGGAGCACAAGCTCTCCCTTTTCTGAGCTGTATGAGACATTCCCTTTCTTGAGAAAGTAAGTTGGCAACTCCTCAGCATCCTCCTGTGGGAGAAAGCTGATATTTGAGCATAGAAAAGAATATAATAATGCTGGCTCCATCCCCTGTGTATTTCCTTTTTCCCAACATTCCACATTCTTGCTACTTGCCCCTCTACCGTAGAAGCTTCCCTGCACCCTTCAGCACTGTCAAAATGGCCAGTCTATGAAGCAGAGCAACAATTTCCAGTGTCTGGTGCTGATGGCATACCACTGTTGATTAATGGAGAAACCACATTTTAAATACATGTATAGAGCATGTTGCAGGCGTGGGACCTGTTCATGCAGAACATACTTCTTATTGCATGAAATCAGTGGCCCCAAAGAAATTTCTGAGGCATCTGTTAAATTTTTCTGAAGCTTGACCAATCCGATTAGGCAGATTATATGCCATTAAAGGACAGGGCAATTAAGCACAATGTTTACTGAGGAAGTATCTGGAAATGAAGTCTTGCCCAAAAGGTCCAGCAATGCACAACATGTGCTTTTAGTACATGTGATAGTGTATGATTGCAATCAGTTTCAGCTGGTCAGGAATATACCAGACAGCAAGATTGCCTAATGTTAAAACAGCTTCCCATCTCATGACAGAACTTTTCAGAACACAATGCAATTCAGTAACATTGTCGCTGAGTTTAGATGCTTTGGCCTGGGCAAAAGCTTTTGAGGGATTTTGGGGAAAGTGAAAAGATTTTCAGTAAAGTAGTGAACTAAGTGTGTGTGTGTGAGAGAGAGAGAGAGAGGGAGAGAGGGAGAGGGAGAGGGAGAGAGAGAGAGAGAGAGAGAGAGAGAGAGAGAGAGAAACCCTGATTTCACCTAACGGGAAATATAAGATGAAGTAAGAGTTCATTGCTTAAATAAAACCTATGATAAACTTTAAGGGAAAGCTAAAAAGAGTAAAAGTTGTGTGCAAGATGTATGTACCAAATCCTTATATATGAGCATAAGAACTGCTGGATCAGTCAAGCATTCAGTTCCCCACAGTGGCCAACCACTTCACGGTTAAAGGCAAGCCAAATTATCAAAGGACTGGAGCAACTTCTATATGAGGAAAAGTTCTATATGGGGCTTTTTAGTTCAGCGGGAAAAATAAGTCAGGGGAGAGAAGATACAGGTGTATAGCTGTAGCATTTATATCATTTTAACACAACACTATACAAAGGTACATATGGAGAAGTATTTTCTTCCTGTCTCATAATGCTAGAGCTAGGGACCATCAGGACAGACAAGTAGTTTTTCATACAGTGCATCGTTAATCTATGCAATTCACTTGCACAGAATGTAGTGGTGGTCACCAACTTGAATGGCTTTAAAAGAGTATCAGTCTAATTCATGGAGGATAAGGCAATCAATAGCTACCAGGCTCAGTTGCTATGTTGGAGGTAGGATGCCCCTGAATACCAGTTACCGGGAATCACAAGTGGGGAGTGCTATTGCACTCTGGTCGTGCTTGTGAACTTCCCATAGGCATCTGGTTTGCCACTGTAACAACAGGATGCAGAACTAGATAGGGCTTTGATCTGATCCAGTAGGACTCTTCTTATGTTTTCATTATTCCACACAAAATGTGCAGATGGTGATTTGCTTAGTGCTTGTCTTATGTGATTCCCATTTCAAGGAGAGTGTCTCATCTCATTTATATCATTCCAGCTCAGAAAATCCATTTTCATATTTCGCAATGTTTTTAATGCTCCTGGGCAAGAAACTGAATGGACAACCGGTGAGATTGATTGAATGAATTCCAAGGTCACTGGACTTTGGTCCACAAGACAGAACACCAGTGGCTCTTGGCATTAAGACTGCAGCATGCTAATCTTCAGAATCCTAAAATTCATATCACCTTCCATTGTCAAGCAAATGACCCTAATTAAGAATGACAAGTTTGTTCTTCCAATTTGTCCTGAAGTAGATTTCATTCCCACTGTAAAACTAGCTCTGAGTTACATGATTGTCCTGAACTTAATTGTTAAAATCAAATGCTGCTTCTTGTGGCAGGTTTGTGCAAAACAGTAGTCATAAGCAAATGAACAACATTGTTTATCATTCCAATAAATAAGCAGTATGTGCTTATTAAATATGACAAGTGCAAATTTTCTAGCTAGAAAACAGAATCATGTACTCTGCTGCCTGAGGTTAGAAAGGACTTCACCAAACCATAAAGAAAAGAGAAGTGAAAGTTTGTACCAAACATTCAGTTCATATTAAAGCAAGCAGAAAGTTTCAGTTAACTTTATTGGGGCACTCCTAGTTGCTTGACAACATTTCCCTAAGTGCATCATGTATCGGAACTTGGAAGTTTCAAGAGAAAGTTAGATGACAAGCCAAGACATGGTTTGTAGATATGACAAACCTTGCAAAAAAGACACCTCTCGTCCTCACATATTATTAAGCGTATGAAACATTTGTGTCTTCCTGAGCAGTTTTCTAACTTTGTTTCATGGACAATTGTAAGGGCTTATGTGGTGAGAAGAATGATAAGAAAACAACTTGCCCTGAATTACTGATCTCCACTCTGCAATGCATTGAGTCCAGGGAATACCGTGGCTATTATGTAGTTATTAGGGTTATATGAAGCCTCCAGATTCAGAGGCAATATGCCGCTGAACACTAGTTGCTACAGTTGGCGAGGACTGTTTCTAACATTCCTTTTATACTGCATGACCCACTATAGAACTGTGGCTTTTTGATCGATATACTGCTATGTCACATTTACTTTCAATCACACCAGAGGGTGTTAGACATGTCATAACCTGTAACGTGCATGCATGCTTTGGTCACCCATGATTCCCCTCATGATAATGGCAGGAAAGAGCTGCATACCAGAATACCGCCACAAATTCTGTCTCATGGCATGTTCCATGAAAGCAGTGGGGAAATTACAGTGCAAAACTCCCACAATTTTTTTGTGTTAATGGGGTTGCAAACAAATCTTTTTTTCTGGAAGCAATTAACACAGAAAGGAGCATTAAACTTCTGCTAGATTTCCAGAAGCGACTTTTACATTGTGTGAAAGCTCACATAAAATGTAGACATTACCAGGTAAGGAAATGTCCGGAAAATGGAATAAAGTGCTGTCTAAATGCAGGTACAACGCAATAACATTTGAAAGTAAATTCATCACTTGGAAAATAGCTTAACTATGGGTGTGATTAACCAAAGTAGTTCCATTAGTGCAAGAACTTCTGCTGAAGAAAGGAACTTCCCCTCCCTCTCCTCTCCCCATGCCTAAATAAATTTGCCTAAGTAAATTTAAAATGGCTTATGTTTACATTGTGTAATGCCTTTCAATGTGACTTACACTGTGATTTAATTAGAGCCGATTAAAACGATAGTTATGAACATTTTATTATTAAAAGGTGAGAGTTGTTCACAATAGGTCCATCTGGTGGATCATGAAAGCATGCTGTGTACTTTTGAGAACCATCTCCTAACACTCTTCTCTCCAATATTCCAAAACTGTGGTGGCTTCCAAGGGGTTGCTGGGATGTATAGTTTGAATTCTCCAGCACCTCTACTACTGAAGAGGACTTATTGGGGCACTCCACCTGGTTCATTTCTGCTGAGTAACAAAGTAAACTCCATACTCGACTAAGAGGAAGAGGTATGAGTTGGAGTGGGACTGTGAGTTTAGATGCTTAATGTTGGAAGGGTGCTTACCTTTATTTACCTGCTAATGACATGCTGCTATCCTAATCAGTCAGGCTACATTTTGTTTCCTTAGAATTTATTTAAATAGTACATTAATGCCCCCCGTTTCATTCCATTGTGTAACTCAAGATGGCATAGACGTCTCAGGTAGTCTTTCATCCAAGCACTGCCCAGACCAGACCTGCTTATCTTCAACAAGATAGTTGCATCATATTCCCCCCAGACACATTTTATATTCACCCTGAAATCAGTCACCTCCTCTTCCCAGCTCACTTCAGTCAATGCAATATTTTATACAATTGTACAGGACAGATCTTATTGTGGCTTATGTCTGATGAAGGCCCGCATTCCTGAGCACACTTGCAGACTGAGCATATATGCATGCTTCCTGAAAAGAACACCGCGCCGACTTCATTCCGCAGTGTCACAGGATAGTGGGCATCCCGTGGCATCCATGATGTGGCCGCGACACATTAACGTGGCCAGGCGGCAAAGGGGGTAGACAGCTTTAAGAGTTGCGTGGTGCAGAAGAGGGAATCCGGTACAGAGCTTCTCCTGAAGAAGCGCGGCAATCTCCCCTTTCCATGCAGCCATTAAAGGCGCAAGGGCTCTTTTTGGTTTCGCTACCCTAAGCCCGAGAAGGCTCCCTACTATCTTTAGAGAGACCCTCCCCTCTGTGGAAGAAGTTCGTCGGGGCTTAGTCTCATGTCAGCGGGGGTGAGGCCAGCCTAACCCAAAGCAGGGCAGCAGCGTGAGGGCGAGAGAGCGCCAGCCTCCTTTGCGCCTTACAGCGTTGGGGCTGGGCTGAGAGGCGGGGAAGAGCCGAGGAGGAGGCGGCGGCTGTTCGTGCTCCTCCGCCCGCGCTGTCTCCGCCCCTCTATGGAGTTTTATAACTTGCCGGGTTTCCGCGTCCTGTGACTCCGGTCAGGTGGTTCCCTCGCTCTCCACAGCTGCCTACGGGAGGACGCGCCTTCCCCCCAGAAAAGAAGGAGTTGAACAAAGAAGGTTTGCCGAGCAGCCGCAGCAAAGCTCTAGGAACCTTCCCCTTCTCGCCCCGCTCCCCCTGAGTGTCGCTGGCGGCTGGGGAGCTCCCGGGGGAAGGCGGGCAGGCGGGCGAGGGGCGCGAGAATGGCGGGGGGAGGCGAGAGAGGCGGCGTCGGCGGCGCGGGGCTGCCGGAGAGCCGGGAGCATCTGTTCAAGGTGCTCGTCATTGGCGAGCTAGGCGTGGGCAAGACGAGTATCATCAAGCGCTACGTGCACCAGCTCTTCTCGCAGCACTACCGGGCCACCATCGGCGTGGACTTCGCCCTGAAAGTGCTCAACTGGGATAGCAGGACCCTGGTGAGGCTGCAGCTGTGGGACATCGCAGGTGAGGAGGCGACAGGCGGGCGATGCCTGCTGGGGGAGCCGGCTCTCGTATGGAAAAGGCGCTCTCTGCATGTGCTCGGAGGCAATCCCTCGTTATGCGGGCTTTATGCGGTCTTTTGCTTTTGGTTTTGCTTACTTGGGTGGAAAGTCAGTGTGTGGTGTAATGGAGAGAGGGCCGGGCTTGTCCAGGGAAGATGCGAATTCATATTCCTTCCTGCTCACTGGGTGTCTCTAGGTCAGCTAGTTTTTGATCACGCCTTATAGGATGGGCATGATCAATACGGTAAGTAGAATTCATATATGCCACTCAGAGCTGCTTGGAGGGGAGGGTTACCCGAATGGGTCTGCCATTATTTACTTGTTGGGGAGGGGGAAGAGCCTCTTTCTCCCTGTCAGTTTTCTAAATGCATATGTTTGTGTTATGTGGAGATACAGTTTGATAAAGTTATTCATGTAGGTATCTTATCTATGCTTTTCCGTGCACACAAGTTGTAGTCTTTTGTATATACCCACTCACAAGCAGAGGTACTAAGCCTTAATGTGTAAAATGTGTACGTGTAGTAAACTTTTAAAACATGGGCATAGGTTAAAGGTCTGCATGTGTGACAGCTGTGGAGGTTGTGGGGTTTCAAAGATGTTGCTAATTCTATGTTGCATTCTGGATTTTCCAGAAGTTATCAGTATCAGCTTAACTAGAATATTTCTAAGTGTACTTTTTACATTATTCCAGACTTCTGGTGAAATGTGTTAAAAACTCTGGATTTTGGAAATGAGTGTCATTTCTTATGATTTATGGCAGTTGCTGTGTTGTTCAATAAAAGGTGTTACTTCTTGTTTTAGACAAACATCTAGTAACAGTAAGTTGCAGGGAGCTTTTGATGTGGCATTTTCTTCAGTTGGATGTAGTCTTGAAAGAGAAGTCTTCCCAGTTTTGCAAATTTCGTTGTAATAGTCTCTTCGGTTCCTCTTTTCCTTTAGACAATTGCTAGCTCCCAGTTTACCTTTTAAGACTACAAATTCTTTTCTATAGCAGTGGAATGCAAGAAGGATTTCTTTTTCATCTGCCAAGTTGACAACTTTCCAGTTATGGGATCAGCATTCTCTTCCTAGTACCCCCTCCCTCTCCACAACTGAGTCCAGCAACTATTTATCATAGTGGCGCTGTGGGTTAAACTACAGAGTCTAGGGCTTGCTGATCAGAAGGTCGGCGGTTCAAATCCCTGTGACGGGGTGAGCTCCCGTTGCTCGGTCCCAGCTCCTGTCCACTTAGCAGTTCGAAAGCACATCAAAGTGCAAGTACCTTTCCGGTGGAAAGGTAAACGGCGTTTCCGTGCGCTGCTCTGGTTCGCCAGAAGCAGCTTTGTAATGCTGGCCACATGACCCGGAAGCTGTCTGCGGACAAACGCCGGCTCCCTCGGCCTATAGAGCGAGATGAGCGCTGCAACCCCAGAGTCGGACACGACTGGACCTGATGGTCAGGGGCCCCTTTACCTTTACCTTACGGTATAGAGTGGGTCAGTTGGGGGAAAGCTACTAAAACTGCAATTCCCCGCCCCCTTAATTTAAAAAAGTAATGTGATTGGTGCAAACCTTTTGCTCTTCTGACCTTTTAGTTGGCTGAATTGATGTGATTGCAGAGCAGCTTCGAATTGGGGGTGATACATAGGCCGATTTACAGTGACATATTTGAGTAGGCCAGATTTCATGCAGCAGCATTTGAGCTTTGCAAGTGTACTTTAACCTGGGTGGCATCAGGCAAGTTGCTCACCTTCAAATACTAGCCTGTAAAAGTGAATCATAATGACTAACTTAATAAGGTTGCTAGGACTGTAAAGCAGCTTTTATATAAACGTACTGTTAAAAACTCCATTCTAATAGTTGATTAAAAATGAAGGCTGTTCACTTCTCTTTTGAACATTTGTGTTACCAAAGCAGTCACTAATATGGGGAGCATTTATATTGGTGTGGGTTTTCCCATTCCGCTGGTAGCCCAGAAATGGTCCTTGTTACATATACTTACATCTACACAACCAGTACAATTTAACAGTGCTAACAAGCACCACCTGTAATTTCTCTGTTGCTGTTGCTGCCTAATTTGGGGGCAGGGTGGGGGAGTGGGTCTGATGATTGATTTTGGACTCATTTGTAATAGCTCAGCAAAGGTTTCTGACACCTAGTTGTTAAAGAGCCGCAGTAAAATGACTTTCCCAGCTAAATTAGGCTGTTGAATGAAACAAGCAAATCAGGAATGGATTTTTGTGTGAAAGAACTATGAACTTGGTACAGTTTGGCATGGGAAAAGAATTCCTGGGCTTAGAATGTGCTCCGAAGGAATTGCTGATTAATTTTAACAGTATGTCCTTTGCATCTGATTCTGATGGGTGGGTCTTTGTGATCTTCTAGTAAACAAAAGTACATCCAACAAGTCTGCCCACCCCAGGTGTAAGGGTTGAAAAAACAGGACACCAGTGTTCAGTAACATATATATGAGTCTCAACTGACAGCCAAACTGTTGCAAATGTTTGTTTCAGATGCTGGGTTTCATTGAGTTCTATTGAAATTATCTTTTCAAGATGAGGTTGCAGATTGATGTACTGATCTGCAGATATTGGGTGCTTTTGATTTAGTCTTTTATTTTTGTTTATCTTAAGGCTGTTCTAAAACAATAAATCTAAATAGTGTTTACTATTTTCTTCGATAGAACAACAGGAAATGACAACCTGTTGTCAGTACCAATGAGACTGATGATAAAGGACTAAGTTTCAGATATTCCACATCCTAACCTGTCCCAGACAGCGTCAGCGATGGGAATAGGCATGGCAGGGACAGGGATAAACGAAGTTATGCAGCATCCTAAAACTGCCTTCATTCAGCACTCGGTGTAACTTTTGCCAGCAGAGTCACTGGTGTAACTGAAATGCACCACATAGGAGTCAGTGGAAGGGAAGCTAGTGAAGTTTGTGCTGGGCTTCCACCCACCGCAGGGAGAAAAACTGGGCCAGAAGCAGTTAGAATGTGGCTTAGGTTGCACAAGAGATACACGGGAATATCTTCCTGGTTAGAATTCCTTTGTGACTGTTGTATTTTCATCACATCAGGATGAGAGAATTGGCTGGTTTAAGTCTCTTGTCCAGTTAGTTCCGAAGCACAGTGTGTGAAGAACCAAATTCTGGTCTCCAAAGCTTTGTGTTACATAATGGTCTGATCTTTCTGTGGTCTGGCACCTTTCAGTTTTCAGCTAATCAGTGCCATGAAATGTACTTGTAATTGGTTGCGCTTCATAAGTTAATGAAGTGCAAGTCAGTAGAGCGAAACATAACAATGCAGAGAATGCAACCTACCTGGCAAGGAGCCTGCTGAACCAGTGTGTTCCATTTGTCAATCCCCTAGATGTTTCGAAGTGGGTCCAAAACAATTTTGCACTGCACTTTCTACAGAAGTGGTTACTGCAATAATAGAACATTATAATTATTGCAAGGTACAAACACAGCAATCACGTGAAGTACAGAAATAATACGTTCTTGGAGAAACTACCAAAATGGGAAAAGTTGAAGTTTTACTAAGGTGGCTGTGTAAGTTCTGATTATTCCTTTTATGAGCAGACAATCTTCCACGCAGTGTTAGAAACTCATATATATATAAGCTAGGTGCCAAATGTCTCCTCAAACCAGGGTCACAGTCACCAAAATGGAATGCCTAGTTCCATTTTTGGGCCAGACAGCTCGGAAGTAGTATTTTTTATGCAACTTTTGGGTTCCTGAAATTCATTCTGATTGTGTAAAGGTAAAGGGACCCCTGGCCATTAGGTCCAGTTGTGACCGACTCTGGGGTTGCGGTGCTCATCTCGCTCTATTGGCCGAGGGAGCCGGCGTTACAGCTTCCAGGTCATGTGGCCAGCATGACAAAGCCGCTTCTGGCGAACCAGAGCAGCACATGGAAACACCGTTTGCCTTCCTGCCAAAGCGGTACCTATTTATCTACTTGCACTTTGACGTGCTTTCAAACTGCTAGGTGGGCAGGAGTCTGATTGTGCAGATAAAGTATAATGGATAGAATTCTACCGGATGTGTTGCTAGTGTAAGGATTCCCAGGCATGCACCTCCAGATGCTGGAGACATCGGGTGCCATCTTGGCGCCCGGGCATTTTCACTTCATCAGAAGTGGTCAATAGCCAGGTGCAAAATGTGCCTGGAAACCTTCAAACTCTGCTTCCATTCAAGCAAGTCTACCTGTCTGCCCATAGAAAGGTTCAAGCCATTCAACCTGTTTGTACTTGCAAGATGCCATTCAAAATCTTGTGACATACAGCCATTACTTATGTAACTTAATTTCAAGCGGATTTATTGTTACATGCTGAAATACGTGTGCCCAAATTAGGTTACTGAGACATCTGAGTTGATGATTGCAACTAGGGAAGCTAAAGCACACATGCCTGACAAGAGCCACTCTGACCCTGGAGCCGATTATATTCTGAGAGAAACAAGTAGGATCTACAACAAAATATTGACATTGTGGCATGCTCAACTTCTATTTCCCTGCCAACCATGCTTTCTTACAGGATACTCCAATCCATTATTAGCACACTAATGCAAAACTTGGAGTTCCCTTGGAGTTTGTCATGCTGGCCACATGACCTGGAAGCTGCATGCTGGCTCCCTCGGCCAATAATGCGAGATGAGCGCGCAACCCCAGAGTCGGTCATGACTAGACCTAATGGTCAGGGGTCCCTTTACCTTTACCTTTAAAAAGGGACCCAGGTGGCGCTGTGGTTAAACCACTGAGCCTAGGGCTTGCTGATCAGAATGTTGGCAGTTCGAATCCCTGCAACGGGGTGAGCTCCCGTTGCTCGGTCCCAGCTCCTGCCCACCTAGCAGTTCGAAAGCACGTCAAAATGCAAGTAGAGAAATAGGAACCACTACAGCGGGAAGGTAAACGGCGTTTCCATGTGCTGCTCTGGTTTGCCAGAACGGCTTTGTCATGCTGGCCACATGACCTGGAAGCTATACGCTGGCTCCCTCGGCCAATAATGTGAGATGAGCGCGCAACCCCAGAGTCGGTCACGACTGGACCTAATGGTCAGGGGTCCCTTTACCTTTACCTTTAAACATACTGATGTCCCCTCTTTTTCCCCTCACTGACTGCACTTGATCTCCTGATGATGCTTCCCAGCTGAGTTTGCTATAAGAGGAAATAATGAAGGTTAGAAGTAGAGGTTCCAAGAATATCGCGGTGTGTGTGTGAATGAATGAATGTTGAGCGTCCCCTGCAATGGGGTGAGCCCTTAACTAGGCTCTAATCTTGGTACATGCTAATGTCAGTGTCTCTGTGTATGTGCATTACAAAACCTCATGCTAGCACAAAGTTGCCCAGGATTTCCTACCGGTAGTTTACTATTCCAGCATAATTTACGTTACCATCTCCTTAAAATTGGGAAATAAGTTTTTATGGGCCCTTATTTCAATGTTTGTTGAGTTCAACAACTTTGTTTTTGTTTTTCATGACAGTCCGCAGGACCCGACTCTTTTAAATGTTAAATCATGAGGGGTTTGGGGTGGGAAGGTGAGGAAAGCATTTGGAAGCAAGTTCCATTAAATTCAGTGTGACTTTCAGTGTAATCCTCAACATGACTACTCAAAAGCAAGCTCAGATCAACTCAGTAGGGTTTACTTCCAGGTAACAAATTATAGGATTATGACAGTGATGGCCAAACTTGGCCCTCCAGCTGTTTTGGGACTATAATTCCCATCATCCCTGACCACTGGTCCTGTTAGCTAGAGATGATGGGAGTTGCAGTCCCAAAACAGCTGGAGGGCCAAGTTTGGCCATCACTGGATTATGGCTTTCAGCAGTGCATATTTGTAAAGGAAATGGTGTGGTGATGCATACAACCAGCAGAGCTTCTGGTGCAGAGATCCCCTGCAGGGAAAGAGACTGTCCTGTGACAAGAGAACTAATAATGGGAGCAGTAATGAAGAGCAGGCAGGCTGTGAGGAAGTTATAGTAGGGATATGAGGCTGCAGCTCAACTGTTTGCTAGGCTGAATATGTGGTGCCTGAACATGGAAGTTGCTTCTCCAAAGAGAGTATCCACCATAAGCTAATGGGAAGTGGTTGAGCAGCTAACAGGAGTGGTTGAGCAACAGGTTTTTAAAAAAATAAAAAGTGCATGGCAGTAGACTTCTCTGAAGTACCACTCTTGATTAAGATAAATGAGACTCTATTAAATTTTACAGTAGTCTCAAATTAAAAATGTTCTTTTTCACTTGAAGAATTCAAAAGGAGCAAAGTACCACACTGATAATCTCTTAACCATTCCTCTGACAACTCACCTAGAAGATTTGTAGGCTGCAGTCCTAAGTGTGCCTATTCTGCATTACAATAAATTGTCCTTGGTTAGCTACCCAATGAATGTTTTGCAGCAGTAAATATGTTCAGTATTTGGGGTGCATGCAGATAGTAAATGGAAGGGTCTCAATGTTCCTACAGATGATTTCCAGTTGTCAGATGCATTGCTAAACCAAACGTGCAAGTTCTTAGTAAAGCTTGCCCTTTAGAAAAAGGGAGTGACGCTCCAGAGTGAGCATGTGATAGTCATTCTCTTTGACTATCTTTGACTATTGTCTGTCTTTGCAGTATTGATGTGTGGCGACAGGCAAAATAATTCTAGGCTTGTTTTGCTTTTTAAAATGAAATGTGGTTATCTGAAGCAAATAGGAAAATGACTCATCTAAATCAGGCTTAAAATCAATCAAAGTTGGTATTTATATCCTGTATAAAAACAAATTGTATTTTCAAGTGGAAATGAGTAGCTAACTTGGGGTAGAGAATTTAATTGCAGGAATCAAGAGTGAGTTGAGACTGTTTCAATATTCATGTGATGGCTGCTGCTGATGTATAAGACTTGGTACATAGAGTATTCTGCTTCAGAGGAAACAAATTTCTAATTCATAATCGAGTTGAAACCACACATTTACACAAAACAGCACTTCCTTATTATCTTGCTTAATCAGAAGTCTTGAAAATAAGCTTAAAATTCAGACAAATGGGTCTCCATTCACAAGACTTAGCTCATGTGATAAAAAGAATGAATAGTCACTTCTACATTTTACCAGGTCTTTCCACAAGAGCAAAACTAAAGCCACAAGACTTCAGGGACTTTTGCTTAAGTCTTGCATTAGTACACACTACTCATTTTTGGAAGTCCTTCTGTGGCAGTTGCATCTAAACTGGAACATTGCGATCTACTCTTGCAATCCACAACCTGTATTAAGCAAGTAACATACTTGGGCTGGGATCAAGAGGACCAAGTTAGGTGTACTGAGAAGCCTGCCTTTCCAGAAAAGCTGATTCCTATGCCATAGTGAAACACTCATAGTACATACATAGGAGGATGTCTACTGCAAAAGGGGAAATGAACATGCTTTATTTCGGCCTTTGTCAATATCCAGACACAGAGGTTGCTTGGGCTTCCAGTGATGAAAATGGACTGAGGACTGAATACCCAATCTTTGGAGGGAATACAATCCTATCCAGAATATGCACATTCCCAGACCCGGAATCCACTCACTTGCAGGCATGTTTTTTACTTACCAACTACTACTTTACTTTAAAATTTTATTATTACAATGAAAAGTATGGTAAAGGATAATGTAATAAAATAATTATAAAGACAAAATAGCCAGATGAATAATTATCACAATACAAACAAAACTTTCTGTTATCCATAAATTCTTCCCAAATAGTCAGTAGTAAATCCATTCAATATATTTTTATGGTGTTCCTAAATGCGGGTGGAAATTGTTACATTTTATTACACCAGTACAGGATAAGCATAATTCTATTTTTCAATAATAAAATCATTAGATTGTCCACCTTCCCTCGCCGTCGTATAATCGTTACAGTAGAATGTATTTGCCAATTCCCAGACCTGCAAAATCCACTCGTCTGATAAAGGAGTCCCCCCCCCCCATTAAAACAAGTTGCCATATGTGCCACTGTTAATAAATGAAGTAACATTCCTATATCCGTTGACAAAACCAAATCATGCATAGCCAAATGACAAGATTAATGAGTGTTCAGAAGAGTCATATCCTGTTGCAAGTTTGATTTAATTTATTATGACTGCAGAAGGCTTAAATTTTCAGGCAGAACCAAAAATACCAGACATATCAGCGTGGCTCACGATTTACACTTCCAGCATATATTTGTTCTCCTCTCTACCCTGTAAAGCCTTATGGGTGCTAAATACCAGCAAAAGATAAATATGCAAAAGCTTTCTTCAAGAGTTGTGCTTAGGGTTTGTTGGGGGGGAACATGCTGTCATAATCAATTCCAAGTCTGATGCTCTGTCAAGTATCTTTCCCACAAAAACCACAAAAACTTTTTACTGCTGAATCGGATCAAATGGCAATTCGTTGAAAACCCAAATTTCCATTAATTCCGATTCAATGTTAAAGAGCAGGTTTTCCCAGGGGGGAGGTGCTTGGACACAGAGGTTTAAAATGCAGACTTGTGCCTTGAAAGCACAGGGCAAAAAGTAAGTGTGGATGAGGCCTAAATTAATGCTGTCATTTTATCCTACTGGCTGCACTCAGTACTTGCGGAAGAATGGCCAAAGCAATTATGTACCAGGTCTTTTATATCTATCGATCTACACTTTCAGAAATAATATCGTTATTTTTCTTCCACAGTGGTAATTTTTCTTCAACGACAGTATTTATTTTTTGGCCATAGAAATTGTTACTTGACAAAACCTTTAAAAAAACAAAAACACAAAACCTGACAGCTAAATTTATTAACACAGTAAAATACCCCCCGCCCCCAAAATAGTTTTTCTCTCATTTACCCATCTTCTTTCACACCCCTTATTATAAAGGACATTATTGCACCTTATCAGAACTTCACCAAGGTGTCCAGATAATGCACCATCAATATATTCTTCTGTACAGGGTTACCTCGGGTTAATAACTTAATTGTTCCAGAGGTCTGTTCTTAACCTGAAACCATTCTCAACCGTGCTATGGTCCATGGGGTCACGAAGAGTTGGACACAACTAAACGACTAAACAACAACAACAAATTCTCAACCTAAGATACCCCTGTAGCTAACGGGGCCTCCCGCTGCCACTGTGGCACCGCTGCACGATTTCTCTTCTCATCCTGAAGCAAAGTTCTTAACCTGATGTACTATTTCTGGGTTAGTGGAGTCTATAACCTTAAGTGTCTGTATCCTGAAGTGTCTGTAACCTGAGGTACCACTGTAATATGTTCAAGTTTGTGCCAGTGTGCAAGTCTAGGGATTGGAGGTTCAAATCACAGGCTGCCAGAAGTTGATGAACATCTGAGGCTAACTAGAAAAACAGGAAAAGTTACAGAAAATAGCTGCAACACTCGTCTACCCACTAACCTTTCCCCAGGTGTTTTAAAAGAGTATGTCTTGAAGATACTTTGTCCACTTTTCAAAACGTATAAACGACATCACCAGAGTAGGAGGTAACAAAACAAACAAACAAAAACCCCAAAGAAAATTATAAAGTTGCAAATTAAAATGGCTAAAAATGAAAAACACAGAAGCGGGATAAAATCCAGATTTAAAAGCAGCAGGATGGAATCACTTGGTATAAATTCTAGGCACTGACATGAAATCAGCTGGGTAAATAAAATAGTCTTGGCATGACAGTTGAGAGGAATGGTGCCCAGTGGGTCTCTCTGTATCCAGTAATAATATCATGGAGGCCCAAATCTCCACTTGGCCAGTAAGGCTTCTGGGTGCCCTTGGCAAGTCATTCATGGTGGTATACTGGTGATAAGTGGACTGAAGATGGTGGAGCATAAAAGTCTTAATCTCAGGGTCATTTTGCCCCATGTTGGGCAAAAAGATTCCTGCATTGCAGGATGTTGGACTAGATGGCCCTTGGTCCCATGATGCACAACCACCCTAAGAAGAAGCACCTGTAGCAAAGATCCCAAACATGAGGTCCCTTGCTTCTCTGCAAGGAAGCTGGGAGGCAAGCACTTTTAGTGCAAAATACGTTGCTTCCAGTGCAGGGCTTGCCGGGACAATCGTAGAAGGGCACAGTCTTGACTGTGAGCAGAAGAATCACAAGCCTCAAACTGTAAATCTAAAATGAGAAACAGAAGAGACTAGCAAAATTAGACTGGGATATGAGTTTTAAAGCTATGTCAAACGGCTCCCCAAGTCTGCTTAGATTAGGTAGCAGAAGGTGTTGAAAGGATACTGAGGTGGAAGGGATTTCCTTTCAGATATTATTAGCAACATGGTGTGCATGTCTCCAGGTAAAGTGGAGCTCTTAAGTTTAGTTTATGCAATTTCTTAGCTGTCGTTTCCGAAACAAGACTCATGGCATTGCAAAGCAGTTAAAATGCACTAAAGTTAAAACAGTGCAACCGAGCCCCCATCCCAACACACTAACACATCAGGGATAACATTAGTGGAGGCCAGTATGTATGAAATCAGCCCCTTGTATCACATCTTATGCAGATTCCTGACTTGCTTGAATTCGGTTCCCTGGATTCGTGTGTGTGGCTAAGGAAATGGTAGCATGGAGAGGAGAGCAAACTGCACATGACTCTGGCCTTGAAATTTCTCTGCTAGACACAAATAAGTCAAATAACTTACAGAGCATTTTAGCAGTTAGTTCGAGTCTCTTAAAAGGAACCAGGAAGAAGCACACACCAGAGGTTACAACACCTCCCTCTGTATAAATTGGGTCATTCCTCTAACTGTGTTACTTCAGAAGATGAATGGCCTTTAAAATTTCATAAGGCAGAAGAAGTGTGGTATGGCAGGTCTGCCAGTTCGAGAGGTTTCAATATGTTTAAAACCTGTGATAGTTGTTAGTTGTTGGCAGAGCAGAATAATGTGAGAGCTTGCTTCAGCATGGGCTGTAAAATGCCACACAGTGTTGTGCATAGATGTTAGGCTGGCTTTCTGGCCTTGGCTGCTTTCCAGAGAAACTTGTGGCAAGCAGATGGGAAAGGAGGGAAGAAATGAGAGAAGAAGGTGCTGTCACACCACTTGCTATGCTGCAGTTGCAACTGTTTCTCACTGGGGTAGACTATCAGTTAGGGTCTGGCTAAAACAAGCAAGGTACGTCACGGTGGATTATTATTATTAGGTAAAGGTAAAGGGGCCCCTGACCATCAGGTCCAGTCGTGTCCGACTCTGGGGTTGCGACACTCATCTCGCTCTATAGGCCAAGGGAGCCAGCGTTTGTCCGCAGACAGCTTCCAGGTCATGTGGCCAGCATGAGAAAGCTGCTTCTGGCGAACCAAAGCAGCGCACGGAAACGCCGTTTACCTTCCTGCCGGAGCGGTCCCTATTTATCTACTTGCACTTTGATGTGCTTTCGAAGTTCTGCTAGGTGGGCAGGAGCTGGGACCGAGGAACAGGAGCTCACCCCGTTGCAGGGATTCGAACCGCTGACCTTCTGCTCAGCAAGCCCTAGACTCTGTGGTTTAACCCACAGCGCCACCTGGGTCTGGCTAAAACAAGCAAGGTACGTCACGGTGGATTATTATTATTAATTGAATTTATATACCGCTCTATACCCAGGGGTCTCAGGGCGGTTCACAGAATAAAATCAAGATATAAAACCACAAAATGCATTAATAAAAATAACAACCCAATAGCCCCCCCCCAAAGAAACATTTTAAAAGGGCATAGAACAGGCATGTCAAAGCTGCGGCCCTCCAGATGTTTTGGACTACAATTCCCATCTTCCCCAACCACTGGTCCTGCTAGCTAGGGATCATGGGAGTTGTAGGCCAAAACATCTGGAGGGCCGCAGGTTTGACATGCCTGGCATAGAATGTAAATGGGATCAAGCAAAGGCCTGGTTAAAAAGGAATGTTTTTGCCTGGCACCTAAAGGTACATAGTGAAGGCGCCAGGCGAACTTCCCTGGGGAGAGTATTGCACTGACGGGGAGCCACTGCAGAGAAGGCCCATTCTTGTTTTGCCACCCTCCGGACTTCTCGAGGAGGAGGCACACAAATGAGGGCCTCGGATCTGGGGTCTGGGTAGGTTCATATGGAAAGAGGCAGTCCTTGAGGTATTGAGGTCCTGAGCCGTTTAAAACAAAAGGAAATTGTATACTTTGCTTGTGGTCAGTGGTGATCAGATGGGGTTTCCAGTATGCAACTTGTTGCCATTTGTTTTATGCAAATATAGAAACCTCCATTCATTTCTCCACACTTGGATTCTATACATGGAGAACCACTGAACAGGGCTGAAGTCTACACACTGCATGAAGTGTTGAAACCCCTAAGACAAGGCAAGGTGACTGTTAAAACTGGTTTTGAGCAATCATCTCTTCAGAGCTGACAAGTGTATTATGTCTTCCTTCTGTTAAAGGAAATGAATTTTCAGTATCCAGAGCTGTTTTAATTTTGGGTCAACTTTTACCCTTAAAATGGCGGGAGAAACAATTAAAACTATATCTAAAACCAACTATAGCAATTTAAAATGTATCTAAAACCAACTATAGCAATTTAAAATGTATCTAAAACCAACTTTTTAAAAACATACAATGGAACATACATTTCAGGGGACTAAAACTGGTTTGTGACTTCCTAATAACACTTCTATAATTATACATATAGCCCCATCAAACATTGTTTGGTAGAAGCTCAACTTTACCATGTATCTGCAGCATGGGAAATGTTGGAGAAGTGCCCAAGGTGTAAGCAGGATGTGGTTAACCAGAACTTGTAAAAGAAGCATGAATGGTTTGGGGAAAGAGTAATGAAGGTTCAGAAGGCAATAGTCACAGAAGAGAAGTGAGCTGACATGCATGGAATAGGCATTCGAGACTGAAGGGGTCTGGCCTTGGACGGGGATCTGTTTTTTCCTTTTTCAGGTGCAGTAGCAGTAATTTGATTCAGTAACTAGAAATAGTGGACCAGTGGTAGGGAACATGTTGCCCTGGATGTTGTTGAACTCTGCTACCATAAAGGGTTTCTGTCATGTTAAACTTCAAAACTTTTGCCCAGTTTTGAATACTTACAATCTAACAAGGAGAAGGGTAAACTCTTGTTGTTCTAAGTTTTGACAGAATTTGCCTGCACCTTCACCATTACCTCATTGGTTTGTATAAATATGGTAGACATTCTGAAGACTAGTTAGGTTTGCACAATGCTGGTACATGTGCAGAGTTTCAGTTAAAGCAAGCTTCTCGGTAACAGAACTTGCTGCTGGAGTTGATGCCCACAGGAGTAGTGTTTTAACAGGCACTGTGTGCAATAACTAACTTTGTGAATTGGGAATTCCACTTTTCTCAAACTCTGTGATGTTGCAGAGTATACTGAAGGATTCATGGGGCAAGGTGTTTTGTGTGTTTGCCCATGACTTGATCTAGGGATGGATTAAGGTCTATTCTAGAACTGATGTCAGCTTTACTTTAGCTGATGGACCTAGTTTCAGTAGACTACAGAATGCTGCGTTGTAGCCAGGTATGTGTGACTCCATGGGAAGCTGAAAATTGCACTGATTTTCTGGTGCTGGATCCATCATCTTCAAATGTTTGATCCTAGCACCTCAAGTATAGTTTTATAATGAGTTTAGTGAGAGGCTTTTATGTCTTTAACTTGGCTGGTTAATATTACAACAGTGCATACATGAACAAATTAAAACATAAAATGTGGAATAATGATCCAATTTTTCATTACAGTGCCTACCCCAGTACCATAGAAACAGCCTCCCCGTGCCCTGTTTAATTCTATTGCAGTTTTTAAGATCAGCATGCATAATCCTCTTTTTGACTGTGTGCTTTGTCTCTACAAAAGATGAAAGCCTTCCATGCAAGATATCCAAGATAACTTTGATTGTTTATAATTATACAGGTTTTTACAAACTTGGCATATGTGGTCAGAAGGGGGGAAAGGGAGGGTTGGTTGATATAGCGTATTGCATTCTTGCAGAAATCAATTGGTGTGGGGAGGAGGGGGAGAAAAGCCTTGTGTCACAGAGGGAGCGTTGCGACTACTCTAAAGTAACGACTCTCCAAACCATTGCCTTTTCATGCTTTTATTGTGTGCAAGCTTTTTACAGTGCTAGAGCTGTACAGGGTACATGTTCTTAGTCTGACCCAGAACCCTGGAGTGACGCTTCCCGCGTTTTCTTCCAACATAAGAGTCTGGGCACCCCAAATCTCCTTCCGCGTTTCCTTCTGCGTAATTCCGGAACCGGAGGGAAACAGGGTCTCCTTTCCATGTTTTCCTTCTCCCCCCTTTCCCCCACTCTCTATTCCTCTCTCCCGTGCAGCAGAGGCTCTGCTATCCTGCCAGAGCCCTGTCTCCTACTTCCTACTTCCCCACTGGACTCTTCTCCCTCCCCGCTGGCTCCGCTGCTGGTGGAAGAGCTGCTCCTCAAGATGGGAGGGGGCTCTCTGTACTGTTTCCCCCTCCTATAGGAAGTCTTATGGAGCCCATAACCCAAAATTGCTGGGGCTACTGTCTACCTAAATCAACTCGGTCAAAGCAATTCTCTGGCAGTGGAAGAAAGGTGTGTTCTAAGTCCTAGCCCATTGGCTTGGTTAAGCAGCCTGCTCTCAACAGGCCAAAAGCCAATTAAATCCCCACACACCTTAAGTCAGGGGTCCCCAGACTTACCGTGCGGCGGGCCGGTGCCCGCCGCGCCGACCGCGCGGTGGGCCGGAGGGCAGGGGAGTGCGCGCGCAGCGGGCCGGAGGGCGGGGGAGTGCGCGCCCGTGCGCATGCGCACACGCGCCCGTGCGGGAAAAAAATCGCCGAAAATCGCTTGTGATGTCAGGGACTTCGGGTTGGCCACCTTGGCATGTGCTCTGGTGGGATCTGTAAAAACTCGCTCCTCCTTTCTACCTTGCTTGTACTGTACCCAGGGTCATTAGGCAGATGACCTCCAGCACTTGACAAGGGATCTCAATCTCCTGTTCATCGAAAGACGTCCTAGCATTCTTAGTACTTACTCAATGCTTGACCGTTAAGCAACTAGAATTCTTTTAAGTTATTATCAATGTGTAAATGTTAGTTTGATCCCTTGGAAATAGGGTACATGAATTTTGCAATAAAATGTGCACACCTTCAGCCATGAATGATGGCTTTTGCTTGAACGTCTAATCCACTGCTAAGCTGAGTAAAGCTATTGCTGTGGGGATTAGCTTGAAGGTAGATGTGACCAGGGTGTGTCTGTGTCTCAAGCCTACTTTGCAACAACAAGGGGTTGTGCCAAAGGTTATCTGAAACAAGAATGGGTCCCCCAACATTTCAGGACATGCACACCCCCTGTGCAGACATCCTAGGCTCTAGGAACATAGGAAAGGTCTTGCATACAAGCGGAAGAGCTTGCTGCATCAGGCCAATGGCCCATTTAGTCCAGCATCCTGTTCTCACAGTGGCCAACTACATTTATATTAAAAGCCTGAAAATAGAACCTGGGTGCAACAGCAACCCCCACTTGCAATTCCCAGAGTCAAACCACTGGTCTATCTAGCTCAGTATTGCCTACATTGATGGGCAGCCCACTCTCCAGGGTTTCATAGAGTGGAGATTCCCAGATCTATATGGAGATGCTGATGACTGAACGCAACACTTTCTGCATGCAGGGCACCAACTCTGTTCACCATAGATGGACACTGTGTTCAGGACTTGTACAAACTGTATTCTTCACTCTTCCAGTTGACCCTTTCCAAGAGCGCTTGATCTGTGCTATGCAGGCCAGTGGTGTTTGACCAGATCAATTGTTTACTGCTGGATTCCCTAAATTCTGGGGAGGGGGGGGATCCTCAAAGTCTTGTGCAGGCAGACTTCATTATTTCACTCATCTCTAGCTCTTCTGAGTGCTAGCTCAATTGGACATACATTTTCCCCATATTCACATGATCGGCTGCCGCATAACCTGATTATCAGTATTGAACAACCCCTTTTTGCTTTGGCTACTTTAAGAAAACAGTGCCTCGTGCTGCCCTTCGTAACATTTGCCCCCTTGTCTTTCAGGTCAAGAACGCTTTGGCAACATGACCAGAGTGTACTATAAAGAAGCTGTTGGTGCTTTTGTAGTATTTGATGTCACAAGAGGCTCAACATTTGAGGCAGTTTCCAAGTGGAAACATGACTTGGACAGCAAAGTGCTTCTCCCAAATGGCAGCCCAATCCCTGCAGTTCTAATTGCCAACAAATGTGACCAAAAGAAAGACAGTGGCCAAAATCCTTCTCAGATGGACCAGTTCTGCAAAGAAGGAGGTTTTGCTGGGTGGTTTGAAACCTCTGCAAAGGTAAGAATATTCTTAAACCAGGGTAAGCTTTAAAACTTATGTGTATGCACCATCGCCCTTACCACTGAAGTCAATCTGTGTTTGATTATGTAAAAAGCCAAATGTCCCAGAGCTTATTGCTTATCCTTTCTTAATTTTGATGTGGTTCTTAATTTAGTGTAAATGAATCTTCTTGCTATGTAATTATGTGGTATATGATACTTACGTGTTTTAGTCATATGGACGGTGAAGCAGTAAAATCCAGGAAACGAAACTTTAGACCAAACTTTATAGTTAACGGCTGTGCTTTTGATCTGAGGAGCACATCGCCTGAAACAGTAAAAGCTTCTAGGAAGATCAGACACATGTGACTCTTAAAAGAAATGGCAACCCCACTGCTTCTTGCTTTGAGCAAACATTTGAATAACTAGAATCGCAACCCATTTCTCATGATAAATGTGTAAGGAAGCATAGCTCACTGGTAGAACATTTGACTATAAGTTCCAGTTCAGTTCTGGGTGTTCACTCAATAGCTGTTCTTGAAGGGAAGATGTGTAACTAAGTACTGTATATCCTTGATGTTCTAAGGGGCCCCAAGTTCTAAGTTTCATGTATCTCTGCTTTAAATGGCTTGAGGTAGGACAGCTGATGCTGCCACACATAGTTGACTAATTGGGGCAAAATTGCAGATGGGAGCTAGTAATTTCATCCTTCTGAAAATCACGCATTCAGGTGCAAATGCTGTCCATCAGTAGCATATTACTTTTGACAAGAAATGGGCATTCCAATATAAATTGGCACCCACATTTCTGCCCCAACTACTTAACTGAACCACACATATGTAGATGCGGAGAAATCTTGTCCCATAGCAATGATGGACAGTGGAACTGACTGTACAGCAAGAAAGGGAGATGTGAATAAGGCGCTAGGAAGTAATCTTGATTGATGTCAATTCTCAACATATTTACTGTCTGATCCCTGCTTAGCTAGGCTCATGCGGGGGAGAAGCAAGCTCTGAAAATGTTAGTGCTGCTGCTGCTGCTGCTGCTGCTGCTGCTGCTGCTGCTGCTGCAGGAGTGTATCTGTGATGCCAAAGCAGGCAAAAGGGGGGGGGGAGAGAAACTAAATTATAAGCTTTTTAATGCAGCTTCTTCTATCCACCTGAAGATCATTTTTCTGTGTAGAAAATGAAATTCAACATGGCAGTTGTTTTGCACTGGTTTTAGAAAGGTAAAGTTGCAGACTTTAACCTTAAACCAATTGCATGGAAGCTGAAATAACAGTCATGAAGTGGTTTGCTTGTAAACTTTAGTTCTGAACAGTTTTCCTAAATTGTTTGAATCAATGTATCAAAACAGCTTTTACACATATACAGCAAGTCTGCAACCTACGCTGGGCTTACGTTCAGGGATCGTACCTAAAGCCAAAATAGTGTATCGTCAAAACCCATTGAGTGCATTGGCGGATGGGATTGCTGAAGCCTTCCCCCCCCCCTGGATGCCCACCCCCTTTCTGTCCCCTTCTAAAAAAAATTAGAAAAGGTTTGCCGAGCATGTAAAGCTGAATGTGCATTAAGTTGCAGGCTTGTTGTAAAAAGCTTGGATGCTGAAGAGGTGGCGCTCTTACGTAGATTCTTCTACACAGGAAAGCATTAATTTGTCTCCTATGGTTTCCTCCACAGGACAATATCAACATAGACGAAGCTGCTCGGTTCTTGGTAGAAAACATCCTTGCAAATCTCAAAACCTGTCCTAGTGAAGAGAATGATGTCGGGAGACTAAAACTGGAATCAGGTCCTCTGACAGCAGAAAGCAAATCTCAGTGCTGTTAGTTACATCCAATCTTGCAGTGACACACTATGTCAGAGCAGTGAGATTCCTGCTCCTCATGTTGGACTGCTGCTATGGTGCTTCATCACAACAATCCTAATGAGGAATTGTTTTTTGTAGAGTTGGTCACACTTCAGGCGTTTACACACCTTTTCCTTTGTTGGGTAGGACTTCAAATTGCCGTCTACACTATATCATTGTCTGGTTGTGAACCATTTAGCACAGTTGAAAGCTGCCTCCAATACGAAAAGGCAGTATTTATCCTACAAGGCAAGGGTCAGTATGGGTGACTCAATCCCAATATTTATCTTTCACAGTGCAATTTCAGAACTAGAATAGGAACATCTGCCTATGAGTGAAAATGTTCATTTTAATAAGTGCTATTATCGTTTGCTTATACCCCCTTTAATGCATACAAAATCCTATAGCTGCCTCCTTTTCCTCTAATGTCTCCTCCATTTGTCTTGAACACCAAGGCCACCAAGCCTTTAGGGACACTTGACACCCAAGAACACTTCATTTCTGAATAGCACAAGACTGATATTAAGCAATGGTAATCTTAAACTCTATTGCTTGGAAATCGGGATAGGAAGATTATGCTGTTTGAAAGGGAGTGATAAGGATAAGTCTGTGCTGTCCCATCTGACCACTTCTGACTCAGATAATGGGAACAAACATTCCAGTACACTTGCATACATTGCATCTGTGCACAATTAAACTCTTAAGGAAAACCTCCCTTCTTGCACAAGCACAATTAATTCTGTATGTTTTTAGGGTATCTGATGGGTTAAAAATGAATAATGTGCCTGATTAAGCTGTCTCAAGAATTTTTTAAAAATGAAAACAGATTGCAACACTGTCAACTTCGATCTTTTAACTTATAGGTGTACTAGTAGAGACCTCTTCTTAATCATGCTATATTTATAGTACAGTACCTGTATTTTTCCACTTTTACTATTTAACACAAGGAGTAACGCTTGATTCAAGTCTTGCACAAGAGCAATTTGCAAATGTGGAATATATTATTAGTTTTATTACTTCTGCTATCTGCTAAAGCCGTGCGCGCAAAAATAAGAAGTCTGAAGTATCTGTGCAAAAACTGCCTTTTTCTTATGGTGTGTGTGAAATGGGGTGACTTCTGTAAAATATTTAACACATTGCTTATTACAGTCTTAAAACCTGTTAATCCTGTTTTGGTTTCTGCACCTTACACCTATATAACATAGCATGCCAGCCGCTAGACATCTTAAGGTACTTTTGACCTAATATTTCTGAAAGCTTAAACTGGGTCACAAATCTATTTACCGGTATGTGACCAAAGATGTTTTGATATGATTTAAATACCAGGCAAATATTTTTATGATGTGAATGCACACGCCTAGAGTTTTTAGAAGGTATGTTCAGGCACTTTGTCAAGAATCCAAAGAGAGCATCTCATGTTCCTAGACTTCTGTTTCTAGGCTTGCACTAATTTTGTTGAATTCCACAAAAGTCAAAGCCCCTTTTAATGCTGAATCCCCTAACCCATTGTGGTTATCATTTAGTTTTCTAAAATAAATAAAAACATTTGGAGTAGCTTTTAACACACATGAAGTGCAAACTCTAAATGTGAGCTTGAGTAACTCGTTGTTTTTAAAAAATCAAAATGCACTTTCTGATGGTAAATATAATGGTAAAGCATCCTATAGCCACCTTCTGCACCCCAAACTTGCTGTATTGGATGTGGAGGGGGTAGGTAACTGTGTTTACATTAACAGATGTGTGCAAATGAACATGTTTATAAAACCTCATTGGAGATGCGGTCTGCTAGCCTCCAGCACTTCTTTACTTCTGAGTAGGGCAATAAACAAGAAACATTCTTTGGGGGCCAGGCTTTCAGCATTCTGCTTAACATGGCAGTCTTTTGAGCACAAGTAATCTCTGCTTGTAAGTAAACAATCATGCACAGGTCAGCAAGACGGATAACATCACACTACTTGTTGATACTTGTCCAATATGATATCAATTTGCAAGAAGAAGAAAAATGTTTTGTATACTTACTGTGAGTTCACGCTGTCCTTGAGAAAGCATTGCACCACTTTTTCTTAAGAAGGAACTCTCACTTCTGCAGCTTTTTAATTAAACAGTTTAGTCAAATCTTAGCTTTCCAATTACACGTTTTTGAATATTTCTTCCCAAAATCTAAGTGAGAAGTTTACATTGCATTTTGACAGTGGGTGTTTAGAGCTCTGATATCAGCAAGCTGCTCTGATCACTTCTAGAATTCTTAAAACATTCAAAAGTTAAACTTCATTGCAGCATATAAAACAGGCTGAATACATATCACATGATTTGTGCTAGGTAATGGTAAAGCATCCTATAGCCACTAGAAATGTACCAAAGGTGGGGAAAGAGACACCTGCTAGCTTGGTGATAGTAGCAAGCTTACCAAATATTTATTGGTGTGCACATTTAACTATTCAATGCACATTACTGTTGATAGGGGGTCTTCCATGGATATTGCATTGTTCTAAATGGGGGCAAAGCACTTGCATAAAGGGGCATGGTGGTGCCTTTTGGCATAGGGGCCATAGAATACTCAGTGATTGCACCTTTAACTGTTTATATAGTACAGAATGTGGTATTAGCTGTAGAACTCAGCTTAATTTTTTTTTTAAAAAAATAACTTTTGTGCATCTTATACTAGCTTAAAGCATGTAGGCAATGCTTGGTGATGTTCAAAAGCCAGAGGCGGTATTATATGTAATCTCTAGTTTGTGTGTGGGGGGGGGAGCATTAGTACCTGCTTTTCTCTGTGAGTAGCAGAAATAATGTTGTAAAGTAAGTTGTTGATAGCTCCACCTCCTTTCTATATCTTTTAACCTTAGCAGCATAATTGTATAACTTGACTTCCATGCGTGGCTCTTGAGAAGTCACTCTTGTCCAGAGAAGGCGAGTCCAACAGCAGTGACCCCCTTTCTCCCTTTGAAGTTCATTCAACTCCTGTCCTATGATTGTCACTCTTAAATTTGAAATGAAATGTGATTTATTCCCTGGCTTAATTTAGTGTATTTCTCAAACTACACAATGACCTTACTGCTCCCTGATGAGCGACTGAAGGGCTGATGGCTCCCACTGTAGAATATTTAGTTAAAATTCCTACACTATAAGGGCTGGGAAAGATCTCTGCTATGTGCTTGGACAGCTGCTGCCAGTCAGAGTAAACAGTACTATGCAAAATGGAATGATGGTCCTGGTGTGTGAAGCCTTTATATTTGTATTTCTAAGCTAATATTCTCCTTTAACAGCCTTGTCGTGAGGTTAATTTTGACATGCTTGCCAGGGCTAATGATAGTTACAGTCCCTGCTTTTCCTGCTTAGCATAAGTACATGGGTGCATGAGCAGGTAACGAGACAGGGCGGTTTGGGGGAATATGTAGCCTGCATATCCCTTCCACATCCAGCCTCTGCCACCCTCTGCACCACACTTAACTAGGAAGATGGGTCTCCACTGAACCCTTTTGGAATCCACCATGTGTTGGCTGTGTCTATTTAGGCACTAGAATATGTACTATATATTTCTAAATCTTTTTGGAAGAAAATATATGTTTAACAGCTAACGTTTTTTCTACTTTGTACACCAAGTTTTTAATACTAAATCCAATTGTTTGTGTGTGCAAAAGCAATTGTCTACTTTGACTTGCTCCAATACAGTGCTCAGGATCTGTTTTCTGTTCCCACCCTTGCTTTTTTGACACTATTTTTGTTTTCTAAAACTTTAAAGTGCTCTTTATATTTTGTATAAATAAAATTTGTAGTCAATACATTGTGTTTCTCTTCTTAAGTACTGGGAGATGATGTTTTGGTAAAAACGGAGTATGGATTAACAAACATCTGAAGTAACTGAGTAATTCATTTCCTCAGATGATCCATTATTCCCTTAAATTCTAGGAGGTGTCATGAGCTTTCGTTGGAGAAGTTTTAGAAGATGCAGTGATCTGTACATTCCCACCCCCACCCCCCGTAACTGCAACTGATACTGTAAAAAAGAACCCCAAGCAACTCAAACAGTTCACAGAGATGAGCCAGACTTGAATCTCACCAGTCTTAATAAGAGTACTGGATAGTCTGCAGCTCTCTACTGTGTACATTCAAGACTGGTCCATATTTCAGACTTGTTTGATTTTTCCCCCAACACTGCTATGTTAAACCTCTCTGCCAACAGAAAGCCAATGCAGTTGGACAAAAAACTTTCTCTCCGGTGCATTGTCTTCGGCTTGCAGGATTTTTTAAAAAGCAAGTACTTAATAGTAACACCACTCACTTCTTGTCTTAAGTGGTGCATTCCATTCTGCTGTATGTATAGACCAGTCCTTCAGAGGTAGTCCAGCTGGAGGGCCACAGGATCCCCAATCCTTGCAAATCTGAGTTACTTGAAAATCTGTTCCATTTGAATGCCAGACTCCTTTCCCTGCAATGTTTTGTTTCCCTTACCTTGCCTCCAATAACTATTTTGCTTTTACTCCTGTTTCCTTGAGTGTGTGCCTTACTGCTTATACTGTGCACAATTGATCTGGTAAGGTACTCCCTGTTAGGATCTCCTACTCATGAGTAGGACCCTGGCAGAGACACATGCCTGACTGTCATGTTCCCTCCCTCCTGGTCGATTGTTCAGGAGCTTCAAAAGCTTTCATCAGCCCGAACATCACAGTGACCGATGCCAACTAACATCAGCACACTTGGGGATCCAGAGTGTTTGCAATTGCGTAACAGACCTCAGCAACTCAGCATTTGGCTAATCTATTTTATTTACATATAAACACACACTGAGCACTGCAACATGGCTCCCTCTCTGTAGCATCAGGCAACAAAGAGAGAACAAAGGACAATAGTCCCACTTCAGGGAACACAGTAACACAAACATCCTGTCTTCACTTCCCACTGTGGATGAAAGCACACACCACCATGTGATAAACAACTACCGGTATCTCATGACAGCAGACACAGGGAATGAATCTTCCAACACTCCCATGGCAGGCCCAATACATTTTGGCACCTGAGACAAACTGCAAAGTGGTGCTCCTTCCTTGCCAGGAAAGAAGAGGTGAGTGAAGATCTACATCAGAAATAAGGGCAGGGAATAATAATCTACCTAGGGATCTGCTGATCCTGCAGATTCTGCTCCCGGTACCAGAGATGGTCACCTCACCTTGCCTCATGGGTGGACCAGCTCTGGGTACTCCAGTATCATTATTCTGTACTGTAGGTCATACATGGGGACAGGCTAAATTTAAGAGTGGCTTCTGATACCCTTGTAATGTAGTAGACTAATATCGCCACATTAATGATGGAAAGACGTCACAACTATTCCGTCTCGAGATCTTCTACTTCTCAGATTAGGCTAATGTTAACAGATAAAATATTTGCTTTCAATAACTCCTCTGGACAAATAACTTCAGCATGTGTCTTGCCTCCAGCAGAAAAGATGTACACCGTTGGGTTTTTCAAATTTGTTTTATTTCTTGTGCATTATATATGTTTCAAGTTGAACTCCGCCCCGCCACCTAAATAAACAAACACTAATGCAGATTCTGAAGAGCCATCACCTTCTCATTCTTTGTATTTATGAAGATACAGTACTGTATTCAACATGTTATCAAGATATGGACAGAAGAACGATTTACGCAAGATACAGATACAATTGAATTGCATACTGTCAACAAAATCAAGTATCTAAATTCCCTGAAAACACACAGCCACACCGTCCTCCCTGCGCTCAGCTTGGCGCGAACCCCTTGCGCCTCCGGCTTTGTTCACTCGTCGGGATTTTCGCCCAACAGCGTAAAAATACAAACGACAAATAAAAACAGGAAGCCAGAAGGCGCGTGTTATTACCTCTATGGACTCAGGGAGGCGTCCGTCTACCCGGCGGCAGCTCTATGGTAAAGAACATTCCCTGTCTACTGTGCTTTGGAGGGACGGTTCCGGACCGGAAGTGGGCAATGATGATTGCGAGGCTGGTGTGGGCGACTCAGACTTTCCATGCTTTTTATTGTGCCGGAAGTACGGGATGCGTGTCCCGTTTCTATCTTGGCGGCTGAGTCGGCGTCTCTTAGCAACGGAATGGACGCCGGCGCCTGAGGGAGGCGAGCTATTGCGGCGGCGCTGAAGCTCGTCTAAGGGAGCCTGGCATGTCGAAGTTAAGCAAAAAGAAGGAGCTGGTGAGGAGCAACAACGTTCTCCAGGCGCCCTTCTCCTCTAAAGAGTAAGGCTCCAATACCCTCCGCTTCTCAAGCGGCCCCCATTCCTTGCGGGTTGCGCACACCTCGCCGCCTCTTTCAATGCATTTCTGTTTCTAAGGTTAAGGACTCGCTCCTGGAAGATGTGAAGCGATAATAGCGGGAAAGAGTGTTTCTGGGCGCGTGCAGAGTGCACTGTCCTTGCCAAATCATACCCGCAGTGTTTGGGGTCTAGGGAAAGGTTGAGCATATGATGATTAATATTTTTCTTTCCAGCTGCAGCTTAGCTATATCTAGCCATCAGCTACTCAAGTAAGTCTTGCCTGTGCTAAATGTCCTTGATTCTTGTTTATAGGCCACATGCCATATCTGCCACATGTACTTGCGGCTGTCAGTGGCCTTGTTTTGATGCACTGCAGCACCTGGGATTGGCTGGGACTCAAAACCTTAAAACGATTCTGTGTAGATTGCTCATTTATTATCTCTCCCTTCCTTCAAGAAACTTGGGAAGGAGCTCATCGTGTGACATACACACTTCCCTTTCCCAGTCCTTAACAACAGGTACAGGAATCGGCCTGGGTGAGTGTGAAGGCTAAGCAGAGACTGAAGCTGGGCCTTTCCGCTGCAATCATCCTTCCACTGTCTACTTTTCCTTTAAAAAAATGGGTGCTGAATCTTAGAAGTGTCAGATATTTTTCTTGTCTGGAATATGCAGACTTGCTACAGAAGTGTTGCTCTGCTCCCAGAAAATGTAGTCTGGGTGGAATGCAACACAGGCAGGTAAGAGGCAGCGAGAGCAGTAGCGGTCAACTAGAGTCAGCCACAATTAAAAACAGTAGCTGTGTTTTCTTGTTTGCACAGATGTACGTTAAGGGCAGCATATAAAGTAGGAAGGAGAGGCTCTTAACTTCAATGAAATTGATTGGCAGTAGGCTCAGGACAGATGAAAGGAAGGACTATTTCACTCAAAACATTATTAACTTGCAGAATGTATTACCACAGAATGTAGTGGTGATTGCTAGCATTGGTAGCTTTATTACTAAAATTCATGGAAGGTACGTTTATCACTGGCTATTAGCTTTAATACTATTCCATGTTTGAAGAAAGTATATCTTTGAATATTGGACACCGAGGAATCATAAACAACAGGGAAAAGCTATTGCTTATACCCTCTGCTTGTGGATTCCAGGAAATATTTGGTTGGTGAACCTTTTGTTTAACGCAACAGGGCTTTTTATGATTTCAAAACACTTGGGGATATGTTTTGGGAAGATAAGGTTAACTGCACCTCTCTGTCTGCTGGATGTTTGCAAACAGGCTTTCCTCTTCACATGTAATGTGCACCCTGTTGGTACACAGTAAGCATACCTGCCGCGGTTAAGAGTGAATTCATACGAAAAATGGAAGAACTGTCATCAGTTAGTGGTGTTGAATGAGTGCTATTGAGATTCTGGGTACAGTACCAAATTGCTGGGTGTTGTACTATCTCTGGTTTAGTAAGCCTTGGATTTTCTTTGTCTTCAGTGATGTCTGTCTATCTCTCTCACCATCGCTCCCCCTAATCAACTAAAAGAGGAGATGCCACATCAATCTCCAGGAGCTTCTGAATGAGTATATCAGCTGTTTCCTGGTACCTGGGAATTAAATAAATTACTATATCAGAAAGCTCTCATACTTTTCTTAAGCCTTGAATACTAACGTCTTCTGATGCAGAAAGAAAGGAGTGTAAGACTGATTGTGTGGCCAGAAGACATGTCATGCCTACCTGAGAACTAACCGTATTTACTATTTTTTGGAAGGGTTGGAACAGAATTTCAGCAGGAGCTGGCTAAACCAGTAGCTGATTGGTAATAATAGTTGTTCAGGGTCATGCTAAAGAGCCATCAGTTCTAGCACTGTGGATTTGATGGTGGCTAGCCACATGCCCCAACACAAGATAATGATAGCTATTCTCAGCAGCTGAGAAGTGTCAAATACACTTACAGCCATCATAGTTCGTGGCCACTGATAAGCAAGTATTGGGGGTATTTATCCACTTTTATCCAATTCATTTATTTACTAATATAGCATAAAGAGGCCTCACTCACTCCTAGTCCTAGTGCAAGGGGGGAACCTGGGGATGAACAGGAAATAAAATGTAGTACCAAATGTGTTATAATCGTCTGCTTTCCAATTTTATTTTAAAAAGTAGAACAAACTCCACAGCTGTGCTCTATATATGTCCTGAGTCCCTTTCAAGTTCAGGCAGAAGTTTCCAAGCTCAGTTTCTTTTTTATCGATGGATTGTTTTGCTGTCTTGTCTAATACGAAAGTGGGGAAGAAACCCTTAAACAAATAATCTAATGACGACAACAACCAATCCTGACATTGTTCTGCAGATTGACCTTAGTCAAGTCACTGCTTATATATCCCAAAGGATATATATATATATGAAGTCTTTTATGAAGCTGTACTCGAAATAGTGTCAGGTCAAAGCAGCATATCTCTCTTCTACTTTGACAAACCACCAGCTAAGCCTTCTGGCCCCAGCTGTCAGGAAATATTTAAGTTTAGTTACTGCTGAACTGTAGATAGTATTTAAATCAAGATGTTGATGGCAGCTTGTTGTCATCTATTAAGTGACATTTTTAACTATAAATACATATTTCAAAGAGGTCAGTTTCTTTCTCCTAGCTTGTTGACATTCGTCTGTATGCATAATATTGAATATTTAAGTCTGTATGTTATAAATAAAGCACCTGTAAAGTATCAGGAAGCCTTCCAGCTTTTAAAAATTGGACTAATGAACGTGCTTTTCCATAAGTCTGAAAAGCCCCAAATGCTGTAACCTTTCCTCTTAGAGATGTGGTTCCAGCCCTTTGATCATTTAGTTGCCATTTTCCACACATTTTCCAGCTCTACAGTATGTCTTTTTGAAGTAAATAAAGACACAAACTGTTATCTAAGGAGCTGTCACCATTCAATATAATAAGAGGAAATGAATTACCACCACCCTACAGACTATAACACAATGGGAAAATATTGGAAAATCTGCTTCTCTGCTGTCTTGCACTTTACCTGCTTTGTTAATTTCTTTTGATGTTTGCCTTATTGGTACAATAATGAAGACATGTTGAAGAAAGTAATTACTGTGGTCTTTATAGACATTTTATGGAAATACTTTTTTATAATAGGTACTTAGAAACTAGTCTGAAACTGGAACTGGGTGCACTGACAGTAGCTACATTATATATAAATGTAGCTTAAGTATTTTGTCTGGTAATGAAAGTAGCACATCCAGGAGTCAAGATTTGTATTGCTTTTAGTTATTGCCGTTCAAACTGTTTCACAGTATTATTTGTGATTATTTCAGAGTAATTATCATAGTAATTCCTGAGATATTATTTCAGTAATTATGAACCTATAGTCCAAGCTGAAACTTTCTGGTTGCACAACTGTAAATTCATATCTGACTCAGCTGCCTTAAAGTCAAGCAAGTCTGCCCCTACTGTTAGGCAGAATGAGTCAGTTGCCTCAGATGCTGGAGGAGGCAGGGCAGCAATCTCCATCTTCTCCAAAATAGTCCTAGGTCCCCTAAGCTAGCCTGCTTCCTCCAGTTAGGGTAGTGGTGTTGTCCTGGCACTGTCAAAGTAAGATTCAATTGTTGGTCCATTTGAATTATTTTTTTACAGTATTTTTATTGTTTATTAGTCACTTGTTCCGAGGGTCTCCAAGGGACTTACATTTAGGGACATAAACATAAATACAGTATACTGTACTGTTAAAAAGTCATATAAAACATTAATATTCTCATACATTCTCATGCAAACACCTACAATTAAGACATCCTCCCATCCCCTGGGTAACATCTGCAGGAAACTTCAGCAGCACACTAGCAGCAGAACAAAATCAGCTCAGCTTTGGAAAAAAGTCTTCACCTAGCACCAAAAATATGTCATGACCTCACTGGGAAGAGTATTCCACAGATGGAAAGCCACAACTGAAAAGGATATTCAGGTTCCATTGACAGCTCCTCAAAGGGTGAGGTGGTAGAAATGCAACAGGAGTGCAAGAGCAAAGTCTACTTCTCTGTGCAGGTGCAGACATTTAGTCGCAGCCCCAGTGAACATTTATATTATGTAAAGGATTCATTTGAGCTTGGTGAAGGGGTGATGTGCACTGTTTGTCAATAATCTTAAAGGCACCCTTGATTATCAGACTGGCACAATGCTGAGCAGTCTCACTTTGAATGTCAAACAGGTCAGAGGTACATGGCTCTTCAGTTAGATGCTACTACTGGTAGAGTTTTCACTATTTCCCTGCCAACTGGATAGTAGTAGGCTTGGACAAAAATGCTACCCTCATTATTTGGGGTCATTTGTCTCCTACAAAAGTTGCAGGCATTTTTTTAAGACTGGAGGGTGAGCAGTGTGTGTTTCAGGTGGGCTTCCTGATCACACAGTAGAGCATATTGTGATCTGTCTTGTAGAAACAAAAACAAAAAGGCAAACAGACTTGGTACACTCTGACCTGTGAATCTTTGCTGACGAATTGTCGAAACGGCCTTGTCCTGATTTTTACTGGAATTTATCTTTATTTGCCTTCAATACTGGGATTGACTCCTATTTGAACTCCTCATCACACAAATAAAACCTTGTGAAGATTTATTTGAAATCCATTTTTCTTCTGGCCTGAGTTCTTTCAATTTACTGTTTATTTCTGGACTTTACCAAGAACTCCAATTTCATTTCAGCCTTTGGGGTATTACTGGATCAACCTCTGTTGTAAACCCTCAAGGTCCTTTGGGTGAGTCTAGGAAGCCAAAATTTCCTATCTGGCCAGAATGGAATGAAGCAGATATCAATGCAGAGAAGTGGGATGCTGGAAAAGGTGCAAAGGAAAAAGATAAATCTGGAAGAAGTCCTATTTTAGTAAGTTTTCTATAGTAATCAGAAAAGTTCTTTCAGATTCATCAGTATATGAAAATATGTATTAACACTATCTTCTTAAGCACACATTTTAAAGATTCATCATTGAATGAGTGCTCACCATTCTAGTAATGCAATGAGGCTTTTCATTAAACTAATATTAAAGTTTAAAGTGCTAAGCTGTTTCTGAATCATACCTTAGGTCAAGTATTGCCAACTGGTGGTCACATTTTGCATTTTAAGAGAGTGATGTGGGCACCAGTTATAACACAGCTGCTAGTGGAAGCCAGCAAAAGGACTCTGACTACTGTAGTAGGTATCTCGGCACCCTCTCTCCTCCCAGAACAGCATATAGAGGAAGGAGAGCACGGCACTGATAGAAGGACCTTGTTAACACCTTCTGATCAGGATTGTGCAAAGTTAACTCTGCTGGTATCTTTCACTAAGAATAATGCTGCCCTTTGGGGAGGCTATACTATGGTGATGGTCCCAGCTTTGCCTAGCGTGGCAGAGAGCTACTGCTGGAGGTTTTCCCACCAGCAGTAGAAGGAGAAAGTCTGTAAATGAGGCATTTCTGAGTGGGATCACCAATAGCTTTGGATATATTGATAGGGTCCAGCCAAAGTTAAGCACTTTTTGGTTGAACTGCTCAGATCTGTGTACATCTGTGTTCTATACTGTATTAAAAACAGTAAGATTTAAAAGTTGAGCTCTCCAATTTTTGGCTGACCTTCATGGGCAACCAAAATATTGTGATCTCTAGGATCATACACCTTCGCGTAAGGGCCAAAGTCTTATAACTGACTTGGTGCTGTGCTATCAAAACCCAGTGTGAGGCTCTCAATGATAACTATCTGCTGTTCTCTCCCACTCCAAGCTATGAGCTGGACAGCATTGAGAGGGATTTTACACATAGTAATAATGAGCTCCCGCCCCTCAACAGCTCCATGCGGAAGGGGTAAAGAGCCTTGTGCAACTCTGCTCACCAAGTGCCCCAAGTGACTGGCAAGCACAAAGCTAAGCCAACATGCTTCTGCCTTCTTCCTCTATCTCTGAGCTGTAGGGTGGAGGCAGAGACTTGTTCTCCAGTGCTTCCTCTTCTCTTCTCCCTCCACCTGCAATAGTTGCAGGGCTGAGAAGAAGCCTGAGACCCATCACACTTCCCAGAGCTATCTGTGTACTTATCACGATGTGTGCAGCAAACAAAATAGTTTACTCCTGCTTAAAAGTATCAGACTTTGACTGGTACCTGCCCCAGATTGATGATCATGATGATGATCATGATGATCATGATGTTGGTGTTGCTGATATATTTCTGAATGGCCTTTTACATGCGTCTCAAGGCAATTTACAAACATCATAAAACAGCGAAAATAATTTTGTGGACTGCAAAAAGAATACAAGATAGGTTTTAAAACAATGCAACGTAAAACCCTAAGGCAGCTGGAAAAGCTTGTCAAAACAAAAAAAAGAAGTCTTCAGTTATTTCTGGAAGGTATAGATAGTTGGTGTCCTGAGTTACTATGGAGCTATTTATGCTCTTCTAATGCTAGTCTTTTAATGCTAGTCTCTACAACACACATTGTTGCTTTCTTTATATGATTGTTGTTATGCCATCTATAAAAATTCAGAATTAAAAATAATTGATAGTTTCCATTTCATACAAGTGTTCTTTAATTTCTCTCAGTTGTTTAAGCTTTAGGGTTTTTTTTAATCACTATTACAATATTAGATATGCTACTAAAAAGACTTGCAAGTGAAAAGTTTGCAACTTGTCTTTGAATTGTGTGTAATTGAATCTCTTCAGGATAAGCATATAATTGTGATATGTGTGTGTGTGTGTGTGTGTGTGTGAATGCTTTTTACAGCATGTCTTTGAAGATCCAGAAGGAAAAATTGAAATGCCCCCTTCTTTAAAAGTGAGTTCCTGGAGAAGGCCACAAGAAATCTTAGTCACTAAGGTGAGAAGATGTTTCTTATTTGATGTTTATTTTTTACAGCAGGGGTTGCTAACTCTGCACCCATTGGTACCCCTACCAGATTAAGAAAGAAAGAAAGAAAGAAAGAAAGAAAGAAAGAAAGAAAGAAGCATCTCCCTTCCTAGAAATACAGTTATGAAGCAAAATATGCAGATATGCTTCTAATCAATTTCTGTGAAAAGAGCCAGCCTAGCTCTCTTTCCTGTCAATATTTTTAGCCAATGAGTGAAGTCAGAGCTGTGATTGATAAGTGAGTTGTTTGGACACCAGACAACATGAATCCATTGAGTCCTGCAGTCTCTGTTTTCCCCTGCCCTTTAGTGCACTTTTCCAGCTTGTGTTTTATTTTTTAGCCACTCTGTTTATTTTGTTTTTCTGCCTGCCAGCCACATGGAGCAGGGGCTACTTGAAAGGCTCTTTAAAAGTGTCTGTGTTGTGGTAGTAGAAAGAATGTGGGAATTCCCTGTCAGTCATTTTGCTGCCTGCAAAGTTGTAGTGGTGGGGGTTGGGGGGGTGCCCATTTCAGAGGCATCATTATGATCATCACCATTTGTTCCTGCCTGTTTCCAAGTTGTTTGAGTAGGGGAGAGCATAGTGCAATGGTAGAAACATAATTACAATCATATCCTCATACACCTCTAATTTTGAGAAGCTTGTAGATGACTTTCCCCCTCAAACATTGTCCAATCTGGGACAATATTGTTTAAAGATCCCACTGTTATCTATATTCAAAGGTTTTGCGGGTGTTTGCCTTCAAAATTTGCCTGACCAGTGTATAGCAATTGGGGGGGGGGCATGTATTCCATGGTAAACAATGGCACTATCACACTATTGTATACAGGTAGGTAGCCGTGTTGGTCTGGATCGAAGTAAAATAAAAAAAATTCCTTCAGTAGCACCTTAAAGACCAACTAAGTTTTTATTTTTATTTTTATTTTTTTTTGGTATGAGCTTTTCTGAAGAAGTGTGCATGCACACGAAAGCTCATACCAAAATAAAAACTTAGTTGGTCTTTAAGGTGCTACTGAAGGAATTTTTTTTATTTTAACACTATTGTATGTTACCCAGTGATGTTTTCACTAATGTCCAAACTCAGTTCAACCACGGTTCATCAGTCTTTTACAGAATTTTAGCACTGATC
Organism: Zootoca vivipara; assembly: GCF_965207765.1. NCBI lineage: Eukaryota > Metazoa > Chordata > Lepidosauria > Squamata > Lacertidae > Zootoca > Zootoca vivipara. Next base: position 61,913,738 of record NC_142586.1, read on the forward strand.
ACTTTAAATTACCTTTCTTAACTTTTGAATAACATTTTGTAGGCAGTTATAATTTATTTCAAGATTTTGAACATGTATAAGCCTTCATAAACATTTTAATAAAATAATTACAATTATCTTTTTAGGTGCCTGTGGTAGTGAAAAATGAAACAGGGTTTGACCTTTTTTCACCCAATGAACATTTAATGGGCAGTGAGGTATGTGTACGATCTCTTCTTTTAAAAAGAAAGCATATTAATTGTGTAGATGAATGGAGGACACTTTTGATGTCATAAAACAGGTAAAATGCCTTTGATAGGGCAGAGATGGCTCTACCATGCTGCAAGCCGAAGTGACCTGTTGCAAGTGATGCCACAGAAGGAGGGTTAGATGAAGGGAAGTATAAGCGCACTTACATTTTCAAAATAGTATATAAGCTACCTTGAGCTACTTTAAAATTCAAAATGAACTGAGTTAAAAAAATTGGCTTGGGGGAAGAGTGCCAGCTGCTGAAGAGGCAGCTTATATGAAAAAAAGAGATGACAAATAGATTGAGAACAATTTCCATCTTTGGGAAATTTTAACAAGGGGCTTGGTGTTATAGGGGAGCTACCAAAAGGGGAAAGTGGGGGAATCCAGGTGAATTTAAGCATGTTGGGGTCTCATTGATGTCATTGGCCTTAAGCTTACCTACATTTGGATTGCACCTTACCTAGGAATATGTTCCCCTGAACCCAGTAAGGCTTGCATCTGAGTAGGTAATAATAGACTTGAACTGTTAATTAAGGAAGGGCTACATACGGGAATGCATTAGGCTTTAGTTAAAATTAACTAATCTGTTACCAGGTTGGATATCAAGTTCTTGGCCCTAGTCTAGAGACTAGATGCTGTTCACCCACAACAACATACAGGATCTTCCACTTTGTCCCTATGCGCATATGATCCATGCTATCAGAGCTGCTGCTGGTGAACAACTGTGTGGTGACAGGAGAGGAAAGGAGTCATCTATTCTCCCAGATGACAGGGTTCTGCTCCTTCTCCCTGACAACATTCTTTAGCAAATGTATGGCCACATTTGGTTCCAGATCATGCTTGCTAGGGTGTCTTTGTTTCAGATTATTTTGCTGTGCGTGATCCAGGAAGAGATCCCTCAATAAACTCATCTTTATTTTGATTTTTCTTTGGTTGCATTGATTGCCTACTTTTATAAAGGCCTGGTGATTTATAAATAAAGTATTCTCTGCACCTTTTAATCTGTCTTTCTGTCTCCCATACCCTTCTCTTTCATGTCATATTGGTGCTTAGATTCTGCTGTATTGAGCACAGACTTCTTTTTTAATGTTATCTGTGCAGCACTTGCTTTATTAGCTTCTGTACAATTAAATGGTATTGTTATCATTATGTATTTCATTTTAAAGTAGAGTTAGACTATATATGTGTGTATATGTATATGTATTGTGAACAAAACTGACTTCTGTTATTTGTTCCACCACCCAAAAAACAAACAAACCCTGACTTCAGCTGATAAGATGGATAATAAGTGAAATCTATGCAGTTTGGAAATTGTATAATGCACCTGCTTTAAGTCCTGATCCTAAAGCTACTGCAACTGAAGCACCTCAGCTTTTGTGGAAGCCATGGGAACATATATACTCGTTATGCAGAGCTATCAAGGGACATATGCCATTGTACAATAGCTATGGAAAATACGTAGTCAAGCTTTATTGGATGGTAAGTATGCATCAATCTTTTTAGTACAGCTCCGTTCCGGAGCCCCGTATGCATCCAGAGCAGTATTTAACCTGAAATGCCGAATCTGTGCATGCTCGCCGTGCGATTCAGCACTTCTGCGCATGCACATGATGTCATTCGGCACGTCTGCGCATGCGCGAATCATCAAACCCAGAAGTAACCTGTTCTGTTACTTCCGGGTTCAGCGCGTTCATAACCCATGTTGTACGCAACCCGCAGCATTCGTATCTAGAAGTATGACTGTATATATTATGCACATCATTTATTTTACATAGGTTGCAATCCTGTTGTGGGGAGGGGTGGTTGAAGGCTGAAAGCCTTTGAGCGGCCTCATCCAAAGGCTTAATGATCTTTCGCTGGAAGGGTGGAAGTGAAGTTCTTGCACTCTTATGTCCTCCTCCAGTTTATTATTTTAGTTTACAGTTTTCCTTTCATTAGTAGCAATAGCTCCAAAACTGGCATGGTTTTCTTCTTGGTTTGTAGGGGTGGGTGTGCCAGAGAATTGGACAGGCTAGGAATCCTTTGAATCAGTACCTTCCTCCAGCACACACCCCTTTCATTCCTTTCCACACAGAGGCTGTGGACACTTCTGCAATGACAGGGAGGGGCCATACAGGGTTGGATCTCTCTACGTCTATCTGAGATCTGACATGGTCTGCAGAAAGGGAAATCCAGTGCTTCCTATAGCCTTGGGTTGGGAAAGCTACAACTCTCCAGATGTTATTGGATTGCAACTCCCATCAGCCTCAGCCAGCATGGCCAATGATTTTAATAAATGAATGACAAATATTGAACCAAAATACTGACCAGTATATGATGCATGAATATAAAGAGAGCACAGGCTGAAACAAATTTCTACCTCTTCAGGAAGAAATTATACATTTTAAAATTTAAGCTGTGCCCACAAGTTACATATATATATATAAGTAACTAAACCATTTGATCAAAACAAAATAAAAAAATCCTTCCAGTAGCACCTTAGAGACCAACTAAGTTTAAGAGAAACCACACTTAGGTGAATGTAGATTCAGGCCGATTCAAACCATGTATTGAAAAGGAGTGCAATCCCATATGTGAGATGTCCTATATAGACAGCATAGGTAAACAAGGAGGAAATAATTCTCCCTTGTTCCAGATGCTCTGGAAAGTTCCAGAAAAATGGATTCGAATATATTGCCATGAAAGCATAACAAGCCATTCCCAAAGTAGCAGAATATTCCAATAACATTCTCCCTCAATGGTTGTTCAGTGGCATCTGAGTAGCACACTTTGTCCCACCCCATACTTCCACTTCATATGAGTAATAATGATAGATGACAAACTGCTTTTATCATTATGCTTTTATAAGATGAGAATGTTCCAACTAATCCTTTTAGTTCTGAGAGGATAGTTTTGCATTGGTGAAAACCACATGAGAGCTGACAACTGAGGAATAGCTCATTAGTACCCTGCAAACAATTTCAAAAGTACTAGCTGTGCTGCTTTCCATTGTGCAGATGGAATCTACTGGACTTTCATATTTGCTCTCCCTCCCTATTTATTAAAATTATCTATAATGAGGGTCAAGTTCTTGGAAGGTCACACAGATTTTCATGCTGACACTATTTTTCATTGCCACCTAATCACATTTAATTTCCTTTCTCTTTTGCAGGGGAGCTGGCGAAAGATCATTGTGGATGACAGCATACCTTTCAATGAAGACAATGAAATGCTGCTTCCAGTAACAACATGTGAAATTGAACTTTGGCCATTGATATTATCCAAAGCCATAATTAAACTAGCAAACAATGAGTATGTTTTCTAAGCTTTGTGTCTGTTTTGAGATCAAAATAGAGCTATGGGAAACAAAGCTAGAATTTAATACACAGGGTGGATGCTTGTTTGTTAAGAATGAATGAATTGATAGGGGTGCTTTTTGAACCCTATAAAATTTAGCAAACAAAGGAAGATCCTCAGCTGCAGCCAAAGTCAGTGGGTATGTTAACACATCATATACTAAGCCATAGTTTAATGCTACATGGATGAGCCTGAAATGTCTGACTGCAGCATAAGCTTACATCCTCCCTGCTTTACTCCTCTTGCACATCTGGGAGGAGGACTTTGGCAGAGTTTAGTCCTACATTTAAAGAACCCCAGCTTATTGTTAAACCAATAACATTGGTTTAAAACAAACTGGTTAGTTTTAAGAACTGAGCTTCATAACCCATGGTTTGAAATTGTTTTCTTCTGAAACTTAATTAGAGTTTGTTTTAAACAGGAACTGTGGTTTGAACATAATGCTAAGCTGGGATTCTTTGAAAGTTAAACTTGGCCCTTTCCAGCTATACAAGAGAAGGAGAGAATGCAGTGCATTAGCTTAGACCTTTTACTCAGACTTGTTCAGGCTCATCCACATAGCAATAAGCAATGGTTTAGTGTTACATAAATGCAACTGGATTATAGTTACACTAGTATCATGAAGCCCGTTAAATTAACGGGTGCTAGAACAGACCTGTTGCTCTAGCAACCTCGGGGACATGTGCAGAGCGCTGCCTGCCGTGTGCCCGCACACACCCGCCGCTTCAACAGTTCCGCCCGGCCGTCCGAAGTCTCTGTAATGCTATATTGTGTTTTTAATATTTGGTTGGGAGCCGCCCGCGCAGCTTTCCTCAGAGGGCGACACCTTTCTATCCAAAAGAGGTGCCCCCACTGCTGCTTTGAAGATGGATATGTAGGGAGGTACCCCACCCGTTCCCTGGCCCCTCAACGCTCACCTTTCACATCTCCCACCTACCCTCCCCCCCCAAAAGGCTGCCTCTCCCTTCTGCGGGCTTCCCCCCCGGTGACTCATCCACCGCCACCACCTCAGCCCCTCACTCAGTCCCTTCCGCGCGCCCCGCCCCAGCCAGCTGCCTCCTCAGCTTCCTCTCTCCCTCCCCATTTCCCACCCTCTTTTTTCTACTCCTCTTCTCTCTCTCTCCCACCCCTCGCTGGTCCCAGTTGCAGCAGCCCTTCCAACCCCCCCCCCTCCAAAAAAAATCCACACACACTTCCAGAGACTAATTCCCCCTTCCCCCGTGGGTGCGCCCGACCGCCGGCTCTCCTGCTTTCGCCCCTCAGTAAAGGCTAAACAATCCTTCAGCCCAGCAGCCGCATCACTCGCGGCTCGCGCACACACTCTATCCACACCCACCTACCCTCCCTTTCCCTTTCGCCGGCACACGCCTGCCTCCTCTCCTTCCCCTCTAACGGAGAAGAAACCAGGAGGAAAGAGAGAGATCCTTCCGTAGCGCAGCAGAGGCAAGGGGTAGCCGCACACTTTTTTTTGTATGGTTATGTATATGCAAGCATGTAATCTCTCTCATGGTCCTGGTTTATTCCGTCCGAAGTCTCTGCGCTCCAAGTCCCAATGGCTGTCCGTGGGGCACATGCGCAGTAGCGCAATCCCATGGACACAGGGACTAGACGCAGAGAGATTTGCACTTTATTATATAGGATTAATGAACAAACACTTTCATTTCAATCCCACAGAGGCCCAGGGTGTCTTTGATTTTCCTTTCCCTTTGCTGCAATCTCCTGTACCCCACTGAACACTATTTTTTTTGGGGGGGGGAAGGAAGCTTTTGGAAGTGGACAAGTTCCTACATGAAGTTGTATTAGGAAGAAGTAGTGGGGAATCCCCATTCCATTTTTTGAGCTCATTTTGCAGTTGTAGATTCTAAGGCTCTGTTAATGAGGTATTTATATCGCACCCTTTAGCCCAAAAGGCTGCCAAAATGACTTTTTTTTAAAAAAAATCAGCTTTAAGATGGTCCCTGCCCTAAGGTTTATGTTCTAAAAAGATGACACATGAGGAAAAAGGAGTGGTCGGGGAGCAAGGTGGAGTGGGGAAGCACACTGGAGCTCAATTCGTAACGTTACAGTTCTTATAACTGTTATAAGATTCTGTTTGTGTAGAATAACTGCATCTACTCACAGGTGTCAGAGGCAGTTATGGCCAGGGCTTTCTTCGCCAAAAGCACTCTTCTCCTCCAGTCCAGGAGCAGAACTGCTGAACAATGTGCAGGACAGAGCAGCTTCTGCCACCTTTCTTCCCTAAGGCAGCTGCCTTAACTGACTTGATGGCAGTTAGAATCCTCTCGGGAGGGGGATTGATGGAATTATTTCCCTCTTCAGCCAATGTCTGTGACAGCATGGGAGCTATAGACCTGGTTTCTCAAAACCCAAGGCCACCCAAGCAAGGAAATGCTTGGAAAGTTGGGGGAAAAAAGATTCAGAGTTTTAGGAGGGTGTATGTTGTAGAGCTCACTGCATTGTAGTGTTGAATGATTGTGTAAAAGTGTCATTATTGTTTCACTGTATCTTTAAGAGTCAGGAAAGATTTAATGACTGGGGCTCTGCAGCTGTGGAGCAGCTCTACAGGTGTTGCTGTGAAGCTGATGATGCAGGGTATATCAGGGGTGTTGTGTGTTGCCTCTGTGCTGGGCGTTTTCCCAGTGTGCTCTTGGTGGGTGGTTTGGTTGTGTGGGTATTTTGTGTAAGCCTAATTTAATTTACTTTTGTAATTTTTCCTTTCTCCATTAAACCAAGCATTTGTTTAAGCCTTGGTCTCTATGTGTAAGTTCCTCAACCAGTTTCTGCTGATTTTGCTTTTAACCCTAACATCTTGGTTATGGGCCCAGTGGTTGAGCGTGGAACTGCACATGTTAGTTTTTGGAGAAAGGTTTAGAAAGGTTTTTTTCCTTCTTTTTGCTGCAACGGTTTTGTGGGCTGGTGGTTGAAAAGTTCCAGCATGGCAGACCGTGTTGCTGAGGCTGAGAAGGCTTTAACATTCCTGCAACTAACGGCCGAGAACTACAGTCTATGGTCCTTTCGCATGGAAGCACTTCTGACTTCCTGTGATGTGTGGAAGTACGTGACCGAGGACCCTCCTGCTGCTCCTGTGACCGAAGCCTGGTCGAAAGGTGATGCTAAAGCAAGGGCATTAATTAACTTGTCTGTTAGTGATCAGCAAGTTGTGTATATAAGAAATAAGAAGACTGCCAAAGAAATGTGGGACAGTCTTACGGCAGTGCACGTTAGAAAGGAGTCAGCGTCTGCCATAGCTAGCCAGATATCTGCTGTACCTCCAGCACAATTAACTGTGGAAGGGGTAACAGCAAGTTTGATGGGCGAGCTGGACAGAAGGGAGGCTTGTGGGATTAGCACTCCTATTTCTAAAAATAATGAGGAACGCCGTATGCAAGTCTGTGGTGATTCATCTGCTTTCAAAACTTCCATGCATTGCTGGTTTTGTAAAAAGCAGGGGCACCTTGCGAGGGACTGCAGATTTAAAAAGCAAAATGCTTCAGGGTCCGTTCCATTTCGTAAATCACAGACAGCAACCCAGCAGTCGGCAGCACATCGTAAAGATGGACGTGAGCCGCGAGCATTCCATGTTCGTGAATTAGGTCGTAAAGTAATTAAAGATGGCACGTGGAAATCGTTTGTAGTAGATTCCGGGGCGTCAATTCATCTTTGTAACGACCGAAGTCTGTTTGTTTCTTTCGAAGAGGAAATTGGCACCATTCATCTGGCCAACTCCGACGTTCTACAGTCGCTTGGCAGAGGTACTGTGAAACTTGACTCCTTAAACATCACAATAGCAAATTGCACTTACTGCCCATCAGTGGACAATTTATTATCAGTAAGTTGCTTTGCACGCCAAGGAGTAACTGTGTGCTTCACAAAATCACTATGTGAGTTCTACAAAGGGGGAAAACGTGTATTGTATGCCAGAGAGTCTGAAGGTTTATATAGACTATATTTTAAAAAGCATTCACAGCCACCTGTGAACTGTAGAGTAACCCAGCCAAGTCAAGGGTTGAGAAAAAGTCAGGGGCTGAGAAATGTAAAGCCTCACTCCGGATGTATTCATGAGGCGCATAGACTTTTGGGACATTTAAATTTCACAGATGTGATAAAGACAGAGAAGATTGTTGATGGACTAAACTTAAAGCCATGTAAATACTATATGCAATGTGTATCTTGCTGTAAGAATAAGATTAAGGTTGCAAGAAAGGGTAAATGCTCAGGCAGGAAAGTAACAGAGCCATTTGAACGCGTGCATTGTGATTTAGTAGGGCCACTCCCTCCTTCTTTAGGAAATTCAAAATATTGGCTTACTTTTATTGATCAGTACAGCAGATATTGTTTTGTTTACACCATTGCTGAAAAGTCACAAGCACTTGAGAAGTACAAGATTTTTTGCAACTGGGTAAAAACCCACTTTAACAAACCTATAAAGCATTTGTTTTCTGACAGGGGGGGAGAATTTGTTTCTGAGGAATTTTCACATTTCCTGGAAGCGCAGGGGACTGTTCACGAGTTGTCCTGCCCTAGAAGTCCTTGGCAGAATGGGATTGTAGAAGTAGTGCAACGTGATTTGCAGGCAGGTGTTAAAACTTACTTGCATGATGCTAATTTGGGGAAAGAATATTGGGCGGAATCTCTTCATGCCTATCTTTTTGTTAAAAACAGATCCTATCATTCTAGTTTAAATGTTACACCCTATGAAATGTTGTTTAAAAAACGCCCTAATTTGAAATACCTGCGAATTTGGGGTTCAGACGTTATTATTCACTACCCTGCTAGACACAAGTTGGATGAACGTAGTGTTCAAGGAAAGTTCATGGGCTACCAGCAGGGGGCGTACAGAGTTTATGTACCAGCAACTGGCAAATTTCATATTACCAGAAGCATGATTGAAACTGTAAATTGGAATAGAGTTGCTATTTTTCAAGATAGAGATGGTTTAGATAATGCTGATGAGGAGGAAGTAGAAGTAGAAGAGGAAGACGCTGGAGCAGGGGATACTAGTGGATCTGAAGACGAAAAGCCTGTTGTGTCTGGTGATTTGTTTGAAAATTTAAAGACACAGACACCTAAAGAAAGGTTAAGTTCTTCTGAGTTTTCTGAAAGTAAGAAAAGCCCACAAGAGTCTCATCAGTCTGATGATAGCAATTTACAGTCTGAAGCTAGAAGTCCAAATAGTTCTACTGATTCTGAAGGGCCTAGCTCTTCTTCAGGACTAAGACGTTCAGACAGAAAGAGACAGGAACCAAGACGGTTTTCAAAAGAGCAGTTATACACTGTGTATGCCAATAAAGCAGTTTTTGAGCCAAAATGCTACAACGATGTTCAAAAATTACCTTTGCATGAAGCTGCAAATTGGTACAAAGCTATGGATGCTGAAATAGCTTCTTTAAAAGAGCATAACACTTGGTCTCTTGTACCACAAACCCCAGACATGAGAGTTATTGATTCAAAATGGGTTTATAAAGTGAAAATGAATGATAAAAACGAAGTTGTAAGGTACAAGGCTAGGTTAGTAGCCAGAGGTTTCCAGCAAATCCCAGGTGAAGACTATGATTTGTGTTACTCACCGAGCGTAAAATATGAATCTGTTAAGCTTTTGTTAAAAGATGCATCCCAGCGTGGACATTCTGTCTATCATGTAGATATAAAAACTGCCTATTTGTTTGCAGATTTAGAAGAACAAATTTTTATGCGTGTCCCTGATGGCGTAATCGCCACTAAAGGAGTAGTGTGCAAATTAAATAAATCTCTTTATGGTTTGCATCAGAGTGGTAAAAACTGGCATCAGACTTTAGTGAAGGAATTGCTGAATTTTGGTTTTACACAAGGCAAGGCAGATAACTGTGTATTTACAAAAGAAAATAGAAATTCTGTGACCAAATTGTGTGTGTTTGTAGATGATATATTAATTTCTACAAAAACTAAACATGAATATACACAGATAGTGTCACTGTTACAAGAAAAATTTGATGTGGTAGAATTAGGCAAAGCTAAAAACTATATATCCATGCAAATTGAAGAAGGCAAAAATGGTTCTTATCTGATTCATCAAACTGCAAAAATAGATGATCTTGTTGAAATGTTATGTTTAAAGAATGCAAATGGGAAAGAAACGCCTATGGTATGTGGTTTTACTTTTACAGATGGCAATAACACGTTCTCTGACAAAACTTTGTATCGCTCTGCCATAGGCAAGCTCAATTTTATTCAAAGAGTTTCAAGGCCAGATGTAACTTATGCTTTTCATTTTCTGGCAAAATTTGTAGAAAAACCCACTACCCAATGCTTCAAAGCTCTTAAGAGAGTGGTGATGTACCTCAAACACACAAAACATTATAGGTTGGAGTTTACACCATCTATTGACAAAGGTTTTGAAATATATTGTGATGCATCTCATGCTGTAGAGCAAAATAATTACAAAGGTACATCTGGTATGGTTTATTTTTATAATGGGTGTCCTTTTGAATGGAAAGCACAGAATCAAAGGATTAATTGTCTTTCTTCAACTGAAAGTGAGTTATATGCCTGTACTCAGGCCATTCGTGATATAGAGTGGTATTTACAAATATTTGAAGACTTAAAGATGCCAGCATCACTCCCAGTAAAAGTTTATCTCGATTCCCAGAGTGGACTTGCTATCCTGTGCTCAGAAACCAACACACAGCGCACTAGAGTGTTGAGATTACGTTTACAATTTGTAAAGAATTTGATTGCTGACAAAACAATTGTTTTTGAATATGTCCCCGGTGACAGACAAGTTGCAGACATCTTTACTAAAGCACTTCCAAAAGTTGCGCATGAAAGACATGTACAAAGTTTGTCTCTGTTTCACAATAATGAACTGCAGGGGATATGTTGAATGATTGTGTAAAAGTGTCATTATTGTTTCACTGTATCTTTAAGAGTCAGGAAAGATTTAATGACTGGGGCTCTGCAGCTGTGGAGCAGCTCTACAGGTGTTGCTGTGAAGCTGATGATGCAGGGTATATCAGGGGTGTTGTGTGTTGCCTCTGTGCTGGGCGTTTTCCCAGTGTGCTCTTGGTGGGTGGTTTGGTTGTGTGGGTATTTTGTGTAAGCCTAATTTAATTTACTTTTGTAATTTTTCCTTTCTCCATTAAACCAAGCATTTGTTTAAGCCTTGGTCTCTATGTGTAAGTTCCTCAACCAGTTTCTGCTGATTTTGCTTTTAACCCTAACATGTAGATCATGAATTGTGTTGGCAGCTGGAAAGCTAACACAACAACTATAACATAAAGTACATTTGCATTGCCACCCTACATGTTGGCCTGTTTGACCAATAATTCTATAACTTTGTGTCTAGCAGTTTCAGTTGCATAGCTTTGGAACAAATATAATGAAAAAAATTGTATGAAGGCATTAAAGAAACGTAGATGTTATAGCAGCAGAAATCCACCTCCATTGTGAGAGGCAGTATTACTCTGAATTCCAATGTGCTTCCCACATGCTTCTGAATGGCCACTGAGAACAAGGTGATGGATTAGATGGGTCATAGACCTGAACCAGCAGGTTCTCTTTGTGTTCATATGTTAAAATTTTACTGAGAAGATGTAGAATGGCAATTTTAAATAGATTTATAGATGGACATTTAATATGGAAGCATGTCTTTATTGTCATGAAAGTTTATGGCTCAAGATAATTTTTCATTTTTCAGTTACCTTAAGACTAGCTGGCTAACAAGTTTTCCTTGGAATTTGTCAACTGAATTTGTTCACTGAGTTACAGCAAAAAGTCATTGGCCCTGGTTTTTGTTTTTCTTCAAACCTTTGAAAGCTTGAATTGCTTAATGCTTCATTCCTATCTGATGCTATATTTTGTTTCGGGGAAGAGGCCTGTACCCCTCTGACTGCAGCTGTACTGTGAATTGATTTGTGAATATTCTTGTTTGCTTGCAATGGAAATTATATATGAAATATGAAGAATTTGGAAGGATATGAGTGATTGTTGAGACAAAATTACTGTCTGAATAGAATATTGATCTGCTTATATGCATATTTGTATTTGTTTTAGCATAAATGACGTAGGAAAAAGGGAACTGGGGGAATTCACAGTTCTACATGCACTTACTGGATGGATACCAGAAATTATTCCTCTCCAGTAAGTTCTACTTTTATATGCAGTTCCTTCCGCTTTGCTTCCCCTATACTTGGTTGATCTGGTGTTTGGGGTGGGATGGGGTGAACAGATACACAGTATGACTCAAAACTTAAAAGCAGTCAAAATCAACTCTGTGATTTTTTTTTTTTAAAAAAACCCTAAAAGATCATAACTTGCTTGTTGCTGGGGTCTTCTTGTATTCCTTTCTGCCTGCTCAATACTCACTCACTATTTGATCACTTTATGATTATTTAGTGAAATATTACTGTTTAAAATTGTTGTACACATGTTTTATTTGTTGGGTTTGTCTGGTAGTTAATGGTGTCTATAGGATTCCAGCCTAAATTAATGGCAAATTCACAGTTACCTGGGAGTTAGACCTGTTGAACTCAGTAGGGCTTTCATCTGAGCAAACATACATTGGATCGTGCTGTCCAAGGATGTAGGGGGGAAACTATGTTTCATCGTATCAAAGGATCATTTTGAATATCTGCTTTTGTAATTGCTTGGTTTAGTTTTTTTGTTTCGCTTATTTCTGAATGGTTTTTTTCTGAGTTATTTTCTCAGTACTCCAGAAAAAAAATAGGTTGCATTTCTTTTCAAGGAGTGGATACATTCTAGATGACACTAGGTACCAAGAGTGACCAAGAGTCACTGGTTCCAGTGATAACCACACTATTTAAATGGTAGTAAAATTTAGCATGGCAGCTTCTTTACTTGACTCCTATAGATTAAAAAAAAAGAATTACTTGAATAGCATAATGCATATGTAGTAAATAAACAGCAGACAGAACTACATTTCAAAGTAATGTTTATGTATATTTTAAAGATCTGGATATATGGATAAAGTATGGGAATTCTTAAGAGAGACCTTGCCAGAATTTAAGTTACCAGAAGAATCAGTTCCTGAAATGAAGATGTCACTTCAAGACACTAAAAAAGATCTAAAATCTTCTGACATTAAAAATGATGCCGTACCTGCAGTTAAGCCACCAGAGAAGGTAGAGAAACCTGAAAAAACTGCCAAAGGTATGACATGATGAAGAGTGTAAATGATATGCAACAAAGGACACCCTCTGGACAGAGAAACAACATCTTTATTCCTTTGCACTTTTTTGTATAGGCGTCAAATAATCACATTAAACTCGAAGGAATCCAAGAAGTTACCAGACTTGAAGGTGTTACGTGTATGTGTGAGAGAGAACTGAGGTTCGATGTAAGGTTGCCATCCAGTGTACAATAAAGTACCTTTAAATCCCATTGAAATCAGTGCAACAGTGTGCTGGATTGAAAATTTAGGACTGCTGTCAGATAACTCAGCACCACTGAACTTAGTGAGACTTACTTCTGAGTAAATATACAGTACACTGCGCCAGGAGATACATTAAGCCAGGCACCCCCAAACTGCGGCCCTCCAGATGTTTTGGCCTACAACTCCCATGATCCCTAGCTAGCAGGACCAATGCATTAAGCCTTGTTGATTTCAGTCAAATTTCAGTAGACTTAACTGTGCACAGGATAGTGCAAGTCTAGTTGTAAGTACTGCTCAAATAGGATACAGAAAAACATATTCTCCACGTTAATATTTTTAAATCAAGTCTTAAATATTATCTGGGGTTTTCTTCTTTAGATAACATAGTTCAGAGCCAAAAACATTTGCACCAATAGCAATTGCATGATTTTTTGTAAAGTAAATAGCAGGAACCACAGGAAGGTAAAGGATCTCTGTTGGTGCCTGATTCCTGTCACATATTCTCTCTCTCTCTCTCTCTCTCTCTCTCTCTCTCTATATATATATATATATATAGTGTGTGTGTGTATTAGTGCACTTTCTAATTGCATGGAATGGGGTCATGACAAGTTTGGCCCTTGGAAACTGAGGAGAGCTCTACATTTAGCACATAACAGCTTCGACCAGGAGTGTTGTTTTTTGCTTAGACCCTGTGAGCCAGCTGTGCCCTTCCCTGGAGAAGGCTGGCCATCCTCACACATTCCTTAGTTATCTTGAAACTGGATTATTGCAGCAATAGGGCTGCCTTTGAAAAGTGTCCAGAAACTTCATCTACTGCAAATGGTGGCAGAAAGAGTTTAACTTAACCTGATTCTTTAAAAAATAAAATGAAATCATTGGACTCTGCTGCTTCATTGGCTTCCAAATTGTTTCTGAGCGCAGTGCTGGCTCTCACCTTTAAAGACCTGAAAAGCTTGTAATCCTGCCCATGCTGCTTAAACCTTTAGAGGCTCTGCTCTATGACTAAGTGTGGTTGATCAGTATGTAGTCAAGACTTTTGTTGTCATGCCTTACCTCTGGAATTCCTTGCCACAAGAAGCCCAGATTAACAACTTGTTTTTGGTGAAAACATTTTTTCCATGGGCCTAGGCTACTGGGATTTGTAATTTTTATTTTATTTTATCCCTACTGGAATTTTACTACTATAATGTTCTATAATATTTTATAGTTTTGCATAAGCATTATATTTTTATTGTATATGAATAGTCTTCATCAATATTGTTGTTAAGTGTCTTAAAGGTTCTTTAGATTGGAAAGTACAGTGTAAAAACATTTTAAATTAGAAAGAAAGGTGACTATTATTTATCCTTTGTGCTTTGTTCTGCTATAAAACCACTAGGCAGGCCTGTAAACAGGCATAGTGTTAGTTCTTTTACAGAGAGACTCATATTATCTGCTCATGAAGCCCCTGCGTTGGCATTCCAGTCTTTGCTGGGACTTTGCATGGGGGCATCTATGAAGATCACAGTCTCTGCGCTAGTTATTGATTCTCATAGTTGCTAATGGGTGGTGCTGGACCATGACCTGAGAGACCAGGGTTGAATCCCCATTCAGCCATGAAGCTCACTGGGTGATCATAGGTCAGTCACCATCTCTTAGCCTAACTAGCTCACAGCGTTGTTGAGAGGATGAAATGGGGAGGAGGAGAACCATGCACACCACCTTGAGCTCCTTGGAAGATAAAGGTGATATATAAATTTAATTAAAATAAAATAACTGGAAAGGTTATAGACAAGATATGAGTGGCGAGCCATTAGTAAAGATTGCCTTAAACACAGAATCATGATTTATCTTGAACTTAACATTTATCTAAAACAGAGGCCTGAATTTTGGTTCACGGTTTTCTGGATTATCCATTGCTTGAGACAAGGACTACTGAGTGTTGTGTAACCATGTATGGTAGTATTCACACGTGCATTGTCTTTCTTTGGTAGAGAAACAAGATCAAAAAGACGTTGGAAAGAAGAGAAGCAAGGATGGTGAAAGGGATAGATTCAGGCCAGGGCTTCATTCTGGACGTGTGTCTTCTGACTTTCAAAATTCTCTCTTTCTTGATGGTAAAATATCATTGTTCCTAGATGTAATATGTAACAACTGATCTCAACAGCAAATACTTTATTTTCTGCTCATAATTAAGAATTGTAGGCTTTTCCTAAGCTAAATGAGACTGCAAAAAATCACACCAGTCTGCATGAAACACAAATGAATGTCAAAGGCAGGCAAAAAGTACTTCATAGTTGGTTTCAGCCTCAGAGAAAGTGTATATTGCCCCACATTCCCTTCTTCTTTTAGGTGGTCTGAAGAAGTTAACCTCTTCAGGTAAACTGCAATCCTGAACATGTTGCTAAAATTTTGGGTTTGTTGTGGGAAAAGCAGGTGGTGGCTGGGAGGGTACATGGAACAATTCACTTGGAGGTTGCTGGTTCCTTCCATGGTTTGGCTAGCTCTTTTTTTGCTCTAAGCACAAGAGGTCACGTAGGGGCAGATCAGGCCCTAGGAAAAAAGTGAATAAAATGTATGCCATTTGAGTGTAAAGCCCTAACTGATCATGAAACCACTGTTCTGAAGTAGCTCCATTCATCTGCCTGAAAGGTTACTTAACTTGAACAAAATTGGTGAAATCAAGTTTCATTTCTTGCCTTTATAGCAACATAGCACCTAACAAGGTCTATAATATTTACCGTATGATAATATTGAGCTATTATCTGTGGCACCATTTCAGGGGTTTTTGTTACTGTTTGGGGTTTTTTTATCTTGTATTTTTATCTTGTGAACTGCCCTGAAATCTTTTGATGGGCGGTATATAAATCTAATTAATAATAATACGTAATGTGTTCTTTTTAATAGGTTCTGCAACACCACTGCAACCACAGATGGTGGTATATGCTTGCTATATGCCTCTTTATGTGTCTGAAAGAAAGATATTTGTATTAGGGAAAATGGTAAGGCTTTGTTTATTTTGCCTTTAAAATATGAACAAATAATCCAATAAAAACAGCAAATATATCAACAAAGAACACAAAACGTATTTGTAAAAAGGTCTGTTTGTAGACCAATTTTCTGCCTCTGTCGAACTCAGGTTTGTGATTGGTTGTGTGGTTTTAAACCTTAAGTGCTTTGACTTATTAAAAAGAAACATATGTTTCATAAACGTTCCTCTTTTGAAACTTGGTGCAGCAATGTGCAGTTAATTGGAATCCTGGCATGTATAGTATTCTTACCTTTGACAAGGAGATCTTCCCAATGTTACTGGAGACGTTCCATATAGGTCTAGCCAAGAATAAGTTGCCCATCATAATGAAGGATAATCTAGAAGTAGACGGGGCTGCAATTATGCTAGTGACTGGCCAAGTTTGCCAACAGTCTTTGAGAGAAATTACAGCTCAATTACAGTGCAATATTTTATTTCCACTCCAAACCTGAATCTTATTGTTTTTACAGGACTGTGCAGTTGTTCCTATATTCCTCTATATTCCCCTTCTCCCTCCCCTTCTTGCCAACAGTAGGATTGGAGTGCTCAAATGGAGTTTAGGGCTGTTGATGGCCCCACATACAGAGGCAACGCGGTGCTCTCTGTCCTAGAACAATTATGATAGTCAGAAATTACATAATTGTGCCAAAATTAGTTTCCTCTTGATATTTTTATGTGTATCACAGCCTCCATTGTGCATTTTATTCCTCTTTCTTTTGCAGGCTGATTCATCTGAGCAGTTGCGGCAATATGGTCTTTCCCACATATACAGTCATCCTGCACTGCTAACCAGAACAAGGTCCGGTCCCCTGGTAGCTCCTCCAAAACCACCATCTATTCCTCGTTGGAAACTTATCCGCCAGAAAAAAGAAACTATTGTGACTGATGAACCCCAAGGTTTGTCTTTCCAGGCTTTGCAGTATATTTTTAACAAACAATGAGCCAAAATGTAATACTTGTCTCTATTGATTTCACCCACACTGCCATTTAGAGGATCAAAAGGATTAATATATGAAAATTCAGGTGCTTTTTACTTTATCGGTTACCTAATAAGTATTATTCTGTGCTTGAAATAAATACTGAAAGTATTACTATTGTGTGGTTTATGTTGTGTTTCCCTTGTCTTGACCACTTTTGAGACATAGGGGTATACAGTATTGTGTCTTCTGAAAGCTATCTAACCCACAGCAATACACATACATACACAAAATATAGTATAGGACAGGCACCCCCAAACTCGGCCCTCCAGATGTTTTGGGACTACAGCTCCCTTCATCCCCGTCCACTGGTTCTGTTAGCTAGGGATGATGGGAGTTGTAGTCCGAAAACATCTGGAGGGCCGAGTTTGGGGATGCCTGGTATAGGACATTTCTCTGGTTTGGCACAGAAACTTGCAATGTGGAAAGTGTTATCATATTGATGGGAGGAATGTTGAGTTTTTCTTTGTTTGGGCCAAGACTAATGAGAAAAGAGAGTGGCAGATAAGAATATTACTATCATATTATCCCCCTCTAGCTCAGGCATCCCCATACTCGGCCCTCCAGATGTTTTGGGGCTATAGCTCCCATCATCCCTAGCTAACAGGACCAGCGGCCAGGGATTATGGGAATTGTAGTCCCAAAACATCTGGAGGGCCGAGTTTGGGGATGCTTGCTCTAAGCCAGGCATCCCCAAACTTCGGCCCTCCAGATGTTTTGGACTACAATTCCCATCTCCCCCGACCACTGATCCTGTTAGCTAGGGATCATGGGAGTTGTAGGCCAAAACATCTGGAGGGCCACAGTTTGGAGATGCCTGCTCTAGCTCCTAATAGTCAACATCTGTCTTTGAAGCTTTATAGCTGTGGCAGAACCAACTGAAGGACTCTAGGCATCTTAGCCTCAGTCTTGCCCACAACGCAAGACTGCTGCTGGTAGGCTGACCCCAAAGGGGTGACATGAAAGGGGATCACCCAGTTGGGGTCATTTTTTTTGGTACTGTCATGAAGGTGAGGCTGATGTTCTTTACAACATTAAGAACATTTTTTCTTGTTAAAACTGTGCTGTTAACATTTTAATATAAACCTGCTAACCATGTTTGTCTGTGTGTGCATTTCACCTTCCTGAATGAAAGGCAGTCTAATTGTGTAGAACTTGCAGATAATATACTATTCCCTGGATTCAGGTTGTTATTTTTCAATGAGAGTCTTGTTTTGTGGAGGGCTTTGTGGATGGTTTCTTAAACTACGAAGAACTCCTGTTTTTGTTATTTACCTTCCAGAACCTGTCATAAAAAAGCCAGAACAATTCATTGAGCTTGCTAGCCCATTTCTGAGCTATAGACTTTCTCCAATGCCAATACCAAGAGACACGTAAGTATATGAACCAGTGGGCTTCAGTGAATTATTTTTGGAAACTGCTTTGAGGTTTTATACAATCAAGCGCTATATAAAATTTAATAAATAATGATATTTTGTGCAATAAAGGTGAATTCAAGAACAATTTAACACTACAAAGTATTAAAGGGGTGTGTGTATCAATAGAGGAAGAAAAGGAAGAAAGGAGGGGAGATGTGCAACAAGTGATTTGTATTCATGGTAATGCTGTAATATTTTTTAAAAAATGAACTTCAAAAATCCCATTAGACATATATAATTTCCTATATGTCCAAAAGACAATATGGTGGAATCAGACTTGCAATCATGTTAGAGGAAGGAGAGGCACTTTTCTCAGATTCTTTTCCACACCCTTGAAAAACTGAACCAGAGGATTTGGAGATTCCCTAGAGAAGCGTGAGAGGCAGCATGCATGTGCGAGGGAGGGGGGGGGGTACATAAGGAATTGGAGATGATGATGATGATTTCATTTCTAATGTGTATTTCCTCTAAGGTCCCAGGGACTCTTTGTCACATATTACTATCTCCCTTCAGGAAGCCCAGCCCAGTAAGGCACAGCCAGACAAAGGAAAATGTAGGCCTAGATCAGGCATCCCCAAACTCGGCCCTCCAGATGTTTTGGGACTACAGTTCCCATCATCCCTGACCACTGGTTCTGTTAGCTAGGGATGATGGGAATTGTAGTCCGAAAACATCTGGAGGGCCGAGTTTGGTGATGCCTGGCCTAAATAAGCAAAGTAAGGTCTATGAGGCAAACCGGCAAGGTTGTTAGATAAGTAGCACCCTGGATAGCTCCAAGTAGCACCTAGGTTGGCAATGAAACAAGGAAAGCTTGAATGTAGCTCCAATAAACAGTGAACCCAGAATAAGCCTCAAATAGGCCTTCCACTTCCTTAGAACAACTAGCCCAGCCTCTGGTGAGCAGAGCCTCTGCTCTTTAAAAAATAGTCTACCTTCTTTTATAGAACAAGTACCAGGATTAGAAGCTTCATTAGTAAATCTCACCTACTCAAAGTGCAAGGAAGTGTTTTGATTTCTGAACTTAAATTATTTTTCCTTGGATATTCCCTATTTTCCAGTAGGACTTCTTTCTATGGTAACTGCTAATGGAGTAGAGTCACTCGGCTGGACATTTTAATATATACATTTTATTTAGAGATGAATGTTAATTTATCTGTCTTTTATTTAGCCATTTCCCACCTTCTACATTCAAAAAAGGATCTCTTCCAGCATCCAGTCTTCCTGCTGTCACTGAAAATGATGAAAGTGTAATTGACTCTTCTGCAGATTCATATTTAACGAGTACAGAAGAAATTTCTCAGGTTAAGATTTTACTCTGCATGAGTTGTTCCCTACTCACTCTAAAAATTGTGTACACTACTTCCTGTATGATCAGTTTTTTGAAAAAAGAAAAATGTTGCTGAGCTCTTTCTCTTTGCATTTGAAGAAATCTGAAGACTGTGATTCATCTGAAGTTTGAAGTAAAAAAGTGATGTTCACAAATCATTCTAGATCAGTCCTGCACAACTTGCCAAGCAAGCACAACTCAGCCTACCAGCCATACATGTATAACCTGTTGGGGTTTGAAATTGGCCCTGGTTGGGGTTTTTGGGGGGTTTTTTTTGGCAGTCCAAGGTAGGCAGCAAAAACAGGATGCTTATCAAGCACAAAATGCTGCTGGGCTGCATTTAATGTGACTAGTGACAGGTTGTATAAACCTCTGTTCCATTCACCAGGGTCTCCCAAGTCCCATGAGAGGCTTTAAGGGGCTGTGTGGATGAGTTGGGAAATTCAGCTTCCACCATCCCTCTTCTGGAGGCTATACTGTCAAACCTTGGAAGCCAAATGCCTTGGCACCCATACGTTTTGGCTCCCAAACACAGCAAACCTGGAAGTGAGTGTTCCGGTTTGTGAACATTCTTTAGAAGCCGAATGTCTGGTGTGGCTTCCACTTGGCTGCAAGAAGCTCCTACAGCCAATCAGAAGCAGCACCTTGGTTGCCAAACGTTTTGGAAGTCAAATGGACTTCCAGAACAGATTCCGTTTGGCTTCCAAGGTACGACTGGACTCCAGATTCTATCATTTTATAACCTTTATTAAGCAGACTGTAACACGGAGGACACAATTTGTAAAAATACAGAAATATTCCCTTAAATTGGACTCCCAGTACCATATTGATCTGAGAGCAGAACAATTGTCCTAAAATGGAGTTGGTGGGCATGATCCTAAATCTGCCACCATGCATAGAGGCAATTTGGTAGTAGTGGGCTGAGCATACTTCTGATTTAAGAGTTTTCCCTAGGGACGAGAACAGAGTTGTTTTAAGCATTCAGTTATTGCCTCACATCCTGCAGTGAAGCCAACATTAGCATGCATGTGTGCACATGCACACACTGTCTCATGGAAATGAGTGTGTAGTGAGGTTTGCCAGACTGTGGACGTTTACTACAGATGACTAGCTTTCTATGACACTTCTAATTTATGACACATTTATTTTGCTTTTTGCTATTGTGTCAGTATTGTTCTAAACAAACTTTCCCCCACTCTGCAGGAATCTACTTTAGCTCCACCACATACTATGGAAGGATCCACCAAAGGTAATTAATATTTAATAGGAAAATATTTATTCATTCAGTTATTTAGTTATAAATGAAGTGAAAATTCTGTAAATAGCTAGTTCCAATGTGTCTTATGTTCCATCGTGTCTATGCTAAACCATGGTTTGGTTTACATGTGAACCAATCCTGTGTCATACTCCCAAATGCTAAAGCTCTGTGTTCTCTGAAGCCCTCTTAATAATGCCTAATCTCTTTTAATGCTTCATGCTATTCTCAAACTATGACATAGTACATGAGTGCTTCTCTCAAAAAAAGCATGTGTGTTAATATTTCACATTGTGTTATTATATAACTACAGAAACATCACATAGCAGTAACCTAATTAGGGATAGATGGTTGTTTATATTCCGTGTCACTTTTTCTTATGTTCACTTATAATTACATTTATTGCATCTCCACAATCTGTAATTTTTTTGGGGGGGGGGGGTTAAATAGGCCTTTTCTGTCAAAATCTGCATTTCTTAACTTACTTTCTCTCAAAATACACATTTAAAAATGTACTTCAATACTTTTTGAGCCAAAACCTAATCAACCTAACCTTGCACCAAACACGAGGGAATTGCAAAAGCCAGTTAACTAAATTCAGGTTGTCATATTGAACCAGGAAATGTTGTTCAGGTCCCTTCTTATCAGAGTTAGCACAGATTGGCTTCTTGGAGCACAACGCTTCCAGAACTTCAGTTGAGCTTGTCTCTTAAAAACAAATTGTTTTAAAATATGGTATATAAGATAGTTTCAAGGATGTGTATTGACAACCCTGTATTCTGTAACTTCTTTACTAGAGATTAGGTAAAGCAGAGAAGCATTCTTTGCCAGCATGCTTCAGGGCTAACCTAGAGAGCCCTCTAGAGGTGAAGCATAACCATTACGTTTTCATTTATTCGTTATTTTTGTGAATTGGGTTTAAAGGGTTCACAGCTTCACAACCTTCATTTCAATTCACAGTCGTTAAATAATTTATTTCTTCTTTTGGAAGATGTATGAAATCTTTAATATGCAAGCAATATGTTGGTTTTAGGGCCCTGTTTCAAGTGGTTATGGACAAATCCTCCTTGATTCAGTCATTATTTAGCAGATGTCTTGGTGTGTATTCAAAAAAATGCTTGTCTGCTTTTGAGAATTCTCTTCTGACGTATTGATAGTTCATCTGTGCTTATGTTGCTGGACAAACATGCCCTTCCCAACCTGGTACCTTTCAGATATTTTGTACAGTGTTGCTGGCTGGGACTGATTGGAGTTGTATTCCAAAATATTGGAATGGCACCAGGTTTAAGAAATCTGCCTTAATGTGCTGCTTTCTGGGAGTTAGAAATTCAATCTCTCTCTCCTTTCTTTGCCTTTTTAAATAGAAGATAGAATAGTTCAGTCCATTTACCTACAAAGCAGTTGCCTTTGTAGTTCATGCAGCTTCACAGCAATCAGTGGGGCTTTAGGCTGTTGCGGGTATACATATATTGCTAAGCTGTTTATGATAAATTACTAGGATAATTTTGCCCTGTTTATGTTTCTCAAGTTTACCAGTAGAATATAGTCTTTCATTTCTGAGTGTAATCTTAAGGAAATCCCCCCCTTTTATCTGTGCAGGGGAATCGACTGAAAAAATAAGTAGTGAAGCAGCTCCAATGCCAGAATCAACAGAACCTGCTAATAACCAGTTAGCAAATAAATCTCAGGAAGAGATTGAATCAGAAAAGAGCCCCATCTCCAAGGAAATATGGATGGACTATGAAGATTTCTGTGTTAGTTTTCAGTAAGGCATGCTTTTATTATTGTTACAGAGACTAGATCTTCTTTTGTGGACTTTTGCAAATTATCCTTCAAATTTGTGTAGGTGACTCATGGCTGCTACACAAAAGGCATCCTCAGCCCCTGTGGTACATACTAGAAATCCAGCAGATTTCCTTAAAAATCTTCCATCTGATGATTCCTAACAAATTATTCTGTTTTTTCTTTAAGACAATGGATGGTGTCCAGTGGTGGCCACCACTAGGAGAATGGACTTCTATTGGTGTGACAGAACTTTCCCTTCCTTTCCTTCCCTCTGCTGACATTCAAAAGCTGTTCTTGATGGTTCAGGGACCCCCTGGAGTAGATCTGGGGAGGATATGATGGCAGAGAAAAAGGGGAAGTCCCATTGTGCAAGCAAAAGTCCGCTCATCCAACAATGGATGTTGCCCAGTAAGAGATTTCTGTGATGTCTGATAACCTTCTTTAATAAATGTATCATCAATTTTCCAGAATAAGTGTCTTCAAAAGCAGTTGCCAAACTCCTATCATTCCCCCTCCATTGTTCCTTAGAGAATAAGCTGCACAAACCCAACTGCTAGACCCATAAGGTCACAGGTGTCATCTCAGCCCATAGGTCTGTAGGCCTGTCTGGTTGGTTACAAAAGCACCTTTGCAAGCTCCATTTTACTTCCTCCACAAAGAGCTCTTAGTCCCTTGCAGTTCTTGCCATTCTGCCTCTTGCTGCCCCGTCCCTGAAACCAGGTTCTTTGAACTTACTCTACAGTACATGCTTTCACATTGGTTTTTGGTTCTGTGTCTCCTGGACATAAGAATGGCTCACTGGACACATTCTTCCCTCATACATAAATGACTTGATATGCCAAATATTATTTTATTTATGAAAACACAGTTATGGTGAAATAAAAAACAATGTACAAGTAAAAAGGTCCTTTCATATAATATTTTAGCATTTAGGGAAATCTTAAGCACATGGTTATATTTTTTCCATCAGATTTGATGCTGATAAACATCCTAAATTTAGCCAGAACCTGATAAAGGTGTAATGGAAGAGTTCTGTCACGGCTGCAACCACAACTATGCACATCAGTTAAAAAATAAGTCTCATTCAATTCCATGGTGCTTACTCTCAGCAATGAAGTACAGGATTGTAGCCTAAATGAACAATGGAAATTTAGACTTAATTACTGCTTGCAGTTCAGAATGGTGACGGATTATTCACATTTTCAATTTCAGAAGCTGTCATGTATTTGGAAGTTAACTTCTATTGCTAGATGATAATAACATACTGAGTAACTGTTCAAAGAATACTGATGGTTTGTTTCAGCTGTCTTATAATTCAGTAAAACGTGAAGCACAGCATAAGGGAGAGGTTTCTGTATAATTAATGCTAAAATAATAATGTTTGCTTTCCTTAGGAATTTGTATGTTTTCCACAAGCCAAACACCTATGGCTACACCTATCAGAAGTCAGATTTTAGAGTAAGTGCACTGACTACATGATTTATTCATCTCTTTGTAAACTAAAGCGGCATTGTGAATCCCAGTTTTGTATCCATTCTGTAAACATTTGCATTTGCCAGTAAAATGTTACTGTCTACAAAAACCTAGCACAGAAATAATTGATACAAATCCTAAAATATAAATGACAGACATTAAAAACAATGTTATTATGATACTTTGGGATCAGGGATACTGTAGAATTTCAGCCGTGTTGGTCTGCTGTAGTCGAATTTTTTTAAAAAAATTCCTTCTAGGAGCCCCTTAGAGACCAACTAAGTTTGTCATTGTTATGAGATTTCATGTGCATGCACACTTCTTCAGGTCTCTAAGATGCTACGGGAAGGATTTTTTTTTATTTTGCAGAATTTCAGTTTGGATCTGACAGGGAAACTAGTTCCCTTAGCCTCATTTTGTATAAACACAAGTTTAGATAATTGTATTTTTTAATTTTTCTTCTGCCATCAATTCACTTAGAATACTTTGAAACCTTTTTGTAGTTTTATAGTATAGTAGGCTGACATATGAGCTGGACAACAACATGAGAGATAAGATGAACTTTTAACTAAGATCATTGGCTAATTAAAAGGGATACTATGCACAAAGGAATACTAATATTTTCCTCTACCCCAGTCAAATACAGCCACAACCCAATCCAGTTACTTCAGTCAATCTGCCTCTGACCCACGAAATTCCTTTAGTTGCTTAGACAGTTTAGCCTATAGTTACCAGATTTTTTTCAATGAAACCGGGGACACTTAAAAAAAAAAACTTATCCCAGTCCCCTGCTGTGGAATTTTCTGTGGATCCAAAACATTTTGGAATACAGTGGAATAATGTTATTAGGCATTCAGCCAATTCAAGTACCCCTTGTACCCTAAGGCCTAGAAGAAATTGAGGAGAATTTCACTTGTTCTACATTTTAAAAGCAAGCCGCACATTCTGGACCAATACATGGGAAATAATTCAGTGTTGTACTAAAGTGATTGTTCCACCCGATGGAATGATCCCCTTTCTCCTCTCACTCATACTGTTCTGGGATTCTCCTGAACCCCTCAGGGCCATTTTTTTTGGGGGGGGGCAAATGCAGAGGAGACTTGTGTTGTGTTTAAGTTATAGCTGCCAAGTTTTCCCTTTTCTCGTGAGGAAGCCTATTCAGCATAATGGAATTTCTCTTTAAAAAAGGGAGAACTTGGCAGCTATGGTTTAAGTATTTTGAGCTAATTAAGTAAAATCTACTTGCAGTATTCCTAAACCCATTGCTTCATCATGTTAACTTGCTTTTGTGTCCTCTCTTTTAAAATATTTAGACCAGTAGCTTACGAAGGGCGCTCATTAAAGATTTCTCCTGATGTACTTCCCGTGGACTGAGGCAAATGAAACTGGGCACAGTTATTAGTCCTTCTCTACATAGCTACCAACAAGAGTCACACACTTCCCCCATCGCTTTATGCAGCTACAAATTACCACGTTACCTATGGAGAGATGTATACATGTACAATTTCATCCTCCTACAATAACAGAAGTGGGTCAGGGTATATCTTTAATGAGCAGCCCTCGTAGGAAGCCATACATAAAATTATTCTTAGGATAAACTTAACTTTTTTCAGTAGATTAAAATAGAAGCTAAATGTTGTTGTTGTTTAGTCGTTTAGTCGTGTCCGACTCTTCGTGACCCCATGGACCATAGCACGCCAGGCACTCCTGTCTTGCACTGCCTCCCGCAATTTGGTCAAACTCATGTTCGTAGCTTCGAGAACACTGTCCAACCATCTTGTCCTCTGTCGTCCCCTTCTCCTAGTGCCCTCAATCTTTCCCAACATCAGGGTCTTTTCCAAGGATTCTTCTCTTCTCATGAGGTGGCCAAAGTATTGGAGCCTGAGCTTCACGATCTGTCCTTCCAGGGAGCACTCAGGGCTGATTTCCTTAAGAATGGATAGGTTTGATCTTCTTGCAGTCCATGGGACTCTCAAGAGTCTCCTCCAGCACCATAATTCAAAAGCATCAATTCTTCGGCGATCAGCCTTCTTTATGGTCCAGCTCTCACTTCCATACATCACTACTGGGAAAACCATAGCTTTAACTATACGGACCTTTGTCGGCAAGGTGATGTCTCTGCTTTTTAAGATGCTGTCTAGGTTTGTCATTGCTTTTCTCCCAAGAAGCAGGCGTCTTTTAATTTCGTGACTGCTGTCACCATCTGCAGTGATCAAGGAGCCCAAGAAAGTAAAATCTCTCACTGCCTCCATTTCTTCCCCTTCTATTTGCCAGGAGGTGATGGGACCAGTGGCCATGATCTTGGTTTTTTTGATGTTGAGCTTCAGACCATATTTTGCGCTCTCCTCTTTCACCCTCATTAAAAGGTTCTTTAATTCCTCCTCGCTTTCTGCCATCAAGGTTGTGTCATCTGCATATCTGAGGTTGTTGATATTTCTTCCGGCAATCTTAATTCCGGCTTGGGATTCATCTAGTCCAGCCTTTCGCATGATGAATTCTGCATATAAGTTAAATAAGCAGGGAGACAATATACAACCTTGTCGTACTCCTTTCCCAATTTTGAACCAATCAGTTGTTCCATATCCAGTTCTAACTGTAGCTTCTTGTCCCACATAGAGATTTCTCAGGAGACAGATGAGGTGATCAGGCACTCCCATTTCTTTAAGAACTTGCCATAGTTTGCTGTGGTCGACACAGTCAAAGGCTTTTGCATAGTCAATGAAGCAGAAGTAGACGTTTTTCTGGAACTCTCTAGCTTTCTCCATAATCCAGCGCATGTTTGCTATTTGGTCTCTGGTTCCTCTGCCCTTTCGAAATCCAGCTTGCACTTCTGGGAGTTCTCGGTCCACATACTGCCTAAGCCTGCCTTGTAGAATTTTAAGCATAACCTTGCTAGCGTGTGAAATGAGCGCAATTGTGCGGTAGTTGGAGCATTCTTTGGCACTGCCCTTCTTTGGAATTGGGATGTAGACTGATCTTCTCCAATCCTCTGGCCATTGCTGAGTTTTCCAAACTTGCTGGCATATTGGGTGTAGCACCTTAACAGCATCATCTTTTAAAATTTTAAATAGTTCAGCTGGAATATCATCACTTCCACTGGCCTTGTTATTAGCAGTGCTTTCTAAGGCCCATTTGACTTCACTCTCCAAGATGTCTGGCTCAAGGTCAGCAACCACACTACCTGGGGTGTACGAGACCTCCATATCTTTCTGGTATAATTCCTCTGTGTATTCTTGCCACCTCTTCTTGATGTCTTCTGCTTCTGTTAGGTCCTTACCACTTTTGTCCTTGATTATGGTAATCTTTGTACGAAATGTTCCTTTCATATCTCCAATTTTCTTGAACAGATCTCTGGTTTTCCCCATTCTATTGTTTTCCTCTATTTCTTTGCATTGCTCATTTAAGAAGACCCTCTTGTCTCTCCTTGCTGTTTTTTGGAAATCTGCATTCAGTTTCCTGTATCTTTCCCTATCTCCCTTGCATTTTGCTTGCCTCCTCTCCTCCGCTATTTGTAAGGCCTCGTTGGACAGCCATTTTGCTTTCTTGCATTTCCTTTTCCTTGGGATGGTTTTCGTTGCTGCCTCCTGTATAATGTTACGAGCCTCCATCCATAGTTCTTCAGGCATTCTGTCCACCAAATCTAAATCCTTAAACCTGTTCCTCACTTCCACTGTGTATTCATAAGGGATTTGATTCAGATTGTATCTTACTGGCCCAGTGGTTTTTCCTACTTTCTTCAATGCCTTGTCGTGGCGAAGGGGCTTGAATAACTCAGAGAAGCTATGAGCTATGCCATGCAGGGCCACCCAAGATGGACAGGTCATAGTGGAGAGTTTTGACTAAACGTGATCCACCTGGAGAAGGAACTGGCAAGCCACTCCAGTAACCCTGCCAAGAAAACTCCATGGACAAAGCTAAATGTTATGGGGAAGCAAAACCCAAGGTTTTCCTTGATGACCTTACATTGTTCACTTTATATCATACATTGATTTGAAAAACAGTATTTAAAATATAACTCAAATGCTGCCAAATACTAGTTGCTCCAACACTAGATAAATAATAAACATGAATACTCTTTTTTTCCTTACAGATGTTGGACGAACGTATTGTATATTATTTATCTGTAGATAGTTTGAAGCCTATTGATATGCTGATTAGCTTTTCTGCATTAGTACACTGGGGAGAATCAGGAGGTAAGATCAGTAACAAAAATATAGGTAATGCAAATATTGATTTTTATGATTTTTTTTTCACAAAGGAGTACTCAAAGATAGAGCTGCAGTATTTGTGATCTTCTCCTATGTTGACACACGACTTTCTCATTTTCCCATGAGTGTTTGGTGAAAGTACTGGATTCAATTAATTGTTCTTAAGCCCAGAGTCTGTAGTAGGACCGCACAAGTTATTAATGAACAAATCAAAGTTCAATCAACTTCCATCCTCTTCATACTAATTTGAAGCTGCTTTTATGGTTTGCCATAATTTGCAGTTCAAAACAGCCTCAAGGCATATGTCAGAATACAAATGTCTTGAACATGTGGCTCACTTGTTACTGAAGTTCTAGGGTCTGCAACCCTGGTTGCTCGGTTCACCACCATCCCTACTATTCCCCCTCCATTAATCTCCTAGAGCTTGCCTTCCCAGTCCACACAACTACTAAGCTTTCTATTTTAGGCTTTAAGGAAGGCACATAGTACTCATAGTCCCTTCAGCATTAGTTCAGTGAACATGAGGCTCAAGGAAACCTATGAAGGACCAGTCTACTCCGTCTCCTATCAGTGCCTTGAGTTTGGTTTGTTGTCCACCACAAGAGGCATCTCATTACCTGAGATCTGGGGAGGGTAGCATAGCATGTTCCTCACTCCTTGCATATTCAAGATTTGACCTGTTCAAGAAGGTGTAGAAGAGAAACATGTTAGACTGCAATTCTTTGTTCATGTACCTGAAGTAAGCCTCTTAGTGGTAGGCATATGTAGGATTTGAGGATTTCATTGTTTCTTAGTAGAACTGCTTACAAATTTGAATTATTTGCTTTCCCTGGCAACTTGACTTAACATGTTATAGGCAGAAAGGAAAAAGCTGATGAGCTTCCCCTTTCCTTTTGTTTTATTGTCTACTCTCTTGAAAGACTGCCTGCTGATATTTATAAGATATAAATCATGTTCTATGAGGTTTGCAAGCAACAAACTACAGGTTACATCTAAGAACAACTTTCAGAAGATATCTGAAGGCAGCCCTGTATTGGGAAGTTTTTAGTGTTTGACATTTTTAAATGTTTTATGTGTTGGAAGCCGCCCAGAGTGGATGGGGCAACTCAGCCAGATGAGCAGGGTATAAATAAAATCCTCAGCATATGTAAAGATATTGGAAATTGTTACATTTTGGTGATTAAAAAACAGGTTTTCTGTACACTTTTATAGCAGCTGCACAAAAAGAAGGTCATGTTTTGCCTAAGGGATTACTCATGGTTGAAAAATTCTCATGGAAAAATTTGGCTCCAGGACAATTAATCCTGAAGATCCATACATATGCCACTAAAGCTGCTGTGATAAGTCTTCCTGCTGGGTAAGTGCCAGTCTGCTCCACCCTTTTGATCCAGGAGTTAGAAGCATAGCAATAGGGCTTTAAAGTGTTCAAAGTTCTTTACACACCTCCTCAGATTTTCTAATCCTCACAGCAATCCTGTAAAATAGGTCAGTGCCATTCTTTCCATGGAGTTACTGAGGCTGAGAAATAAGCATTTATTTTTTACGCTACCTCAATATTTAAATAAATAAACACACCTTTATGCTTTTATCAAAGCTATTGTCACTTTGTATGTTGTATACCCCCTTGCTGTATCTTTTATGGAAAATGCAGTTTTAAATATTTAAATTAATTAATTCATGGTAGGGCTAAGCCTCAGCATAAGAACTCTCTGTTTTCTAGAGGGCAACAGGACACTTCCAACTGGGATCTTGTTCCTCCCTGTGCTTGCGGACAGGAAATGTTGACATTTTCAAAGAAGTTGCTGTGTGCCTTTCCCTTGGAAAGCCACGATCTGATTTCTTGGTTTCACACAGCTTGTGTTGCCTTTCTGGCCTCTTCTTTCTAACCCATTGGTGATTTTTGTCAGTTTTGTATGTGTGTTTTTTCTAAGGTGGGGTGCCTTTGTGGTAGTTTCCCTCCCTGGCTGTCATTGTTGTTTTTTTACCTCAGTATGGTTTGGAGTTTTAGTGCTAACGTGTCTCACTAGTCCCTCACCTCTTCTCATGTGCCTTGTTGAAAGCTCAGATTTATGCCAGGAACTCTCTGATTCCCATCTCAGTTTCAGCCACAAGGGAGAGCTCAACTCCCACCTGAGGCATCTGTTCTTGCACGAGGAAGAAGAACATAGCTATGGTTACTTACTTTGCAAAATAAGCTACATATTTATTTGCTAGTGGGTGGATGAAATGCCAATAAGTCTTAGCACTTTTTCACATATAACTCTTTTCAAAGTGTACAAACACATGTGGTCCACCAAATAGTCTTAGAGCCGTCTCTTTCCTTTATACATTAAATGTTTTGAGAGCCAAGCAATAAATAATGAAAGAGACAAGAGGGATTTACTTATACTGACTGTTTAGAATTTCTGTTCTGTTTTAGTTTCTTTGTTCATTAGTGTGCTTATTTTAAATGTAGGCGCCATGTGTTACTCTTCACTGCGAGCTCTCCCGTAGGGCACCATATCCATATTTGTAGCATGGTCCCATGTGTGTTTGGTGAAGAGGATATTGTCCTGCCAAATCTTGAAAAGGTATTTGTTACCATAACAACTTGAGCTATGTTCCCATTGGGAGTAACAAATGTTCATTATCAAGTTTTATTTCCTATTGAAGTGAGAGTTTTGTTTGAGATATACTTAGTCTGTTTCTGAATGGAAAAGATCACAGATCCATAATTATCCTGCAATTTAATTTAAAAATGGGCAGGATCTGGAAGACACTTGCATAATCACAAAATAATGCTAAAACATACAAATGCTTATGCAATATTGAAATTTGGTTGCCGGCCCCATGGATGGGCAGAGGTAAGTGCCCAGCATTTTTTCTCCAAATCATACAGGGAGAAATTCTGCAAAATGGCTACAGACTGAGCTCCATGAGAATCTCACATAGCTCTTCAAAAACAGTAGTGGTGGTTCAATTTCTGCTGGATTTTCTTTCTAGAGCTAGCAAATACATTTATACAAGTGGAGTTAAAGTGTAAAGTCCTTCTGTTCATGGTTCCAGACATTCTATTCTTTCTCCACTCATCTCCTGCTTTTCTAAGTTTTCTTCTAGCAGACAGACAGCATTCCATACCCACTGAGCATGCTCAGTCTTCATTCAGTAGTTTTCCCCCTTTTGTTTATTCACTGTGTTTATGTTTCTGTGGTTCCCCCAATCTGATCTACCATATTGGCCCGAATATAAGCCACCCCCCCCAAATTCTGATCGTGAAAAGCTAAGGCGTGGCTTATATTCGCAACCTTACACCACCAGCAAAGTGGCGCGGCTCCATGCCCCACCCCCACCCCGGAGCACGAAGCAATGGAGCCTGTCCTGTCCGCGACTCCCAAGCCTCCCACAAGCAGCCAAATTTTAAAGGTGCAGCTTATTTGTGAGTGCGGCTTATATTCGGGCCAATGCGGTAATATTGAAATCATAGATTTTTCAACTGATTCTTATGTTGAACTCTCTTCTCTCTCATCAAGGACATTGGAAAAACCCTTATAGTAATGACGTATAAATGTAATAGTCAGTAACATAGGTTTAGGGCTACAGTAATTCCTAATGAGTTGAACATGTGATGTTGTTGAAATGGTGATATATTTTTAACATAGCTGCCAAGTTTTCCCTTTTCTCGCGAGGAAGCCTATTCAGCATAAGGGAAAATCCCTTTAAAAAAGGGATAACTTGGCAGCTATGTTTTTAATAGTTCTGACTAATGGTAGTTTATGTATTTTCTCCTCAGGAAAGCTATCGGTTCATAGAACAAGCCACCACTATCATGAAAGCCATTGGGAATGTGATACTGAATTATGGAAATGCAGAAAACCTTCCCGCAGCCATAAAGGCACTGGAAGCAACACATTGTCCTCCTGGCCTCTGTGCTCCAGGAACAACTAGAGAACACTTCAAGGTAAAAAAGAAGAAGAAGAAGAAAATGAATCTTATCCTTCTGTTAACATGCAGAATATATTGTGCTTTCCAAATGATTGTTTTCTAGTGCAGCTCATTAGCTGAAACTCCTGATAATGAAAATTTAGGTTGTCTCCCATTAACTCCTGTAAACATGCTCTTGTGAATTTCACATCAGATAGTTTGAAAAGTCTAGATTTTCTTTTTAAAAAAAATCATCTTTATTCATTTTACACATAAAATACAAAAAGCAAAAGAATAATAAGCACAAAAAAGAGAAAAAGAAAAGAGAACAACAAACAAACAAAAAACATCAACAGCAAAAAGAAAAAAAAGAAATTATAATAATGTCCAATAGTCTTATATCTTCATCAATTCATTTGGACTTCCCCGGTTCCCCCCTCATTGGTTCATTTTTTCCATTCCTTACAAAGCAGTTTTCACAAAATAACAATTCTTTTAAATTCTATTTAAATTTCCTTTCTACTTATCACCTTAAAAAAATTTCTAATATCTGAAAAGTCTAGATTTTCCTCAGTGTTGACAAGAAACCTAACCCCGTATTCTGGATGGTATGAACTAATAATCAATCACACTGATGCCTGTTTTCTGGCTGCTTAGTGACATAAGAGCATAGAATCAGCAGCTGTGCTGTTGGAGTGAGGAGACACGCTGTAAATGAAATTATGGTCTTGTGCCAATGTGGCACACAAGGGCCATTTTTCAAATTATGAAGACACAGTGAAGAATGGATGTCTTCAGAACAGATCTCCACTCCCTAATTTTTCAGTATATTATATAAATAATGAGAAAGTGAAGTATGGGTTTTAGAGACAATTACAATATGCTCCACTGAGCAGCTGTGTTCCTCTAATCTCAAAGGACTGTCCCTTTTGCTATGGCTGTGCAAGTATTAGGATCATGTTGCCCATGTTGCAGTAGCTAACATGTTATTGAACTGCCCATTTCTCAGACTTTGACTTTGGATGTAGCTTTCAGCTAACTGTTGTTGTTGTTATTGCTGGGTTGCCAGTTGTT
Organism: Zootoca vivipara; assembly: GCF_965207765.1. NCBI lineage: Eukaryota > Metazoa > Chordata > Lepidosauria > Squamata > Lacertidae > Zootoca > Zootoca vivipara. Next base: position 61,947,099 of record NC_142586.1, read on the forward strand.
CAAACACCACAGTGCCCCAAAATCTGGAATTGTCCCCAGCCTTTGACTCATGTTGAAAAGATACATTTTTTTGTTCTGGTTGCTTCTGCAATTAAATATTTTGGAAACCGTAATGTCACTAGGCAAATATCTGATACTCTGAAAATATACTGTTTATATGCCATCAAATCTTAAGATAGTGATCACATTATGTGGCTGGTTTGAAATATCAAAAGGAAAACTCATTTAGTTGGAGTGAGCCATTTTATAGATTCTACAAATCCACTCTATCCAGTAGTCAAATACACAGGTTCGGGTATGTGTTCGGCAATATTTTCCTCTGAAAATCAGTGGTAGAAAATATTTGAACATTTATTTATAATAATTTACTGACAATTTCTCTTTTACATTTTAGGCTTTCAATAATGCTTTTTGGCATTTGATAAAACAGACATTGGGGAATGTTCCTCTCAACTATAAATTTGCTTACAGATGTTTCACTTTGGATTTTAAAGACAGTGATGTGTCTGTTGAAGACACAGACTCCTCAGGTATATGGAAAACATGAATAATTTATCAGCAATATTTATTTTTAAATAATCTATTAAGAAGATACCATTACAGAAAAATTCTGCTGAATGTTGAGTTGTCCTGCCATTTTGAACACAAGAAACCAGACACAAAATTCTTAGGTGGTATTCTCTCATATAACTGATGGAGCCTACAGATTTTTTTAACTTCATACAGCAGAGCTAACATGATGCTGCTAACTTTAATTCTGTATCAGCACACCTTTATGCCATTGAACTTGTTTGGTTTTAGTGTGATACTCTTGAAGTTTACCCATCTTTGATTCCAACTTTTGGGGCATCAATGTGGAGATGAAAGCAAAAGAATACAAAGGGAGACTAGGACAACGTTAGCAATAACAGCCCTGGAACACTTGAACATTGTTGATTCTCTAGACAGACCATTGTTCCATCTAGCTCAGTATTGCTGACACTGACTGACAGCAGCTTTCCAGGATTTCAGGCAGGTGTCTTTTACATCCGTATGTGGAGTTGCCAGAGATTTAACCTGGGAGCTTTTTCATGCAAAGCATATGCTCTAGCACTGAGCTACATCCTTTTCCCATTTCAACAGCATTGCAATCATTCAAATGCTCTGCAAGACCTACAAAAAAATCAGTCATATATATGTTCTTAAACTTTAATTGGATTTCAGTTTTAATTAGCATTTGACACTAGGAGAACAGCACATCACTTACCTAAGCTTGCAAGACATAAGTCTAGCACTCGATACAAAAATCAATTTGCATTTTATGTTCCCAGACTTAAAGTGTAAATGCATTGCATCTAATGTGGAGGATGAAACTGTCCAAGCTGTCTGTTTGAGGTCATCCTGGACCAAAACTAAGTACTTTGTTTAGCTAGTGCTTTATCTCCAACAGCTGCCAGGCCAAGCTTCGGGAAGTTACAAGCCACTACTGTGGTTGGTGCCTAGCATCTGAAAATTAGCAGTCAATTGCCTCTGAAAATTGAGGTTCTATTTTTGGCAATCAGGATTAATCAGGACCAACAGTAGATATTGCACCACCTGAGATGGCAGCAGATGCCGCCACCTTTTCTGCTGCTCCCCTCTTCTTCTTCCTCCCCTCCACCAACTACTCCCTCCCACTCTTGCTCTTCCGACAAAGGACTCCTTTCTTAAGGCAAGACATCTCAGAGATGCTCTGGGCTGCCATTTTTCTCCATTGGCAGCAAATGACTCTTTAAATCTTTTTTCTTTTCTTTTTTAATGGCAACTTAAGCTGTAATTTACAGCTGTAGTACAAACACTATCTAGGAGATTTCACTGACATTATCTTACTCTGGGGAAATACCCCATCCCCAGAGCAATTCATGGAGTACCTGCCGCCACTCTTGGTAGCAAATAGGGAGCAGGGGCAGGATGAGGTGGCAGCAGGCAGCAGAAGAGAAAGGCAGCCAGCCAGTTGTGGGCACGGGGGTGGGGGAGGACATAATCTGCCAACTATCCTGATTTGCTGCCTGGACTATCTGGGTTTTTACTGATGTATGCAGCACTAAGCTTGCTGACATAAGGTCTAATAAACATTCATTAGATGAGAAAAATGTTTCAGATCCATCAAACTGATCTAAATTCATGTAAATACTTCATGGCTTCTTTGTCATGTCTTGCAGTATCCAGTTACCTGAAAACATTTTGCAGTGAAACAGTACACAACCATATATTTTCATCAGAAATGTTGCATTAGACTTCTTTCTTTGAGTTACTGCATTGTAATGAACAAGTAGGAACTGCAATCAAATGTTGCAGTGATCCTCTTATGTGTGACTACATAAGAATCCACACTTGTAGATGCAAATTTAATATTAGTATATAGGATTTCATCATAAAACAACAAAGCACTCCATTGTTGGTTTTTGTAGACATGGTTGGTTTTTGTATTGTAATCTCACAGGCAGGTAACTTTTGTATTAATTTCTTTTTAGAGCTGACAGAGGTAAATGTTTCTGCTTGGCAAAGCAAAGATCCCACACCTGAAGAGGAGAAAGTTGCACTTAAACTGCAAGCTGCCTGGAAAGGGTCTTATGTGCGGCTACTAATGAATGGCAGAAAACCAGGTCAGGATTCTTCTGAGGGAAGTGACAGTTGTGACCCGGCACAGCCCCTAGGATATGGAGCAGGGCAGAACCTTCCTCCTTTGCAGACAGCCATTTGCTTTGGCTTCAACCAGCCACGGAGGATGATGGGATAGCCCACCAAAACTCTAAATTTAAGTTGGCCAATGGAGGCCTACTTGCGGGGTGGGGCAGGGCTTCAGAAACGGACTGAAGGGACCAAGACTTCACTCTGGTCCACCACTGAAGTATAAAGTGGGCTGCACTGGGTGCCAGCTCATGTGGTATATCAGGGTACTCCTGTAAAAGGGATCTGGATGGAAGATTCTGTCCAGAAGCCCAGATGAGGAGTGGAAAGGGCATAGAACTTCCAAATGGCTGCCAAACACATTTTTCCTGACTTTTGGCTTGGGGGGCCAGGGCCCATTCTTGACACCTATAATCTTGAACTATTCACAGAATGCCATAAGAATCACCACAGTGCTTGTATAATGCAGTTGGTCATTATATCATAAAAGCTATTTATTTGTACAAAACATGGCATTGTAGTTGGTCTCTAAGGTGCTACTGGAAGGATCTTTTAAATTTTGTTTTGACTACATCAGACGAACACGGCTACCTACCTGTAATCTTTTCAGCTAGACATGCATTCATTCTGTTTACTCTCAGGGCTTTATATTTTACCCTATTTCTTCATGCCAGTGTTTAGGAATGATAACTATGTTGAATATTTACTAATAGCCGGATTTGTTTTATTTGTCTTTTAATTTTTCAGGTACTAAGGAGAATACTAAAGTCAAAGACACACTTCAAAGGTTGTGGGCTCTAATAGAGCCAAATTTTGAACAATGTTCTTTGACACTTTTGAGGTAATACACACTATGGTTTCTGCAGGGTCACATATATCAATCCTATGTTTTGCCTCACAACACCCCCCCCTCTATTTTCTCTCATAAAAACTGGCCTGCACCTGTGGAGGTGCTATTGGGAAAGTACTGTAGCCCAGTTTTGGGCATCCCCATATTTAGTGTTTCAGATGTAAAAGTGAAATTTAAAGACCATCCTGCTTAACCATTGAATCAATTTTTATTCTGCTTTATATTCGGGATAAAAAAATCAAGAGACTATGAATTTTACATAAATTTGTTACTGAAGAATTAAATGTAATGTATGTGCAAATTGGCAAATGGGGCAACATCTCTTCTGTTTATTGATCCACATTCACATCTGTATGAAGGATACCAGATTGCTGTCCCAGATAAATGATTGAGCCCTGCATGAACAGATCTACAAACCATGGGCTATAGTCTGACTGAGTAGAGATGGTTCTCTTCAAACTGTGTTAGTTGATAAGGTGGAAGCCAAATTGCTTAATTTTTTTATCATGAGGAAAGGGTTATATATTTATAATTTTATTTATTACATTTCTATTCTATCCATCATCCCAAGGATCACAGACTAGATTACAATATAAAAGCACAAAATACATAACATAGTAACAAGCAAAAACACACACACCCCGGTTTATAATGGTGTAGATTTGCCAGGCACCTAAAGATAATGTAATGAAGGTGCCAGGCGAGCCTTCCTGGGGGGAGCATTCCACAAGTGCTGAGCTTACCGCAGAAAAGGCCCATTCCTGTGTTGCCGCCCTCCAGACCTCTCATGGAGGGGGCCCACAAAGAAGGGCCTTGAATGATGATTGCAAGGACTAGGTTGGTTCATATGAGGAAAGGAAATGTATTGTGGTCCTGAGCCATTTAAGGCTTTATACATTTTACACCGCACAGTAAGAACAGACTTGTGGCTTGATCACACACAAGGTTTCTTCTTGCTCACAGGTTGAGACCCTGCCTCCCCAATGTACACATCTGTTCTGTGTTGACAACTCAGCTTCAGCCAGCAAAAAGGTCTGAAACAGGGTATTGCAGAGGCAGATCAAAGGTAGCCTTTGACCCGCTGGATCCAAAGTTCCTTTGTTTTCCTGATAGGCCCCAGAATTGGATCCCTAAACTATGCCAGCCCGGAGGTAGCATAGTTATTACATTGATACAGAGACCATTGTTTTTAAAAGAATGTATACCGGTAGAATATATTTCTAGTGTCAAGTGATAAAGCTGGATGATCATATCTTAATTTCCCTTTGAACTTCTACTACTCCTCAGGGCCACATTAGATGTAATGTGAAAGATTCAGAAATACAACCCCTGACATCTTATTCTTCTCCAAAAACAGCCACAGAGAGAGGGTAGGGCTAGATTTGGGTCACACTGCTAATCTAAATCCTCCCTCTGCGAACTGCTGTTCGTTTCAGACAGTAAAATATATAGAAACAGTATGAGTTTCACTCTCCACAGCACACTTTCCTTGCACAGCTAATAGCAGCTGGTATATGTGTGAATTGGATCGGCCGTGATCCAAAGTGGGGGGCCCACAGCTGGTTTTAGCAGGAGGGAAAAAGATGTTGAAAGATGCATCTGAGCATCTCCCATGCTACTTCTAGTTTCGCCAGCTCTTAAAATATAGGTCTGGCTAATTAAGCATAAAGCAAAAGGAACAAAGGGGGTCTGGTTTTAAGAACACACAAAAATGATGTGTAGTGAGGCTTTGAACCTGAGCTTATTGCGGTTTTTGCTCCAGCTGCTTTCACCTCCCAATTAGATTTAAGCTGACAAGAGAAGTGAAATCCCAGTTAAACAGAGGTAATCCTCAGATTGGGGTATAGTTCAGAACCCTTCATCCCCATATTCCTTTTGTCCTTTAAATCACCTCCTACAGTTTATTCGGGTGTGGGAAGCGATTGGCCTTGCTTGCTTGGGCTGATGGGAGTTGTAGTTTAGCAGCATCTGGAAGGCCTGATCCCTAGTTTGTGAGATTGAGTAGACCCACACTTAAAAAGTGTTTGATATGCCTCTGCCACAAGTAATTTGTTGCTTGTTGAGGAAGGCATTTTTTTTTTCATAACACAGTTGCCACTGCTTAATCTTTGGGATGCTATTATATCTTATGTATATATAGAGAGTGGAGGCAGCTTGAAGCTCAGTACTGTTGGTTATGACCTCAACTGATTATTTCATATTCTGCTTGTTGTCTTTCATAGGGATATGTTCAAAAGTAAATGTAAGTCTCTTGAAAAATACCGTTGCGCTGAAGATGAGTGGACTAAGACATCTTTTGCTGATTATACTGTAACATATGGGGACCAGCCAGCAAATTTTTGGTTTGTGGTCTTCAGGTGAGGTTTATTATTGATGAGTCACATACAGACCATCTATCATGTTATAGTTTAACTGCTAATTCTGTTCATGTGACTGAAAGCCAAGTAACCACATGTTGAAAAATTCTTGTACTTGTTCATGAAGGTCATGCTTGAGGAATTAAGTCTTCATTAATTTCGATATGAAATTATCTGTTCCACATCTCTATAACTAACATGTGGATCGGAACTTTGATGCTCACTAGATTTCAACCCTTCTTTGAATGTTCTAATGCAGTTCTAGGCAATTTAAGCATGTCAAAATCTGCCTGTAAATATGCATTTTGAATGAATTTTTAAAAAATTAGATTCATGGTGGAAGTGACATGAAAATATGGGTAAAACCTGCAAAAATGACATGAAATGGAGAAAGACAGATCCCCTTATCCTTACTTTACCCCTTTCTCCCTTTTTGTAGAGAGGTGTTTTATGTTCCAGAAGAGATGATCATAGCAGCAAAGTTTTATTCTTCCATTGCTACATGCGTATTGCACGTCGTAGACAATGATACATTGGAAGAAATGCCTCGGATCTTTCTCAGGGTTGCACCACATCTTTATACAAAGAATAAGGTGATAAACACAAACATCTTCATAGTAATTACAGTAATACTACCTTACACACACACACACACACACACACACACACACACACACACACACACACATATTGCTGACACAATTATTACGCTTATTACTGACACAACAGAATGAAATCTAAAATGTGAAGCATACATAGTCCAAGAATATTCTTCTTTTTAGTAAGATATTTATTAAAGTTGTTCATTATATAATATGATAACAAAACAAGAAAGAGAAAGAAAAGAGATACATATAACACATTGCAATAATCTAACCTAGAAGTTACCAGAGCCTAGAAAACAGAGGTTAGGCTTTCCCTGTCCTGATAGAGGTGCAGCTGGGCCACCAGCCAAAGTTTATGGAAGGGACTCTATGCCGCTGAGGCCACCTGAGCCTCAAGTGACAGCAATGGATCAAGAAGCACCCCCAAGCTGCATACCCACTGTGTCAGTGTAGCACCATCAAGATCAGACAACCTCCCATCCATCCAGGCTGGGAGCAACCCACTGGGAAGAGCTTCAGTTTATTATCTTGCCCATCACTGAGGCAAGGTAATGGTTCAGCACATCCCCTGCCACACCTGCCAATGTAAAGAAGAAGCAGAGCTGTGTGCAATTAGCATATTGCTGACAACCTCACTCAGCAGTTTCATGTTGATCTTGAACAGCAGGCAGTAAACCAGCAGAATCTATAATGTGTCTCGATTGTCTAATGCCAGACATACAGTCTAGATCCCCCCTCCCACAACTGGACAGAGAGCCTGGGGAGAGAGAGAGAGAGAGAGAATTTCTATAGACCACAGCAGGCTTCCTCAACCTCAGCCCTCCAGATGTTTTGAGACTACAATTCCCATAATCCCTGACCACTGGTCCTGCTAGCTAGGGATCATGGGAGTTGTAGGCCAAAAACTTCTGGAGGACCGAGTTTGAGGAAGCCTGGACCACAGCAACTCCCCAACCCTCAAATCTGCCCTGGTGCTGCACAGGTATGCAGGTGAGACCAACGCCCCCTTCTCACCCATCCAGGTCTCACTGATACAGATTGACACCCACAATCAGACGATGGATGAGGGATGTCTTATTCAAAGCTGACCTGGCATTGAGGAGGAGCAACTGCAGATCCTAGGGCTGGCTGATAGGACAACCACAATTCCCCAGGTTAGAGGAGGGACTGGGATGTGCCACAGTCACTAACAGCCTGTGCCATGTGCCTGCCCCACTAGGCCCCACCTGGCCTGCCCCACCTCCCAAACCATACCTCCCCCTACCCTGAACCACTGCTCTCCCCCTTTCCTCTTAGACATACTCCCCAAGCAACAACTATTTGCCCAAATATGTAAGAAACTGAAATCCTTTTTTTCTCTTTTAAATAGTTATTTTAATTTGAAAACACACAATTCAGTAGCATATTAAAATGAAGAAATCAATATGCAAAAATATGATTGTATGAAAACTAAAATTTAGTGCGCACACAAAACGATACAAAGGACCTGTTACTACACACTGATATAAATAACAATTATTTTCCCCAGGTACTGTGAATGCAACAACACAACATGTAATTCTTCATAATGTACAAGTCTTGACTATTGTAGGGCCATTTTGGGATATATAGTATTGCATCAGCAGCAGCTCTAATATTTGCTCTTTATTTACCAGTACTTATTGTATCATATTACATGTGTTAATAGCTAACAAAATTAACTTTAATTTCAGAGAGGATATACTTTTATGGCCGAAGCTCAAACTGGTGAGTCACCAGTGTTGGCTGGGAAATGGAGGCTTCGACTCATAGGTTCCTACAGTCCCCTTCCAGTTCTTTCTCGTGAGACTATGAACAATGTATATTCCATTAAAGAAGTTAAAGACTATTATGTACCAAATGCTAAGAATATTATATTCAGGTAAAATTGAGGAAACAGCAAAGGTATTTGCATATGTACCCTATTTGAGTGTTCATACGTTACTTTGAGCATATTACTTACTGAAGCATTAATGAGTAGTAATCATAGAATCATAGGATTGTAGAGTTGGAAGGGACTGTGAGTGTTATTCTAGTCCAACCCCTGCAACGCAGGACTATTTTTGTCCAATGTGGAGCTGAAACCCACAAGATTACCATAAGTCTTATGCTCTGCCAACTGAGCTGTCCCAGTAATGCTTTTGTATATTTGCCCAAATATACCTCGTTGGGCATTTCTGAAAGTCCTGGTCTTTCTGAAAGTCAGACATGAAAGTTGTTTTTCTCTATTACATTCATCTCAAGACATTTGCATGATCTAGGAAATGAGGTTTATATTCTAAAAACATGAAGGAGTAAACATCACTGAACTCAGTAGTGACTCACTTCTGTGCAAACGTGTATGAGATTGTTCCTAAGGTACTCAGGGCCTTGCATAGGCCTGTTTTTTATCATTTGTATAATATGTTTGTTCAGAAAGTTTATTGTAGTCAATCTTGGCATTTTAACTGCAGTTTCATTTTGATAGCTGGTTTCCATAGCAACAAATGGCCTGTTCTAAACATATGTGTTAACTTCCATCTCAGAGTTTACTGAGCTGGGGCTGGCCTGCCTTCTTGAATAACATTATTTTATGGATTGAGATCTTAGACTTGCTGAAGATAATAAAATCTGGCTCAGTTAATTATATATCTTTACTCCTCCTTCTCCTTCAGGTATGTAGTAAAAGTAACAACACCACTTATGGCTACTGTGCAAGTACAGACCTGCAAGCCAGATGTAATCATTAAAGTGCAAGTTCTGGACTCTGAGGAAGAAATGGTGCACTCTGTTGGGAAGGGTCATGCTGTTGTTCCTGCATTTTATTTCATATCTAATGAGCGGCCTCTAAGTAGCATGTGTAAGTATGGTAAACTGAATTGCTATGATTATTGTGGACAAAGAGACTGCCAATACATTTGCATATGTACTTAATAACTGAGTTAACGATTTGTGGCATATGCTAAGACCTCATTTAAGGATTACTGACTTTGCTTTGTCATGCTTGCTGCTGAGTGATCAGGCTTGCATATTTAGAATCGGTTTCTGGCATATGGAGCCATCAGACCATGCAGAATGGGTATACCATTCCTTGTCAAGTGATTCAAATTCTGTTTCCCCTCAAATTACCCTACAGTGGTAAGTTAGGTGTTCCAAGAGAGCCATATCTCATATGTTGCTACACCACATCTATTTGGGCATTGTCTCTAGAGATTTCCACTAGGGTGCTATTAGGAGTCTCACAGCAGCTAATATATTGCAGGAATAGCAAAGTCTGATGTGATACCTCCTCATTCTGACAGTTAAGCTTTACTTAGAACTAACAAGCTTCCAATCAAGCAATTATTTTGCCAAGACTAATCTACATTCATAAGCTCCTTATAAACAGTTCTGAGCTGTTTTTCTGGATTAATTATTATTCAGACGTGTATTATTCAAAAGAATAAAGAGCAAAGAGACCAAATTCCATTTTAAAATATTGAGAGAGAGAGAGAGAGAGAGAGAGAGAGAGAGAGAGAGAGAGAGACCACCCACCAATCTCCATATGGGCCTGCCTGTTCTTTTTTTTTTAATAGTTTTTATTGTTTAAAATCAGCAGAACAACAAATACACACTTACGTATAAAAAGGAATAATAAGGTGGGGGAGAATAATAAGGGGGGGGAATCAGCAATGCAATAAAGAAGATCGATAACAAAAAAAGAAGAAAAAAAGAGAAAGAAAAAAGGAAAAAAAGGGCAAGAAAAACCTTATTCTTACAATATTTCGTCAAAACTTATCCTCACAGATTTACAAAACAAATAAGAATATAAAACAGATACACTCATCACATCTACATATAGATACTTCCTGTCCCTTTTGTTGCACACTTTTCAATATCTTAAGTTTCACAGGCTTATGTTAACGATATCTCTTTTTCCTCCTCATTATTATTCTAATCCTTTCTATTTCTCTCAAGCATCAATCAATATCTGTGAGTAGAGAGCTATTTGGGTAATATGTTTTGAGATAGTTCTTATACACTCTCCACTCTTTCACTGTCTTTTGTACAGGTATATCTCTCATTGAGTCTGTCAACCATGCCATCCTAATATAATTTAACATTTGTGTTTGCCAGTCTATTACTGTGGGCAGCGTCTCGCTTTTCCAATTTTTAGCTACCAAGATTCTAGCAGCGGTCACAGCGTATAGGCATAAAGATCTTATTTCCTTATTTATTTCCGGTGGTAAGATATTTAAAAGGAACATTTCAGGCATTTTAAACATTTTCTTTAGTTCTTCATATATCTTGTTCCAGTATTCTTTTATATTTTTGCAGGACCACCACATGTGGTAGTACGTGCCATCTTCTTTCTTGCACCTCCAGCACCTCGGATTCATACCCCCATACATTTTAGCCAGCTTACATGGTGTTAAATGCCAACGGTATATCATTTTCATACAATTTTCTCTTAGGTTGAAACATGCTGTAAATTTTAGATCTTTCTCCCACAATCTCTCCCACTGGTCTATGTTGATGTTATAACCCAGGTCTTGGGCCCATTTAATCATTGGAGTTTTAGTTTGCTCCTCGATCGTCTCCCATTCTAAAAGATAGAATGGGTGAAAAACGGTTTGGGCCTTTTTGGTGGTGGTACGTAATTATTACATGCTGTATTTGAAGAGACTTGGCTCTCTCAGTTAGGTGTCAGGTGAAGACTTCTTATTTTTTCATGGCATTTTAAACAGGTATTTTATCTAATTTTTATACTGTTTGATATCAGCATTTTGGAAGTTGTGGTTATCTGTATTTTAGTATTATATTATTTAAAATTCCCTGGGAAAGTTTATAAAGGGTGGGATGTAAATCCTTAGAAAGAGTCAGTAGGTAAGTAGGTAAAGCAGGAAAAGGAGAGAATTACAGAAGTAGATATAAAATTGAAATTAGTAAGACAAATGACTAAATACTAAAATACTCTTTAAAATGTTATTGCCTCTTCCAGCAACATCAAGTAAAGGTGGAGTTGCCCAAAGTCCCAAAAAGGAACCTGAAGTAGTTGCAGCCTCTAAGAAAAAAGGTTCTGTGGCAACTCAGAAGAATGTCAAGTCTACAGCGAAGATGTTACAGGAAGGCCCAACTTTAATAGAAGAAGAAACAATTGTTACCCCTATTATTGATGAAAATTTATTTCAGCAGGTGAGAGATCTTAAATATATTTGTGGAGGAATTTTGAGAATAATTCCTACTACATTGCTTCATAGTGTAATAAACATCGTATCCTAAAGTTCCTGTGGAATGTTAAACAAAACAGTTCTCCAAGAGTGAACTCTTAGGTATCGTGTTTCCTAAGGGGAGCGTTATCTAAAACAAGAGGATTGAAACAAGGTTCAGGTAATTCAAGATTCTTGCTAAATATGGGTTTGAAATTAGATGAAAAGGAAGGACAAAACTCTTTGTGCAAAACGGAACAAGGCACCACCACCAGTGGGGCTATCTTGCCGAGTCACCACATGCTTGTGGTGGCTGTATTCAGGTGTAACACAATACACAAAGCACAACAAGCTGAATAATAATAACTGTAGTAATAATAATAACTAAACATTTTATTGGTTATTTTCTAACGTAAAGGTCTAGCCCAGTATGTGCAACATATAGAGTTCATATGTACGGTATATAACCTATGAGACTAATGACAATATTAATAGTTACAGGTAGGTAGCCGTGTTGGTCTGATGTAGTCAAAACAAAATAAAAAAATCCTTCCAGTAGCACCTTAGAGACCAACTAAGTTTTTCATAGGTATGAGCTTTCGTGTGCGTGCATGTATCCGAAGAAGTGTGCATGCACACGAAAGGTCATACCTATGACAAACTTAGTTGGTCTCTAAGGTGCTACTGGAAGGTTTTTTTTATTTTGTTTTTACAATATTAATACATTTCTTCTTATCTTTTCTTATTGTTTCTTCTTGTAAGTTCCTGTATAACACAATCCTTAGGTGAAAATAGAAGAGTCCTCAAGGTAACAAGAACAACACAGCTGGTGTAGACTGTTGGCACAAGCTGGCTGGGGCAGGTGCAAACTGCTAACTTGGGCAGAACAAGGTTTCCGGATAGCTCCCTTATTTCACCCCGAAGGGCTTCCTCAGCTGATATTAAATCTATACAATATAAATAAAAGCATGGTAATACAATATTTGGTATCCAAGGTACATGTTCATATTATAATGTATTGATGCTTATGTTTGTAATAAGCTGCAGGTTGTTTGGAGACCTCTCTGTAACAAGCGACTAAGAACTCGAATATATAAGTAATATGTGCAAGTTTACCTGTAACAGAGAAGGCAGCTTTTGTATGTCATGGTTTGCTTCCTCTCTTGTGCTGACCCCCTGCCTTTGCTGGGCACAGTCACCTGCAGAGCAAACCTGTAGGAAACAAGGAGTTAAGGGACATGCTCAAGTTGTCAAAGAGGTAGCCCAGTAATGTCTTAGAGTGTGTGCTCTGTCTTTCCTTGCAGGCAGCAATAGGGCACCGAACCCGCTCTTTCTCTTCTGCTCCTCAAAACCAAGCCCCCTTGTCTGGGGCATATAATATACCATCATGGTATTTCTTGCCTCTTTTACCCATAATTCCATTTCTGCATTAATTTGTGCATTTCTAAAAATTATTCTAAAAGTCCTTTCAAAATACATATTTAAGTGCATATTTTGATACTAAACAGCTTAGAACTGAATTTTAGCATTCAGAGAAGTGGCTAGTTAAGTTTCAACCTGCATTTCAGTCTGAGAAATTTAGATCATGTTGCTTTGTACAGGAATTCACCACATATTCTTCAAGCACCTTATTTGACCCTTCTTTCCTTCCCTACAGAAATCCAAGATAGCAGTCAAAGGGGGGGGGAGTGGTGGCTAAAAGCAAGGTTTTTTTAAATATTAAAATAAGAAGCTGTGATTATTTCCGGAAAAAGTAATTTACTGCATTTGTCTTTTACAGCCTCACAAGTATATTATACAAGCCTCAGTGTTGCATAATAGTTGGCCACTTACTGAGAACCAATTGGTATTTGTTCAGGCACTGAGAGAACTGGAAAAAAATGAAATCAAAGGTGAGTGAGTCACTTTGCTACATGCTTTTTTTATTGAAATGTGTCATAACTGAAACACCAATTTCTTTGATTTCAGTTAGCTAATTATGTAACTTACGTTTAACAGAATTGTGATGAGAACTTACAAATAGCAGATTTAATTATTTCTGATAAATGCCTTTAATACCACCCTGAGAACGTTTTTACTGAATGGTAGCACAAAACTTTATCAAATAGAGAAAGAGAGGTCAAACCAGAAAAAATCAATTGTACTCAAGTCCATTAAAACAATGGTGCTTAAGTTTCAGGGCAATCCTATGCATTTTTACTGCGAAATATGTGCCATGAATTTCAATGGGACATTCTTCCTAGTAGGTGGTTTTAGGATTTCAATAAGACTGGAGTGCAAATTTCTCTGGGAGTAGCTTTTTTCTTCTTTAGTATGCTAGTGTACCTTATTACCTCTCTTACACCAAGACATTAGAAACAGTGTACTGAAATGAACAAATATGAACATACAATTGAAGATGAACTGTTGCTCTGATACTAGGAGAATGATATCATTATTTATTTATTTATTTATTTATTTATTTATTCCAACTTCTTCTACTTTGGAGTGCCATTTGTTTTGAATTATGCCCCCTAATGATGATAACTTTTTTACCATCCTTTATAATGATTGAAATAGTTATGCATGTCAAAGGATATGAAACTGGGTTTTTTTAGGTGGTGATGGTTCTGTCCAGGGCTGAGTGCGGCCAGCCCTATTTCCCTTGTGGCTGAAGCTATCGGAAGAAGCTGTTGCCTGTGATTTTTATTTATTTATTCTACAATTTTCTGTATACAATGGACTGTGTGCTCCACCTGGACCTCTCTAGGATCAGCTGGCCAGCACACCTTCTTTGTGACTGACTGTTCTTAAGACCACTCACTGTTATCCAACTAACTGTTCTTAAGATCTAAGTTACTTTTTGTTTATTTAAAGTACCTCCTGAAAGCCCATCATTATATTAACTTGGAAAAGTAGTGGTAGTGTTTGAGTGTGAAAGCATCCATTTTCAGAAAGAGGCTGTCAAGAAATGTTGCAGACATGCTGGATGTAGTCAAAATTATTTTTTATTCAAAGATGCTGATACAGTCCTGCATCAAAACAACATGTCACTTGATAATTTCCAGTAAATGCTATTGTGTAAATGGAAAAATAGAAAACCACTGCTATAAGCTTTCATCTCTCATCCTAATATTTCATAATGTAAGACAACAGTGCCATCTAGGGTAGATTTTAGTGTCCAAATTAAGTAGCTAGGACAGAACACTTCACTTTTAAAGTGAAATTTACAGCAGTTTGTCATAAATAAGGGAGAGTGCATAATTTTTAAGACCTGTTTCCTAAAAGTAAACTCTTCAGTAACAAGCAATTATGTAGCTCCACAAGCATAAATGGAAAGCATAAATAAACACTGCAATGAAATTTACACAGCACGTCCTACTGAAAAACATGAAGAAAGTGTAAGTGTCCTAAGTCCAGACATTCACAGCAACATGGAAGGACAAAAATCTGCAGGCTCTTCCAAAGCAGGTCGAAAAGTAAAGGAGAAAACAACTGAGAAGGCAGAAAAAGCTGCTAAAGAAAAACCTGTAACTGTTGTTAGGCCCGAATCACAGGTAATAATAAAGTTCATAAAGTGAATTTTCAAATGTTCTGAATGAGGTAAAATTATAAGGTAAATTTCTTCTTTATTTTTCCAGGAGTGAAGGGGAAAGTAGTAAAAAAAAAGTGATATGTTCACTCTCTAGTAACCTCCCTATTAGTGCTGTGGCTGAAACTCACACTATATTGTGCTATATTTCAGCTCTGCCTGGGTAGATAGCTGTCTTGAGATCCTGTATAATTGAATGGAATGCAAATTGAATTGAATTCAAATTCTATTTGAATTTGCTGGAGCAATGAAATATTAATATCAGCCGCAATTTGCATCCCTAATGTGATAGTTGTGACAACTGAGAGGTTTCACAACTTGTTATGCCCGTCATACACATTTCATTCACATCTTCCACTATCATAATTATCATCGCCTTTATTTTAATGACCCTTAATAGGTTTTGATTCCTCCACTTGAGGGTGGAAATACATTGCCACACTTTTTAGGGTGTCCTCTTCTGTCTATCTACTTAGATCAACTTGAGTGGCCTCTCTTGTTTATTTTCGTTAACTTGTTTCCTTCCACATTTCTTCATTTTACATAGTGATGCCTAGATAAGCCAGGTAATACTAATTATCCACAAGAGCCCCCCAGGCAACTTGCTTGATATCTTAGCTATGGCAAATAACAGCCATCGTCAGGTGACTGGACAAGGAAGCAAGCATTTGTAAAGGGAAAAAGAGGTGTGTCCCCCCTTCCTTTCAGGCCACTGATGTGCTGCAGATGATTAGCACCCATGATAAACATAGTGCTACTCCATGACTACTCATAGTTTGGGTAGCAGAATCACATGCTCTCTTTCCTCCCCAGCAGTTACCCCATTTGTACAAATTTCTCTTGACACTTTTAATTGCAGTCATATGCTAGCCATGAATAAGCCTGAACCCCAGCTTAGAAACCAGGTTTTAAAACAACTCACATTGGGGTTCACTTCAAATCCAGCCCTCCATTGACCCATTACTGCTCCTGTCTGCTAAAGAAGATATTGACTGAAAGCAGCCTTTGCTGCATGTGGAGGGGAAACAGACAGTGCTTCTCGATAATGAATTGGCTCTTTCGTTCATTTGAGAGTTTCAAAGCAATATGTGCTCTTCTGATTTTGCTTTGTGCATTTCATTTCCAGCAATCTGATCCTAACAAACCCTCCTGGATCTTACGTCTAGTCGTTGAACAAAATGAAATAGAAGCACTGGATTTGAGGAAAGACACTGAGAGAGCAGATGAGATCAAAGCTATGAAGCAAGCATGGGAGGCTGCGGAGCCAGGGAGAGCTGTTAAGGTAACCAGGGCTTATCGTTTTACACGTGCATTTAAAATGAGTTTCGAGATTCAGCAGGGTAGCGTGGAAATGCCAACCAAAAAGTCAAATCCCTGCAGAGACTTTTCAGTATCAAACTCCTGTTTGAAGAGTGAGTGCTGAGGCTGAACTGAGAGATTGATTTGAATAAACCACGTTAGGCAACTAGGCAGTGAAAGCCCTGAATTTTCATCTGTGCTTTACAGTGCTGGCTGGTAACATTCCAACTTGTGGAGACAGAATGTGGATCCAGAAGGTCGCCCAGAACGAAAGCGGGCGCCCCCTTTTATTGTAAATTTTCAGAACTGTCAAAGATTAACTAGAGGTGCATCCTTCATCCAATGACAATTGGTCAAGTCCCAAAGAGGTGGTGTTCCTGGGTATGTCACATCCTGCCAACACCCTAAAACTCCGCCATAGAGGAAGTGCCTGGTCCTCACATACTCCTCAGACCTCTCCCTGTCACAGGCCTACTCCTTAAACATCCCCCTCCTCTCCATCTTGTGACTCTTGGTGTTTTCCCCCCAACTCCACCATTTTCCCATTGTCTTCCTCCTAACCTGGGTCTGACCCTTCAGGCTTGGACCAGCCTCCCCTGCTCTAACCGGTTCCATCAGGATCCTCCCAACTCTGGCCAGTCCAGTAGTGACCTGCTGCCCTCTAATGTCCCATTGACCCAACTTGTGAATGCGTGTTTATGCATACTGACGTACAGGAAGGTTTGCCAGCGCTGTACGTTAAAACTATTGTATGCATTTGACAGCTGAGGGTTTTGACAGCTAGCTTTCTATTTGATGCGGTTTGCTGACATCAATCTAAGATCACTGCTACAAACTTGGTTATGGCTGCAATTTTTAACATTGCTGTTTTCATCACAGGAGCCAACATGAGGTGGCTTACAATGGGTGCAATTAAATTTTGTGCCAAAGGAATTGCCGTCTCAGCAGAAGTGTTTCTGCTTGCCCACACGTACCAGCTTATGAATAAGAATTGGGGTGTGTGTGTGCACAGTGCATGTCAGGATGTCGGAGGAGCTGGGACAGAGCTCAGCGAAGTGGCAGTGCAGTGGCAGCACAGCTTCAGTGGCTGTGGTTTCTCCAGCTGCTGCTGCCGCTACCAGCCTGGGGCTGCTTTCACCCTTTTCCCCCTCCATAGCAGGAGGAGGAAGAGGAGAAGGAGCCATTGCTATTGAGGCTACACTGTGCTCAGATGCATGCTTTGGACTTGGGGGTGGGGGTTCAGCCCCTAGGAGATGGCATCCCTGTGCTTGCCAGACAGAATGATTTCCCACCCCTCCCACTTTTCTAGGGTTTCTCTTGATCTTCCCAAGCTGATTTGGGAACAGGGGGGAGCAAGGGAGTCCTACAGTGGGACTCATTACTCATTGCACTGGATTCTGCTAGCACAACAACTTAGTTTAATCCAGCCTAATATGTTTTTAAAAATAATACCAGTCACTGTTGGATTCAGAATGCTGGATTAGATAGGCCTTTGATCCATTCCAGCACAGCATATTTTATGTTAATAACTGAGCATCAACATGACTGCAAAAACAAAACAAGGTCTTTTTCTTTTATAAGCATTAATAATCTCCCCTTTTCGGTTGCTTTAAAAAATATTGTGCTTTATTCAGTACATTTTCCATGTACCCAAAGTTGTTTTTGTTATTTAACAGCTAGTAGTCAAACAACTTAAAATTGCATAATTTAAGGAGAAAATATTGATTTTTTGTTTCTGTTCCTGTCACTCCAAGCACTGCAGTGCAATGTTGTGACATGAGTCATTTACCCATGTGTGTGCCTTAATTCAGTGACTCATCATTCAGTTGTCAGCCAGGCCTCCATCACTTATTAAAATAATTAAGCCACTCAGCTCAAAATTTAAATGATACGTTCTCTTGGTGTGCAATGATAACATGCTACTGTTGTACAGCCAGACCAAATCTGAAGATTGTTATTTCGTATGCCACTGCAATTACATGCATGTGCCTATGTTGCTATGGTAACATCATAGGCAATACAGGAAGCTGTCTTATGCCATGTCAGGCTTTTTGACTATATCTGTTGCTTGCCCTAACATTGACTATGCTTGGTATATTGTGGCTATCTTACCAGCAGTGGCTCTATTATGGGGCAATGGGCAAAGGATTGGGTGAGAAAATGCAAGCTTCTTTGTTTTTGTTCTCTAAGATAGTATTCAGCTCAAACACAAACTAGTAGTCAGGCAGGGGAGAAGATGGCATGTAGCAGACATGCAGTGATTTAGATTTTCCTGTCTTTCTCAGCACCAACACTTTGAACTGTGCTCGGAAACGTACTGGGAGCCAATGTAGATCTTTCAAGACCGGTGTTATGTGGTCTCGGCAGCCGCTCCCAGTCACCAGTCTAGCTGCCGCATTCTGGATTAGCTGTAGTTTCCGGGTCACCTTCAAAGGTAGCCCCACGTAGAGCACATTGCAATAGTCCAAGCGAGAGATAACTAGAGCATGTACCACTCTGGCGAGACAGTCTGCAGGCAGGTAGGGTCTCAGCCTGCGTACCAGATGGAGCTGATAGACAGCTGCCCTGGACACGGAATTGACCTGTGCCTCCATGGACAGTTGTGAGTCCCAGGCTGCACACCTGGTCCTTCAGGGGCACAGTTACCCCATTCAAGACCAGGGAGTCCTCCACACCTGCCCGCCTCCTGTCCCCCACAAACAGTACTTCTGTCTTGTCAGGATTCAACCACAATCTGTTAGCCGCCATCCATCCTCCAACCGCCTCCAGGCACTCACACAGGACCTTCACCGCCTTCACTGGTTCTGATTTGAAAGAGAGGTAGAGCTGGGTATAATCCGCATACTGATTAACACCCAGCCCAAACCCCCTGATGATCTCTCCCAGTGGTTGCATGTAGATGTTAAAAAGCATGGGGGAGAGGACAGAACCCCGAGGCACCCTGAGGCATTTAAATGTATGCATTTAAGTGCCTCACATGAAGTAGATGTGGTAGTATTTGCAGGGCCGTCTTTACCCGGGGGTGCAAGGTGTGCAGGGCACTCAGGCACCAAATTCTTGGGGGGGGGGGGTGCCAAATGTATACCTACTGCTGTATACCGGTCCCTCTCGATCACCGTCAGTGAAAAGCAATGGAGCAAAAGTCTTCGCCCCCCTCCTCCATCGCTCTGTTACCCTGTAGCGTCAAATATTCCTGACGAGTTAGGAAACAAAAGCAGTTTTTTTCCACTGTGTTGTTGTTACAGGTGAGCGATTTTCCCTACCAAAAAAATCTCAACAACTTTGAGTTCGCTCCCCCCAAAAGTCAACAACTTTGGCTTCCCCCCCTTCCGAAAAAAGCTCAATAAAAGTTCATTTGGGGGCGGCTAAACTAAATTTTGGGACGTTGGGCAGCACATATGCTAAAGACTGCCCTAATGTGTCTCCTAACGTAACCAGCGAAGTGTCAAATCCTGGCTTTCTGTAGGCTGCCTTTTAGTTTCTTTCTGCATACAAAGTCAGACACAATAGCTGCCTTTTGAAGTTGAAAGAAGACAAACACCCATCACCTACTCATTGGACCTGTCTCCCCTAATTTTGAACTGTGTATTTAGCTACTCCCCACCAGATTGCCTCTGGTTTTGGATTCTCCTCCTCTGCTCTCCTGTCTGAGAAGCCAGATCCTCCCCCATCCCATCTGGATGACATATATTGAGATATTTTCTTAATTGTGACACATTCTTTGAAAAATTGTGCCTCCAAAAAAGGTAATCTCCTTTCCCCGAGTTCCACTTATTTGAAGGGAAAAGGGAATAATAGCTTTCCAAATTACTTTAAGGAAAATGGAATGTGTGGAAGAAAGGGAGTGACCACCTGCTCATTCTCCACCACAGACAAGAAGGTTGTGGATGACCTTGCTTTGTATTGCCTGGCTTTTTTGTAGATCTGCTTCAAGGACTGTTTTGTCAGTCATTTCAAAATTATAAAATATAGGGAAGCATTCCTGCCTGGCACCCTTTTCCTGGAGACTGTCAGCCATGAAAGGACCTTCTGTTGGCAGGATTTGATTTGGAGCAAACAGAGGCAACAGAGGCATCCCAAGGCTACAGTTTGATAATTTGGACTCACATTATTACAATAAACACCAATATTATGTGGGAAAGGAAGGGAGGGTTAAATAATTGCTTCACCATCAATTTAAAAAGTCACCAGTTGTTGCTGCATAGAAGAACCCTATTTCCCAATGTCCCAAGTCTGTTTGCAAAGCCAACCCAACAGCAAACAGGGGAAGCCAATCTTGTTTGTTTACATGTGAACTGGGATTCATAATCAAGATGTTGGCTTTGGAAGCATCTTCTAAACAGACTTGAGGGTGGGGAAACTATTAGAATTGCGTTTAGATATTTGTGCTAGTTTCATGTTGGTATTGATAAAACCAAGAGGTTTTAAATCCATGTTGATAACCAGTGCTCGCCTGTGCATGGATGCATAGAATTTTTATGATCATACCCTGTTTCTCCTATTTTAAGACGTAGTCATAAAATAAGCCATAGCAGGATTTTTAAGCATTCAAGGAATATAAGCCATACCCCGAAAATAAGAGATAGTGATAGGCACAGCAGCAATGCTGGCCGCAGCAGGAAGAGGAGGAAAAAATAAGACATCCCCTGAAAATAAGCCATAGTGGGGTTTTTTGGAGGAAAAATAAATATAAGACGGTGTCTTATTTTCGGAGAAACATGGTTTATTAAGCTTTTAGCCTAAAATTATGGCTTTTGCATCTATAAAATTCATGAATTATTGAATATATCTTTTGCCAGTGCTAAAAATGTTCCAATATAAAAATGGCTTGATAATTAATATAGCATGCAGTACTTCAAATATTTGCAATAAAACTCTCTTTGCAGGCTTTTCAGGAGCGCCAGCAGTTTATTAATAAATGTGCGCGGAAAGCTTTTGTTGCATCTGAGGCTGACAGTGTCAGCACTAGAGTGGATTCAGGAGAAACAGGTATGTATATGCCTACATAAATAGGGTTGCCATATTTTGAAGAGCAAAAAAGAGGATGCTATGACGGCTATAACAGCCACTCAAAGCAAATGCAATTTGTCTCAAATTTTACCGCTGAAAGGTGTCCTGGAAAAAGAGGACACATGGCAACCCTAAAATAATACAAGCTTTCTTCCCTATGAAAACCTTGAAGAAACTTTTTTCAGGTGTAGGATTTGTGGAATGAAATAGTAATTTCTGCCCGCCATAAAATGGGTGTCATTACCTATCGTATGCTGCTTTCAAGTCACTTCTGAATATACCTTGCTTTGGAATGCATTTTAGCAAAAATACTTCAGTCCAAACTATTATTATTATTATTTATTAAATTTGTATACCACCCTATACCTGTAGATCTCAGGGCAGTTCACGACATAAACAACCCTGCTGCAGAGGCCCCTGATCCAAGTCAGTGGCAGGAGCTTGGAAGAAGGATGTTTCCCTTGCTATTCCTAGTGAAAATCCACCTGGCAGTCTGACATTTGGCCTAGGAGGACTTTTGGCCCATGGACTTTGTGTCCATATCAACTTCCCCCATGGAAGCTTCACTGGCCATTTTTGTTGGGAGAACAGCATGAAAGGAAGGATTAACATCCACTGTGTGACTCCCAGTCAGAATGCCTAATGGCTCTTGT
This sequence comes from Zootoca vivipara, assembly GCF_965207765.1. Lineage (NCBI taxonomy): Eukaryota > Metazoa > Chordata > Lepidosauria > Squamata > Lacertidae > Zootoca > Zootoca vivipara. The sequence continues at coordinate 61,969,279 of NC_142586.1, forward strand.
ATATACACACATATTTAATCATGCACTTAAGGTATCTATCTTTCTGTCAGTTTCATTTGTATCATTTGTATATTACTCATGCACTAAGTTTTCTGGGCAGTTTACATAAATTACAAAATATAATTCACAGTTGAAACACTTACACCGAAATAAGATAGGATACAAAAACAAAAAAGCTGAGCAAAAAAGCAACTAAAGCAAGCAGAAACCTAGAATTTAAAATAGTTAACACTAGCATAAAATCCCTGGCACAAAAGCTGAAAGCACTCAATGGGTTGTAATTATAAAAGGCCTGGAAAAACAAGGAGGTCTTCTTCTGGTGTCATAAAGACCATAGCGAAGTGGCAGGCAAGCTTTTTTGGGGAGACACTACCACATTTCCCTAGTAGCTGTTTTTCCTCAATTAGGTAGGAAACCTGGAAAAGGGATTCTAAGGAAGTTGCAGGGTCTGGACAGATATGTATGAGGGATGGTGAACAGTCAGGTAACCCGGCCCTAAGTCATTTTAGGGCTTTAGAGGGTAAACGCAGCACTTTGTATTGGTCCTGGAAATGGAGTGGAAGCCAGCTAATTAAGTCTGTAGCCTAGTGAGTGGAAGGATATAGGAAATAAGGCACAAGGAGAAAGGCTTACGCCTTGCTGTGCATAGACAGACCATGGTCTGGAGGTGCAATTTCATTCAGATGGGTAAAAAATTGTTAGCTTTGACAGTACTGACAATCTGTTTCTATAGACTGGGATAGAGCCCAAGCTCGTCTACCAGGCAGTAGTTCAGTTTAGGTAAAGGTGACTTCAATGGCCATCAGATCATCATGTCACTTTGCAAATATACATACTGGTGAATATTTATATCTTTGGATCAGGTCAATATATAACTGTCTATGTATTCATAGTCTGGGATAACTTGGTACTAAAGTTTTGACCAGTTTCTTTTTTCTGGTCAGGGACTGCTTCTCCTGTTGAACCAGTGGTGTCCCCGCCTGGAGTAGTTGCTGAAACGCAGAAGAAGGAATTCGAACCTTTAGACCTCTCTCCCTATATTAGGTAAATTGCGGCAAGTGTTTAAATTTCGGTTACAACAATTTATTTATTTTTAATGTGTAGAAGTTAAGAAATGTAGGGTTGCTATATTTCAAACAGTGACGGAAAAGTTGTTCAGCTTTTTGGTTTTGTTTCGCAAAAAAAAAATGACTTTGATGGAAGTTCGGGCAAAATTGACACCGCTAGCATGGGTTGCCATACATCCTGGACATTTTGCCGATTTCCGCCTCACACTGCTGCCAAATGCAATATTCCATATATGGCCAGGAAATTCAAGATATATGGCAACCCTAATACAGTATTTTAAAGTACTCATCTAGATCCTATGGTTAGCTGTATCCCATGAAGTTATCCCACTAGCACAAGAACTCCTACGGTACTTGTATGACGGCATTTCCCCTCTAGAGGGTAGAGAACCAACATGCACTTGAAAAGTTCATTCTGCTCAGTCAAAAGTGCTTTTGCGAAAAGGTTGGCTTCCTTGGATACAGCCCTTTATATGCCTTTATATTTAGCAGTACACCATGTTGTCTCATTTGTGCCTGGTCCCATTGTCTAAGCATGTCCTGCTCCCAAAGCTATGGAGATGGAGTGGATCTGGATCTGAGCACCCTGAAATCAATTCTAACTAAGCAGCACATCAAAGGGAATTATTTAATCTCTGCTTTACCCACAGAAAAACACTACCTGAACCTGTCTTGAAAAATGAAGCTATTATTCAAGAGCAAGAGATGCGTAAGGCGGAAGAAATAAATCATTTTAGACAATTTCGAGAGATGGTTGGAGAACACAGAGGGCAAGAACACACGGCTAGGAATCGGTTGAAGCAAAATGTACTTGATATGTATGACGATCTTCAGGTAAGTATGCACAATTCTGCTAATCATTTGAATAAATGTCTTATTCTTGGGTATGCTTGTTACATTTTTGCTCAGTTCATATTTTTCCTGATTTCCTTTCACTTCATTTTCTTTCTTTTTTATCATCAATCAAAATTTGGCATGCTGAGGATGGAGAGGAAGTACAACATGCAGTTATAGTGACCAGAAATTGCAATAACATAATCCTGTGCATGGTTACTCAGAGCAAGTCCTGCTGGGTTCAATGGGGCTTGCTCCCTAGGCAGTTTCTTTAGTATTGGTACTTAAAGTTATGTATGAACAAGCAGCCCCTAGACACACATCTTTAAAAAGCCTTCAGTATAATACATCTATGAGGTCATTAGAAAAATAAAAACTTTGTGAGGAAATATACTTGAGCTCTAGGTAACTAAAATATCCATGCTTTTATAAAAGTTGTGCAACCCACAGTATTGAAGAGATAATACTTAGGATTTTTAATTACAGTTCTTCTATGCTACTACAGACTTTTGGGAAATAACATCTTGTAATAATTTGGAAATCAAACAAATTGCATACACATTTGATGCGTCTTATACTTTAAAACATTTGTTGAGTTTTAACATTCTTGTATCAAGATGCAGAATTTTTCCATAGGTAGAAAATGCCTGGTGTCAGATAATAAGTAAGGAAGTCATTGTGCAATTTTCTTGGTTGTGAAGTAAGCGTTACAGAGTTTTAGAGCAATGAAATCTGTTGAAAATATTTGGTTGTTGTTTTAGGTATACACCCAAGATATATAAGTATATACTTGAAAAGGTAAATTATAGTTTCTCCCATTTGATATAATTAAACAAAACTGACAATTAAGCCATGTAAATGGGAAAAGGAAAGGACCCATATATTTATGGAATAAATAAAGTACTTAAAATATTACTAGAGAGGCACTAGATTTATTATATACCTAAAGGTTTATTTTTGAATAGAGTGGATGTATTTGTCTTTGGATAGGCATCCTTAGATGAAGCACGAGGCAGGGTGCTCAGCGTCCGGGAAGCATACAGAGCTAAGCTATTAGAAGCTGAGCGCTTAAGATTAGAAGCACTAGCAGCTGAAGAAGCCGCTCTTCGAGCAGAGCAAGAAAAGAAAACCCCAGATGTGCAGAAGAAGAAAAAGGGAGGAGCAAAAGGAGGAGCAAAAGGAGGAAAAGGAGGGAAGAAAAAGTAAATTTGCTTGAAATAGAAGCTGGGTAAACCTCCTTAGTGGTCAGAAAAGAGCACTAGTTTTTGCAGTATTTTTTTCAAGTGTTATTTTTAAAATCCATTTATAATCTTTAAATGATACTGATTTTAAAATTGATTTTAAAATTGTAATTGTATGCCATCACTTTGGCATTATATTTTTATGCTTTAATTGCAATAAATGTTTGCAACAAAATTACCAATATGCCTTTCAGTATTGTCAGACAGTTTTTAGAATAAAAGAGCATCTAAATCAAGAAGAAAGTCTAGTGGAATGGAGAGGAGAGTTATCTTGGTACCACCCTCAAGCATTCTGCTGGGCCAAGAGGTGGTGATTCAAGCAAAAAATCCTGAAAAAGAAAATTCTGAGCAAAACTTGACCATGTGCCTGCTTCTGATTGCCATTTTGCTATATATTTATGGATTTTATGAAGTGCAATAACAGCTATAGAATCCCTTGTTGTAGAAATAACTATTGGGGGAGGGGGGAAGGATATATGAATCTAGACACACAGCCTACAAAGTACATGACCCAGCAGAGGAACGCTAAAATATTCTTAGGAATCTCAGTGTTGGTATTTTGGGCTGTCTTTGTTCTTCACCTTTTCTAGTGAAGAGAGAGTTTGTGAAAGGTTATTGCCTAGCATTAAAAAAAAAAATTTGACAAAAGATAAGGATGCCTCATTCTCATGTGTGATAACTAAAGGTATGTTTACAAATTATGCTAGAACATTGTTAAATGATATATTTTTATCGGCTTACTTTCAATTCTCAAGGAGCTAGTTTCATCCAAATCCTACACACGACCTATCATTTTTCATTCTTGTTTAGGTCTCTACCAACTGAGAGTATTGTTTCCCTTTGCAACAGTTAGTACTTTAGAGAAGTATGGTATGTTCTGAGATAAGCTTGAACAAATACTTTGCAAAATCCTGTCATTTGAATTAGAAGGATGGCATGATAAATAATTTTGCTTTGTAGAAACGCAGCAGACTAATTGAATCCAATTTCCTTTAATGACACAGGTATTGGATCCCAGAACCTTACTCACACTACCAGACATTGCTTATTGGCAGTGTGTCCTAGCCCACATAGGCTAGTGCTGACTAATCTCATTCTGTGGCATTGCATCTGCACTGGCCTTTCTTTTGTCCAGCTGGAAGATGTTTCTCTCATAAGCACCCTAGCTGGATGGTGAATAGAAAGAAAAGGAAGCCACAAAATACTTTTTTGTGCCAGAAAACACTGCATTCTATTACTCCAAGCAGGAAAATTTGTTGCTTAGAAATAAATATTGGGGGATTGGCAATCATAGGTGGTGAATGTTTTGCAGGCTGGGATGGTAAATAATTTCTGAAATTGGGTTGGCTCGGGAAATAAGCTAAGGTATTTCAATTTTGTAAAGTAGTTTGACTTATTTTCCAAGTCAGTCTGATGTTGGCTGATGGGAAATCACCCATCACTACTTTCCTGAAAAGCCTTTACTGAGATTCACCTTTTAGCTCCTCTGTTACATCCTCTTTGTCACCAGTGTATTTCTCAAAGTTAGTACCTTATTTTCCATCCCTATTTTCTCCATCTGTCCTCTGTGAATGGCTGCATGCGAAAGCCAATGAAGTCTTCCCCCATGCACACAATAGCAATACCATTTGCACAATCACTACAGATTTGTCAAGTATCTTTTTAAAGACTTTGGCAACAGTAGTCTTTTGGCAACAATATTGAGGCTGGTGCATTGCTTGCCTGAAATCTCTTCTCTAATCAGCAGTAAAAACTTGTCTTTTAACCTAAGGACCAAGGGCCAGCTCTAAGGTTCAACAACATTATCAGCACAGATAATCTGATTTTAAGCATGTGAATTGAGAATTCTAGTACTTTCCTAGCCTGGATAGTTGTGTGAAGCAGTCCTGTAACTACACCAAGCCCATATTTTTCACTCAAGTTGTACTGATGGAGGCTGGGCCCCATAGTACCTATCATTTTCTCCTTTTGATTGCTTGCTTATGGTGTTTCAAAGGAGTTGGGGGTGATTGCCATGGCTTCTCCCTCACTCCCCTCCTAATACATCATGTTTGCATTCTGAACCAACACTATGGAATCTTGGTACTTAATAAATATTAACTAGTAGCAGTAGCAAGAGTGTTGTGAAATCCTTGCTTCCTGCAGCATTACAGTGGTACCTTGGTTCTCGAACGGCTTGGCTCCCGAACAAATAGGCTCCCGAACGCCGCAAACCCAGAAGTAAGTGTTCCGGTTTGCTTACGTTTTTTGGAAGCTGAACATCCGATGCGGCTTCCGCAGCTTCCAATTGAGTGCAGGAAGCTCCTGCAGCCAATCGGAAGCTACGCCTTGGCTTTCGAACAGTTCCGGGAGTCAAATGGACTCCCGGAACAGGTAAAGTTTGACAACCAAGGTACCACTGTATAGGGATAGCTCAGCCGGTAGAACATGAGACTATTAATCTCAGGATCATGGGTTCAAGCACCACATTGGACAAAAGAGTTCTGCACTGCTGGGGTTGGAATAGATTAGGGTTGTCTTACGTCCATGAAATCCCAGACACATCCTCTTTTGGGGTGCCTACACACCCATCTGGTGGGATGTTTACAGTTATAGCAAATGTCTGGGTTTGGGGGGTTCCTTTTTGGGGGGGTGCAGGCAGCTCGGGCGTGGGTAGCTCAGGCTACTTTGCATGCCATGGCTGCTGCCAGCCCAATCCAGGGAAAGATGGGCATGGGCGCTCTGCACACTGCAGCCACTGCCAGCCCAAGCTGGGGAGGGAAATGTGTGGCAGCCCCACACCCCCGCGCATCCGCCTGCCTCTTTCCCTGGCTTGGGCTGGCAGTGGCTCGGGCTGTGCTCTTTTTTGCTCTTCAAGATATGGCAACCCTAGACGAGATGATCCTCATGGTCACTTCCAACTCTGTCATTCAACTTCAAGCACATTGAGTAATGAGGCTGTGAGACTCCAAATGGGAAGAGAAGGATTTAAAATGTTATTCTCTTTGAAAGGCACACACACTTGGAAAGTCTGACCTTATTTGTATCAGGTGTAGTTCGTTTTGACCTGGCTCTGACTTGAGGTGGGATTTGAACCCTGTGCCCACAAGCATCCAATTATTCCTGCACATTTGCATGGTGGGGGTGGGGGGAGTAATGGGAATCAGGGAGGTCTCACTTTCATATTGGAGAGACCCTGCAACACCTCTTGTTTAATAGAACCTGTGTAGAGCTTGCAACTTTTTTTGTAGTTATATTTTCCATGATGTATGGGAGGAGGTGACGCTCCATTCACCATTTCCCACTAAGAGAAAGCCTTGCAGGGCCTCCATTGTGGCAGGGCATACATTTCATAAATAAATGGGACTTGCTGGTAATGGAAAAATTATTTAATCATTTTTCTTAGTTTTTATTTGTATTTTGAATCATTTTCAGTTGTATGCTATGTAATTCTGATTCATTCACCTTTGTATATTTTGTTTACTTATTTTTTGTTGCTTCCCTCCCTTGTTATCTATTTGCGTTAAATGTGTGATATGTAAAGACTGCAAGATTCATGGAATTAGGCTAATAAATTAATCAATTTAGAACATTTCGCTTGACTAAAAGTACCTCTAATTAATCAGGCCGCAGGTTGTTTCTTTATAAAAAAGTATTTTTAATTTTTCATAGATTTTATTCCAGAACTCTTGTATCTTTTTACATTGCCACCAACAATGCATAAAAGTGCCGATCTTCTCCTGACACTTCCAGCATTTGTTGGATCCCGTCTTATAAATTTTGTTTAATTTCTCTGGTGTGAGATGCCACCTGTAAGTCATTTTCAGCATCTTAAAAACAACATTTGGGGGAAAAACCAGAGCTATTTTTATTGAGTATGTTGCCAGAAAATACACCGAAAGATAGAAGGAATATAATACTATATGCAGGAGTAACAGCCCAAAAATGGAAAGGATCAGAGGTGCCAACTGTTCAAGATTGGTTGATCAAATTAGTAGAATATATGAATTTAGATAAAATGACAGCGGCCATAAGAAACACACCAAAACAGAGAGTGCAAAAAGAGTGGAAGTTAGTGGAAGAACATTTGAAGACAGAAGGTATAAATAATAGATTGGTAGTTTGTCTAAATTGATTTAAATATCGCTTAAAGGGAATATATAAACAGTAAGGAGAAGAAGATTCACCCATGAAGGGCAAGGAAAAATAAAATAAAGAAAACAGGATACAGTTAGAAATGGTTAGAAACGATATATATCCAATCGGAAGTATTTTTAATTTTTAATCTTTTTCTTTTCTAAATTTTTGCTTTCGTATCCTAATGTTTATCTTTACCTATTAGTTTTCTTTTTCTTTTTCATTTCAATTTTTTTGTGTTGGAATTTATGTATATATATAATTTGCATATATAATTTGTAATTTCGCTTTCATTTTTCAAGTTTATTTTGTGCTATTTTGTGTTTACGTTATGTACGATGATTTCCTTTGTAATGTTTTTAAAAGAGAAATAAAGACTTTTTAAATATATATATTTTATTTTAAATATTTTTATTGGTTTTTCCATGTATACATCCTCTAACAATATTTCTCTAAAAAATTTCCATATTTTCCCCCTTCCTCCACTGGACTTCCCTCATATTCCAATTTTGTTTTATTTCCATATTACTCACCCTTCGTGTTGTTTCCCAGGTCGCAGGTTGTTTCTTTATAAAAAAGTATTTTTAATGCAGAGTTACAAAAACCGCAGTGTGACAGTTTAGAAAAGAGGCACGCCTTTTCTACCATGTGGCAACATTTTTGCTCCTGTCTAAAAGCAAGACTTTTACAAGCACAATTGTATTATCTTATGCAAATTTATGCACGGAAGTATTGACTAAATTTTTTAATTGAATGGCAGCCCTAGTAATAATATGAGAAATAAAATGATTTTTAATAAATGTAGAAATTGCTTTTTCTTATTACTCATGACAGATATGAGTCTTACAAAAACCTGGGGAGTAGGGGTGGTCACTATATAGGCTGACAGGGTCAGAGTTATGGTCACAGGAAACTGCTTCCCTTCACAGATGCACAAAGCTCAGTGTCTTACAGGTGTGCCAACTTGAATAAAATATTGAGGTGCCTAGGTAAGCCCCACTCCACATAAGCAATCTACATGACATGGTGCACACACACCATTTAAATGGTAAGGCCCATCAACTTTGAGAGCTCCTGGCCCCCACAAATATTTTATTGGAGCGGGCATAGACCCCTCGGCCCCTAGGAGCTGGCTCCTATCTTAACTTACTTTTAAGTACAAAGCTGTAGAAGCACAACTACACAGAGACCCAGTGTCAATGACATTACACAACATAACAGTCGGTAGTTACAGGTTGGCAACAGGGTGTTCACGAAAACACCCCTTGCATGTTGAGGGGAAAGTGGGATTGTGCTGGCTGGGCCATGCCTCTCTGATGGTTGCAAGTTCAGGCTCAGTGGTAATGGGCCCTGCATGTGTAAGGATGCACAGGCGTGGGGCTCCTCCAAATGATGGGGAATCTTGATTGGCCCAGGACTTCCAGGAGTCCATGGAGGAATGTTGAGTTTATAATGCCCACTAAGGTTGCGCTTACGACCATGCGCTGCAGAGAGGGCATAGCTGTCTGATGCAAAGGGTCATGGCTTGGTGATGCAATTCTCATGTCCCCTCATATTGTGGAAAGGAGGGGTCGTGTGTATTCCCTCCCCAAATACCGTAAGTATAAGCAGGGAACTATGCAACATTAATCCAGATTGTGTCAGGCTTAATTTAAATTAAATGTGCTTATTCTTTTTAAGAAAAATAGGAAATACAGATCAACAAGGGAGGGTAAAGGTGCCTTTCAGAGAAAAAAGAAGCTAAAAAGAAAATATAAAACTTAGGAAGACCAGACCACTATCCATGCTGAGCTAAGAAAAAGAAGAGCACCTCACCTAATGACTTCAGAAGGCATCCCTCCATATCAGAAGCATCCATCAGGCTGATTGGAAAGCAGTTCACATCTCCATCTGGACTGACCGTCTACGTGACCGACATGTTCACCTCTCTCTTGCAGGATTTGAAAAATAGAGGAACTCACAATCTCTTAGCCTATTAATACTTGACTTTACCATTCACTTTAAAGCCACATTTAAAATGCTGAAGTGCAATAGTTGGACAGTGTTCTCGAAGCCACCAACATGAGTCTGACCAAACTGCGGGAGGCAGTGGAAGACAGGAGTGCCTGGCGTGCTCTGGTCCATGGGGTCACGAAGAGACGGACACGACTAAACGACTAAACAACAACAAGTGCAATGTTAAACTGGGTTGATACAATGAATTATTGGTGGTAGCCATCTATTTATTTCGAATAATTGAGAGGTAGCATAGAACAATGTTTGTTCATTTACCACCCTTTTATAGTTCAATACATTTTAGATACAGTGGTACCTCAGGTTACACACACTTATAATAATAATAATAATTTATTATTTATACCCCGCCCATCTGGCCGGGTTCCCCCAGCCACTTCAGGTTACAGACTCCGCTAACCCAAAAATAGTACGAACTTTGCTTCAGGATAAGAACAGAAATCGTGCTCCGGCGGCGCGGCAGCAGCAGGAGGCCCCATTAGCTAAAGTGGTGCCTCAGGTTAAGAACAGTTTCAGGTTAAGAATGGTCTGGGAATCAGTGTATTTTTACATGAGTAGAATGTGTGCTTTTATTTAAAATGCATCTCTGGGTTATTTGTGGGGCATAGGAATTTGTTCATTTTTTCCCTTCAGAATATAATCTGGCCCACCACATGGTCTGAGGGACGGTGGACCGCCCCACGGCTGGAAAAGGTTGCTGACCCCTGGTCTAAAGTAAAGGAAGGAAGTATGCAGCCCTTACTAGTTTTCAATCTTCATCTACCATGATAGTAACGAACATGTTTCATGCAGAAAATGCTACAGCAGCTGCTCAGCAACTCCTTCTCCCCCAAAATATGTGTACCTATGATAATAAAGCATCCAAATTAGTAGGCTGAAATGAGTACATTATCAGTATACCTCTCTAGCATACATTATGTAACAGTTTCACTTCCTGAATTCTAAGGGCTTTGTCACTTACAAAACCACACATCTTGATTAAAATACAGTAATCTTCATTATGTTCTAGATGCGAGTAATTGGCTATAATTGATGCTCTCTAAAGGTATAATTTATCCCTGTTACATCTGAGAAAGATGCTGCTGTGGTAGAAGAGAATATGCTAGTTGAGATTTGTTTCAGGTCTTGCATCCGTTCTAGCAGAAATTCAGTAATAATCTGTTCATCCATCTAAGTGTGCTATAAGCCTCTCACAAGTGCTATCAGAGGAGAGACAAGTTGATGGCACCACTTCCTGAACCCAGTACCGGGCCCAACTGCAGTGTGCAGGACTGACATCATCTTCACCTACCCACATGCTAAGCTGGTAAGATTCAAATTTCATATAATATGATTGCAAAGGCAGGGAGCTGGAGAATCCACGCCTCACCTCAGCCATGAACTCACTAGTAGGCATTTGTCAAACCACTCTCTTCTGGGGGAAGGGCTTTTTTTTTCAGCCAGAACATGCTGGAACTCAGTTCTGGCACCTCTCAGGTGGGTGCTATTGCCATTCTAAGAGAACAAGGTGAGCTCCAGCACCTCTTTTTCTAGAAAAATAGCACTCCTTGGAGGTCTCAGCCCCCCATCTGCAATGTGGTGACAAAAATACTGCCAGCTCAGGGCAGTCCAACACACAGTCCAAGGCCACTTTTGATGCCTCCACAGCCCTCATTCTGCCTTCCCAAAGCTGGGTAAACGAGGTGCTGAGGTGCTAGGAAGGAGGCATGAGGGCTCTTGTGAAGTTTTGCACCAAGTTTAGTTAACCAAGTTAAGCTGAAGTATTTCAGCCTAAAATTCTTTATTTTCACAGGGGGCCTAATACAGTAGCGGAAAATAAAATAGTGCAACTGACTTTCGGGGTTGGTGTGTTGTGCGACAAGCACACAGAGTGCAATGAGATTGACTGTTTGGATGGGGGAGGCTCGGTTAATTTCATTGTACACAGGCTGTACATTGACAATAAAAGTATCACCATCATCATTATTAAATTTAATTGCTCTTGCATAATTTTCTTCGCCTGGAAGGTAAAATCTAAAGCAAAGGTTTAAGGTTGCCTTATTGAAAGAGATCACCTTCTTTAGTCACTAGAGGGAGGTATTTCTATATACTGTATGCCCAATACTGTATATTGCAAAGATTTTTGTTTCCAAGCTATTTTTACTGCATCGATACGGGTTTGTTTGCAGATGAACAGCTCCTGCATAGGAAGCTACTTGCAACAATGAAGTTTTGACTTTGTTAGGTTTGGAATGTTGCACAATTGGATAATGCACAAAACAAGGTTTACACACACAGAGAGAGGGAGGGGGGGAGGTGGAAAATATACTTTTCCTCAAGGCTGCTTAACAAAAATAAGTAAATAAAACAATAATAATTTTCTATGAAATATAGGGTTGTTGCTGATGTACAGCTGACAGAAAGGCTTGCTAGGGGTTTACAATTTTTATTTTCTGATTGTTATCAGTGCTTTTTTCTGGGGGGACACAGGGGGTGCATACCCCTAAACATTTTGTGAATCTAAGTTTGGCCTCATTGAGGGGCAGTATTTCAATATGTGTAAGAAAATGAGAGTACCCCTAAACATTTTTTTAGAGAGAGAAAAGCACTGATTGTTGTTATTATTAGTAGAGGTAAAAATAGAAGAAGTGGAATAGAAACAGACTGACATCCAAACAATTATAACCTGGTTTACAAAGATGCATCGGATTGTAAGTGAACTTTAAATAACAGAGATTATCATTTAAATCCAAAATATAAAATCAACAAAGAAGAAACAAATAGAAATAATAAAAAAACCAAAGGAGTGAGAAAAAGAAAGAGAAGAAAAGAATATTATTTTTGTTATGTACTGAGCTGAATCCTAGAACAATAGGATTCAGAATCAGCAGGAGCTATCCAATCCAACTCCAGGTGGAAGTGAATCCGCAACCTGATTGGCCTGCAGGAGCAGCCAATCAGGCGGCTGGCAGAAGTGAATCTGCAACCTGATTGGCCTGTAGGAGCAGCCAATCAGGCTGCAGGCAGAAGTCAATCCACAACCTGATTGGCCCACAGGTGTAGCCCTGAAGTAGCCAATCACGCAAGGCCCATTGTGTAAATAATGTATATAAGCAGATGGTTTTGGGGAAAGAGCCATTCTTCTCTTCTTCTCCTTGATGACTATGAGCTGAATAAAGAGCATGAAATTCACTCTCGACTCCGAGTATATTTCAATTTTCCTCTTGCCTTGTTGGACCCAAAGCATCCAGGTGATTGTGCTTAAAGTTCCCAAAGTATCACTGTATAAACCATTCCCTTAAATAGAGGTGTTCTCCCCTCCCAATATTTCCCATACAAAATCCTTGCTACTAGAACCATATGATATAAGACTTTCTCTCTGTCCTTGGGGGATTGCATCCTTAAAGAAAGTTATTAAGTAGGCTTTGGGGTCTAACTGTACTGAGTGCTTGTATTGTTTATATTAGACACAGTTTCATGCCAATATTTCTTAGCCTGAGGATGAGAAATCCAGCAGTGGATAAAATCTGCTCTATCTGCTCCACGTTTCCAAAATCTATCATTTCCTGTCTTGTATCTTCTAGATATCCCAGATGGTGTTAGATACCACATTATCTAAAGTTTAATAGAATTATCTATCAATGCTAACAATGCAGTATATTTGGTAATATTTTCCCATATATGTTTCCAGATATTTATTGATGCCCCAATCATTTCCTCCCATTTTTTGTGACATAGTCAACTTGTGTACTGTCTCCCATATGAATAACAGATTGACATATGTGAGGCAACCATTTTTCTGGGTTTTGACAAAATTATTTGGCTGCTTCACTCCTCCTCTGTATATTGGCAACCAATAATTTTTAAAGTCTCTAACCTGAAAATATTTGTATAGCATAAATTATGTATCTCCCAAACAGCCCCTCACTTGATCTATGGTCTTTATCTGATTATTGCCAATCCAATCAACAAAATGTTCAAGGCCTCCTTTATGTCAGCTAGCAAATCACCCTACAGTTCCATTTTATTGAACTATTAATGAAATAGCACAGATGTGATTGTTAATGTTGATAGGCACAGTTGGTTTTTATTATTATTATTTATCCCATATACTAAATACTGCTGGAATCTCCTCCCTACAGCAAGAGCTGTACTCAGTGCTGAGTAGCTGCTATAAATAAATAGCCCAAATCAAAAGCATCGCTGAAAAGCATTGGCTGGCAAAACAGCAAAAAGTCTGATGCTATTCAAGCCACTAAAAGCTGCACTCTTATCTTGGCCAATAGAAAATCTTGACCTCCTAGACAGAAAGCATCAGCACTCAAGTTTCTCTGTATTATGACTGTGCTCTTTTCCTTTCACCTTGGGTCGTTCTTCTTGATAGAAGGATGGATAAGGAAGTGAATGCCTTTCTTTCCTTTGGAACCATGCCTTGGAATCCTGCAATCAACACTTTTTGTGTATTTGCCGAGGCAAAACTTGCAGCCGACTGCCATATAACATGCAGAGTCGCTCTAACATGTGTGTAATTATTCTTCTACATGCAATAGCCAAGATCTATTATATCAAATACAGAATGTAATTAACTTACCTGGTGTGAAATATTACAGCCCTCAGATCTAATTGCTGTGGACTTTTGAGATCTGAAGGTAATTAGAAGCTGTTTTTTGTTTTGTCCTCAGGCAGTGTAACGCCTTAGATGACCTCCCTGCTCCTGACCCGTTAGGCAACGATACATGGTATTGATCACACTGCAGTAAAGATTCATGCTGGAATATCGATAGCGAATTACCCTGTGCAAGAACAGTAAACTTGGAAAATGCAAGTTTTTGTGGGGAGCAGATCAATTGTTTGTTCTTCTCAGCGTCTGTCTGAACACTGGCCTGCCGCAAATGTGATATGATTTTATTGATGTGGCCTCAAGACACAACACAGCAAGAAGTTAGAAAACTGGGTCCAACAACTGACAGCAAGAGCTCCTGCTCCTGTTTTGAACAGCAATGCTGAAGGTTTTTCTATCACTTATATTAGGACAAAGGGTTTCAAATTTTAAAATTAGTGTGAATGTCTAAAGATTGTTAGCAGGACATCATGACTATTTTAATAAATAAACACTTTCATAGAATCAGAATTGTAGAGTTGGAAGGGACTCCAAGGATCACCTAGTCCACCCCTTGCAATGCAGGAATTTCAACTAAAGCATGCATAACAGATAGCCACCCAACCTCTGCTTAAAAACCTTCCACAAGAGAGAGACCACCACTTTCTGAGGGAGTGCTTTCCATCTTCTAACAGTTCTTACCGTCAGAAAGTTCTTCCTGATGCTTAGTCAGAATCTCCTTTCTTGTAACTTGATTTGGTATAAAACAGCTCTCTATACTTTTCACTGTTTCTACAAATGAAGAAAACTATCAACTGTTACATCATATGAAGCAGCCCAACGCTTTTCTTTATTGATCTGTTTTGGCCAGAGCACCAGAAAACTCACTCTGATAATCCAGAAGCTGTGGAGGAGAAGGGAAAACACCTGGAGAATTAAGGGTCAACCAGCATAAATAAGGGAATGTCGTCATCACTGATAGTATCTTTGGTATGTGCACCATAGCTGTCAAGTTCTCCCTTTTTTAAAGGGAAATTACCTTATGCTGAATAGGCTTCCTCGCGAGAAAAGGGAAAACTTGACAGCTATGATGTGGACATTACTCATTTTTGCACTGCCCTCAGGTTTGATGCTTTCTGACAGAGACTCTGTGCCTTAAATATCTGCATGACAGTCATAAATTTGATAGGAAATGTTTTCTGCTTGGAGCATTTCCATGCTGGGAGAGAGAGAGAGAGAGAGAGAGAGAGAGAGAGAAGACCCATTTATTGAATGTCTCTCTGTCACAGCTGAAAGCACATCATCAACAGCAACCCTGAAGAGTTGCGCCCACACTTCGATATGCAGTGATGTGCAAGGGTGTGTGGCTAAAGCACCCTCAGGTTTCCTGCTTGTATAAAGAAAAATGGTTGGTTCAGAATCAAACCCTGTTTCAGCAGCCTCAGGTACCATGTAAATGAGCTCTGAATTTGCATTCCAAGTGGATTATTCCTATGTAAGGAAGAGTGATTGCTTTGAAGGTGCTTAACATTTACTTTGGCCAGATTCTGTTCACCTTCACCAACAATGTTATTTCTCTAGCTTAAGCTCAGACCACACAGCTTTTCAGTTTTCTTTATGAATCTGTTTGGTTTCAGTCTTTAATTCCTGTTGAGCCTTGCTATTTGATTGGCATCTTTCAGTCTTGCGTGCACTATGGTGTCATGTTCCTGATATGATGGTGATGATATTCATACATACGTACGTACGTACATACCCCATCCATCTGGCTGGGTCTCCCCAACCACTCTGGACAGCTCCCAACAGAATTAAACGCACAATAAAACATCAAATATTAAAAACTTCCCTAAACAGGGCTGCCTTCTAAAAGTCTTTTAAAAATCAGATCTGTTCCACAGTCACACAGCTCTTACCGCCAGAAAATTCTGTTTCATCAAAATCTTATTTCTTGTAACTTGAATCCATTGGCTTGGGTCAAACCCTCTAGAGCAGCATAAACAATCTTCCTCTGTATTCCATGTGACAGCCCTTCAGATATTTGAAAATGGCTATCGTATCTCCTCTCAGTCTCGTCTTTTCCAGGCTAAACATCCCCAACTCCCTCAACTGTTCGTCTTAAGGCTTGTTTTCCAGACCCTTGATCATATTGGTCACCCTCCTCTGGACACGTTCCAGTTTGTCAATGTCCATCTTAAATTGTGGTGCCCAAAACTGGACATGGTACTCCACGTGGAACAAAGTACTCACCTTGAACAGAGTGGAATTATGACTTCCTTTGATCTGGACACTATATTTCTGTTGATGCAGCCTAGAATACCAGTTTTTGGTAGATGTGCCAGGTGTTTTATTTCTTCTTTTTTTGTTCTTACGACAAAACTTCATAATGTCAAGAGCTGATCTTCCAGCCAAGGATGTCATCCCAACCCCAGATATCTGGGAGTAAGCCCCACAACTCAAAGGGACTTGCTTCTGAGTAGACATAAGGATTATAGCCTTGAATTAATATGAGAGGTTTAGTAGGAGTTCTACATCGTGATAAGTTTGTAGCAGGTTCCTCCAGGCACAGAAAAAAGGTCTGCCACCTATTTTGAAAGAAGTTCTTGCACAATTACAAGAAGTGCAACTGAGAGTGTTTTCTCAGTTGCTTAAACCTGTGACTAGGGAAATTTTTTACCTGTTGACTTATTTGCAGCAATGTTACTTTTAAAGAAACAGACGCCTTTGTCAGGAAAACTTTCAGCAACCCTGACAGAAGTAAATTGCACACACACAAAAAACAAAATCTCATGAACTCTAACTAGGATTACCAAACTGCATTTCAGAAAATGAAACACGTTCCTTTAAATGCACCAGTAAATAGGAGATGAAACAGCTGTGGCTGCTCAGGCCATATTCTTAGTCTTCCCACCTGCCAGCAGCAGGGAGAACATGGAGACTTGCCCTTCTGTTGCCAGCGAGAGAAGAGGGCAAGATGAAAGCCTGTGGAGAGAGAAGGTGGGAGCAGCCACAGGTAGGGGTAGACAGCATATTCAATTGCGTCTGCTTATTTGTTTCTTTGCTTGCTTATTTGAATTCACTTTATGTTGCAATGGATGTTTTTTGAAATAAGTAGAATAGATAACAAAAAGTATCTTACAGTTATTAAAGTTTAGACATTGTCTCAAGGAAATTATACAGTAGTACAAGAAATGACTTTGGGGTGACATGAACTTCCTTTTATAAAAACACTGAGAAGCCATAACATGCACTGAGTAACCACTTGTACACCCCACAATAAATTTTGTCCCATTTGTCCTTATCCTCTCTCTGATTTTATTCTCCGAATCTGATACAGAGGATTAAATTTATCCATTGAAACATAGCCCCATGTTTTATCATAGCACTTTTTAATTGATTATAACTTGCCTGCATATCGTTCTATTTCCATTCCATGTCAGTTTCATAGGCACTCCATCATAGATCTATGCTGGCTCATTTTGTGCGTGTGTGGGGGGGTCACAGTTTAATTACATGCATTTTGTATGCATTCTCCCCCTCCTCCAAAAATACACTTTTGTAACCTTTATTTTCCCCAATGTATATATTTGGTATCCTTTTCTTTGTTTTGTTTTGTAAAAATATAGATGTTTCTGACTACTAAAAAAAAAAATCTAAACTGCGCTGAAAAATGTGGAGAAGTACATAATCCAATAACTGCATTCCAATCCACATGTAAATCAGGGACTTGCAAATTAGATTGGTTTGCTTTAAAATGCAGATTGAAGCACCCCCCACCACCACATCCTTAGCAAGTAGAGTGATGTATAATGGTTAGAGTACCAGCTTAGTACTGGAAAGGCCAAGGTTCAAATCCCCACTTATTCATAAATCTCACTTGACCCTGAGCCAAATCTTAGTCAAACCTACCTCACAGGTTTGCAGTGTGTTTGTGAAACCCTGTTCATGCAGAGCAGATTGGAGGAAGGGAAGAATACAAATGCAACGAAAACAGAAATCTTGTGCCTTATCAATGCATTAATTGAAGGTGCCTGACCTCTAGGTGTTGCAGTAGTGAATCTTTCTCAAAAGATCCATGTTGGGCTTTCAGCCTACCTGGAAACTGTACCCTCAAATGTTCCGCAATGGGAAGGGGCTAATTGTTGTGAAATTGTTTCCAAGACGGTCTTATTTAATACTGGTTCAGAAACAGATACAATTTGTGAAAACAATTTGTGGCTGTGCACCTCTCATAAAAAATAATAATATATAATCCCAAATTGGCTAGGAATGGTTTATGCCCATCACACCTTAGATGTGAAGGCCTCATTAGCAAGCCTCATAAAATACTGTACAGGTTTTCCTTCAATGTGAGGATCATTTCTAAAGTCTAGTCTGACATCTAGTGGCTGGAGAAAAAAAAGACATCTTCCTTAACTCATTAATGCTTGCTTTGAAATTGAATAGAGAAATGTAACGGATGCCCTTTATGTATTTAGTTTAGTTAGTTAGTTAGTTAGTTCGTTAGTTCGTTCATTCCTTTTTGGTGCAGGAATTGTACAGGAATGGTGCAGGTTGTGTACAACTTGATTAAAAAATATTTTTCCATTGCACTTTTAAAAGTTGCTTTTCCAACCTTTTGTTCTGCTCCAACTTAATATGCACACAAACTAAGCCAATTAGACCTTTTCTTTTTTATGGAATGGAGGTAACTTGCTCCAGGCAAAGTATGTGTTCAGGGGGTCCTTCATATGTTGTATGAAGCCTGTCTCACAATCAACTGCAAGCCCCTGAGCTGGAAATCATTCAGGCATGAATGCAACTATTTCTGGAGAGAGCATTGATTGAAGTGGGTGCAGGGAAACACCAAGGGTGGGAAGGTAGGTGTTCATGGGATTTTTTGCCTTGGGCGGCAAAATAATTTGGTGGCCCTTAGATGTAGTCGATGCCCTGATGGGGAAGCAACAAAACGCTTTGGGCTGCCCCTGCTGTAACATCAGATAGATAGGAGGATGGGATTTCCTGCACTTCCCTCTCCAGCTATCTTCTTCCACCCTAACTGCACATGCCTGGACTGTGCCCAATAGTGGAGTTGTTGTTTTTTCAAACCCTGATGTCCTGAGAAGTGGCAAGCCCTTTCTTTCCTCATTACAAGGTGAATTCAAAACCAGTATGAAACCTTTTCCACTGAGTCCTCATAGATTTGGACTGGCTGTGTAGGTACTGCATTCAGCTTGCCAAACAATATGCTTTTGGAGCCTGTCAGTTTCCTGTTCTTCCTCTTTACACTCTCAATTTTCCCTCTTCGCTGCTCCTGTGATTGCTTTCCTTCAGCCCCTTCTCTCCCCTCACAAGCAAGCCTCTGCCTTTCTAATTTCTCCCGAGATTATATCAGCAGGGATGATCAGCAGCTGAGTTCCTTTCATTAATGCTGATGCAGGCGGACTGGCAGACTCAAGCTCCCTGCAGAAGCCCCTGGGTCAAAAAAAACAAAACAACCACCACGATTTCCTTCTAAAAAGAGAGAATGAAAGGCAAGCTGACAGATAGAAAAGTTGGCTCTTCTTGATGCTAGTTTCTTTTGTTGCTTGCCACTGAGAGTGATGCAAGGGAAATCACCGGTGAATCACAGTTGCTGGATTTTGCCAAAATTATAAAGCCAGGGTTTATAGGCCCCAGCTTTCTGGTCTATAAACCTCAGCAGCTCTGAACATCAGAACCCAAAGAGTCTTGATTTTCCTCTTTTTCAAATCAGCAGCTCTTTCTCATCCCGGGCTTCATGCTGTAAAAAAAATACTGGATGGAGTATCAGGAAGCAATGCACACCATCATTGCCCTGGGATATCCTGTAGACTCCGCTGAAGCAAGAGGCATTGCTGTAGGAGGGTCTTTTGACATGGCTGGACAGTCAATCCCTCAGACATCCTGCCTATACTGTACCTTTAGAAGGAATGAGAGAGGAAACCACAGCTATGTTTCCTACCATGTTTCTTTGTCTCTCTCTCTCATCTGTGGAATCCATTATAACCCTCTCTACTAAAGAGCAGGGATGGGGAGCCTCCAGATGTTGTTGGACTCCAATTCCCATCAGGCCCAGTCTGGGTGGGACACGATAGGCATTGTAGTCCTGCATGGGTAAAGGGACGCATGGATGAGACTCTCTTCCCACTCTCTTGAAATGTTTGCAGATAGAACCTAGGCCAGTTTACTCGGAAATATTGCACACTAAGTATGCATAGGGGCTCAGCCTCAAAGGTTTAGGTAGGAACCATAGACTGGAATCTGGTCACCTTTTCTGTGTGTGGCAGATTGATGGTGGGATGAGAGTTAGTGGGTGGGTGCTGCTTATGCTAAGAAGACTAGACAGATATGGGTAGTGACTGATTATGCTAGCATTGCCTATGCGTTCTTATCTGTCATTTAGAAGGATATAAAAATCCCTTCCTGTAAAGGCCATGTGGTTATCTGAGGAGCTATTTGAGAAAGCCTTTTAGCCTCCCACCTCTCTCACTTCTCCTACAGCAAAAGGTCCACGCTTGCTCTCCCTATTCCACCAGCCCAGCTCCTTGGACCATTTTCTTTGCATAATGGTAGCACTTTCATATTTCCCCGCGTAATAGTCACAACCACACACCCCTTTTTGGAAGGGAAAGATTGGCACTAAAATTACGAGCATTACACAGTGAAATTCAGTACTCTCAGAGCATTCGGTGTATATTCTGTTTTAAAATGATTCTCTTTGTTCACTGTCTCACATTGAATTTTTTGCAAACTACTTACCTCAGAGCATTGTTGTTACTTAGAATTTAAAAAGATCAGGCAGGATAGATAAGTTTTAAATAAACCAATAGGCAACATTCAAAAGCAGTTTGTTCTGGGTTATTTGGGGCTATCAGCATCCCTTTGGGCTCCCACGTCAACATGGGTTTTGTTCCTCAGGGCAAAGTGTGAAATATATAAGTGTTGGAAGAGCTGTAAAGGTTGAATACTTGGACAAATATTGCCCTCAGACTGTTTGCACAGCACCCAGGCAGCTGTTCTGCAGATCATTTCTGCCTGATGATCCAAGGCTTCATGAAAAACTAATGCTATGTTCCTGCAGAAAAATCAACCTTTGTTGTTTTATTATGCACAGAGAGTGGGGTGGTGGTTGTGTTTTGTTCTTGATTGCTTGTTGCTAATAAGCCTAGAGTGGGGGGGGGGGACTGACTCAGACAAGCTAAAGATTGTCTTAAGGACTGTTCATTATTTCAGAAAGCATTTCATCCACTCTGGGGAGAATCATAAACATAAACCTGCCTGCTACCTCATAAATTATCCAGCCACTACTACTCAGATTATTTTCCTATTTATATGAATATTTATCATGACAGCTACCTGCACCATGGATTGCACTGCACAACTGTTTGATCTGTAGTATTGACATACTTCATCAGCAGGTATGTTCAGGGCAGGGCTTCAGAGCTTACCTCAGTCCCGTGGTTGGGAAGAGGCTTTAAAGAGAAACATATTCTACAGTGAACCGGAACCCAGTACAGTACTATGTTTCTTCTCACTTCTAACATTTTGTATTTCTATGCGATGATGGACTGTGACACCAAGGCTGGCTCAGTCATCCGAGCAGAGGTGGCATCTCCAGTTGAAAGCACATTTCAAAATCAGATTTCAAATGATGGCACAAAGGCTAGTCCCCCACACCAGTGAGAGAAGGACACATGCAGCTAAGCTTTTTAGAATGCTTTTCATTCATTAAGAGATGTCCCAGGCCCAGATCTGTGCTATGGTACTTCAACAAGTGTGGGCCAAAAACACTGAGCCAGCATTCGCTGCATAGCAAGCATGGCTAACCAGCCCCTCCCCCCCCAAAAAACACCATATTTTCCTGGTTCTCTATGACTCCACCAATTTTGGCAAGGAAAAAGTTAAAACAGACACAGCACTGCAGTGGGCAGAGACTAGTGTGTTGGTGTGCAAAGAAATAACACACACACACACACACACACACACACACACACACACACGAGAGAGAGAGAGAGAGAGAGAGAGAGAGAGAGAGAGAGAGAGAGAGAGAGAGAGAGTAGGGATGGGCAAATACCACAGCTTTGTTGTCTGTCCATTTTTCATTTGTCCAACCTGAAATTCAGCTCTCTATATTTCTGCATCAATTTGCAATTTTGAAAAATCCTCATGAACATTTCATCTTTGTAGGGCAGCCTAGTTTTTACCCACCCCTCTCTAAACTCCATCCAGGCAAGCCTGAGGCATTCTCAGAGTTCGCCTAAGCAAAAGCCCTCAGGGGACAAAGCAGAGTGAGTGATAGGTGGGGGTGTGGCTTCCAGAAGGTTCCAGGGGCCAGAGGTTCCCCACGCCTGCTATAGAGTCTTTGACAATGGCTGCTGCAGGAATAACCTACTTAAGGAAAACAATGAATCTCTTTACTGGAAAGCCCATCATTATTCTTCAGTGCGGCTGATGAGAGAGATCTTCAAATGACTCACTGTTTTGTCTGTATGATGCTTACCTCCAGTTTAAGAGTCCCCCTCAGTGCCCCTTCAGCCACCATGAAGAAACTACAATACTGTTTTCAAACCACTTTCTCTAGTGTAATGCCACTGACGTCAATGAGGCGGTGCAGCTGTATGTTGCTTCAGAGTATCGACCTTCTCTCTGCGCCCAACTTTGTAAAGCATCATTATCTAAGATCCACAGGAGGGTTTGTAGAATGATGAGCTCATTTAAGATGTAAGAAGAAACTATTATTTTTTCACCTAGGAGAGTCCATGAGAAATACCAGATTATTTCAGACAATCATATACTTATTGAAGTATGTAGGTTACTGAGTCATAGCCTCCAAAAAAAGAAAAGGGTGGAGTGTTGTCACCTTTTCCTTCTAGAACTGCCCTACGACATACTGCAAATGAATTATTAGAATTTCTCTTGTTTTCTTCACCTTCTTTGACTTCTGAAATAAAAGATGAATGAAAATTAACCAATAAGCAAGAAGCTTATGGTCCTAATCCAGAATGCATTAGTCATGCTTAAGTGCCATTGAACCAACAGGGCTTAATTGATCATTTATTTCTAGAGAGAGGCTAATACATTTGTTTTGCATCAAGGAATGCACCCAGCCAAATTAAAGGTATTTACTCCAACCTAGTTGTGTACGCCTTCATGAGCATCCCTGCTGTTGAAAAAGTTCAGTACTTAACTCTGCAGTCTTAGCTTTTGTGTTTTATTATATTGTACTTTTTTATTGTATGCGGCACTGAAATCTAATATCATGAAGTGTGGCATGTACATAAATGAAGAACAAGTCACCTAGCGGGGAGAGTAAATGAGCTACTTTCAAACAAGTGATCCAGCAATCTCACCTGCCTAAATTGGACTATGCTGACAGCATATTTACACCATACAATTAAAGCACATGGCATTCCCCAAAGAATCCTGGCAACTGTGCCTTGTTAAGAGTGCTGGGAATTATACTACAGTTCCCAGAATTCTTAGGGTGGGACCAGGTGAGTGGTAACCACTTATGTGGCATATGTTTGTCTGCATCAACACCCTCATTGCCATTTAAAATGAGTGAGAAGCTTTGTGGCCATCCCAAAATGCATCTTTGAGCATTTCAGGCAATTGCTGGAAAAGACCCTCAAGGGTTTTCATTGTGCCCACAGCATCTTCACTTTCCAAAGAGTTGGAGGAAAGAAGATAGGCAATTGCCCTATCCAGAGTCGTCTAACTAAGCACTGCGACACACTGATGGGCAGTGTCTCTTTCCAAGGTGTTCCCAGCTGTTCCTGGAGATGGTGGGGATTGGACCTGAAACCTTTTGCATGCAAATCATGTGCTCTAGGATTAGTAGGCCTCTCTGAAGCCTGCTGAATGTTTGTTATTCAAGGGATAGAGGAGCAGGTGGTGGAGGGCAAGCAGAATCGAGGCTAGCACAGTCTGCTCACAGCAGGGCATGCCTGCTTCAATTCTGCTTGCAAGAATTTGAATAGGAGTCTTTGAGTACCTCCGCTCAAATTTCAACACTCCTAATCGCCCTGGCTAGAGAGAGGGCCAAGCACGTACCCTCCAACATTTCTCTGATGAAAGATAGGGACGTCCCATCCCATAATGATGATTTTACTATTTATATCCCACACATCTTACTAGGTTGCCCCAGCCACTCTGGGCAGCTTCCAATATATATATATATAACATAATAAAACATTAAACATTTAAAGAGACTTCCCTATACAGGATTGCCTTCAGATTGCTCAGAGGTCGCATATCTCCATACCCTCCAAAATTTCCCCAATGAAAATAGGGACACCCTAAGGGAAAGCAGAACATTCTCTAAATCAGGGATGTCCCTGGAAAATAGGGAAACTTGGTGGGTCTGCAAGTACAGTTCAGTAGGTGGCAACTCTTTGCTACAAGAAACAATCGGACATATTCCCCCC
The DNA here is from genome assembly GCF_965207765.1 of Zootoca vivipara. Lineage (NCBI taxonomy): Eukaryota > Metazoa > Chordata > Lepidosauria > Squamata > Lacertidae > Zootoca > Zootoca vivipara. The sequence continues at coordinate 61,993,553 of NC_142586.1, forward strand.
TTAATCTGATTCTACCTGATCTGATTAAAATAATACATTTTTATCAAAAATCTGGATTCATTAAGCAGACAGATAATATACTGCAGATAATGATATACAAACAATGCCAAAACATGTTACTAATTACGTCAGTCTTCCTGCCAGCATAATTAGGATTGTTCCCAAGCTAAATCAGTCAAAATCCAGTGTAGTTAAAAACACTGAACAGTTATATTGGATCCACAGAAGCTTTTTGCTCTAATATTTGCCGTAGAGAAAAATGAGATAGCTAATGAAGGTACAACATTAGTGCTTGGAATTAGCCTTAATTAAGAGAAGTGATTAGGCATGAGCACTACAGACAGGTAATGCTACATATTGCAGCTACAGTGACATTTCTCTTAATGATGGAAATCTGAGGAAGATCTTAGTGTCTCAAGGCCAGCTGATTCATTGGGAGGAAAGGGGTACCCAAGATACCATCTGTTTTTGAAGGCTCTTATAGAATGAAACAAACAGATGTGTGGGTGACAATATGGCACCTGGCACTATTTAATTTGAGCCTGCTATTGAACAATGGGAAAAAAATTACAGTCATTTGCCTGCCACTTGTCTGTGTGCCCTGGCAAGGGGGCGGGGGCACACAACTTAGAACAGAATAGAGACTTAGAAGCTGGAAGACAGAAAGCATCCTTGATGAACCTCAACCAGTGAATCTCTGTTTACCCACAAGAAAGCCTGTGTAAAAATTTTATGAATTATTATGCATGCATTTTTTTTTCTGGGACCTTTGAATTTTTTGTTAAAACTCAATATGACTAGGCTCTCTTCACTCAGCACGGGGCTTGATAGTGACTCACAGCACATTCCTATACATGCCTATCTAGAAGTGAGCCTGATGGCATTGATTTCACTGAACTCAATAGGACATATTTCCAAGTGGGCATGTACAGGACTGTGCTGTTAAGTGTTTCTACCAAATCAACTGTTGCCTTATTTTAGTGAGGTTTGTCTATCCATTGTATACTACATGTTGCTCACAACCCATTCTTCCTCCACTCCAGCATCCTTTCCTGAGCAAGGAGCCCATCCAGTATACATAGCTGCCAAGTTATCCCTTTTTTACAGGGATTTTCCCTTATGCTGAATAGGCTTCCTTGCGAGAAAAGCGAAAACTTGGCAGCTATGCAGTATAGGATCTAGTAATGTTATCTAGAGATCTGGGAATGTTTATAACTCACTTAGCATGTCAGAACATGGGTTACTAGGCTCAAGGTGAATGCTGAATCAGCAAACATTTTTTAGATAGGTAATCATAAGATGATAACAAGCCCTTTGCGAGTGGGTTCTTCTTCTCTTGGCTCAGTTGGATTTTTCCAGCCACCCTATGGCAACGGTGGAGTCTCATTAGCTGTTTTTCATTGCAAGGTGACTTTTGTGTTCATCTCATGAGGCCTCTCCTCCAAACTCACAGGATTGAGCCAAAAACAGAATTTGCCGTAATTTGGGCTCAATCTTGGTATGCCAAAGCTCAGAAAATAGATGAAGCTGCCCCTGAGGTGGTAGAATGCCTTTCCCTTCAGCACAGAATAACTATAAAAGCCAGGATAGCGGATCTTTGTTAGGAATGAGATTACAAGGCGATGGTCATGACGACCCTTACCAGCATTTTCTAGTTAGGGGGCTACATTAGTCTGTTGTATCAAGAACCACAGAACCTTGTTGCACCTTATTATTGTTTATTAAATTTGCATACTGCTCTATATCCGCAGGTCTCAGGCTAGAGTCAGCAGTCCTAATATAGTGCTGCAAGACTCTTTGTTGTTCCCACCAGAACAACAAAGGGTCTGGTGACTTCTGTTTCAGTGTATCTGAAGAAGTGTGCATGCACACGAAAGCTCATACCAATGACAAACTTAGTTGGTCTCTAAGGTGCTACTGGAAGGAATTTTTTTATTTTGTTTCCACCAGAAGTGTCACTGAGGGCCACGGTAGACATTCTCTTAATGTGTTGTATGCAATTACAAACTTTGTTTTCCCTTAAAAACAAGATCCAAGGGATTCTGATTCTAACTGGGAAGGAAGCATATGAGAAGGGGGAGGTTACCTCTTCACTTTCCCACCATAATTGGAATGGAGATTGTCCCCTACAGAGCCAGGAACCTTAAGGGGGGTAGAGTCCCATGAATGACCTTCTGCAGTGACAGGCATTTTCTGAAGGACTTCTTCTATAATAAGTTCATTGAAAGTGTGTGCCATTCAAAATATCCAACTTGCCATTCAAAATATCCAACATTATAGACATCTTCAATTTTGGCTGGTTCTAGTTCTATCCAGGTATACTTCAGAATTCTAGCACCCTAATCCATGCAAACAATAATTACTTCCAAGTAAACATGCTCAGGATAGCAGCATCCTTGAAATTCTGCTCAGAACAGAAATAAGTGAGATGGCATTTATTCAGATTCAGTTGATTCACTTCTAGCTCAGAGCAGAACAACTTATGAGTGAACCGAGCTCAAATGTGTCACCATTTTGAGTGGCCTTATCTTTTCTTGAAAATGTCACAGGCATAAACTGTGCCAGAAACTAGCAGCTGAAAAAGGAAAAGATTCCAAGGGAAGTGAAATGCATGGCCTTGGTATGCCTCTCAAATCTCTCTCATCGGGCAGAAGAAAATTAAAGAGTCTCCTCTTGTTATCGTAGGAAAGGTTAACAGTTAATGAAGGCAAAGGGATCAGGACAGATAAGAGCAGAAGCAATACAGAATTCTGCAATAGCACAGTCTAAAAAAAGAAAAGTCCCTAACAAAACACAATAAAAGTGTTATCAGTCAAAGAAAGTCTGTTGTTTGCAATATAAACTCAAATTAAACACACAAAAGGCCTTGAAACACAAATCACAATTTAATTTTATGGGCCTCCTAAAAAACACAAATGTTCCCCCATATCCCCTTGGCTCACCTGCCCAAATTGGACCAGCCTAAACACACCATAGTTGAGGTATTAAACTGGCACACTAATAATGTGTAATCACAGCAATAACCGCAAAGAGACAGAATTTCTGAATATGTCTCCTGAATTTGTACTGGACAAGGTCACCGTCTCAGAGTTCATAGGTGGGATAATATTCTCATCAAGGTTCAAGACATGGCCTTGGATATTTTCACAATTAATTTTAAGCATGTATGTGAAGCATGAAAAACGTAGCATAACAAATGCTAGGATAACTATAGCAATGTTTTCGTAAGGTTTAATATGATCAGTCAATATATCTCAGCTACCCCCTCCCCCTTAAAAAAACCCAAGTAAATAGGCCTTTATTGTGCATGCCTATCAGTGTGCATAGTGATGTCCATTGTTTATATTAGTCTGTGTGTGTGACCAGTTGCCCAGAAACAGAGGAGTCCTGAGAAATGATAGGTAGTCTGAGCTCGGGGAAAGCGAAACAATGTGTGCTCTCTCCTGAACTCCCCGAATGGTATATTTTGAAGTGGTTCTGCACAACTCAATAGTCTTCAGCAGGATTTCAGTTGAGCCCAGTTAAACTAAAACCAGGCTCTTAAAGAGGTATGCTCAAAACCCTTTCCTCAGCATCCGCCCCCCCCCTCCAACACCATGCTCACCTCCAGTAATAGCGATGGGGGAAAACTGGATTAATTTCACATTTAAAGGCAAACCTCACTAATGCACACTTTCTGAAACAATGCACAAACTGAAAATTCATCCTTTTCTGAATTTTGCATTCAGTTTCTCTAGCCAAGTACTGAGAAAACAACAACAACATGCATATACTAGGGTGAAGTGTGCACACAACTGCATATATGGGTGGGGGGAAAATATACAAACATATTACGTTAGGGCACTGGACAGGTTGCTCTGCATAAGTATGTATATTAAGCCAAATTGCATATAAAATAGGTATATTGGGATAAATCCACACTAAAATACCAATACATTTTCCTGAAGATGGTGCTTTTAATTGCAAATTGACGTGCAAGTGTGGAGAACCGAACCTTAGACTGGAAAATGGAAAACCAAGAGAAGCCGCAATTGGCAGTTTCACCTATCCCAACCTACAGATCATGGTTCTTACAAGCTGTCTGAATTTTGCCCCGCCAGACCCTGGCATTATCTCTCCCACTTTGCACTTGTGACATTGAGGCACTGATAATTAGAACCATCACCCCTCCCTGTTCAAAACTGCTATCGCTCGCACTGGTTACATCCATGCTTGAACATGCTACCCAGAGAAGCTTTCTTTCCCTTCTCTTAGCTTGAGCTGCTGTAACATCCTTGCTTCGACAGGGTGTTTTTGTATAACAATAAATAAAGGAGGTCAAATATTTGCCTTTCTTCTGCTGTTTACAATGTTGGTTAATCCATGCCAGTACAAATGCTGTGAGAAAGGCAGCTCCCGCCATCTAAATGGCACATATGTACTGCCTGGAAAATAATAGTTCTGTGCTCACGAAATTACAAAGGTCAGATTAATTCCCTCTGATGTGATGTGATGACTCGGGGCACTCTGTACATTTTATAGTATCAGTCAGGTTGCTTCATTTCTTTACAAAAGAAACGACTGATAAGAGCTACTTGTGGAAGAAAACATTTCTTCTTGTAGTTGATCTGAGGTAGTACTGTCATATCCAAAGAAGCAAAGGCCTTCAGCTCCCTGCTCCATAGCAGGGCAGGACTTTGGTGCTAACACAATTCAGCACCTCAGGAGTACCACTTAGGGCAGCACAGCTGGCTGGGGCTGATGAGAACAATAGACAAAGGCTGATTTATGGGCATAGATGGGCCTACGGCAAGGCTGGGTGGCGCAGGGCATCAGGGCGCCGTGCCGCCAGGGGGGCGCCGCGCAGCTGGCCTGCGACAGCTGCGCTGCACCTGCCAGACAGCTGCGCTGGGAAACGGGGCGGGGAGGCGCCGGAGGGATCTTCGCATCAGGGCGCCAGATATGCTTAAGACGGCCCTGTTTATGGGGCACAAGAAGGGAAGTTCAGTGGCTCTTCTGAGGAACACCTAGGAACACAAGAAGCTGCCTGATACCACGGGCTCCTGCAGCAATTTTCTCTGTCTGTGGGTAACAGGCCCGGCTCGCCCATTGACTCCAGTGGCGCAATGCACCATGGCGCCTGGACGATCAGGGGGGCGCTGAGGGGCGCCCCAGCAAGCACGGGAGCTTTGCGGTGGCCTCCCTTTTTCCTCCACCAGCCGCGCCGGGAGAGCAGGGAGGTAAGCGAGCGGAACAGGGGCACTAGGACCCTGTTCCGCTCTGCAGCGCCAGGGTCATCCCTCACCCCGGCACTGCGTTTCATTGGTAGAGGCGAAGCCACATGTCAGCTCCTCTATCAATGAAACGCAGCTCCCTGTTGGCGGGAAGAAACCCCGACGGCCGCATCCTGCACTCACCCAGCTGCGTCTCTGGCCGGCGCGCAGAGCTCGGCAGGCGGGCCACGGAAATGGCCTGCGACACTCAGAGGCAGCCCGGCTGCGAGCAGCTCCTGTCGCGCCTCAGCAGCACCGGGTTGCTTATCCAGCGGCCTCCGGCACAGCGCGGCTGTGAGGTGCGGGGGCCGCCGTGAGTTTCCCTTCTTTTCTTTTTTTTAAGCGTGGGGGGGGCGCGCGCCCAAGGGATCCCTGCACCAGGGCGCCCGAGGACCTTAAGACGGCCCTGGTGGGTAAATTAAATCACTGAAAGGAAGAGCAGGCTGATTTCTCACCAAGAAATGCATATGTACATTTTGTCTCCTGTCTCAGGTTCTACAAATGCTACAAACTTTCTATTTTTAAAATGGAAACTGGGTCTGGGAATTACGGTTTATTGGTGATTTCTAGGAAACTTCCTGATTTATATCCATGCCTGAGTCAGACCATTGGTCCATCTAGTTCAGTATCGTCTATTGTGATTGGCAGAGTCTCTCGAGGGGTTCAGATAGGAGACATTTCACACCCTATCTGGAAAGGCTGGAGATGTTTTAAATAAACATCCTTTCACATAGTCTTCAACTATAGAGATCTCTAAAAATTCACAGGAAAGTAAAATCTCCCCTTTCCTTTCAAGGAAGGGCTCCCTCACACTTCTCCTTAATTTCCCCCCACTTCAATATGCTTTTCAATACTATGCTGTGGCAAGAAACACAGCCTTTACACACAATTCCCTGAGGCTGCTGAATAGACTCACCCTGAGGTAAACAACTCCCCTTCTCTATTCCCTTTCCTCTGGTGAATTTTCAAAACACATCCTCTTTTTTTTCTCCGCTGAGAAGATTTAGCCTTTAGCTCAGCTGGCTAGTTTGCTTGTTTGGTGCTGTTTATTCCCTTGTTCTTATTTTGCAGTCTTTTTCTACTTTCCGTATGCTGCCTTGAGTGTGTGAAAAGCTGGCTAAAAAGTTATTTAAATAAATAAACAAATACAATTTCCCTGCTGAAAGGACCACTTGGGCTCTGAAAATGCACACCAGTCTTAACCCAGCCAGAATGGGCGGGGTATTATTATGATTATGATTATTTATAAAAATTAATTATTAAAGCCCAGTTCCCTTTTCTTTCACAAGTACCTGCATGCTTCACTGGCCGAGAGGGATGACTGTCAGGCATAGCCCTGTTCTCGGTTTCAGGGAATCCCTCTTGGTGATGCAAAGAAATGGCCTGTTGTGGACTGGGGACACATGGGCATGGAAGGAGATGGGCAGATCAAATCAAGCCTTGCTAGGAATATTGCCTCCCCACTCCGAACCTGAAATACCACTTCTTGTCACTTCCTTTAATAGTTCTTCAGAAGCTGGCACCTGCAAAAATCGCCAAACCTATGCCATATAATGTATATTGAACCACCCATAGGAGTGAACTCCTAAGGGCTGAGGTCCCTTTGTGCCTCCCCATAAAATGCACTGTGTCTTGTGATGGATTATGCGGGGAGAATGCAGAACATGACTGCCTCATAGAACAGGGACAGCCTTTCCTGTTTTTGGCTTCTATGCTGCCTCATAATATCCAGCTGCCAAGCAGGGCCCATATCTCAGGGGCAGAGCAAAAGCTTTCTATACAAATGGTCTTTCCAGGAAAGGTTCAGTCACTTGTCTCTCCAGCATGGTTTGCCTTACTGTTTATATCAAACACTGGCAGACATTTTGCGTCTCTAGGCAAACCCGCTTTGCCTTCGGACAGTAAGAGCCACAGGCAAAGAGAGCTGAAAGTGCTCAGTTGAAATACTTGCTAAGTAATGGGGCTGAGAAAGGCTTTGGAGTAGGCATTACCTGGGTAGATGAATGCGATGGTCTGGCTCAGTAGGAAGCAGTTTAACCTTTATCAGTTCTCCCCTTTGGAGCAAAAATTTTATCTGGTAATTAAAATACATGTTGAGCACTTCCTATACATTATCTATTTGTAATCCTTATAACCATCTGTAATGTAGGGCTGGGGAGCCTGTGGCCTTCCAAGTCTGGTAGGATTACAACTTCCATTATCTCTGAGCAGCAGAGGATATGCGCTTCCAGCAGTGTATCCATGCAACCCCCCCCCCCAACGGCATTTCCAGCCTGCCCCACCCCACAACTGTCCTAGTAAGCTGCAGCAAGACTGGTGTCAGGAGGGTGACTTCATGACTCCTCTCCAGCAGTCACTACTCCATGCTGAATGGAGTGAATAGGAGGTGGAGTCCAACAACATCAGGTTCCCCAGTCCTGCTGTAAGGTAAGTCTATAGTATGGACCCCCCCCCCCCATTTTGCGGCTGGAATGACTGAGACTAAGTGAGAATGGCATGGCTAAGTCCACCTAGTGGCCAAGGTAAGGTTCAAAGCAGGGACTTCCCGATTTATAATGCAGGGTGTATACACATTACCACTTACTGTGGCTCAAGTGCACTCCTGCTGAAACCATGTTCACATGGCATTAACCACACTTCACACCCATCCTGTAGTTTCTTGAGAAATATTGCTGTTGGATACTTCTCCCCTCAAACCAGCTTCCATCCAATTTGAAAACATACCGTATTTTTCCCGTCCCATGTATAAGACTTCCCCAATTTTTGGGGACTCAGATTTAAGAAAATCCACCCTTGGCACTATCCGTGCATAAGATGCTCCCTAATTTTTGATATTATTTTTTAGGGGGAAAACCTAGTCTTATACACGGAAAAATACGGTAAGTCACATTTATTTCTCAGTTTAGCTGAGGCATGTACATTTGAGACAGCTATTGCGCATGTGCAGATTACAGTTTCATGAATAGGATTGGGGGAGGGGTTCGGGCACAGGAAAGCCACGCAAGTATTGTGTATTGGGCAAAGTTATCCCCACACCCTCTCTGGTGTGTACAGCAATGTGCAAATGTGACTTGAAATGCAGTAGGAGGGAGAATGACCTTGCTGTGTTTTAGGCCACTAATGTGCATATAGCCTCTGTCTCTTAGGCCAATATGCTACATCAGCTTTCCTAATTATAGCCCAGAGTGAGGCTTGGAAAGGCAAGGGAATCTTTTGCAAGCCATGAGTAGCCCATATTGCTCTGAGGAATGAGGGTGGGAAGGGGCACTGTGATGCAAGTGAAGCTATTTGGGTTTCCTCCCTCTTGTGTTGTGGCTGCGCTGGGGAAGTCAGAGCCTCTCACTGTCACCCTCTATCTGTCTCTTGCTGAGATGAATCACACACACTTTGCACACTGTGTTTCCTCGGGCAAAACAGCTCATGGAAATGCAAGCTGTGTTTAGTCATAGTTGGAATATGATCAGCTAAAGCATTCTGTGCAAGTGGGTGTGGGTCTTTGCCGTGAATGAACCTGTGGCCTGGACCACAGCTGTAATTTTATTTCTTGCCGATTTCCCCCGCCCGCCCCCATCCCTGGACTATATGGGGGGAAAGCAGGGAAACCACTGGGAAGGGGGAGACCCTCACAATGAAAATGGCCACTTCCTCACGCACTCTGCGCAGCCTATGTGACACATGGTCACACTGAGCGATGCTGTGAGCATCGATAGACTTTGTGCGTCACAGTGAACTGCCTGGAGCTGACTGGAGTTTGGCTTTCACAAACATTGCCAAGCCTGTGGGTTGGATTTATTTTAGGGTTTTGCTGAAGAAGTAAAATTAAATATTTTTTCTAAAAGGCAGCATGCTTCTTATCTTCCTTCAGAAATGCAGATATGACTTTGAAGGGATCTTTCAAAGTGGTTTGATTTAATGCAGGTATCAAACGCTATTGATCGTTATTATTATTAGTATTCCTCGGTATTTGTTACTTTTGCTTTTCAATGGAATAAATTATTATGCCATTTTACCTCACACTACTTTTATTATTGCACTTTGTAGCAGAAGGGCCGAGTTTGGGCCTGCTTGTGGGATTAGTATCCTATACTCACTTGGGTAAAACAAGAGTGCAGTGTGCCCTTGCCTCAGACTCAAAGGATTTTGAAGCTGTTTGCTGAGAGATTAGTTATCTGCCAGTGGTGGCTGGGTGTTGCCTAACCTTTCTACTTTGTGAACCCCTTATCTGAGTATGTAAACAGATAAGAGAGCTGCACTGTTCCTTCTGTTTTGAGGCAATAGCCATGCTTTTCAAACTATATGTCGTCCTCATCCTTTTTGGAGACTGGTGTGGCAGTTTATAAGGCCAATGTGGCAACCAGATTTAAGGTGCAGACAACAACATTGTGTGTGACATGTTTAAAGCCTTTATTGCGTGTTGACTTGAACATCATTCTGTTTGTTCATTGGTGGCAAATTATTTTTTGAAATGGATGTCTACAAAGTGTCAAACATTTACCACCCCTACCCTGTATCCAGCTGCAACTTTCATAGTTGCTGTACAAAAACCATTTCAAACATTTGCATTATCCTCTGTAGATTGTGTCCCCCGCCCCCAATCCATGGCTGTCATAAACTCAGGGAGAACATTTTGGTTTTATTTAACAAGCAGACCATTAAATCAGGTTTCAACCATTGGCAGGTTGCATTGACCTAGCTTCAGGGATATTTGAATGATGCTGATTATCTTGGCCCTTTTGATCGAGTCTGCTGCCTTGGTTATGCTGTGAGGTGGATGGAAGACTCCTAAGTGATGGATTCATATTTCAGTGACATCAAGATTAGATTATTGCAGAATGCTCTACATGAAACTGCCTTTGTCAACAGTAACTTTGTCAGCTTCCAGTTTGTTCCTGGGCTCTGTTCAAAGTACTGGCTTTGATCTTTAAGGCCCTGAATAGTTGGGATCAAGAATACAATAAAGACCTCAATCTCTCACATGAATCTCCCTGCATTTTAAGATCTTTCTTCATGGCAATGCTCTAGGTCCCACTGGCATTGGTGTTATGGTGGAGGGCTACATAACAGAGCCCACTCAGCAGTGGCACCAATGTTGTTGGTTTCACCTGAGGAAGAGTCACAGTCTACCACATCTCTACAGATCATTAGGTGCTGAGCTTGGACAGTCCCTATCCCCTGCAATCATTTGGGATTGTCAGAGTTTTCCATCAGCTCCTGCTGCTAATTTCAAGTAGTTGTCACTTTCCTTTTTTATTGTTATTTTTTTATTGTGGATGGGCTTTTAAAGGAAAAATTATGGGCTTTGATTATTTTCTTTTGTACTATGTATTTCAAAAATTTCGAAAGCCACCTTTTAGATATTTTAGAACCAAAATACAGGTTTCAAATATTTGAATAAATTAATACACAAGAAGTCTAGGTTGTTAATTTGAGTACATACAGAGTTTGAAATATGACAAAAACTACACGTTCAAATGGTTCCAGCTGCTGATGTAAAGTTCTTATTTTCCATCTCTATAAGAGACCCTCCCCATTTATGATTAAACTGTGTTCCGTTCTTATAAATAAACACTCTGGGATTAAACGCACTCACAGGAATTAAAGCAACCTTATGCCAGTTTGCTTAATCCTTCTACCGTACATTGCATAAGCAGTTCATATAGTGGTTGCCAAAAAAACATTGCTGGCGGGGTGGGGGGGGGGGAATGCAGCATATTGGCAGATATTATTTTTCTTTTTCTTTGCTTCCTTCCCCATGTGCTGGTATGAACTTTTCATTTGCTGGTTCAAGTGGGACATGTACGTTCAAGGAATTTGCAATGGGTGTGGATGTTGACATGAAAACTGACGGCACGTTACAGGAAACCTCAGGGACTATGCAAATTAATGTAATGAACTGTCTACAGCTTGTTTGTGATGACATTTGGAATTTCTGCAGAAAAACTGCCCCCCTTACAGTTTTACATATCAACAAATCCTCCTCCTTCTTTTTAAGAACTGGCCCCACCTTTCTATCATACGATCAAGCTGTGTGGTTGCCATAACAATGGGCTTCCTCCAGCAAGCATCTTCCCCCAGAGGTTGTATGTATGTATGTATGTATGTATGTATGTATGTATGTATACCAGGAACTTGATAGGTAGGAGGAGGACCCTGTTGGTTTTGTGGCTCTCATTGTGCAATCAATGGACTTTGAGGCATCATTTCTTGGTGGTTCTGGTCCTTCTTGGAAGATGATGCTAGGAATTCCTGTTTGACATCTTAGCCATTGGTCTGTGATGTCCATCTTCCATCTTGTCCCCCAAGCTATTTAACATCTACATGAAAATTCTGGGGAGGTCATTGGGAGTTCAGTGTCACCAATATAATGATGATACCCAACTTTTTTTCTCCTTTCCAACTAAATCAAAGGAAACTGTTCCAAGTTGTGAATAAGCACATGGTATTAGTAATGAAATTAGTTCAGTGATTTGATCTTTGTTTTAGGAAAATCTCTATATTTGTTTCTTTATTTTTTGAAAACTAGTCCACATCATAGCTGCCAAGTTGTCCCTTTTTTTAAGGGATTTTCCATTATGCTGAATAGGCTTCCTCGCGAGAAAAGGGAAAACTTGGCAGCTATGGTCCACATCACACACAATACAGAGACTCTGTGCCCTGTGGAAATCTGAAGGATGCATGCTTTCATCTGGATCACAGCAAAGTGCTTATAACTAGGTTAGCTTGCAGCCAGTTAGGACAAACAGAAGGAATTCTATAAATAGGATTTATTTATTTTAGGTTATTGTGTTATTGAATCAGTCACAAATGTGTCCTGCCTTAGAAAATATATTACATAGTTCCTCTATGTTAATTTCCACTCTCCCACCAATATTACACACAAATAGGTCTAATACAACGGTTCGGTTGCTTAATCTATCCCCTGGGCTCTTTAACTTCTGGGTCCCTACATTTAAAATAGTTCAGCAACAATGGAAATCATTCAATCAAGAATACTAAGAGGATAGGGCACAACTTAACAGACTTCTGAATTCTCTCTTTGGAATTTAGCCACTTCCTTTTCTGAGTGCTTTATTTAAAATTATTGAGAAGAAAGGAGGTGTCCTCTGAAAGGCCATGCCATCTTCTATTAATGTCACCTGGCTAATCAAGACAATAACATCATTGATTTTTAGGGCAAAGATCTAACAATCTCTTCTGCAGGAACAGAAGAGACTACTACACCATTGGTTGCCTGGGCAGCTAGTAACAAATAATGGGAATTGTAAAATTGCCTGACAGAATTCTGGTTTTAATTATAGCTTTAGCATGCCACACAAATGGTAATTCCCCCGCCCCATGCTCTGTGTTTGTATTTTGTTCACAGTAAAAATTAAAAGATGCTTTGTTCCTTGAGTTTTCATAGGGAGCAGAAACTGCAACTAACTGCTATTAACCCTTACAAGGGGTTCTGGCCTGTGATAATTAGAGGTGGAGTCTCAGTGGTAGCAGTACTTGTTAAAAAGAACCCAAACCTCCCTTTATTAAAATCTTGGCTTAAAGTTTTCTTCTGGGTTAACACTGCTAAGTCTGACATAATTTCCTCTTTCATGTGCATGCACACTTCTGAAGTGTGCATGCACACGAAAGCTCATACCAATGACAAACCTAGTTGGTCTCTAAGGTGCTACTGGAAGGATTTTTTTTATTTTTTTTCGACTACATCAGAGCAACACGGCTTTTATCTGTAACTATAATTTCCTCTGTAGAGTCTCCCTTCTTTACATTTAATGCTGTATTTTTGTTGTATAAATATGATCTGCACCTTTGTTAAGATTTTCAAACTAACTTTTAAGTAAAAAAAGAAAACATATCTGACTTTCCCTTTCCTCATCTCATTTCCCAAAGTGTAACTAAAAAAAACTCCAAAGTGAATGCTTGTATGGCATTATTAGCTCTTCTTGTCCTCATGCCAAGAGCAAGGAAACAGAGGGAATGAATAGACTGCAAGTATAGAGAAGCCCACCGTGTGCTTTTAAGATCCCTGGCGGATGAAAGGAAAGGAAAGCTGAAGCTTGAAAACAATGAAGAAGGGAGCATTGCTTTCCAGGACTGATAATCACCATGATATATTCAGCACAGACCAGGAAATAGGGAAATGTTTCCCAAGTTTTTGTACTCATGCCTTAATCAAATCACATGGGGGGCTGTTGAATTGCCAGATGCTGTTTTATTTTAAAAACATAGGGAGCTGCCTTATGCAGAGTTGGACTATCCATTTTGCTCTTTACGTAATGCCTATGCTGGCTGGCAAGTGTTCTGCAGGGTTTCAGGTAGGACTTGCCTAGACCTGCCTGGATATGCTGGGCTTTCTATATGGAAAGCATATGCTACAACCTCCCCCCCCCAAAGGAATTTCAAATGAATCTCTTATTGCAGAATATTACACACCTATAAAACACTATGGTGATTCTATACTGTCCACCTGACCAGCTTAGTTAGTTTACAATGCCTCTTCTTTCTTTTCACTTTTTCTTTTGACAATAGGTGTTTGTTAATCTAGCGGTGTTATACCTTCTGATTGTACTAATAAAAAACAAGCTGTATCCATGCGGTGATTGCCTTGCTGTTTAACTTATTATTCTCACTTAGAAAAAAATATATATTAATGAGTGGTATGAAACTCAGTTGTCCTCAGAGTAGACCTACTGAAATTAATTAACGTGACTACATTAGACCTGTTCATTTCATTAGGTCTTCTGTGAGTAACAGTTGAACACCAATCTACATGTTTAATGATATTGTTAGCATAACTGTGATTTTTATAAAGAGTGGTGTGATGAAGCCACCCCATTTTGGATACATTTTGTACTTAAGCTATCTATACATTCAACAACTGCATGCAAAGTTTAATCACATAGAAGCTGAATTAATCACATCCCAGGAATCAGAAAATGTGGTGGGAGGGAACATTCTCACTGTCCAAATAGTTGCAGCAGCTTTGTGTCAATGTCAGGTAAATTTGGGGAGTTTTCTTATCACAAAGGTATTCAAATTACATATATGCATGGCATTCAGGAATTCTAGGCTTCTCTAGGCTTTCAACTGAACACATGGAGGTTAAAAGTGCGTAGAGGAGTGGAGTGTGTGCCTGTAAGCTCTGGCCCAATGGCCCCTGGTGTATGGGCTTCTCTTCCAACATTGAGTGCAAAGATCTGAAGGAGGCTTCTCCAAGCATTGGAATGAATGTGCTTAGAACCTTCCATGTTATTAGGAATCCTGAAAAGATGGGACACCTCAACTCACAGAGGCTTCTAAGAGGAGCTTGTGTGCCTGGGGACACTGGGGGGGGGGAGGCTTGTGTATGTGCACACAATGGTCTCTATACACGCTTTTAATACTTAAACATTCAGGCAAACACCTGAAGATGGCTACTGATATTCACAGTAAGGAAAATGTATATCCATAGGATTATTGTAGTTCCACTATATAATCTGCTATTGAATTATCTATTCAGGTTCTATAGCTTCGTCTATAAATCTTTCACGTGTTCTTTATTGCTAGCTTTGCTATTCATTTTCACTTGAGCTTGTCAAATATGCTTGCAAAGTCTGGTAACTTGAGCTGTATAAAGGCTCATGAATGCAATAATTTATCTTGTAGATGAAATCTTGTATGACTTGTTCTCACATAGCGGTTGTTATAGATACTAGCAAAAAGAAAAAAAGGGGGGGAAAGCCAAGTCAAACACATCCAACAAGCTAGCTTTCACTGTTATAATTATTTATTTTCTGATCCTGTCCTTATCTTTTAATCTCTGTACAGTGCTTGGAAAATTTTAGACACTTTATAAGTGATAAATTATCATTATCTGCAAACACAATGGCTGCTTTCATGCTTTGAGAGAAATTATCCCACATCTGGACTTGCTTTTGAGTTCAGGTTCATCATTCTTGCTACATGAATGAATAATGCATTTAAGTAAATGATGAGATCTAACATAACCCGCAACAGTGAAATGTGGGGGGAGAAGAGAGATATTCTAGGGTGTTCATCATAGACCTATGTTGACTCCGGTGGTGAATGCTTTTGAAAAGGCTAGTTATTAGGATGCTTATGAAATTTTCGTGCTCCAAATGGGGTGGGTCTTGAATTATTTATTTCCTGAATTTCTCCTGTCACAGAACCCAATTATCCGTTCTTCTTTGGAGAGTAGCACGGATATGTCGGCAATCTGCTATTCTTCCGGGTTTCGTTTTTGGAGTTTAAACAGACTGCAGCATATGGGTAGATTGCTATAGCTCTCAATTCCTTCTATTAATTCATATCCTCCCCCTCTGCCAGAATGTTGATTGTGAATGCTCACAAGCATGTGTGACACTGGCAGAAAAACAGCACAAAAAGGATTCTTGATGTGATTGATGGAGCACTCAGCCTCATTAAGATTCTTCCCTGCACCTTTAGTGCGCATAGGCACTTATGCAGGTCAGTCACCTGAATGTGAAAGAAAATGAAGATATGAATGAACAGAATCAACAGCGGGGAGGGGGGCTACGCACGTGCCGGTTTCAAAATTAGTTTTGCAAATTATCTGTGTCAAATTGGAACAAAGGTGGAGCAGAAGACAGGGAAAAGTCAATCCAAAGAATAATAGGACACTTCAATGTATCACTGTTTAGATAGTGCCATCAATATTTATGACACTTAAAGAGCAAAATTACTGGCACATGGGCAAGTTCAAGTCCAGGTATTAGGCAGTACCACTCAAGCAATACATTGTGAGATAATGTAGTCATTCCTGCCTTACCTGTGTGGTTTGCCACCAGCCTGTTGAACTCAATATCAGCCAGCAGTGTAGACTGGCTGAAATGAATCTGCCTGAATCCTTCCTTTCCATGTTACTTGTGATGTGTCACACAGGTGCTACAAGTTGTATCCAAGGAAGTTGTCCTGTTTACACAAGGACTTCTGTCATAGGTGCCATCTCGTGCCGAAGATGGTGTGAAGCAAAGGGCTTCAACTTTGCCTATTGACTTTGTGGGGGCCCAGCACCACAAATATATTATTGTGAGTGCCGAAACACCCATGGCCCCCTGGAGTTGGCTCCAGGGACTTCTGCTTTTGGAATAGCACATCCCCTCCACCCCTGCCCTCCTGGGATTTGTTCTGGATCCCCTGCCAATCCTCCAGGGGAGATTTGAGGGGCTATGTGTGAGCCTCAACCTCTTGAATAGAAATAGCCCACAGACTGTACTTTTCTGAACTGCCCTCCCTACAAGAAAACAAAGGCTGAAAATACTGTAACTTGAAAACTTACCCAGTACAGTACTAAGATTGTACCAATCTCCTTTTCTGCCCAAAATCAGGTGCTTAGATGCTGGGGAATAACAATAGCTAATCATACTGTAATGTGAACATTTTCAAAAACATTCCTGTCAGTCTGTTGCAGCAAAACCAGCAAACGTCTTGTTGCAAATAGAGTCTAATGTATTTATTATGGGAACTCAAGAAAAATTTCCTACTGTAAAACAAGATCAGGATGTGAATAATTAGCTTTTTCAAAATGTGTATTTTAACCCTGATCCTAGAGAATTTGATGGAAAGCACTGTCAAGTTTATGGGGTTGGATGGTTAGCATAATAACAATTTAATTTGTCCAGATATATGTTAATCAGTGCTTATTTAGAGCTTCATAGATTCAGTATTTGATGACACTCAGTGTTTGCTAGGTCATTTACATGTAGGGTTATAATCCTCTAATAATTCTATATTAGTATAGTTTGCAAATGGAAAGCCGAAACACAGAGTGTTTGCAGTGTATAAGAAGGTTCTATGTCTGCAAACCTGATCATTTCTTAGGCACTCCTTAGGATCATTTCTAAATCTACCTGATCATTTCTTAGGCACTCCTTGGTCCCTACTTCCAAGGTAGCACCAATGGTTGAGCACAAAAGCAGGTTTTGCAGGACGATTTATGGGGAGGTTTTGGAGGTTACATGTATGGGGAGGTTACATGTAGCTTTTTCATGTAAGAAGCAATGCATTTGTAAATTGCTGCTCACTGGCTCATTTACCTTTTCTTTACTTGTTCACTATGCAATTCCTTTTTGGTATATTTTCAGTTGTTTTAATGTAATATGCCTTTAATTATGCTCTACACCACTTTAGTATACCACAGAAAAGGTGATAAATAATTTTAAAATAAATAAATTGTTGAGAGTAAAGCAGCACTACTACTACTAATAATAATAACCATTTATTTATACCCCGCCCATCTGGCTGGGTTTCCCCAGGCACTCTGGGCGGCTTCCAGCAGAAAAATAAAATACTTGAAATAGGTTCCCTGAAAAGGCAACCTGTTCTCTATCCTGATTGATTCCATCTCTTTTAGTAATGACTTGTTTTCATGTAGATTGCGTTCTCATGATTGCGTTTTACTTCCTTCCTGCTTCTTCTCCAAGTTAGTTAACAGCATGTGTAAGCATAGGATGGTGTTAGCTACTTAACTTCATTTTGGCCAAAGCCTGTAATCTGTCAGAATGGCATTGTTTGCCAAAAATAATAAACTTACCGTAGTTTGCTTTATTCTTTCAACCAGCAGTCTTACCAGGCTATTTAGTTCTGCATTCTGCTGCAATATATTCACCAAACTCCAAAATAGATACCTCCCTCCCCACTTTTCCTGGATTATATAGCTCTAATGAAAGTTGAATGCAAATTAAAGCTTATCCCTTCATCCCATCCAAACCCATGCCAAAGGATTCCTTGCTGAAATGTCTTCCTCAAATTAGACCTTCCTTCAGTTCGCTCCAGTGCAGAGTGCATGCATTGATTCTTGGGATACTAGTTTTAGGGTATTATCTGCAAAGGTTGAAGGCTTCCTAGGTGGGGTTGACATTCCCAGTAGTTAACAATGCTGGACACAATCTAAAGAAGCCAATAAATGTACTGGTAGATAAGAGCTACCTGTGCAGATGGGACTTTCTTTGGAATTTGTCTTGCAGCGTTGTGCAGTTGGGATTAGCTATCATTGCCACAGAGGAAATTAGTTCATTTCTAAAAGCACCTTGTCTGTTGAGCTGGTAAAACAAACAGCTTCAAAAACATTGCAGCTCCAAAAGCAGTTCTTCCCACCCATGCATTTCTGTGTGGATGGCTGTTCGTAATGGATATTCATGTTCGCTCTCTTTTATTTGCTTTCTGAATGTTGTTGTGTTATGTAAACATAGGTGAAGATAGCAACATCCTCTGTAAAGTGCACTTGTGCCCTCACACAGCATTATGAAAACACTGGAACCTATTATAGTTCAGTGGCTTTAGGAGGGGATCAAAGGGGAACTTGCTGTTTCTGTCTTAGAGATGGATGAAGAATACTTTCTTTTAAAGGCAGAGATAAAAGCTATTATATATTAGGAAGAGGAGCCCTCCTTGAAAACAAATCTAAGTAGAATACGTGTGTGTGTGTGCAGTAGATTTTTTCTGGGGGGGACACAGGGGTAACCAGGGCCGGCTCTACGGCAAGGCTGGGTGGCGCAGGGTGCCGGGCTGTCAGGGGGGTGCCGTGCTGCTGAGCCTGTGGCAGCTGCGCTGCGCGCTGCACCCGCCAGACAGGCACGGTGGGAAACGGGGCGGGGGGGCGCCATACCCCTAAACATTTTGTGAATCTAAGTTTGGCCTCATTGAGGGGCAGTATTTCAATATGACTAGGAAAATGAGAGTACCCCTAAACATTTTTTTTTGAAAAAAGCACCGTATGTGTGTAGTATGTATGTATGTATTTGATTTACCTTCTGAATTGCTTCCCATCAAAATATCTAAAAGTGATTTCGCTGTAAAAGCAATAAAAACCAATGGCACAGTTTCATATATACAAAGAATTATAGCAATCAAAAATCTGATACAGAGACATACTGGGATAACGATCCATGTGGACCTATAACACAGGAAGCCTGTCTAATACCAGTCAGACCACTAGTCAATCTAGGGCAGGGCCGGCCCTACGTGCAGGCTGGGTGGCGCAGGGCACCATGGCGCCAGCCCGCCAGGAGGGCGGCGCGAGCTGCGGCCACCCGCTGGCCGACCGGTCCGCCGTGCAGCTGCGCCTGCCCGCCCGCCTGCCGCGCAGCAGCACCTGTTGCACTCGTGCTGCGCGCGGCGCCCACCCGCCCACCGTGCTGGGAAACGGGGCGGGAGGGCGCCGGAGGGATCCGGCGGGCGCCGGAGGGATCCGGCGCACCACGGCACCGGGGGTGCCTAAGACGGCGCTGATCTAGGGCCGCGTTGTCTAACCAGGGGCAGCCAAAGTGTGTTATCCTTCATGGAGGGCACGTGTTGTGGTGGGGTCTAGCAAGACATCCCTCTGTTGCTGGGCGGGTTTTGATTGGATAGCCACGAATGTGATTGGGCTCCTCTGAGTTGTTGGGGAGATTTGGATGTTGCTAATTTTGATTGACAGCCTTGAGTCTATGCATACCCTGCACGGAGCATTGAGCTTTCTCTTTTCGCTGCGGGCATCGGATCACCCACCCACCCTCCCTGATATTAGGGCTTTTCAAGTTGACCTTGCTATGCCTGTTATGGGGTCGTCTGCTTTTGGGGGAGGGGCAGGGGCCTGGTAGGAATTTTGTCCAGTTGGCTGGTGCCATTTGGTTTTTGCCTACTGCATAGCAAATCATCACAACTTTAAGGTTGCGGTTAGGCATTGGTTAAATTTGGTTGTTGGAGGGGTATGGATAGGCTGTGCCTGCCCCTCCAATGCTGCTGCTGCAAGGGTATTCCGTTAAAGGAATCCAGGGGCTTGCCGTGCTCTTGTCCGAACCCCTGTCAAAGGGCTAGGGCCACAGAAGAGCCCCTGGGAGCATTTGGGGAGAGGTGAGGGTCTGGTGCCCAGCTCTATTCTCTCCCCAAAAATGTTTTCCCTTACTGACTTTTGCAGGCGTGTGGATGTCAGTTCTGTCCCTGGGCGGGGACCGATAGTCGTGAATCAATGCCTAAGCAACCACTCACATTTTGTATTCAATACAAAAACCTTAAACAGAAATTCTGTGTGAAGTGTGATTTATTTTGAGGGTGGCTTGGGGACCTCAACACGCAATGCGTTGCCCTCCAGATATCAGACTACAACTCCCAGCATCCCTGATTATTGCTCGTGTTCCCCAAGCCTGATGGGAGTTGCAGTTCAGCAACATTAGAGGGCGGCACATTGGCTCTTACTCGTCTATACTGATTGGCAGCAGCTCTCCGGCATTTCAAACAGCTGTCTTCTCTAGTCATACTTTGAGATTCCAGTATCAAACCTGGAACCGTCTGCATGCAAAGCATGTGCTCTGGCACTGAGCTACAAGTCTTCGCACCTTGAAGTAAGTGAAGTGATGTTTCAGTCAGCCATCTTGATTCAGAAGGACATCCCGTGTCCAGACATTAATAAGGACTGCCACCCCAACCTTGGGAGATGAAAAACAAACAAAAGGACAAATGTCCAAACTATTTCCCAAACTATATAGTAGATGCAGAAGGAAGCAGGGTGGAAGATTCAGTTAATGAACTGGGCATTACTTTGGCAAGAGACTTAGGCTGTGTATACATTACCATTTTCTCCCGTGTTCTCCCAGTGCTGGTGTTTGAAACTTAGTACCATGATATTATCCATTTGTAGCCTGTGGGTTTTGAGAAATACAGCTGTTTGATACATTTCCCCTCAAACCAGCTCCATTTGATTTGAAAACACAAGCTGCAGGTAAGCTGAGGTGTGTGTATTTCCAACAGCCATTGCACATGAGAAGATGGCAACTTCATTGAATAAGAGTTTGGAGGGTTGCAGGTGCAGGGAAAGAAATCGGGTAATGTGCATCAGGTGAAGAGACACTCACCCCATCTCTGGTGTAAAAATATGACTTGGACTGCAGCTGGGGAAATGAATTTACAGGGTTTTAAGCCACTAAAGTGTACATAGGCTTACACATATTTCTCAGACTGTTGAAGGACAACCAGCATCACCCATGATATGCATACTTATCCCACTTTCATCTCTGATAAACAGGTTTTACAGGGTTTGAAGAGCTGCTAAAAACCTGTTTGATGAGAGATGATGGTGGAATGAAAGAATTGTCTTTGCAGAGTTTTATGATTCCCATAAAACTTTTAACTCTTAGACACAATGGTGTCTTCAGCCTTTATTTACTTTTAAAGTCCTCCTCCTACAAAATTGTAAATTTGCCAACCTATGACTCCCCAAATGTGAATTGTCATTTGATTTTGTAGTCTGTTCATAATAACTTTACAGAAATATTAATAAGTCAGAATAACTATTATGTCAAAAATTCTGAATTTCTTGTGTACTTGTGTTTGGAACTATAGGTATAAATGTGTGTGTCATTTATGTTTGAGAGAAGTGTGGATATTTTGCATTCCTATTTTTCTTTAGGTTTAAAAAATGCTCCGTGTGTTTAGTTGGGTGTTGTGAGAACAGAATGCTGCAATGGATGGGCCTCTTGCAATGGATGGGCCTTCTACTGTGCCAGTTCTGCATTGCACTGTTTATAGAAAAGATAATCTGTTGCAGAACTTTTTAAAATACAAACAGAGGTTCCTCATTGCTGAGGCAGGTACAGTACTGTACACTTTGTGCATTATCATGTCACTTATTTCTGAGGTTCAAAGTTCCTAATCAGGTCTCCCCTGCTCAAGTTTGTAGAGGAGGCTATGGTTTGCGAGGAGACTGTGGTGGTGCTGATAGTTATACCCCCTGGGGCTGCATCATACTTTAATTGGATAGAATATCGCCTGCACATTTTCTTTCCCGGTAAGCCAATTGGAAAAAGCCTCCCTGTCTTTATACTTTTGTACATTTTTTTAAAAAAAAACAAGCATACCAGAGGATTTGAAGACTTAAGTTTAAAAATCCTCTTCTTTGTCACCAACTTATTCTGTGAGGTAGGATATATTACTCTGGTATCCTTTCAATCACAGGAGTAGCAGACTAGCCCTGGCTTTCAGCAAAAATGAAACAGCAGTAAAGTAGCACTTTAGAGGCTAGCATATGTATTATTCCATAAGTTTTCATGGATTACCAAGAATGATTCATCTGCTGAACTGGACTTTAGCCCCCCAAAGTTCAGGCTGTAATAAATGTATTGGTGTTTATGATCCAAGAACCGTTCTTTGTTGTTGATTTATGCAGGGCTGTTGTGAGAATTATGCAGGGCTGTTGTGAGAATAAAAAGAATATATAACACTCTGGCAAATTTAAAATGCTGTTACAGTACAAAAAGTAGGATGGCACCAGAGTTGGCTCAGAAGAGATCTCTGCATGCAAAGCCTACATGTAATATGGCAGCATGAATTGCTTGTTTTAGACGTTTTGCATTAGAAAAGAACACAAGAAGAGACGCTCATCTCACTTTACTGGCCGAAGGAGCTGGCATACAGCTTCCAGGTCATGTGGCCAGCATGACTAAGCCGCTTCTGGCAAACCAGAGCAGCACACGGAAACGCCGTTTACCTTCCTGCCAGAGCGGTACCTATTTATCTACTTGCATTTTGACTTGCTTTTGAACTGCTAGGTTGGCAGGAGCAGGGACCGAACAACGGGAGCTCACCCCTTCACAGGGATTCGAACCGCCAACCTTCTGATCGGCAAGCCCTAGGCTCTGTGGTTTAGACCACAGCGCCACCCGCGTCCTTTCAATATGCTAGGCACCAGTAATTTCAAAATACTGTACATTCAGCTGATGCTGACAAGATTTTGCCTGCATTCCCCAGTTCTGAATTGGGTAGAAGAAGACTGGAAAGAGATTTTTTTTCTTTTTCTTTTTAAGTATTATGTTTATTGCCATTCCATGTTTCCTCCAAAGAACTGAAGGTGGCATTCATGAGTCTCTTCTTCCCCATGCTCTCCTCACAACAACCCTGTGAGGGAAGATAGGCTGATGGATAGTGAGTGGCCCAAGGTCCCACAGTGAGTTGCATTGAGTGTGGTTTTTATCATGATCTTCTAGGTCCTATTCCACTTAATATCCTTTCATTTTATTCCTCACCGAGAAAAGAAGGCTTGAAGTTTTATGAAGATTTTTTCCCTAAAAAATTGCTTGACATTTTTCTTGGTAGGGCTAAGCCCTAATTGCACTAATGAACAAGCTAAGGTCTCCAGTCATAATAAAAAATAAAATCACAACACATGAAAGCAAAACAAGGAATAAAAAAGAAGCAGCAAAATAGAGAGAGAGAGAGAGAGAGAGAGAGAGAGAGAGAGAGAGAGAGAGAGAGAGAATAGTGAAACATAATGGGGGTTAGATTATTGCAATGCATTATATGTGGGGCTGTCTCTGAAGACAGTCCAGACATTTCAGCTGTTGCAGAACTCAGTGGCCAAGTTGCTCACCAGGGAAAGACTGATTGAGCATATTATCCTGATCCTGGCCCTACTGCACTGGGAGCCAATTAGCTTCTGGCCCAATTCAAAGTGCTGGTTTTGACCTATAAAGACTTAAAAGGCTCAGTACCCACAGTACCGCTCTCCATATGAACCAACCTAGACCCTGTGATAATCATCAGAGGCCCTACTTCATGTGCTTCCTCCATGAAAGGTCCAGAGGGTGGCAACATGAGAATGGGCCTTTTCTGTGGTGGTTCTTCATTTGTGGAATGCTCTCCCGAAGGAGGCCCACCTGGCACCTTTGCTACATATCTTTGGGCACCAGGAAAAAATGTTTCTCTTATCCCAAGGCTTTGGCTAATGAAACAATTTGTGGCCTTTTAAACTGGGAGTGGCGGTGGTGGTATTGTTTTGTTGGTTATTATGCATTGTATTTTGTGATTTTATACTGTAAACCACCCTGTGATCCTTGGATGAAGGGCTTTATATAAATTTAACAAATAATAAAAATTTAACAAATGCTTTTCTTGTCTTTTTTCTGCGCAAATGCACTATTTATTGAGGGATAGTCTTGCTTTCACACAATGTCACAGTTGATTTTAAGCGTATGACAAACTCTATTATCATTTAACAAAAATTATGTCATTTACCAAATCATATGTCTTACTTGTTTCAATTTGTAGCTTTAAGCTGCTCGAGTGCATCACAATTTGGTCTGCTGCGCACAAAAACAAGTTGTGAAACTTATCCTATGCTACGTAATTAACAAGGAGCCTGAGGCCCCAGGCCAGTTGGCCCTCATGCCCCCCACCCTTAGCCCCATGCTCTACCAGTGAGCTATGATCCATCCTCGAGAACATAAGCACTGTGCAATCCCAGGTCTGTGATTACATATGAGCATCTTGAGCAGGCTGACTGCAAAGCCACCTAGTTTCTGCCTGTGTGATAAAAAAAAAACCCACAGCTGAAACTAGCTCTCTTATTTCTTACATTAGAATGAAGCTACCAGGTTTGGATCTTTTTCTGCATTAATTCACTCTACTGTTTCCCTATGAACAGCCTAAACTACACACAAATACACACACACTGACACGCTCACACTCCTATTGGATTCAGAAGATGGTCACCATTAGCCCTTTGAAAAGCAGCAGTTGCTAGGCACCAAGAAGAAGTTCAGCAAAAAGGTGGGTGGGCACAAAGATGTAAAAATCCAACAGGAATAATGATAATTGCTAATATAATCGCTAATGACATTGTTTCCTTTAGGTTACCTTGCTCTTAACACACTACTTGTTATTTTTAAAAAAGAGCATTCTGAGTTAGTTGTAAATTATTTTTTTAAAACAGTTAAAGGTTTTTGTGCTTAATCCTCTATATTAGTTACTGTAAATAAAGAAATCTGGACAATATGCTTTTTGTGCTTTAATCCAGAATATATATATATATATATATATGAACCCAAACTTTTGAAATCGCGGTGTATATAACTTTTAAATTAATTTGGGATTGTGTGGAAACCTTCCTTTAATACTTCCTTAGCAATTAGCAGATACTTTCCAATTCCTTGAAAAAGAATTCTCTTCCAACATGTTCCTTTTTTGGAAGGGTGTGTCAACAAGATACAAAAGATCCTGCTCTTTGCTTTATCATGTCCTCCCTCAAAGAGGGCATGTGTTGCGGTGAGAGCTGGAGACCCATCCCCTGTGTTGTGGGTGGGTAAGATTGGTCAGCCACAACAACTGATTGGTAGGTCCCTTGATGTTGGGTTTCAATCTGGCCAATGGGGCGCAGTCCAAACGGATCGAGGGACCTATATATGCCCATGTACATGACCCAGAGCTTCCTCTTTCGGCACGTGCATTCAGAACACCCGCCCACCTCTCCCTATTTTTAGGGCTTGTGCGATTGACCTTGCTAAGCCGTCGTGTGTCGTCTGTCGTTGGGACAGGGGCACGGCAGGAATTTCCCCCACTTGGCTGATTGGCTGTTGCCATTTGGGTTTCGCCTGCCGCTTAGCCAATTGTCACAACTTATAAGGTTGTGGATAGGCTCTGGTTCAGATGATAGGGATGGGGGAACACTCTCACCATCCCTATGTGAAGGGTATTCCATTAAAGGAATCCAGGGACTCAAATGTTTTGGTCAACCCCTGAGAGGGGGTTGTGCCCATGCCTGAGTCCAGGGGGACATCTGGGTGGCGGACATAGTCTGTTCCCAACTTTTCGCCTATCCAGGTGTTCACCCTTGGCTGACCTATGCTGATGCCCTGGGTCAGTGCTACCTGCAAGGGTGCAGGGAGCTAGTCAAACCAGAGCCTATGCAACCACTCACTTTCTGTAATCAATAAAGTTGTGGGCTAAATTCTGCCAAAAACCAAAACTAAAATTTGAGTCAAGTGTGAATTTATATAGGGGGAGGTCTCTGGGTCTGAACACACAACCCATATTACTTTCAATTTTAAATTCTGTCTGCTGCATATTGCGGTTCCTTAGCTGCTGTTAAGTACTTTCATGTAGGATGCCAGCTGCTTTAATACAAGTAAATAATAGGGCTACAAAACTGTGTGACGGCAGAGTCTTTGTAGAAGCGGCACAGTGCCTCCATCTGCTAGATCTATGAAGCCTAATTGTGAAACCCTAAATGCTGTGCTGGATTCCAAGAACATATTAAAATGGTGTGTTCTCTTCTAGATAAAGGTAAATAGAAATAAGGTTCTAAGACAGGAGTGCTTTAGCAAAACTTATAAGCATCTAACTGTAATTTTCTAAGGCAAGCCAGTGATCTGCAACGTGGGAGTAATACTTCATATACCTTTTACAGGATTACTGTAAAGGATTACTCTGATAGTGCTGGAGCAGACTCCAGTAGCTATGAGATTTTTTGCTTCTTTGTCCCATTAGCCCCAGGGTTAATTCTACAAACTGTTTAGCACCTTGCGAGGCTAATCCAGTTATACTTGCATAACCTTTCTTGTGCTTCATTTTAAGACTGTTAAAAATGGCAGACTTGGATGAAGCGACATCATGTTCAGCATTTATTACTTCACCTTCAATTTCTTTAGCATCCAGCCTGATTAGGCATTTTGGAGAACTCAAGAGCTGGCTGATACCTTGACAACTTTTTTTACTATTCTGGATTGCATATTTTATTTTTAAAAACAATCCTAATGGACAAACACAGTGGCCTAATTCTGTTGTGAGACCAAGGCCACCAAGTCCGCAACAAAATTCCAAATAAAAGAGCCGGCCACCCCCAAACTTCTATGCCAGCCACACAAGCATCCTGTGGGGCATCCATGTGCATGCCAGCACTCCTTGTTGCACATGTTCAACATCAAGCCATAGCAGGCACTGACTCATGTGTACACACCGCACTGACATCACACAGCCCAACCATGGGGGCAAGGTGGTGCGTGTGTTGTGAGATAATGTAGATGAAGCACTTTAATAATGCAATGTAACATACTTAGCTTATCTGTTTTTACTGAGATACATATGTGAATGAATGTTTTTGAAATAAGAATTTTCTAGTGAGAAGAATTCAGTGGCAGAAATTGACAGAAAGTATGTTTCTTATATCCGTGTAGGAAGTATGAAAATACTGTACAGGATAATACTGGACCCACCCACAAGGCCTACCTACTGGCTGTGGGCCTGAGAATTGACTTTATTTTCTAAATACCAAGTAGATTTCAGGAAAGATTCATTGTCATCAACACAGGGAGCTTGGTTTTCTGTCTGAATTTGTATTAATATGCTTCATCTCCTTCTTGGCAGATGCTAGGATCAATGTTACCCACTGACTTCAGCTGTGATTGATACAAATAAGAACTCCTCATTAGTTGGAGCATATTATGTTGGCCTTATCAGCAGCAGATGCAGAAAAGCGCTGTCTAGAAATGGTCACCCCAGCTCAGCAAGCCGCCTCTCTTTAAGTGGACATCATTCCCTGGTTTTATGATGTATGATTGCATCTCATTTCTTCCTTTGCAAATGTCATGCTGTGCTCAAAACCAGACATTTGAGAATTGAGATATGAGACGTGGGAAGCTGACTTGCAACTGAAACGACAAATAAGAATTTGCCGTCTTATTTGGCAACAGTTATTAAGCAGTGTTGAATACATATATTTGATTATCTGGTATGCTGTGTGTTTGAGCTTTATTGTCTTAATCCAACCATCCGAAACTCTTTGGTCTAACTAATGGACCGTTGCCAGAAGTGGGCAAACAAGCAGAGGAGTGCCAAGCAGGGGTGGGGAGTGGGGAAGAAGGATTATTGCCCTAGGACTTACAGGGTGTTGACAATTCCTTTGATACCATCCATCATTTTTGACTTCTTCCCACACTTCGGTGGGAGGAGGGGAGAAGCAATCCAAGACCTACATGGGTTCAGAACGTGTTCAGGAAGTGCCAGTGAAACATATTTATATTTGACACTCTGGTCAAACACAGGAAAGGCAAACTAGTCTGAAAGGCCAAGATTAGAAGTCATGCTGACAACTGAAATCCGCAGAGGAAACGAGTATGTGGGAGACTAGTGGCCATTTCATACAATTATTTTATTTCATCCAGCAGACAGTTGCTTCTTTTTCTTCCCACCCACCACCCCTTTCCCTTTCCCTTTCCAGACATTTCTTTCCTGGGCAGTTGATTCAGCTGGACTGGGTTCTAGTCAGAGTTGGAGAGTGCATGTATGTTAAGACAGCATCAAACAAGGAAGCTTCAGGTTTGGATGAGGTAAACGCATGCAAAGCAGAAGCAGGCCTGACCAGAACTGAAACCTGAAATCTCATAGGGGGAAGCAAGAACCACCAACCCCCCCCCCCCAGCAGATCTGCCTGTTGCCAGTGACTCAGAAGAGCCATAGGATTTGTAGTACGTATCCTGCCCCAGCTGTCTGGTTCCCCCAACCAGCTGCCTGGGCTCCTGACCAGAGCTCAGCTCTCCAGAGCTTCAGGAGCAAAGGACATGGATTGCTTGGGAAGAGCTCCAGGGCTACCACTGAAAAGGCTGGCTAGCTCCACATGATGCTACTTGGGAAGGAGGAGGAGAACACAGACCACCTTCCCAGATCAGAGCTTGACTGAGAAGTGTTAAAAACAACAAAGCGGCAGAGGGGAGGACGTGTTTGTCCATGTTTGAAGCAAAGGAAAGAACAAGGAGCCCCTTGGAGAAAAGGTGGGATATAAATGCATCAAACAAAGAGGTTTCCTCCATGAGAAGATGAACAAGTGTTTGTGGTGACCAAGAAAGAAAGAAAAACTGTGGGCAGAGTGTGTGTGTCATTTTAATGGTTGCTGGAAAGTGGGGAAAGAAGCCTCCTTTCTCGCAATAATAACCATTTTCCCGACATGTCATTACCTAAAGAAAACATGAAGATGTTGCTACATGCTACGTATTCAGCATAAAATGGACATTCGGCTCAGACGGGTGTCAGCCATAGTAGGCTCACAAGCCCCTTTCATGTGTCTATCAACTTTGCTGTGTGTGTGTGTGTGTGTGTGTGTGTGTGTGTGTGTGTGTGTGTGTGTGTGTAGAAAAGCTGTAATCATCTGAGTCATTATGAGGTCTGACAGGAGGTGAACCTCCTCCTCCTCCCTCAAGGGGAGGGAGAGTGAGAGGGCTGTTCTCCCAATTTCCAGCTCTCAGCTGTTCATGGCAGTAACAGGAACCAGCTCTCTGGGTTGCTTTCCCCGTGAAAATCATCAGAGCTGCAGTCCAGTTCCGGTTTTGCTGTTTAGCTCTGGAAGGGCTCCCAACAATGTGTATTGCCAAGCTTCTATGTCAGAAGTGGCCACCGCGGTGCTCTCCAGATGCTAATGGACTACATTTCCCATCATCCCTCATCACTGGCCACACTGGCTGTGGCTAATGGGAGTTGGGGGGCCAACAACATCTGGAGGGCACTGTGTTGGCTACCCCTGTCCAACATTATTTTTATTTTTTTTACTGCATCAAGACCTGGTGCACTTTGGAGTGGCTGGGTAGCCCAACTCAATCTCCCTCTTAATTCCCTAAGAGAGGGCTCCCAACTTTCATCAGCTCTGGCCAGCATAGTCAGTGGTCAGGGTTGATGAGAGTTGCAATATGCAATGCTTGCAGACAAAAGACAAGTCTCTATAGTACAGGTGCCATTACCTACAAAAATGAGGATATTTCCTAGACACCTATGCAGCAGTATATTTTCTGAATCATTGTTTTTCTTTGACTGCCTCCTGTCTGTGGACCATAAATAGCTTGTGTTGTTTTGAAATCGCTCAGCTGTCTTTGTGACATGCATTTGCTACCCCTTTTCTCCAATCAATAACATTTCATAATCTCAGAAAATCACATTGCTCTAAAGGCTAACGTCATTACTTGGAGAAACTGAAATCATGCTTTCTCCTGAAACAAACAAACAAAACTTTCAAACTTTTAAAAATGAGATAATCTTGTAGGCATGTGTGTGTGTGTGTGTGCGCGCGCGCACGCGCACATTTCATAATTCCAAGCAAATTCTTTCACAAAAAGACTATTTTATTGTGCCTGGGAGGGGGTTGAATAATGCATGTCATATCTGAAGTAATTGGGATGGTATAATATACCAGCACCAAACATGCAGAAACCCTGCAAAGGCAATTTTGACAGCATGTACCGGTAGATTTGGAGAAAGTATGAGCACACATGGGCATGTGGACTTTTATAAGGCCTGTCATTTTTTAGCAAAGAGAGGAGACTAGATGCTGTGAAGGTTTAGATTGCACTCAGTCTTTTGCGACTTTGTATTTTTCCCTTTTGACAATGTTGTCTGAGATTGACAGAACACCAGCCCAAGACTGAGCACTGGGTTGAATTTGCATATGGATACATAAAGTCCAGAAAGGGATCTCCAGAAAACAGGGTGCCTTTACTTAAGTATTTTGAACATTTCAGAAATCATCTTTCTCCTCCAAGAATATTGTCTTGTAGTACTGGTTACAGGTAGGTAGCCGTGTTGGTCTGACACAGTCAAAATAAAAATAAAAAATTCTTCCAGTAGCACCTTAGAGACCAACTAAGTTTGTCATAGGCATGAGCTTTCGTGTGCTTGCACACTTCTTCAGATACACTGAAACAGAAGAAACCAGACCCTTATGTATAGTCAGAGGGTGGGGTGTGTGATGGGAATGGGTGATGGGCTGATAGGAGTGGTAAACCTGTTGATGACTGTTAACGACTGTTAATGAGAGCAATTGGTCTTGCATGAAAAAGCAAGCAACATTTCCTTGTAGTAGGAAATGTTCTTACCCACAGCTATAATAATAGCATGCTACTTCTGTGTATGTTTTATAGACTGTACATTTGCTAAGTCTACTGGTCTGAGTGGTTCATGAGACTGGTTAGCAAACATATCATTTTAGTAACTGGAAGAGACTCTTTTTGGATGGGATGCAAGATGTTGTGGTGTGGTTCTGGTTAAGGTGTTGGTCTAGAATCCAGAAGGTAAAGGTAAAGGGACCCCTGACCATTAGGTCCAGTCGTGACCAACTCTGGGGTTGCGCGCTCATCTCGCATTATTGGCTGACGGAGCCGGCGTATAGCTTCCAGGTCATGTGGCCAGCATGACAAAGCCACTTCTGGCAAACCAGAGCAGCACATGGAAATGCCGTTTACCTTCCCGCTGTAGCGGTTCCTATTTATCTACTTGCATTTTGACGTTCTTTCGAACTGCTAGGTTGGCAGGAGCTGGGACCAAGCAATGGGAGCTCACCCCGTCACAGGGATTCGAACCACCGACCTTCTGATCGGCAAGCCCTAGGCTCAGTGGTTTAACCCACAGCGCCCCCTGGGTCCCTCAACCTGGGTCCCTCGACCAGGGTTCAAATCCCCATTCATCCAGGAAGCACACTATGCGACCTTGGGCCAGCCGCTGCCTCTCAGCTTAACCTACTTCACAGAGTTGTTGTGGGGATTCAATGAGAAGGGAGAGAGCCATGTGCAGCCCCTTGAGCAAATTGAGAAAAAGATGGATACAATTATAGAACAAAAGAAAATCACATAGTGGCAAATACAGGTTGCAGAAATTTAGTAGATTGGGAGGCCTTGCATACCAGACCTGCTTCCCCAATATATTTATGAGTTTTTGAGATAAGGAAAATGATGATCGGAAAGGGTTGGATAATGCTTGCTTTGACACATCATCTAACTTCCCCACAAACAAATCAAAACAAATGCTCAATAAGTAAGTCATCTGGAAGTACCCAAAGAGTGTGGTAAATAATAGGTTAGCATCTGTCAAAGCCCAAAGTGCAATAGGCAGAGGGTGTGGGACGTTAATCCCTTCTTTTCCTACATTTCTCCTATAAAACATTAGAGAGTGGAGGTGTACAGCCTCATTCCTGTGGGTGACAGTCAAAACAGCATTAAAACATTCTCAGTACATGGAAAGAGACTCAGCAGGCTGCTTTCAAAGTAAATTATCCCAAATAATCCAAAAACAGCTTGGCAACCTTGGGGATCTGGCGAGCATGAAGTGACTTATTTGTGTCAAGTTAAAAATCAAGATCTGGAGTGGAAGCTGAATAATAAAAAGCTAGCAAAGTGACCTTTTTGTCAGCAGATATGAGAGGACGCTCTGCCTGCCTGCCTGCCTGATCAGCCTGGACAGTGAGATTCTTCTCCCTACCCCCACCCTCACCACTTTCCATTGCAGAAAGTTGCAATGAATGTTGAAAAGGAGTGGGTTTTTAAAACAGCAACAACAACCTGGCAGTGGACAGTGACGTAATGGGGTTCATTTTTTTTCCTTTATACTTTTCAAGGAAACATTCAACTGAACACAGCGCAACATGGGATGTACTAACATGATTATAAATTTCTCCCTATAAAGGTTTGTTAAGCTTTACAGAAGTGGTGAGGGCATTTGGTAGAAATGGCTATAGATTGATTTACAGGAGTGCTAAACAATACCGTATGTGCAGCACAAGGCTAAAGAGAAAAAGTTTGCTGTTATAGATTTTATACAGATTTTTCCAACCCCAAAGAAAAAGGATCACATTTCATGATGAATTCCCCATCATTGCTGATCACATATTATATGACATGGTTGCAAATGTGTTTTGTTTGTTTTTTAAAGTTGGGTTGTTTCAGGTTTGTTATGCTGTAATCTGTGAAATCATCTTCTGCTGTGTTGCAACAGTGAGCTCCCAAGGTATCTCAGTAAAACCAGATATGCATAAGAAACAAAAGGGAAAATATAAGAAATGTGCTATGCCCACCCACAGACATATGGAATATAACCATATAAAACAACAATTTATCATTCTCTTTTGGGACAGAGTATTTTAACTCGGCTAATTAAAAAGTTTTGAATCCATGTGTGCTCCTGCTTCCTTTGGATTTCTTGCCAATAATCCCTTGCCACAGAACATGGCCACCAGCAATGAAAAAAGTCAGCCCTGTCCATTTCCAACATTTGGTGTTAACATTATGAACCCTAGATCATTTGACAGGGGTTAGGTCCCAGCTTGTTCACATTTTTAATATGATAGCTACTAAAGGGAGTGATACCACATATTTATTAATATGTAACCAACCATAAAAAACCTATCTCCATAAATAAAAAAATTCTTTCAGTAGCACCTTAAAGACCAACTAAGTTTTTATTTTGGTATGAGCTTTCGTGTGCATGCACACTTCTTCAGATACAGTGAAATAGGAGTCCCCAGGCACTTATGTAGAGAAGGGGTGGGGAGGGGGTGGGATGGGGAGGGGAGGGGGGATCACTCAGAAGGGTGGTTGAAGTGGGTGATTGACTGACTGATAGCTGTTGATGACCGAAAACGACTGCAAATGGTTTTGCATGAAAAAGCAAGGGTTGATGGTGGGGTGAAAGTCATTGAATGTCTGGTGGAAGGTTTCCAGGGTCTGTTGTCCATGTGTCCAGATAATAAAAAGATCGTCAATGTATCGCAGGTACAAGAGAGGTTTGAGTGGGTAGGAGTTTAGGAAACGTTGTTCTAAATCTGCCATGAAGATGTTGGCATACTGTGGGGCCATGCGGGTGCCCATGGCTGTGCCGCTGATCTGGAGGAACAGGTCATCACCAAATTTGAAGTGGTTGTGGGTAAGGACAAAGTGGCAGAGTTTGGTAGCAAAGTCCGCTGTGGTTTTATCTGAAATGGTGTTCCTTATGGCTTGTAAACCATCATTGTGTGGGAACAAAGATTGTATTTTCCTCAGAAAATCTGTGGTGTCACACAGATTTTCTTCCTAACAATCTTCCTAACAATACTATACTAGCCACTATGGATGTGGAATCTCTATATACCAACATCCCAGAATTTCAGAAATAGACTGGAAAGAGAAGTTGCTGAATTACAACTTATCACCAAGCTCAAAACCATGGAGGGACCTGGTTTGAACAGAGATATCGGATTCTTATCTCATTATACATGATAAGCGACCTTCAGCCATCTCAACCCTTGCTTTTTCATGCAAAACCATTTGCAGTCGTTTTCGGTCATCAACAGCTATCAGTCAGTCAATCACCCACTTCTACCACCCTTCTGAGTGATCCCCCCTCCCCTCCCCACTCCTTCTCTACATAAGTGCCTGGGGACTCCTATTTCACTGTATCTGAAGAAGTGTGCATGCACACGAAAGCTCATACCAAAAGAAAAACTTAGTTGGTCTTTAAGGTGCTACTGAAGGAATTTTTTTATTTTACTTCGACCCAGACCAACACGGCTACCTACCTGTAACTATCTCCATAACTTGGCTTAGAATCATCCTGCTGTTACTTTGGTATAACTGATTCTGTTCCCCTATTCCTTAGAAAGTATAATTAAATACATCAGAGATAACATTCATTCATTCATCATTTTTCCCAAATTAATTTTTCAAAATCATTTCACTACCTAAATTCACGACTGTTAATTTTTCAGCTTTTTTTTAAAGGCAGGAGAAATTGTGGGCTTGCAAACACGAGTGTTTAATCCACACTACAATTGTTTAAAATGAAAGGCTAGTAAGGTGTCAATTCACAAGTGCACATAAACAATGCTATTCGCATCTCATACTGAAGCCAAGCATTGATTCTTCTGGCCTCCAATGTAATCCCTGGCATTACAGTATCTAGTTGACTCCTCTTTCACCTGTCTGAATTTGAATATCCAGAATTTAAATTTTGCACAGTAGTATAATAGCACAGTTAAAACCACGTTTAAAAAAGCACTACGAAATTGCACTACAACAGTCTGAATTATGGATGTATCTGTGTATTGTACATATAGGATAGCAAACATAATACTGCCTCCATATTTATTCCTCCACATGATAGGAATAACTGCTCCCATTTGGAATACATACTGCCACTGGAATAGAGAACCCAATGGACTTACCTGTTTTGTGAATTTTTGTGCTCTGTAAGATCAGCTCTGATGACAACAAACTGGATTCAGGTTTCTGCTTTGACTAGTGTTTAATTTTCACTACCTAAATTCAGAGTAATGTCTTGCTCTGATACTGTAAATGATATACGGTTAATCTTTTGGGACTACGTGTCAGCTTAATTTGCTTGGCCTTAGCTTGCATTTGATCAAATAATGAATTCCTAAAGTGTCAGAAGGTGACACACACTAGCAAAAAAGAGACGTTTCACCATAATCTCAACGTGAGGCTATTCCTGTACAAAATTTGAGAATGTTTTGAACTTGAAAGTTAGCTGGCCTCAAGGCTAAATTAATGTTCAGATTAAAATCTATGGAAGGAAGAGAAAATCTACAGAAATTTGCATCTAATTTTGTGGTTTAGAATGACAAAAAATAATGGATTACTAAACATCAAACATTTGAGGAATTTAGTTAGGAGAGAGTGTAGAGAATGTTTAAAGAATAAAAGTTCATTCCAGGCTTCTTGGTAATTAACCTGAACCAGCAGTCGTATGATGCACATAGGAAAACTATTCCTACTGTTGGCACACCCAGCTTCATTCATTCATTCATTCATTCATTTATATATATATGGGTGGATGTAGGAGAATTAGAAGTGGGAGTGGAATTCAGTACTACTTGTTCCCTTCCACTGCCACTTATGGAAAGTGGCTTGTTGGGAAACACTAATGCTATAAAAATAATTGTTTTGAAGAAACTTCCATTAGTACAGTACAGAATTCTGGGGAGAGAGAGAGAGAGAGAGAGAGAAAAGGAGGACATACAGTAATTAATAATAGAAGAAAGAATCATGCATAGCTGTTAACTGCCAAGTAAATTAGGTTATCAGAAGAAACTTCCAAGAGCTAATGTCTGATGAACTGAAGGTGAATCCTGACACAATGGAGGCATTGTGGGTGGATGACTCTCAGGTATGGGAAACCAGTGTATATCCTGCTCTGTGCATGATTTCATTTGCTTTGGAAGAACAGGTTCACAGTGTGGGTGCACTCTTGGATCCAGCAAGAATAACTGAGGCCAAGGTGGTCTCAGGGGCTCAGAGAGCCTTTTACCAGCTTCATCCTCTGGTAGCTTCTCAGACCTGTTACTATAATGTGTTGTGTGTTGTGTATAATGCCCTTAAAAGTGACCCAGAAGCCTCAGTAAGGCCTCTGATGGGTACAACCAGACTTGTTCCTATTATACATAACTTGAAGGTCTTACATTGGCTCCCAAACCTAATTTAAGGTGCAGGTAAAGGTAAAGGGACCCCTGACCATTAGGTCCAGTCATGACCGACTCTGGGGTTGCGGCGCTCATCTCGCATTATTGGCCAAGGGAGCCGGCGTACAGCTTCCAGGTCATGTGGCCAGCATGACAAAGCCGCTTCTGGTGAACCAGAGCAGTGCATGGAAACACCGTTTACCTTCCCGCTTGGAGCGGTACCTATTTATCTACTTGCACTTTGACGTGCTTTCGAACTGCTAGGTTGGCAGGAGCTGGGACTGAACAACGGGAGCTCACTACGTCGTGGGGATTCGAACTGCCGACCTTCTGACCGGCAAGTCCTAAGCTCTGTGGTGTAACACACAGTGCCACCTGTGCAAGTGCTTGCCCCTAAATCCTTAAATTGCTTCAGCCCCAAATACCTGAAGGATTTCTTCTTCTCTTGCCCCATAACAGTCCATATATCCTCTTTTAGTGAAGAGTCATTATGTTTTTATTAGGGTGCTCAGCTTTGGAATTCCATCCTCAAGGAGGCAATCCTAGCCCTGACATTTACATGCTTTCCAGCACCAGAAAAAGACATTTTAGTCAAGGCCAGAAAGAGGATGGGCATTTTAGTGTTTTATGCTATCGTTTGTTTTAGTTTACTCTTTAGTTGTTCAGGTTTCAATTTATTTTTGTCTTGTGTTCTATGATATTCATTTGTTGGTTTTAAATTGTATTTATATGTTAAATGATAGATTCGATTTATTCACACCTTTGTACACTTCCCTGAATTCATTTGATGAAGGACAGTTTATTATGTTTTCACCCCTCTTGAAAGTTTCATATCCCTGGTATTTAACTGTCGCTCAGTTACCAGCTTAACTCAGTGGTATTAAGATCTCCCATGAAGGAAATGTAGCTACCTAAAGTTATTGTGGGTTCTGGCAGGTTTTACACAGAATATTTTTTTTAATGGTTTCCAAGCATTATATATCAGGTTAGGAAAGGTTGCTCTAGAGCTTGAATTTCAGTATTTCAGTGGCCTCATTACCCCTATCTCTTTTAAATAAAATTTTATGACCAGACAAGCAAGAGTGATTATATCTTCTATTTAAGAAAAATCAATCCATTCTGCATGTATCAGAGCATCTTCAGCACAGATGCCATTTAAAGAAAGCATCATAGGATAGTTGTGGAGCACAAAACAAATCTTTCCAACTTTTAAAGAAAGTTCTGGAAATGCATAAAATAAAATAATTAAACAGCAGGATCACATGGGTGAATCTTTCACCATTTTTCAAGTGATTATATAGCACAGTGGGAAATGGAATTGTTAAATCATCAAGACAGTTTAAAAAAAATTTTTTTTTGTAAAATGATTATTTTGATGCTAGCAAAATCTGCAATGCCTTCCTGATTGCAGAGTGTGCCTCTGGCATTTTGTATATGTGGGTCCTCCTTTGCATGTCTGGATAGGGAATAGCTCCCATAAAGGAAATTTCTCTTCCTACTGGTCATTCTCTTTTTATTTGTTACTTTAAAGGGAGTTATGGCCCAAAGCACCTCTTTTGAAAGAACATGCCAGGTGGCTGGTCAGAAAATAGCATTGTCAGCTTTTTATTTAGCTGAAACCGTGAATCGAAATTACAAGTATTTTCCATGCTGTGTAGGAAGAGAAAAGTGCTGAATTATTCATGTCCCAACTTAATTCCAAAATCGTGAGGTCAATTACTTTATGATTAAAAAATATGCTGGTGTTGATTCAGACTAAATTTTGTGGAGAGAAATATCTTCTAACAGTGGTTAAAAGGTTTTTAACCATCACCCATCAGGCTTGTTAGTAGAAGACAAATTGTATGTTCACTGACCATGCATACTCTGTATCGATTAATGGGGGTACAGGGTGTGCATACAAGCCCCAGTTTTCCTGGTGCACCTTATACCAACCAACCATCCCCATGTTGAGTGGGGGGGGGGAGGTCACTTGAATGCAAATAGGACAACCTGTGTGACTGAGGACTATGATGAATCACAGGAGGCATTTTGCTCACATTCAAGTGTAAATGCATGCAAGGACATTGCGGGGTGGGTGGGGGTTGCCTGCACATTTTTGCCTGAAACCACCAAATATGGAAGAGGAAAGTCACTGTATTATTGAATTCTGTCCAAAAATTGGGGGGGGATTATTATTTTACATACAAGCTTCATTGCCTATATTGGCTACCACACTAATTCCATAAGTGTACTATCCATAATCCAATACAAGGGTGAGCACAGTTAAGGCCATTTATTTCAGTTAATTTAAGTGTGCTAAACTCTGTATTGGATTGTGGACATTTAGTTTTGAAAGGTCCCATTAAAATCAACTGCTCTTACTTCTGTGTAAACATTGATCAATCTATTAGGACAACTTTGGTCATATATTCACTAAGCCGTAAAAAGGTAAAGGTAAAGGGACCCCTGACCATTAGGTCCAGTCATGACCGACTCTGGGGTTGCGGCATTCATCTTGCGTTATTGGCCGAGGAAGCCGGCATACAGCTTCCAGGTCATGTGGCCAGCATGACTAAGCCGCTTCTGGCGAACCAGAGCAGCACATGGAAACGCCTTTTGCCTTCCCGCTTGGAGCGGTACCTATTTATCTACTTGCACTATCTTAGAATAAGATATTAATGTGACACTTGACTAGCCTATTTGTATTCTTAAAGCTATGACAGAACTTCAGTTTCATATAAGAAGCATGTACTGTAAATGCAGCTTGATTTGCTTATTAGCTTGATTTGCTTATTAGGATTGCCGTGACAATCCTAAATTCTAATTTTTGTTGCACTGTATTGTAATTGAGACAGCTTTTGATCTGCATTCTGTAATTTGGCTAGTCTTCTCAGTTTCTAATTGTATTGATGGTTTCACATTGTAAAGATTATTTTTTCATTGTATATTCTTTTGGTTTTGAGTAAGATTTTACAGTAAGTAGTTTTCCACCTTGTGATATGATAGAGAGCTTTTGATCATTTCACTTGGTAATTTAAATAACATGTGGCTTGCCAGTATTGGAAATTGGATGCTAAACTGATCCAATTGAGCTCTTCTTCTGAAAAGAAAATGGCAAACGGAATGAATAGGTTTTCTCTTAAAGTTATCTTACCATGATGCATAAAGGAGAGGACAATGACCAGGAAGGTGATGGGCATGACCTTTATGTCTAAGCAATCATAAATTTTGACTTCTTTAAGAAGTTAAAACATGGAATGAAAACAATGACTGCTTGCCATATGGTTACCTGTACTGGTCATACCACAATAAATAATATGGAGGCACATTTTGAGAGATTGACTTAGCCAAGGGCCAAATTTGAAGCAAAGAAGCCAGAGCCAAGTCAGCAATCTCTCCACCAGACCAAGAGAGCCACTTCCTATGTCATTTTCTGAAACGCGTTCAAGGAATAGACCTGAAATCTCCGGGAGGTTTGTATCTAAGTAATCTGCAAATGTCATTGCATATTTCTACCCAGCCTCTTTTCACATACTTATGGCTTTTTCTTTATTTTTCTTTTGGTAAACATGCAACACATGGTTCAGAAATGACACAGGCATACATCTTTCCAGCCACCTGAGTCTATTTCCCTA
Source organism: Zootoca vivipara (assembly GCF_965207765.1). NCBI lineage: Eukaryota > Metazoa > Chordata > Lepidosauria > Squamata > Lacertidae > Zootoca > Zootoca vivipara. Next base: position 62,033,386 of record NC_142586.1, read on the forward strand.
CATATAAAGAATGTCGCTACATAAAAATGCAAGGGCTGCTTCTGACACCTGCATGATCACCTGCATGATCTCATTCCTAGAATGACTGCCAATATTGTTTGTTTTTCACCCAGATAATAAGTACCGTAGATCGAAAAGCAGGCTGCCCGCTGAGCACAGATTGTGTGGTGAGAGCTTGATATTAATGAAGAGATGTGTGACCTGAAATTAGCTGCAGCTGGTTAAATGATCTGTTCGACACTGTGTTTCCTGTAAGCAGAGGCATTCTGTTGCATAATGGCCTCTTATATCAGTTGCCATGGGTTTTTCACCCCAGCCTGCCTGATACTTAACTTTTCCAGCTCATTTGATGGAAAAGCTTTGCCTGATATCTGGCTGAGAGCATTTCGATAGGAAAAATATGTCTGCTCAGGAAGGTTATGGTGTTTCCTTCACCTCATTTGTTTGTTGCACATTGACTGCATTGCAGTGATTCAGTTTCTCAAAGTAGAGACAGAGACCAACTGTGGAGACAGGAAGAGTTCCCAGCAAATCGAGAGTGTCTTCCTAACTGGTGTGTTGGACAAAGAGGCACCATAGCCGCATCACTGCATCTCTTGTTATAATTGGTGAGATTAAAAAAAAATCTTTCTAGCTTGCCCATGTGCCTGTGTATTCTTTTTTATTATTAAAAAAAGACACACATAAAAGCACACAGTATGAAAAACTTCATACATCTCCAAATTAATATCCGAAGAAAATTTCTTCTTTCTCCCCAGGAGATCTCCTGGCTTGGGGCAGGCTGTGGGGACCTGCAATTTGTTTTAGACCAGCCTCCCTGACTGAGCTGGTCTTGACTAGGGATGTTAGAAGGCATTGTTTTTCATTCCGCCCTGCATCCATCTCATGCAACACTGTTTCCATCCCCATACGTTTCGTCTTCTGCCAAAAACTATATTATTCATATTGCTTTCTGCTGTGGTGGAATTATTTACGTAACTCTCATAATTCACACAATTCATTACAATGTCATTGTGTTTTTCTACTCCACTCATTTCAGTGCAAAGGAAACACAAAGCACATGAGGAGGAGAAATGTAATCGCTCACATATTTATGGACCGAAAGCAACCACCACAACCATTACTGATTTTATTCACTGGATAGATTTCCATTCCAGATATGGGACAAATAAGTGAACATTGGCCATTTTCTCTTCCATTTCCATTGGAATTATCTGACATCCCTACTCTCGAGCATGGTGTTTGCGAACCCCACAATGGTTTATCCTGGTGGGCTTTACTGTGTTGCTGCTATTGCATTTTCAAGTAGCCACCCAAAAGAGCTTTTCTGAGTGGTGAGAGGTGGTTAGCATCTGTTCCAGTACATGGCATGTTGGAACTCTTCTGCAATGACGGATTTGTCAGGCACATTGAGAGTAGAATTGCATTGTCTTGATCACAATGATTTGCATGCTATGGTCATGACAGGTCCATATAAGGTGTACTGTCTGGTCTGGTTTTACGAGTTTAAGCTTTTGCAGCCTTTTGCGGTTTTGTGACCAAGGTGCTTGTAGCTGCTCACCTGACTATGTTTCCTGGCTAATTCAAGCTACCTGAGGGGGATTGAAAGGATGGGTCCAGGATGTGGTTAATGCCTTGCTACTTGAAGGTGTGGTGCCTGCCAAAATTAAGGAGCTAGTGGCATCTCCACTCCTGGAAAGAAAACCACTATGGGCCTAGAGGTTGTTAACAACTCCCACCTGGTCTCTAACCTGCCCCCTGTTGAGATAAGGTGCTTGAGAGTGTGGTGGTGGTTCAGCTGCAGGCACTCTTGGGTGATACTGAGTATCTAGATATTTTCCAATATGAGTTCAGGTCTAGTTGTGATACTGAAATGGCCTTGGTCAACTTGACGGGCCACCAGTGATGATCAGGTCATCCAAGTAGACACAGTGAATATGAGCTCCTCTCATCAGCTTTGGCTCGAATCCTAACTATGATCATTTTTTGATTGAGAAATATTGGCCACAATGTCAGTAAGCTCAGGAATGGACTACTGTAGTACACACTAGGTGGGGTTACCCTTAGGCTTGGTTTGGAAGACACAACAAGTGCAGAAAGCTGAAGCTCGGCTGCTAACTGCCATGCCTACTACCTGCATTTGTGTGAAAAAAATGGAGCTGCATTTTTAGCTACCAGGCCCAGTTTAAGGTTTTACTTTGGATTTAATAGGCCCTGAATGACTCAGGACCAGGCTGTCCAAAAGAGTATCTTTTCCCATATGAATCACTCTGTTCACTAATATCTTCAAGGAAGCCCCTTTAGTGGCACCACGACCTGCATCAGTTGATCTATAATGGCACCAGTATTTTCGTACAGTCTCTCTTTCCCTGAGATACAGTGAGTGCCTTTAGAGGGAGGTCTCTACAGGCAGTGAAAAAATCTTCTTTACCCAGGGAATTACTGGACACTAATTTTCTTCCCAGTTATAGTATATTCATTGTTTTATTGTGCATTTATGCTATTTTAACGACAGTTGTTTTATTATTGTGCACTGTTTTGGTTCTTATGTGCAAAGTGGAAATCTGTTTATAAATACATAAAAAGAAAACAGATTTTAAAGGTGGGGGGATTAAGTACAGCCTAGCAAATACACTTTCAGTCCAAGTGTCCTCCTCCCACAAAACCCCAACCCTGAAAAGATGCTAGAATTTACAAAAACATTTTATAAGATGGCCAGCAATTGTCCCCCTAGTCTGTTGTCACCACTTAGCAGTGGCGGCAGAGGCACTGCCTTGAAGGGAGACTAAGAGGGCAACATGTTGTCAACAATGCAGACTGATGAACTGAATGACTGCAGCCACAGAAGGAACAAGGTATTTTGGAGTTCAGGGTTCCCAGTTGCATCATTTTGCACCATCTGATGCTACCACATCAGCATCACTTTATTGGGGAAGCTGTACAACATTACAAGTGGCTTATCCCTGCAGCTATAAAGGCTTGAGCAATTACAAGACAGTAATTGCTCACATCTAGAAGTTGATTAAGAGGTGGCTAAGTCACAGGGAAGGACTAACATGGTGGCTGAGGGACGGGGGAGATAGTGATGTGTGATGTCTAGGAAATTCACTGGGATGTTTTATAACCCCAGCCCAGCTGAACAGGCACAGCACAAGAGTGTTTTTCCACTGTTCTTCTTTAATTTAATGGGGATTGTTTGCATGAAAACTTCCCAGTGTGTTGTGCCCTTAACATTCAAATAACGTTCAGCTGGACTGTACTAAAATTATATTGCAATATGAAGATATCATTTGATTGTCTGTTTCATTTGATTGTCTCACTCTTTGTTCATGGATCTTTTCCCTTATAACGGGTTGCTAGTCCAAAATTTCTTGCAACAACAGCACTTACGACACTTAAAAAAACTTATTCTTTTTTAGCACTTTAAAAGGTATCTCAAGATATATATATATATATATATAAACTATAGATATTGAACGATTTTTCCCATGTGAAGGTTATTTATGACCTAGAAAGTGTTTGCATGGCAGCTGAAGAAAACATAATTATATGGCACACAAGATTGCATCAAAATATTATTTTGATTTTTCAAGATAATATACTAATTAACATAGCTGTGAGGAATTAAAAGATTACGGCCCCAAAGGCTATGAAGACTGCTTCCAGTGCAATTTCCATTTATTTCAACAATAATTGCCTTAATAGAATAGCCAAGGGACAGGGCCTGTATATCATACAGTTCAGAATCTAATTCCTATTGATTTCAATGACAGAGTTAAAAACATCGTTAAATATTTCATTAAAATCAATGGGACTTAAAATGACCGGTCAAATGCCAGAACACTAGCAGTGGCAAAGTTTTTATTGGTGGTCACAAGAACTAAAGTTTCCTATTCCGAATTTGAGTAAGATGTCTGAGTGGTTTGAGGGTGGAGTGTCCCAGCTGTGTATCGCTTGGTAACGAGTTGATGGGTCTATGGACCGTAATAAAGATTGTTGTTGTAAAATGACTAAAATTTACATTCAAGTACTAACTAAAATTCAGGCCTTGACAACTTATGACCCATCAAAATAATGCAGCCCACTAGGGATTTGTGCAAATTTACAGTTTTCTGCTACTTATATGAGACTGCAAAAACAGGCAGGTTGCCAAGACCTAAGCAGGGTACAATACATGGCTGGTGGTCTACATTAGCTTGATAAGTCACAAGTTGTGCAAGCCTGGTCTGATCTGTCTGGAAATTTTAAGTTACTAATAAGTCAATGAAGTCAATCACCAACAGAGTCTATATTAACTTTGCTATGTTAAGTGTTTAAGCCCTGCTTATTTAACTTATATGCAGAATTCATCATGCGAAAGGCTGGACTAGATGAATCCCAAGCCGGAATTAAGATTGCTGGAAGAAATATCAACAACCTCAGATATGCAGATGACACAACCTTGATGGCAGAAAGCGAGGAGGAATTAAAGAACCTTTTAATGAGGGTGAAAGAGGAGAGCGCAAAATATGGTCTGAAGCTCAACATCAAAAAAACCAAGATCATGGCCACTGGTCCCATCACCTCCTGGCAAATAGAAGGGGAAGAAATGGAGGCAGTGAGAGATTTTACTTTCTTGGGCTCCTTGATCACTGCAGATGGTGACAGCAGTCACGAAATTAAAAGACGCCTGCTTCTTGGGAGAAAAGCAATGACAAACCTAGACAGCATCTTAAAAAGCAGAGACATCACCTTGCCGACAAAGGTCCGTATAGTTAAAGCTATGGTTTTCCCAGTAGTGATGTATGGAAGTGAGAGTTGGACCATAAAGAAGGCTGATCGCCGAAGAATTGATGCTTTTGAATTATGGTGCTGGAGGAGACTCTTGAGAGTCCCATGGACTGCAAGAAGATCAAACCTATCCATTCTTAAGGAAATCAGCCCTGAGTGCTCCCTGGAAGGACAGATCGTGAAGCTGAGGCTCCAGTACTTTGGCCACCTCATGAGAAGAGAAGAATCCTTGGAAAAGACCCTGATGTTGGGAAAGATTGAGGGCACTAGGAGAAGGGGACGACAGAGGACAAGATGGTTGGACAGTGTTCTCGAAGCTACGAACATGAGTTTGACCAAACTGCGGGAGGCAGTGCGAGACAGGAGTGCCTGGCGTGCTATGGTCCATGGGGTCACGAAGAGTCGGACACGACTAAACGACTAAACAACAACAACAACAACATGTTAAGTGTTTAGGCATGAAGGAGACTTGCAGGAGCCTCAAAAACCCTAAGCAATGGCACTGCACAAGAGGGAGGAGAAGCATTTCTGCAAGATAAGACGATGGGGCATTCTTCCCATTGCAGCCCTCGACTTGGTTAGAGAGGTTTAAACCTCTCTACGCAGCCTAGCTCTGTGATGGAAAAATCACACCATTATGATACCGACCTGAGAGGTTAAACAATCCCATCAGCTCAGCATTGCAATGGATAAATGATGCTGTCACAGTGCTGAACTGGAAAGAGAGGGTTAAACATCTCTTCTCAGCCCAGTGCTGTGATAGGGTGCTTTGAATCTCCACTGAAGACATGGTTGAGAGGAGACTTTTAAGTCTCTCCTTTCAGCTCAGCATTACAGTATGATCAAGGTTAGTGTTGGTAGGTGTCTATGAATGTGGCATGCATGTATGTGGTGTTTGTGTTTGTTATAGGCTTATTGCCCTCTGAGGGTTAGCCAACACTGTGTGGTGTTATTATTATTCTTAAAGGTATACTGCTCTTAAATGATAATATTATGCAATATATAAATACAACACACACACACACACACACACAGAGAGAGAGAGAGTTTTAGAAGTTTAGCCATCCCTGTTTTCTGGCATATCTGAATGAAAATTTCCATAAAGTGTATTCGCACTCCTAAGGAAACCCTGTGTTTACCCCCAAGCTTATCAACGCTGCCCTTTCCTCTCTTTAGACGCCACTACCTGTGCTATGCCCCTCAGTCCTTTGTGCACTGCAAAGGGTTAAGGTGGGAGATCAGGGTGGGCACAGAATGAGCACCATATACCATGTATGGCTTGGGTGCACTGAATGAACTTATGCTCAAGGTAGACATAGGAAGTCCATTCATGAATGGAGTACTATACAGGGCAGATTCTAGAGAAATGAATGAACTTCTGTGCAAGGATGGTGCAGAAGGAGTTAAGGCTCCAGAGGAAAAGGGCATTCTTTTGTAAGTGGACCCTAGAGTGAAACTGCTGACACTCCAGAGGTTTCTTCTGAAGTTTCTACCGCATGAGAGGCAAGCTGATTTCCCATCAGCTACAATGAAAATGTCTCTGGTCTTCCGTAACATCTGTGTGGTTCTTGGTCATGTGAACAGATATCTTTCTAGGCTATTGTGTCCATCACAGGGGCAGGAAGTCTTTCAAATTCCCTACACCACAGGAGGAAATAGTGTGCTTCAGAAAGAGCAAGTAATCCAGAACAGATGATTCTTTGGTTTATTTTTTTAAAATACTGACACACAACTATATCTTACAAGGTGGTTTCATATAAGGTACACACAGTTAGATATAGTATACAGTACTAGAATGGAGAGGACCAGGGATTGAATCTGTTAAGTATTTTCCCTCCCCACCCCAACAAGCAAATAAAAAAAATTATGTGTAGCAACATAGGTGGGGGGCATGATCCTGCCAAATTAAGCACCAATTACACTGAGAGTTAGTCCCCTTTATCCAGTGATTACACTGAAAGTAAAATGCAGCTGGGCCGCCATGTGCTTAGTAAATTCACGTAAGGTGTTAGGGTGTTGTGTTGTGGCCGTAGGTTCTTGGTGTAGTCCAGTGAAAATCTACAGTGTGCCTACATGCATATTCACATCTTCCTCATGATTGACCAGGCGCTTGACTTTGTAGGGTTCCCAACAAGAAAGATGCCTATGTACACCCACTGGCATGCGTATAGGAACACTGCATACTCGGATGAGAAGGCATGCAGAGTAGGAAGCAGAAATTGCCACTGCAATGCTGCTCTCCGGCAAAACACACAGCCCAGCGCCTATCCAGTAAATGTGTGCAGCCTCAGCCACACTTCTAAAAGAATACTTAGAAGAATATTTGCTTGACTCTCCTAATTTCCAAACACTTATTATCTCTGGTTGGAGAATGGCCCTTTGTTTATGTTTCCTGCTTTTCTGTGATTCTATTGTCGAACATTGCAGGGGGGGGGGAGCTTTTCTAGCAGTCATCAGTACAGCATGATGAGGGAATTAAAAGAAAGATCTCACGAGCCTTTTAGATAAATGAATTAAAGTTTTTACCAGAAACTTGGCATTCACCGGCTGGGCAAAAATAAAAGGTTGCATGCATAGGAAGTGGAAATTAGACCATCTGGACAGTATGAAATCTTGTGCCAACAGGGCCTTGGGCGCAGAGAGAAAACAGCAAATTGACAGTGTGACAACTTTTTTTGGTATAATTTTTGCTTTAGTCTAGGGTTTTGTCTTCTGGGTTACCTACCATGCAGTCGGTAGGAATTTTATAGGTTATTGTGCTCCCGAAGAATAATGGTAAGGTAGCAATAATGGTAATGCAATGAGGAGAAGTAGCACAGAACTGGCCAGTGAATTAAATTTGTGATGAATAAGAGTTACTGAAATAAGGCATTCCAGATCCTGAATGAATGAATAGCTGTGTCTGATACTAATAATGGGAAGAAATCACAGACAGCCCAACCACACAGTAGGGAGAAGCAATCTCCTTCTAGATACACTATAGGAGTGTGCATAGATCAGGCATGCGGCACATGCAGTCCTCCAAATATTGTTCGACTCCAACACACATCAGACCAGGGGTCAACAAACTTTTTCAGCAGGGGGCTGGTCCACTGTCCCTCAGACCTTGTGAGGGGACGGACTATATTTTTTGGGGGGGGGGGGATATGAACAAATTCCTATCCCCCACAAATAACCCAGAGATGCATTTTTAAATAAAAGCACACATTCTACTCATGTAAAAAAACACTGATTTCCGGACTGTCCACGGGCCGGATCCAGCCCCCGGGCCTTAATTTGCCTGCCCATGCATCAGACCAGTCAGGGGTGATGATAATAGCTAGAGTCTGGCAAGTCTGGGCTACTGCTGTGTGTTGTCTAACTTCCCATTTCCAACAAAGATAAGGTGTTTTTGTATGAGCACATATTGTGCAATTTTTCTCACCCACCTGCAAAAAGTGGTTTTCAGCGGCATCTCTCTTTAAGGATTCCTTGGTTTGATTGACTGATTTGGATATAACCCTTAATCCACTTCTCTGGGGACAGGGTGCAACAGTTGTAGAGCCAAACCAGACTAACAACCCTGGTTCAATAATTTCCTGTGAGCAGAAGAGCTCCATCATTCATAAGAACTATAGAGGAAAGATATTTATAGCAAGTGAAATAGCTGCGGTAGCAGCATGTTCAGGGGAAGTATAGAAGGGAGAAGCAATAGGGGATAGCTGTGACTTGCACGTCCTGGTAGTTCTTCTCCAAGAGGATCTAGCTGGCTCCTGTTGGAACTGGTATGCAGTGGTGGAGGAAGGGGAGTGAGAGGGGTGTGGCCCGCCCCAGGTGTGTGACAAAATGAGTTTTTGTTTTTTGTTTTTAAAGGGCTCACAAAACTTTTTAGGAGTGACATGGTGACTTAGATGCCTGAAGGTTCCGTGCTGCCTGAAACAGCAGTGTGGGACTTGAGTCTGCCTACCGCCTCTCCCTCAGCCGCCCTACAGATGAGGGGGAGGCAGCGGAGAGACTTGCCCCGCCCCATAGGCAGATTGCCCCGCCCCTGGCTGCAGGACACGCCGTCGCACCATGCACCATGTGGTTAAGAGCGGTAGACTCGTAATCTGGGGAACCGGGTTCGTGTCTCCGCTCCTCCACATGCAACTGCTGGGTGACCTTGGGCTAGACACACTTCTCTGAAGTCTCTCAGCCCCACCTACCTCACAGGGTATCTGTTGTGGGGGAGGAAGGGAAAGGAGATTGTTAGCCGCTTTGGGACTCCTTCGGGTAGTGATAAAGCGGGATATCAAATCCAACACTCCTCCTCCTCCTAGCTACGCCGCTGCTGTTACGCTGGGCTAAATGGACTTTAGTGTGCTCCAGGCAGTCAATTCTTGCTGATTTCATGAAGCTGCCCACACTGTGAAAGTGATTGGGGGCATGAGCACACACAGAGAGACAATATGCAAATTGAAGGAATTGTGATTAGGCCAGTACTCTTATTCATGGGTGTATTAAATTCTCAGATGCCCAGCACAACCATTCTTATGTCCTTTAATTATTATTATTATTATTATTATTATTATTATTATTATTATTATTTTAAAAAAGCACTGTTGTTTGTGAAATCTGACTATTGGTGACCACAGAGGTAGTGTGCAATTTATTATTACGAGTGCCCCTGTCACTTCTGCAGCATGTACATATCTCTGATTTCTATGGCTGTCTTGCATACAGCACAAAGTCTGCACAGTTTGCAGTGATAAATCGGGTGTCCCTGCTGACATTATTAGATGTAGCAGCTGCCTTTTGTAATGCTGATCATGAGGTGTTATTGACATGCCTATATATCATAGAAAGGGAGCACATGTTTCCTCTCCAGTGACTTTCTGAGAAATAATCCAATATATTTCTTGTATGAATGCTCTGAGCTGCCTCTGTTCCTTCTCCTTAACAATGAGCATTAGAATGAGTAGATGGTTTTTTGGGGGCTTCATTGTAAAGATGCTCAGCTTTGCCTGTGTATTCTAGTTTACCACTCTGCTGGCTAATGCCAATGTCAATATCTGAAGAGCAATGCATTAGATAGAGTGACAGCGTGACCCTGTCCTTCAGAACCTACCATTTGGAAGTCCCTCCCATTGTGTAGATGGGGCCAGAGAGATAATTGTTTCTGAGTGCCCTCTCCAAAACCACAGAGCATATCAGGGTCCCTTATATTCTGGGGAGCTACATGCAACAAAACAGGCCAGGCAGTGGCAGGTGGTAGAAGCCCCACTGCAAAGAGGTCCAAGCACATGCTAGAACACATAATCATGTCTACAGTGTGGCAGTGAAAGCAATGACTGCTTCACTGCTTCCATCACATCCTCAAAGTGGTCGCTGACATCTATATTTTATTACAGCAGTCTAACAGTACAAATTCAACAGCTAGGAAATGGAATCTTATCTAGGTGCTCTTTCAAGGCAGAGGCATGACAACAATAAATCCAAAGCAAAAGCAAAGGCCAAGGTTGAAAAAGCCAAGATGAGTATCCAGAGCTCCAAGACACCGCACCGCAGCTGCAACAGGGTTCCAACAAATTTCCACACCTACCCGCCAAGCTTGTAAGCAGAGACAAAAGGCTCAACTACTCGCAAGAATCTCTGTGAAAATTCCTGGCCTGAAGGCGAGCATTTCTCCAAGGAAGATAAATCTCCTCTCTTACCTTGAGGAACCACTTTTACCTGGGAGACATTGCTGGACATGCCTTTTCATCTGAATTTTCCTGCTCTGTCACAGCAGGCTGCTCCCCTCAACCTCCATCGTTGTCCACAGACTGGGTAGTGGCAACCTCTGGGTCCCATCGGGTACTGGTGCATCTGGGGTCATTGGGGGGGGTAGGTTCCCCCAGTGGACTTTGCTGCGTAGTCTCATTCCCTCCTCCTCTTCCAAGCCCTCATCCTCAAGTGCCTCCCACTTGAATCCAAGAGCTCAGCAAGAACCATGGCTGTTGTCCATTTACCAAAGTTACCTTATAATTTGGCATTGTATTTTTGAGATTCCAGTTTCTTTCCCTCAACCTCCATCGTTGTCCACAGACTGGGTAGTGGCAACCTCTGGGTCCCATCGGGTACTGGTGCATCTGGGGTCATTGGGGGGGGTAGGTTCCCCCAGTGGACTTTGCTGCGTAGTCTCATTCCCTCCTCCTCTTCCAAGCCCTCATCCTCAAGTGCCTCCCACTTGAATCCAAGAGCTCAGCAAGAACCATGGCTGTTGTCCATTTACCAAAGTTACCTTATAATTTGGCATTGTATTTTTGAGATTCCAGTTTCTTTCCCTTGCTGAGTCTTGTTTTGCCTGAGCTTTTCTGAAAACAAAGAAACTTTGCATTGGTATCAGTAGTATGCAGTGTGAGGAGGGAGTCATTCTGGATGTAATTCTGCAGAAAAAGAAAAGAAAAGGCATATTAATTCCACATTTCTGGCTATCTCAAGAACTCTGCCTTATAAGGTTTCTATTGGTAAATTTCAGTGTCATGCTTCTGTTTCGCCTGTCAAGTATTATATTTAGATGTTAGACTTTAATCTGTTTACCCTTTTTATTTTCGTGAATCAATGTAGCA